>NC_056662.1:9237500-9862500 GCF_018350195.1 Panthera tigris
CAAATGGATTCATTTGTTTTCTTTACGTTGGATTCAGCAATAATACTCATGAAACCATGGTTTTGATGTACCCATTACACGTTCCCTGTATAATACACAGAAAATTAAAACCATAACTATTAAAAAATGCGTGATTCTACCACCAAAAATTATCCTGCATGCAACTGTCTTATGCGTATCACAGGCTGGGAATGAGCTTCTGGAACAAGGACGAGCTCACCTTTCCCATTAAGAGCCAAATAGTAAATATTTTAGGCTTTGAAGGCTAGGAGACAAAATCAAGGATATTATGTAGGTACTTAGGTAACATAAGAGAAAACAAATTTCCACATTTTCCCCCTCTGCTGAACATTTAAAAATGTCAAAGTCATTCTAGCTCACGAATCCTACAAAAACAGGTGGTGGGCTGAATTTGGCTCATGGGTCACAACTTAGCGACCCTGCTCACAATCACATATCTGATATTCATTTGAACCTTCTCTGAAATTCCCATAATGACGAGTGAGACGTAAGAGGACTTATTTCACAGGATGGTTATGAAAAGGGAAACCGGTTGAAACACGTTCAGTGCTTACTTAGCACAGCACCTGGCACAAAGTAGTTATTCAGTGAATGTCAGTTGTGGTTCTTGTCCTTGTCATCATCATCAGCTTCTCTCTCAATGAGGTCAGTTGGTCACCGAGTACCTTGCCTGGCACACAGTAGGCACTCAACAAATGATGGATGGTGTTTTTACTTCAACTGCTTGGAACACTGTTTCTCAGCCTTCTTTGCAGATCAGACTCAAGTGGGAGGCTATTTTTAAAAACATATGCTGACTTCCACTTCTGGAAATCGTGATGTCAAAATTCGTCCAAGAAATAAGCTGAACACTTGTGTGTGTGTGTGTGTGTGTGTGTGTGTGCGTGTGTGCGTGTGTGCGTGTGTGTGTGTGTGTGTGTGTGTGTGTGTTGGGGGTTTTTTGGGTAAGTTCTAGGGGTGATTCTGATGATTCTTTTTTTTTTTTTAATTTTTTTTTATTAACGTTTATTTATTTTTGAGACAGAGAGAGACAGAGCATGAACGGGGGAGGGGCAGAGAGAGAGAGGGAGACACAGAATCTGAAACAGGCTCCAGGCTCCGAGCCGTCAGCACAGAGCCCGACGCGGGGCTCGAACTCACGGACCGCGAGATCATGACCTGAGCCGAAGTCGGACGCCCAACCGACCAAGCCACCCAGGTGCCCCGATTCCGATGATTCTAACCAGAAACCTGTGCCTTCGAGGGCACTGAATCTGGACAACAGAGTCAGAAACTCCAATCCCCAAATGGGCCCATCTTCTCTGCCTTATTTTGCGGCCACATACAACAGGGCTAGTGCTCAGCCCCCTTTGGAAAGTCCTATTCCATCAGTCAGTCACCAACTGGGGTTAACTGAGCACCTGTTATGTGCCAGATGTCAAGCTAATTGCTGGGGATACAGCAGTGAAGGAAGCAAAGGCCTACAATACAAGAGCCCCTTCTCCTCATCTACCCTTTTCCATGCTGGATTTTTCTACTTAGCCCTTACACACTTAAATGTATGTTGGCTCTGCCCCATGAGAGGAGGGACCTGATATAGTCTCCACTGTCCCCTCCCAGCCTAGAACAGTGCTTAGCACACAGTGAGTGTGACCAATAAAGATTTATTCTAACAGGCAGAACAGGGAACTCCGCACCTCTTCGAGCACCAAGCCGATGGCCAACCCAAGGTAAAGCGTGTGCTCAGCCTCCTTGGTGCTGGAGTTAAGGGTGGAGCATATTTTCTTGTCCGGCCCCCTCCTGGCTGTTAAATCTGAAATCCCTGCTTGAAGCCATAGTTGATCCCTGTGTTCATTCATGACTGGTAAGAGGTATTAAAGAGGATGACGCTCAGTATGTGGATGAGGTTTAACAAGTAGCAGTTCCGTTGCTTCATCACCTGCAAATGACTCAACAGAAGACAGTTCTAGAATGTTCTGACAATTCCTAAGGAGACAGACTGAGTAGCAAGTCACACGCATCTCCTAGTCCTCAAGAGGGGATGTGCCTGTGAACGTGCATCTGATTATTGGACAAGTATTTCTTGAGCTTCTAGCATATACTAGACGCAGTGCTGGGGCCTCAGGACATGGGGACGATAAAGCCAGGCCTCTGCCTTCATGGAACTTACCGTCTAGGGGTGGGGGTGGGCAGCACGGAGAGATGGATGAGAATCAAGTAAGCCAAGAATGGTAAAATGTCACTGCTGAGAAGAACAAAGCAGAGATACACGGTACTTTCCGGCCAGTAATGGGGACGGGGGTGGGCTTGATATAATCCGAGGCATCACAGTTTCCCTGAGCAGGTGATACTCAGGCCGAGACCCGAACTACGTGAGGTGTTGGCTAAACTGAGCGGAGGGAAGAGCTGGGCGACAAGGAGAACAGGACAAAGCCAGAGCACGGGAGGAGAGAGCACTGAGGGTGTCCTGCCAGAAAGGAGCCAGCCTTCCAGGGCGCTGTAGGCGGACTCTGCTCAGACATAACGCGCTCACAAATCCCCTGGGCATCTTGTTAAAATGCAGTCTCTGAGTCAGCAGGGCTGGGGCAGGGCCTGAGAATTTGCATGTGTCCAGCAAGCTCCCAGGAGACACCAAGGCCGCCGGCCCCCAGACCGCAGCGTGAGTACGAAAGTTTTAGGCCATGACTCGATCCTCGGAGCCGGGTGAGGTTAGGGGAGGGGGTTTTCCTGATATCCCTCTGGACTCTGTGAAAGCATCTGGCAGCCCGGGAACCCTCTGGAAGCCTGTGAGGTTCAGCTGGTGTCGGTACTCCCTCGCTGAGACTTTGCAGACACCTGTATCAGTCCCAATTCTACGTGGCATCCTCACAGAACAGGCTGTCTCCTCCCGGCACAAACTCCCTCGCTTGGGTGTCGCAATTCGGAAACTCTGAGGAGCGACCGCACACGTGGATGTTTTTTTTCTTTCAACCAAACTAGGCTTTGCCATAAAAACGTATGGATACAGATATACGTATACACACACACACATATACACACGCGTCTATAGACAATCTTTGAAATGTAACCATAGCCACACGAAGGACTGAAATGAAATCTTAAAGACACTAAATCATCTCACATTAAATCATCGGAGGATTATGAGGCTGGGATGTTTTTGTTGTGGCCGCAGGTGCCCGGGGCAGACCCAGACTTCTCCCTCCAGAGGCCGTGGGATTAGACATCTCAGGACCGCCGGTCCAGTGGGCAGGTGGATGCTGAACCCACCTGGGGAGGCAAGCACGTGAGCCAGGACGGACGAGGCTGGAGAGGCGAGAACCAGGAAAGCAGCTTCCTGCACACCACCTTCGATGCTCTCTCCCAGGCCCGCTGATTGTCTTTGCAAGACAATCTGGGTGACAAATGTGGGCCCGAGGAACACTGCCCTTGTAAGCAATCCCAGCTGCTCCGAACGAATGTCCCCAAACAAAGGTTGCACGCCACCCCTCCACCAGGCTTGCCGCTCAATTTAATGACCCTCCTCTGCAGCTTTAAATCAAAGGTGGCTCCTATTAAGTATAATTACCTTTGCCAGCAGCTTGTAGAACACAGTAAGTGAGGGACTACTAAGCAGGATGGTTTCTACAGGACATTATATATGCCTTGGACTAAATCAACAGCGGCCAGGACCCATAGCTTCGGATACACGTATAACTCAGCCACGGGCAAACGTATGCTGCTGGTAGAGCATCACATACTCACATAAACACAGCGATTCCTTCGCCTACGTCAGCAGCCCAGAAACGCCACGATGCAGGAGAATAAAGTAGGAGGAAAGGCTTCTCTGAACCTTGAATGCACAGTGCCTGTTTGTTATGTCAGTTTTTCTGCAAGAAGGCAACTTGCCATCCAACCAGCTAGTCTCTGAACAAGTCCCAAATGCAGTAGAAGAAAGCAGGCAGAGTCTCGCTTTCTCAACCGCACAATGCCCGCATCTGACCCCCTTGCTTACCCCGGGAAAGTGGGGAAGTGACACTACCCCAGCTGACTTTGACATAGTCATTTTTCTCCCATTCAACCTCGCCACATCCTTCATTCCCGACGTACAAACACATTTTTTAAAAAAAAGAAAATCATGAGCATCTTTATGGTTTCAGGCTCGTCAATTCCCATTTTGCCCAATTAATAAATAAATCAACACCTGAAAGGAAAGGAAAGTTGCCAAGGACTTTTGGCCTTAACCGAAAGGAAGCTATGGTGAGCGAGACTTAACAATGTGGTTCTTTCAATCCGGGGGCTGAAGCTCACCTCCAACCCCACGTTTATTACACAACGTGCCCGGAAGCATGAACGTCTCCAAAGACATTATTCTGGTAGTTCTCACGGTTACCTCCATAACCATCACATTAACGAACATTTATTGAGCACTTACTATGTGCCATGTATGCATGAAACACACTATATACTCAATCTGTATAACCCCCCTGGCAACCCCACATGGTATCAGGATAATTATTTTCAAAACTGAGAATCTAGTGCTTAGAAGGTTAGTAGCTTATCTAAGGTCAGACAGAAAGTAAATAACAGCCTCGATTTGAATCTTCATCTGAGTTCAAGGCCATGGGGTGTAACCCTTCAGAGCATACAGCATGAGGCTCTTGACTCTGTTGGCCCGGCATCCAGTCTCCCTTACTTTGGTAATATCACCTTGATTTTGCTTTGGTGACTGGCTACCAGCTGCTCCTGGCTCCTGCAGCACTGGGGGCCTACATGAGCGAGGCTGGCCAGTCAGAGGCCAGTGATTGGTTGGGGGAAGGCTATGCAAACCCATGTGGGCCAACATAAACCCTGGAGCCTATTCGCTGGGGGTCCTCTGAAGGAAAGCGTTCTGCCAGAATTGCTAAGTCATACGCTGCCAGGTGACCATTGTGACCACCGTGTGTGAAAAGGAAGGAAGAGTCTCAGACCCATCCCAATCCCACCCCTTGGGTCTCTGTACCTATAGGTGCCGAGGCTGAGGCTCAGTTGAGTCATGCAGATGGGTATAATTTATCACCAGTCCACGATTCATTAAAAATCTGGCTGAGTGCACCCTTAGAGGCAAACACTCCTGGGGTTAAATTCTAGTTGCACTATATATTTGCTATGTTAGTGTATCACTTAATAGCTCTGTGCCTCAGTTTTCATGGAAAATGGGGAGATGAGCAGTGTGCCTACCTCCTTAGTTGAGAGGAAAGCTGAATGAAGTCAGGTATGTGTAAAGGATCCGGGGCAGTGCCTGGCACGGCTTAGTAAATATTAACGAGTCTGATTATTATTTTTCAGAGAACAAAGCAGAGAAAAGTTTATGGTGAGGAGTGAAAAAGATCCAGTGTAGCCAACTAGGGCAAATCCAAAAACCTTTACAGAAAGTTATTGCCCTAAGAGCTGAGTAGGGGCGAGGATCTGCAGGCAAGAAGGGACCTGGGTTCAGGAATGGTTCCTTGGAAGAGGTTATCCATCCTTGATGGAAGTGCCAGGGGCTGCCTGGGATAAAATCTTGACAGATCAACAATTAGACCCAGAAGTAAACACACACACACACACACACACACACACACACACACACACAGAAATGAGCTTGAATTCCTAGTGAGTCATAGATCATCTCCATCCATCCGTCTATCCATCCATCCATCCATCCATCCATCCAGTTAACACTCCCTGGCTTTGTTCTGGGTACTCTATCACTAACCTGTCAACACAGAGGCTATGCCTTCGTTATCCTCATAGTCCTGGCACACAGCACAAGGTCTTGAAAACAACAGAAATTAATAAATATCTGCTGAATGAATAAAATAATGACTCTCAAATACATGTACCCCTTTCGTGAACTTATCTTCCACGAATCTGATCGATCCAACCAGCCCTCCTTCCCTCGTGTCGTTTCCATGTCTCTTTCAGGTTATCCCCGGATCGAGGTTCGTGCCCTGGAAGACCTACAGGCAGCATAGGATCAATGTCCGCCAGCAAAGTTTCACGCTCAAGCCCTCACCCCACAAATTCTCCTTTGCTCCTCTGGAAACAAGAACTGCCTTTTATTTTTACTCCATGTTCCTCCCCTAGAAAATTAAAACATCTCAATCCACAAATGGTTTTGCTGAGTGGTTTATCTGTCACAGCTGTTTTCATGATGCAGGAACTCTAGGAAACCCTTCCCCTTATGTTAATTAATTTTTTTTTCTTTTGGTAAAGAATGTTGTAGGTTTCTGTCGCTACTGTTTTATCTTGGGGGACTCGCCACTAACTTGCCCAAGTCCTTCCCTACTGCAGGAGAGCAGATCACAGTACGTGCCCCAGCATTCAAACCGAAGTTACAAACAAGTATTTCTGTTTGTTTATCGGAGTGCTGGGGCAGACTCAAAAGTTAAACCAGAGCACAAAACTTTTCTTGCGGAGTGGGTGCCCAGGGGAATACGGTCTAAAATGAAAATAAGATCATTGTTTTAAAAAGAAAAAGGAAAAAAAAAAAACCCACCTCGTACCGTGCATTGTTACACATTTGAAAACATCTCCATGTTCCTTAAATATTCTGCTTAGGGTACTAACAGGTCAGTCCACAGGAAATGCAAGAATACGTTATATTTTAATCAGGGCACATAAAACACTGTCTAGAATGTTATGTTGCCCGGGGGAATGCCGTGAGCAGGGAACGTTTACAAACTCCAGGTCAGTCCCCCCATTACATCACTGTGAAAAAAAGAAATTTATGAGGTTAAATTATATGGATGTTATATATTGGAACTGTTAGCCCATTCCCAAATGAGAATGTTGGCTGAAATAGCCAGATTCCCTGAGAGAAATTTTTAAGTACTTGTATTGTGGATGTTTTTATGGTAACTTTCTACCAAAAAAAAAAAAAAAAAAGTGAAGACATATTCTTTGAAGATCATGAAATGAATTAAAAAAAAAAAAAAAAAGAGAGAGAAGCCTCACAACTAAAAAGTCCAAATTCCAAAAGAGAGGGCACCTAAAAGAGTTACTTATGTTCTGCTTGTCCAAAGATAATAACACAGAAGTTACTTTGTGGAACTTACTCGTGATTTATTTCATCCATTCTTCATCTAAGTGATTGGAAACACAGATGTTGACGCCATAACCTTGCTTCCAGTAAATAATTCCTCAAAGGACACACATTTGCTTAACCGTCGTCACAAGATGATAAAACTTATGAAACATTTATGGAAGCAGCAATGCAGTTTTGTTGGTTTATGGGTTTGGCAAGTTTTGAAACTCGTAGCCCCAAATTTTCCACCTTCCCTTTGCCTCCGTAAAGGAACAGTATCTTTGGGGAGGTTCCCGTACCTGGACTGGAGAGACTGCTCCCCCTCTCCCCACCTCGTTCTTTCTTTCTCCATTTGTGGCTGCAGTTTGACAGTAAACAGAAGGGCTGTCGTGCCGATCTCAAAGAACAATAATTAAACCAAAGGGACAGCAGACAAAGTGCTCTGTGGGACCAACAGAGGAGGAATAAAAACCCCGCCAGGGAACTGTTTTCTTACGGTTTCGAGCCTGCTTCAGAGATAAGCAACCGTTCACATGTGCCATGTGTGTGCATTCGCGTATCCATTCAACATTTACTGAGAATCTACTATATTCAGCCCTGTGGGCGCAAATCGTGCAGGTATCTAAATATTCCAAAGGCTCCAGGAACCTTGGATGACTCTTCAATTCACTCATTTAGTCATCCGGGTATTCAACAATAACACCCACCGTAAATGAAATGGTCCCCGTGCAGAGCCTACCTTCCTGTATCAGCTACAACTGATACCCTACAAATTTAGTGCTGATTTTCCTGTGCAGGCAACATAGGTGTAACTATGGTTCTGTTTCTCAGAACCCCCAGGGAATTGCCACAGAGAGACCCCTGGGGAAATACACTGTGATGCTGGCTTCACGTTCACGGGGAAAATCCCCAAGAGCTTTGTGGTTGATTCCATTAATAGGTCAGCCTCGGCGTGAGCATCTGCATTGACTAGGTCCACCACCAACACAAAACTCATGCATAATAAGGTCCTTCTACACTCGCTCTTTACCCCCAGACACACACACTAACACTCAAAGCATACGTGATCCCGCCATAGGTGAAACATACACCCACAACACACACAAAAGACACACAATCACAACTCACCCCCACAAGAAAACACGCTCACAACACACACTTCGACACATTCTAAGGACGATGCTGATCTTGGTTGTGAAAAGCATCTGGTACCAACATCGACCCTCCAGATCCTGAGGTCCTACCTTATTAATATTTCTCCCCCCCAGGACTGAGCAGCTTGCCTCGCTACATGTTTGCTAAACTGCATTAAAGGTCAGTCTGAGTGCCTAACATGCCACACGGCCCAAGTGGCTACTGTTACGGTTCACCTTGTAACACCTCTAAACAAAATCCCAGGGTCCTTCCTTTCCTAACCTGACCCACCCATGTTTAACACCCCATGGATTCCAGGATCTGGATGGCAATGGTTGTCCGACTCGAAGCTCCATCGATTACACCCCCTGAGGACAAATGCAATTTCTTTTATGCTATTCACACTTCCCTTTTAACGTCTCTGTGTTCCCCACTCCACCCCAAGACGACGAATGGTCTCATGCTGGATGTACCTGAGATTCAAGCCATGTTGATGGTTGAGTCTCACGCATTATTGGGATTATTGACGTATTTTATTTATTCAGTTTACTTGCTTCAAGCACACATTTCACAAGCGCCTACTAGGTGCAAGTGAGCCAGTTAAATTTTTGGTAAGGTAAGTGTATATTTCAGGAAAGACACCAAGAAGGTTCAAAGTAAGAAATACTAGGTGTTTCCATAATGTTTACTTTTCTCAACTGATTCTCTTGCTAAACGCAGTAAAATTCTCACAACTGTTTTTCTCTGCATCAATTATTTATGTGACAATTGTAAAAATTCTTAAGAATATCCAGTACAGGATTGTACGTAATAATGAAAACTTTAAAAATATGCTAAATGTCTATTAACAGAGGAGTTGATAAGTGAGTAAAAATACACATTCTTATGGTAGAATATTATGAAGCATATGAAAACGAATTCACTGTATTTTTAAATCTATTCTCTCTGTCTCCCTCTTTTTTTCTTTAGCTGCCTATCTACCTACTTGGATAGAGTTTACACACAGACTTAAAAATCAATGTGCAATACATAGTGTAAAAAATATTTACATAAAAAATATTAAACATATACAGAAGGACAATAATGCCCCTCGCTACATATATACGCAGGCAGAATTATAAATAATGGAGGATATGCCCACCAAAGTCTGAATAGTGCCTGCCTCTGGGGAGAGAGGGAGGGTGGGGGGAAATATTAGTATCTGCTGAGCACTTACGATGCATGGAACACTGTTCTAAGTACTTAACAAGGATCTACTTTTTAAAATCCTCATAATGGTGCTTACAAGTCACTGCTCTCCTTTACGCCTATTTACAGGACTGAGGCACAGAAATTTTAAGATTGGTGTTCAAAAGTGATATAACTTTATCTGCAAAGTTTAACTCCTTTCTACCCGAAATTTACTCATCAGGTGAAAAACGCTCATCTTATTATTGACAGCTCTTCCTTTTATTCTCTACAATTGACTATCCCCATCCGATATTAATAATGAAAATGTTTACACTAAAGACAATAAAATGATTATTTCATTCCATTACTTACTAAAATAACCTCAAATCAGAGAGCAAGGCAGTTTGCCAAACTGTGTTATTACAAGATTTGCTTCAAAACGCCACCACATTCAAAATTTAAACACCACCACCAACAAACAGATCCGCAAAACCTACAACCAACAACAACTACAAATAATTGTTAGGGGTTTCCTTTTTTTCCCCCTAAGAAAGATCCTATCATGATTTCTGTTGTAAGCAACATTTTCCCTCTGAGACCCAAGCCCCTCGACCTTCACAATCATCTCTTTTTCAGATTCTTCAAAGTAATCATTTAAATGTCACCTATAATTAAATACTTACAAGTAAGAAACACCTTTAGAGACCCTGACCATAAATATTAAGAGGAGCGCTAAACGGGAAATCTGGGAGGCCAGCTTTTCATTTGGTAAAATAAATAACAGGCCAGCATCATTGCACGTATTCCCCATTTTTGATGGCCAGGAGGAGTCATGGGGCCTACAAGAGATTTATGGAGAACAGATGAGCAGCGTCTGATTTCAGGACACATCCACAAAGATGCTGTAGGAAGTGGATGAGCACGATCACTTATTGAGACACCCCAGATGGACCGTGTTCGTGGTTTTCATGTTTCTGTGATCGTGGTTTTCATGGTTTTTTCCTCCTTCTGTTTAATCAAACAGGAATGGACTTACAAAATGCCATTGTGGCATGTGGAAAGCTCAAGAGGTTTCAAAAATCATATATATATGTATATATATACATATATATTTTTTTTCATCTTCATAGGCTCAAATTTTAAAGGTGGTCCTTTGGATTTAGATAAGCAGGATGATGCTCTTTATTTATTTATTTTTTTCTTTGCCACAACTGACTGACTTCAACCTGGAAGAAACCCTAAATTTCAGTTCGCGCCCTTAGTCTGCACGTCTCTCTCCCAGCCTGGGGACGTTTATTTACGTGATGCTCAGCTATTAAGCATTAAATACTGTGAGAAGCAATGAAACACAGTGTCTGAGTACTCGGCCTTTGGTAGGCAGAGCCGGGTTTCAATGTCTTGTTTGGCAGCTTATGTGATCTTCAAGCTATTTGTCATTCGATAATTCTCTCATCTCTTCAATGGGCCCATAATAACACTATCTGGCCTTCAGGATGTCATCGGGAGAGACTTTATGTAGATGGCCTGCATGAAGTCCATGCTCTGTAAATGTTAACTAGTAAGGGTAGACTTTCTGGTTTGGCATCATGCGGGTCGACAAGCGGTATTTTATCTTGATGGTATGATGTTGACTAGGTTGACGGTCACTGTTGCATTATGACAGCGACAGTTAGGACTGGCATCATCTTTCTCATCACCAACATCATCATTTTGGTCCCATTTGCTCATGGAAGCCCAGATGATAGACAGAAAGGGCTTGGAAATCTCATTATTGGGAGGAACCGGGAAAGAAAAAAGAGGGAATTGATGAAGGAAAAGAGCCGCTGAGGAAAATAGGAGAAAATACGAAACAGAATGAGATGGTGAAGGAGGCACCAAAGAAAAACGCTAGGTTTTCTGCCCTCCCATTCTGTAGCATTTTGGGAATTTCAGAGACTGTAAGAAACAAAAAAATCAAGCTCTGGGCGATTCCTTGTGTTTCTTTCTTGTCTCTTGACTCTGGTATCTAGGGTGCCGGCCAACTCCCGGGCAGACAGGGCCCCTATTCTGTATTGGCTGCGTTGCTTGTCTTTCAACTTAGCTGAAGGATTCTCTGGGCTCTGATGTTCCCTGCTATGACTAGGTAGATAGATGAGCGAATGGATGCATTTCTCTGTTGAAAGGCATTAGGGAAAGTGGTCCCCCCATTTCTAAAAACTAGGCGATTGCCACAAGAGACTGAAAGGAGAGAGTACTTATATATTTTGTGTTGACTAAAAGCCAAAAGTGGATATGGATCCCCTTGGATAATTTTTTAAATGTTTTGGCATTCCGAATTGGGAGACAGAGGGAGGGAGAGAGAGAAAGAGAGTAGAAAAAGGGAGGGTGGGGGAAGACAGGATCTGGCTTTGGTTTTTACAGCATCCTTCTGGCTGCCATGTGATGTATTAGAGACCAAGGCTTCAGGCAGTTTGACCACGCAGGAGGCCATCTACTTAGATTCCCGCCCCCCCCCCATCCTGCAATTCAAAGCCATGGTGGGTGCTTCGAATACAGATTCATGGGCCTCCGCCCCATCCTGTGGAATGAGAACTACTAGGCCCCCGGCCTGGGACTCCGCAAGGTTGCACTTCCGCCGGTTTTCCAAGTGATGACGACACCAAGTAAAGGCGAGAACCACCCCTCTATTCCACATGCCAAACCAGAACATTATTCCCAATTCCTCCATATCTGCAAAGTTTCCTCGGCCAGTAAAGGCTCTCCAGTGTTTCTCTCTGATGTTCTGGTGGGGGGGGGGGGGGGGGGGGGAGTTCCTTCTGGTGTTCAAAGTTTTTTGAAGTTTTACTGAAAGCCTCTGCCTTCCGGGTGTTCCTTTGACCCAGACGCGACTTGGCAGCCTTTGGGCACATCTGGGTCATGAATCCCCTGCCCTGTCCGGGTCCTGGGCAACCACAGGGTCCTCCCAGCTAGTCATTCTGCCCTATCCTCACGGTCTGTGCAACTCCCTGCCCCCAACTATTGCTTTCTTTATATATTTCCTTACAGCGACTCCCTCTTTAATGTCCTCATGTAATTTTATTTTATAATGAAAATTTATGTCCCCACAGTCCGTGAAAACCCAGCATCATTTGCCGTTAACGATCAGAAAAGGAAAATCTAAGCGTTACTTGAAAAAGTCTCTGAATTCGAGGTCTACCCTCTCTGATAAAGGGGCATGAGACAGCTGTTTAAGGCAGGCTAACACCAAGACTTGCTTCTTGATTAAATCAGAGGGGTTGAAAACAGTGTTGGAAAAGGAACATCATTTGCACTTAGTGCGTGAGTCCGTGCTGCTTAAAACTGTTTACCACCAGTGGTACGGCCGCCCATAACGGAGCAGCTCTGGCTTTAAAAGCCTTCAGGAATAGGCTTGCTTTGCTCACTGAAACCCTGCAGAAAGCTCTGGCAGGCCTGGGCAGAGGAGATGGCCATCTGGAGTGTCCACTAGAGGAGGCCATGGTACCAGTCAGGGGTCTTGTTTGGCCCCTCCCCACAGAGACGCAATTTTGTCTCCTGGGGTTTCCTCCCTGTGACTGCCAGTCACCATGCCCCCATCATTCATTCTATCAAATCACACTGATTGAGCACCAACTACGTGCCAGGCTTTGTGGACGGGCGGCAGGTAAGACAGAAGGCAGGTCCCTTCACGGTCATGAGCTCAGACTCGTGGTCATGATTATCGAGCACTTACTATGTGTGAAGCACTGTTCTAACTGCTTTGCAGGGGTTCATACTGTGCTCCCCAACAACCCAAGGGGGAGGTTGTATGATCGCTACGTTACCAATAAGGAAATCAAGGCATGGAGAGGTTTATTAACTTGTTACCGTAATGACTAAAATGTATTGACCACTTACCTTGTACAGGGCACTGTGCTAAGCACGCCCTCTGATTTGTCTCGGTGAATCCTTGTAAACACCCCATGAGATGAGTTCTCATCAGGTCTATTCTGCTAATGAGGAAATTGGAAGTCCGGGAGGTAACAGTGCCTAAGGTCATACAGGGAGGAAGTGACCCTTGGGAGAGAAATCGACTCCAGGGTCACCCCCTTGCCCTGACACGGTGTCGTCTGATGGGTGTGTGGAGCTGGGGAAAGGCGATTCCAGGACTCCACGAAATGTGCTTGGAAGAGGGCCCTTTCCCCCTCTACAGTCAATTCTAGAATCAATGCACCTTCAAACGTTTTCCCTCGTTTCCAGTCTGGCTCAGAGAATGACAGACTGACAATTTTCAGTAAGAACCTGGTACATAACTACAGGCGAGAGATAAACGAAGGAATGAGGGAATTAGAATTACTAGGATGAACCCAGGCCGGTATTTCAGACACACCTCTCAGGATACGCCACGGCCACGGCCATCCTCTGCACATCTTGTCCAACTTTGGACTGAGTCTCTCACCTTCCCCACCATCGGTCGGGTCCAAGATAGCAGCAGCTTTGGACCGGATGGACACAGGGGCCTCCTACATGGTCAACCTGCCTGCAGCCTTGCTCTCTAATACACCACATGGCAGCCAGAAGGATGCTGTAAAAACCGAAGCCAGATCCCGTCTCCTAAGCACGCCCGCCCCCCAGGGCACAGCTCCTTAGAGGTCTTGGGTCCTAGAGGCTTGGCGGTGGCCTGTCCTCCTGTGGGGACCCCGCACCATTCCTCCAGGCTCCGCCACCCTGGCCACCTTGCTGCCCGCCAGCCCCCGCCTTGCTCCTGACCCACAAGGTCACACGTGTTCCCAGTGGGCACGGGGCGGGGGGGCGCTTCTCTCCCCGCGACGTCCCTCAGAACCCAGCTGCAATGTCACTTGCACTGAGAGGCCTTTTCTGGCCCTCCCATCCAAGACGGCGCCCCCTCCCCTGGTGCCCTACGCCCTGCCCGCCTTTGGGCCTCTCTCGGGCACATGCCACACGCTGGCATATGACCACATGCACCTGCTCACTTGTCTGGGATCTCTGTCTGCCACACTAAATGGAAGCTTCAAGAAGGCAGGCCTTTGTCAACTTCCTTCAAGCCTCCGGTTCCGGCACCTCCCGCGGTGCCTGGTGCATAGCAGACCGTCAGTAACATCGGTTAAATAAAGATTTCAAGGCAGGCAGCCCAAACTCCCACCTGCTCGCCACTGAGATCCCAAATCCCTTTGTCCTGAGATACACCTTAACAGGCACCAGCCAGCCTCCCTTCTCCCCTCTCCCAGACGCTAATCTGAAGGTGACAATTAAAAAGTAGAGAAGGCGTTACCAGGAAACAGCCTGTAGCCTTCTCCCATTAGCTTAACAACCCTTAAGCTTTGCCACCTCTCCCGGGGCCTGAGGGGATGAGCACAGGTTTGCCCTGGGGGAGGGGCAGTTGCCCAACCCTGGGAGGCTGCGCACCTGGAGGGCAGAGGGAGAGGTCCAGCTCAGGGGTCAGAAATGAGGATCCCCAGCCCCTTCACCAACATCAGGGACCCTCCCTCTGAGGGTCTTGGCTTAATGAGGAAGGCTACTAACCCATATCGGCAGCAAGCACTGCGTACGAGAGGAATACGTACTGTTTACTGCAAAAAGGCGAAATGCCTGCTCTTCGTGCAAAGGCAGATGATGTCATGATGAGCAAAATGCAAGTTCATTACCAAAATCACTGTCTTTTTGTCATTAGTATTTTTTTAACTGATAAATATTCAGAGTGCCGTTCCGATCGTGATTGGTACCTAGGTCTGCCAAAAAAAAAAATGTTAGATGTGTAAAAGAGATCCTTCTACTCAAAAGTAATTAATTAGTATACAAAGTAGTACACTAATTAAAGTATTTATTCCTTTATTTACAGCCTCATTTATTCATTCATCGGGAAATATTTATTTAGTGCCTAATAGGTACCAAGGACTAATTCAAGAGCCTAGATTTTTTTCCCCCCAGAATCCCTACAGACAAAAAATAACAACAGGAAGGAGAATCAACATGAGCGTTTATGAAAAAGATCTTGTGTGCGTGCCAGGGACTGCACCAGGGTTTTCTCTACGTCGCATTACCTAACCGTCCTGCCCACAACGGGAGGCGAGAGATATCCTGTGCCCACTCGACAGATGAGGACTTGGAGGGCAGCAAGGTTAAGGAGCTTCGCTTCAAACACTGCTGGCCAGTTAAATAGGCAAGCCCTGCGACCCCATCCCAGATCGGCTTGGCTCTTAACATTTGCTTTTCAACAGCCTCCCCCGTTTGGTTCACCAGGCACCAGGCAATCCTATGTTCTGTTGGACACCCAAATGGATCACATCGCTTCCCTTCTGGAAACCCTCCCTCCCCTCACACTGAGACCCATATAGGGAAAGCCACACCAGACCTGCCCCCGCCCACCTCCCGGCCTCTTTCCTTATACCTCCGCCCCCATTTTAACCTGCCCTGGCCCCACTGGGCCCCTACATATTCCTCAAAGAGGCAAGTCAATTCTGGTCGTAAGTGCTTACTGCTTCATTTGCCTGAAACATTTCTCCCAGATCTGTGCTCGGCTGGTTCCTCGCTTTTTGTGCAGGGCTGGTCAAGTGTTGGCACCTGAGGAATACCGGCTCTGACCATCCTGTATAAAAAGGCAACCCTCCCATCCCTCTTTATTCCATTAATGCTAGTGGGTTTTTATGAAATGCAGTTAGAACTATTTAATGTTGTATTATATATTTATTTGTGTATTAGCTTTCTGGTCTTAAAAGAATTATAGCTGTGTGAGGGCATGGGCTTTTCTGCTGTGATACACCAGCCCCTAGATCAATGCCTGGCAGACAGTAGGTGAGCAGGTCAACGTCTGTTGAATGAATGAATGCACAATGCACATCCATACACATGAAGGAACCCTCACGAAAGACCGACTTCATATATGGGAGAGGGCCCGAGATTCTATTTGGAGATGCCAATGAAGGCAGCATCCTCCGTCAATGTTCTCAGTACCCTCCCCGCAGGCTTAGACTTCACAACAGACGCAGGGAAAGAATAATAGGAACGGGGCCCTTCCTTGGCAAATGACTATAGCTATTCCAGATAAAATATCACAATAGATTAAGTGTATGGGCTTTGGAAGCAGGGAGTTTAAAACCCAGCTTGGCCACTGCATGACCTTGAACGGGCTGCTCTGCAGGTTTCTCAGATCGCCATCAGTAATAGGGATTACGCTGGCATCTAATGCATGAGAATGTTAGAAGGATAAAACTTGGCTCAGACGTCCCCCCCTGGGACAGGTCTCTCCCCTGGCCATCCACACTTGTATTACCAAACTCCCACTCTTCAACTTTTGCTTTTATGAAACCACTGTCATCATGGAGTTTCTTTTCTATATGAAATTTATCTTTTTTTTTTTCTTTGTTAATTTACTTGTATGTTCTCCTGCTTCCCCTTCCTGGAGGGTAAGATCCCCTCTTCATCCTATTAACTGCCCCTGCCTCCTTCCCCGGGAAGCAGGTGACCAGAACAGAACCTGGCACGTAGTAGGGACTCAAGAAATAACTGCTGTTTAAATAAATGAAATATAAGCACTTGGTAAAGTGCTTGGTATATATAATAAGCACCTCCATAGTGGGAGGTATCGTTATTGCCATTGTTGTTATAGTTGTTGCTGCTAGTGTTATAATTACTATCTATTGGGAAAGAAATGTTCTTTTGAGCTGGCACGGGGCTCCAACCATTCCCTCTTCATTCCCAGAAAAGGCTAAAACCCTACTCAGTGACTGGATTTCCAGTTTTAAAAACCAAAATGCACCCATGTCTGACTTCTTTCAAGCCCCGGCCTCCTAGTCTCATGATAGTTGTTGGTTGCTCATTTCCTTTCTGGTGTAAATGCTTCATGGTCTGGCTATTCAGGGTGAAGATACACGACTGTCAGGTTTGACCCCTAATAGTTTCAGTGCACTTTCTCAGCCCCAGTCTCATATAATCCTTTCAAAAACCCTGGGCCTTAAGAAGAAATATGATTACCCCCATCTTATAGGTTGAAAAGTGGGGGGGGGAGGTGGGGGGCGGGAGCAGAGATTTGAGCGGCTTGCCCAAATCTATAAGGCAAAGAAAAGGAGTAGACCTAGGGATTTGAACTTGGGTCGTTCTGACTCCTGAACTCATGTTCTTACCCCTGAAGCAAGGTTTCTCTCTCGAGCTTGCTCAGGGCCGCACAATGAGTGTGGGCGAAGCTGGAACCATTACCCAAGTCACTTCCTCCTGTTCTAAGGCCCCATCCACGGTCTCAAACCTAACCTCAAGAGGGAAAACAAAAAGAAGCACAAAGCCATGGACCCAACTTCCTAATAAAGGAAACTAGCCAAAGGCAGCTCTGATGTAAAACTGCTTATAGCTTTTCATTTTGGAATTTCTTCTGTACCAAACAGTACCGAATGCCTAGAGGAGATTTACCTCTTCTCTACAGCATCCTCTTGGCCCAGAAGCTATTCATATCTCCCCCGGCCTATGAGAAAGGGGCTTCTGAATACATAGAAAATTCTAAGAATCTGATAAATTCAAGTGATTTAAAGTAAGCCCTTTGCAGTTTGTATAGAAATATTTACATGCCGCTGCTCTGGCTTACCCAAGTCACTTCTCCCTTATAGAACACCTTGACCTTCCGTGTCCTTTTCGAATTGTCCGCGTCACCAGATTTCATGGATTTTTCGTGATGCAGGAAAGCGTTTGGGAAGTTTCTTCCAAATTCATGACAAACAGAATGGCCGCTGACAACAGCTTTGATCTCCTTCTGCCCTATGTAACTATTTTCATTAAAAACAATAACTGTGTTCTACCCACCTTAATATCTAAACTGTGTAATTTCCATAGAAATGACTTAGATGGAGCTTTAAGAAGAAAGCTCAGGAGTGATTTCAGAGTATTCATTCAGTTCTGAAAGCACTCAACTAATTAAGACCCGTGATCTTAATTTCTGTACTAACAGAAACTGCAGAACGCTGTCTTTTTTTTTTTTTAAATCCACCTTAGTATTATGGCAGCTTTATGGAAACATGAGGCTTTTCCTTTAGCATAAATGGACACTACAGCTTTTCAATTAAATTAGTCTTTGGAGAGAGAGATGCAAAAGAGCTAAAAAGCTCCTTAAAAATCTTCCCTGCTCTGCAACTTTTCATGTGCCAAGGGGAGATGTGTAGTTAAAATGCACTGCTATTTTCTTCTTACCCTGCCGAACAAAGTTTTCGATCTTGAACCCTGAGCTAGCTAGAATAACCTGTCGAGATTTTACTTTTAGTTTGTGTGCCCACGTTTGGGTTTCTAAAGCTATTTTGCAAAAAGGGACGTGTGCTACAGTGTCCTGTGTCCTTGTCCATCCAGAGAGAACTTTGTTAGGTAGACCCTGTTTAAGGTTGACGAGTAGGTATGACGATACTGAAATTGTTGTTTTCGTTGTTTTTAAACAACACGGATAGAAAGGGAACTCTTAGAAAAATTCAAGACAAATGCTTTCAAATATGATCCAGGTTTTTCTTTTTTCCTGTGTAATTTCTCTAAATTCATTACCTCTAAAAATACCGATATATTAATAACAGGATTATCTGGCCGTGCCTCCTGAATTTTAATTTCTAAAATTTTAACCAATTTTAGGCCTTGCTTCGGCATCATGGCGTACTGGAGGATGCCCAGAGGGCATCTTTTTTTTTTTTTTTTCTTTCTGCAGAGGAAATGCAAAAGGTTCAGAGGCAACAAATGAAAATTCTACAGAACCATTTTAATGACTTTCAAGTCTCTTCAAATTATTTTATCACTTCACCCACAGAGTTTGCTTTGGAAACAAACATATCAGCAATTCCCACTTGGCCTCTCAGATTCCTATTCTGTGTGTCTGTGATGCAGACGAAGTCTTCAGAGGGGACCTAAGTCCTACACCCTCATGAAGGTCTCCCTGTTGAAGTGAGGGGGGGGAAACCACCCCACTGTGGACACTCCAGACTGGTGTCCAAGTCAGACCCCAAACCATGTGTTTACGGAGACACTTTCCCGTGAGTTCGCATAGTCCGAAAGTGGATATACGGGCTGTGAAAGGACCGAATTTTTATTACCATTTCTTAGAGACCAGTGTTTCTCAAAACTACCTTTCAATTAGCATTGCAACACCTAAAACAAACGAGTGACTGAAAGGTCAGTAATACCAAAAAAAAAAAAAAAAAAAAATGAAAGAAATGGTAAATCCAGTGGAAATTGGCTTCTATGATACAGGCCGGTAAATATATGGTGTTTTTTTTGTTTGTTTGTTTGTTTTGTTTTGTTTTGTTTTTTCTTACTGCAATATCCAGGCAATCAAGCAAACCCTCTCAATGAGGTTATTTCTTATGTGGCTAGAATGACTAAGCTCATTTATAATCAAAGAGCTGCTCACCAAAGGTCACCCTAAGGAACAGGAGAATTTCTAACTTGAAATTGAATTTATAAAACTCAAAATAATAAAAAAAAAATACAAATTGTTACCAATTACTGAAAAATGGATGTAAAAACATCCAGGATGAACAGGCTCTAAGAAGGCAGGAGAATTGGATCTCCCTGATACAGACGACAGGAAAATATACTATGTATTTGTCACGTTAGAAAATGAAAATAAATTTCTCCCACGTAAATAAAAATAGAAGTGCAGTCTCAACTTGCGAAGCAATAAAATTATTTGTGTGCCAAGCTTCTTTTAATACCACTGTAATTTTTTTTATAAAAGTCGCTCGATTTGATTGTAATTAAATATGTAATGAAAAAGCAGTGCTTCAGGGAAGCGATACAACCCTCTCTGTTAGTTTAATGTATTTCCAACTGACTTTGCATCAAACAAAAATGATAACTCTGTGGATGCCTGGTCTTAATATAGAATTTGTTAGGCCATCCTGTGCTTTTTAAAGGGAACTTGGGTGCACGCAGACACGCCTTTGAAATAGTGGCACAGTCTTCCCAGACCTTGACATACCTAAATAAAATTGATGGTACGCATACAGTGACGGAAGGGAAGATCTAGTCTGGTCATTTAACTCATGTTAGCTAATTACAGACCCAGCACCAACACGAACAGGTTTTCTTCCTGTCTGATTTTCCTAAGCTGAGCTGCAGAGGAGCAGAAGTGTATCGTTTCAATGGCCTTAAATAATGCCAGGCGCAGTGCCCCTTTAAAACCTGCTCAAGTGAGAGAAGAATCCCCCAGCCAGTGGGAAGAGAAATAGATGAACCCAGGTACATTATCCGCTTGGAGAAATTCCGTCAAAGGCGTCACCTGGGATGAAACGAAGGCATAAGCCTCTGTTGGAGAATGTGACAAAAGGCAAGATGCTTCCAGGCACAGACCTGCTAACGATGCCTAGGAGGTATTTGTTGGATGTGAAGGTTTCCCAACCGGTAGCAACAGAACCGAGGTGACTGGGAGAAAAATCAGTGTAAGGTGGCAGAAAAATAAATGCATGGTAGTTCCGAGGAACGTTTCTACCCTCCTCAAAAGTAGTCTTCAATCTCCAACCCCCAAGCCTCAAGAAGATTTTCATCCTGCAGAAGTTTCTTCAGAGCCCCCTCCCCCTTCCCTACCTTCCACTAGAACTCCCTGTCACTTGCAATCTGCTGATTAGGGCTAATGTATTGTGTCCTGATATGGCAGATTAAAAATGAAATCAATAAATGCCTAAAACAAATGGGCTTTTGAGATGTCCCATTCAATCTGGGTCTTTAAGGGTGAGGTGAGAAGTGGGAGAAGGAAATCAGGAAGGGAGTTGGGGAAGGGACCACTTAAGTAATCAATTCCCATCCAAAACGCTCCGGTGCAGGATGCGGTTTTCTGTGGGACCTGTCCTTCCTTTTTCAGGGATCTGTCTTAAATAACAAGAAGAGCCAGAACAGTTCGCGCTGCTGCGCCCCTCTGGGGGTGTGTGTGTTTATTTTTTTCATTCATCTGTTAAAAACGTACTGTTTGGGTAAGTGAATGGGGTCTATAGCATGCAGTATTTAAATCTGCAAGATGTGAACTTGTCTTTCTGAAGTGTGTTTAAATAAAGTGAGAGTGCCAGGGTCCCAACTCTACCCAGATTCCTATTCCCTGGAATCCCATCCCACTTGCCAGTAAATTAAACGTGAACTTCACCATGAGTGGCCTGCCACCTCCCCACCCTGCTGCTACAGATTGCTAGGACCTCAGTGGGTTCACCCAGGCACCAGCTCTCAGTAGGCTGAAAAGGCTATCGCTGGGGTCAACTCCCGCTCCACTGCAGGATTCAGAACTGTCCCTGATGAATATGTTTCCCATGTAAATAAGCTATGCCATTAAGGTGCAAATTGTAACTTTTAAGTAATGATTGCTAATAGTCTAATGTTTACTGCCACACAAGGACATTCATGAAAACAAAATCTGCATTATTCATCTCCATATTAAATAAACAAAATAAATTGAGGGAGCCATTCTTCCCTGCAAGACTTTCCTCAGATCTGGATTATCAGATAGTTTAGGAGAGTCAGCAAGAAGGAGACATTTAATCTCTTTGGGCTGGAAGAAGCAGAATCCTGCAACTTACGCGTACATTCGATATTCACAAGCCCCAAAGACTGTGCATTCGACTACAGTTGGCTGGCATTATATAAAAACAATAGTTCAGGGTGGTAAAATAAAATATATGTAGTACACATGTCCGTGTACAGAGGCTATGACAGATTGTAGAAAATAGAAGGGTTTGCAGCGTAAGTCTGCAATTTAAAATTTTTAACTACGCTGAATCCTGCAAAATACAAACAAATCAAAACACTGCTCTGTTTTATTTTACCTTTCTGCCATCTTCTCTATCTGCCCTAAAATGGATAGGGGGGAAAGATGCTGATAGAAAATCCCACAATATTCTCAGGTAAAAGTGGATGCATTTTAGTGGTGAGGGAAATATACATCCAAGGAAGCCAGCACACACACTCACACATACACAAACCCCTAGGGTACCATAGGCTGTTTTCTGAACTTTTTTTTTCTTGCCCGAAGTAATAGTATGGTGGAAAAGCATAGCTTTAGAAAGCCAGGAAGAATGACATTTCAGAGGGAAACAGAGGGAAATGTTCTGACTTAGCTGTTTCCTTAAAGAGAACTGTCTACCTCACATCCCTTCTTTTAAGGCGGTGGGGGGGGGGGGGGGGAGGTGGGGTGGGTAGAACAAAACAAATAAAGACCGAGATTCCCCATCACTTATAATATCATCTTGTTCATTCTATCTGCATACCTGCTTTATTAGAAAGTTCTGTAACTGATTCCCTGAACCATGGAACTTAAAACTAATAATGCAAAGAAACCAAATTGCCTCGAACAGTTCTTGGGAAAGAGTTTCAGCTCTGATTCACTCACAGGCTTTTTCTATCTTACATTATTCATTAATCAAGCTAGAAATCAAGCTTTCAACATCAGTCCATGGGAGTAATTACTTACAGTTGTGCATTGCGTTTAATTTCAGGCAGCGATAAAAGTTAGTATGGCCACAATCCTGGAACCCACCTTGTTCTTTTCCCTTCGTGACCAACTACCTAAAGAATCCCAAAGTGGCTCACTTTACTCATGAATCGCCACCTCAGCTACAACGGAAGATAGCACCGATGACTTTGGAGGAAAGAAACATCGCATAAAAAAAAAATCTGTTTTATTCATATGTGAGCAAATAAATACTGTAAGGAGGGCCTCCTTGCATGCAATAGGAATGACTCCCTTTCAGCTTGACAAGGGTTTCTGCTTTCTTCAGTGAAAATAATAAAGCCATGAAAACAAACATAAAGACACCAGGAATACAATAGGCTAGCGAACTGAAACTAGGGTCATAACTTTCAAACGCACACACACACTACAGTAAATAGACAAGCCAGTTCCAATAGATACCAGCTTAATGAAAAGGATCTAATTTAAATAATGTGATACAGCATTATGTTACTACACCTGGATCCTCATTGATCAGAGGATAATTGTAATCAAAGTAGTGCAATTCTGAGCAATGCACTTTTTGTAATGAGCTAACCAAAGGAGACATGTCCAGTCATTCTGGTAATTTAAATTACTGCCTAGTTGTTGATGGCCTTTACCGGAACAACAAGGGGGGAAAAAAAAAAAAAAGAGTAATTTTCAGGGCAGTATCACTTCTTGCTGGACTGTTGCCCAGAGTTTTCTTTTGGGACAATAAGGACGTTATCTCTAATCATCTAGCTACACGAAAACTTGGGTTGTTAGAGCTAGAAGGAGCACGCTTACTTTTCCTGGGTCTAGAAGGCCAGTGCACACCCCAATGCTGTCAGACTGCAAAACAATCTAAGTTTTAACAAACAAGCGGTTGAAACGTAGACACGGACAGGGGCAGGAGGGAGAAACGGTTTTCAAAAGAGGTAGCCAGAGTTGCAGAAAAGAACACCTCACCGACGAGGCAAGCTCTAAATATATATGGCACTAAGAATATTGCAATTATTTTGCTCTCTGGGAAACAGTTGGAAAACACACGAATCAAAGCTTTATAAATGATATTTCCGCACGCAATTTGACCCAATCTACGCGTGGTTATGGAAGCAATTCTGCGCTCTGGAGGGAAGATAGCTGGGGATATTTCAAAGCACATGGACTGCCATTCATGCTGGAACCAAGCCATGGTGGAGGATGAACTTGGTGGTCCAGCCTGTTCAGACACAAACACCCACTTTGCTCAGATTTGCGACTAACTTTGGATTTATTCTAAGGGTGGCTTTATAAAGTTTACAAAAGTGTTCCACTGAACTTCTTCCTAATGTTTCGCTCCCGTTACAACAGAAGGAAATGTGTTTTGGGTCTGCCGAACACCAGCCTTCACTGATGGCCCCTAAAGCATGAAAGTAAAGACAGAGAAGGGGGGGGGCGCGGTAAGAACTTCAGCTTTTTGCTAAAGCCCTGATTCAACAGAAGGACACAAAGAAATAAAAACGCCCACATTAAAAGCCAAACAAGATAATAATTGTGCATGTCTGGCTCTGAATCTAGAGGGCAAGGCTTGCGTCACTGGTACTCTGAGTTACCATGGTGAGTGATTTATTGATATATATCAAGAATGAATAGATCAAAGGCAGCGAGATGACAGGTGATCAATCAAATGTCAAATCAAAACTAGCAATCAAGTGGAAAGCTGATTTTTCAGTGGGTGGGTCTGGCAGGAGAAAAATGAACTTTCATATTACACTTCCGAGAAACAAAACCCCAGCATACTATTAAAAAAGCAATTAAGCAACCCAAAAGGGAAAAAAAATCCTTTAGAAGGTCTATTGTACTGATCCATTAACCTGTTCCTCTTTTGGGGGGAGGGGAAGGGGTCAGTAAGGAAAGATTCAGATGGGATACCCTACAAATCAATTTACAAAGTTTGCAACTCTCTCTGGGCAAAGAAAATCCTGAGCTGTTTCAATGTTCTATTGGGCATTTCCCCTTTTCTTTTCTTTCTTTCTTTCTTTCTTTCTTTCTTTTTCTTTTTCTTTTTCTTTTTCTTTTTTTTTTTTTTTTTTTTTTTTTAAGAGAAAGAGTGATTAGATTTCCAAGCATATTTAGAAAGCACATTGAAAGGTTCATTCCTTTCCTGGGGTGGGTTTTTTCCACCTTGGCGATCAAAGTTAGTCTCCTTGCTTGCCCCAAAGCCAGCCTGCAGCCCAGGGCTCTGGCATGCCTCACACTTCGGCGCCCCAAACCCCAGCGAGCGCAGACGCTGTCCCTCGAGGCCAGAAGCCACTGGCACTGACCACGCGGAGGGATGCGGGGGTGGAAGGACTGTCTCCCTACCCCGCACCCCAAATCCACAACCCAACTTTGGCCGGAGAGGCAAGAAACAGACTGGGAGAAAGTTAGGGGTGGGGTAGAGGGTGGAGGAAAAAAAAGTTTAAGGAGGGAAGGCTTGGTGGGACAGCTTCCCCCCCACCCAAGCGGAGCCTGCAAAGGGGAGGATTTGGGAGATGGGAGAAGGAGAGAGAGGGGATGGGGTTATTCGCGGGGCAGAGAGGGGCGCCCGGCGCGAACTCCCCCCACAGCTCAGGGGGTGGCGTCCTGGGGCACCCGGGGGCTGGGAGGGCGGGCGAGGAGCTCGGTGCGCCCCGCAGCCCCGAAGCGGAGCCGAGTCTCTTACCTGCCGCCCGCTTGGGTGCCTGCTGTTTCCTCCTTGGCATCGCTCTACTTCGCTCCAGTCCTACTTCTGGCGCCCCAGCCCCGAGCCGCGCGCGGGGGCCCGCTGCTCGCTCGCCTCTCTGGGTGTCCTCCGCCTCCTGCCCGGTGGCTCCTAGGGCGTCACTCGGCCTCTGTCCCCCTGGCGATCCCCCCTGCAACTCCTCCACCACGGGCCAGAGACCCCCCTCTCCGGGCGGCAGACACGGGTGGCTTGTGCCGGCTGGTTTGAAGCAGAGGTTGGTTCTGCCGTGTTTGTTTGTTTGTTTGTTTTGGATTTTGTTTTCCTCTCTCTCTCTCTCTCTCTTTTTGTTTTTGCTTTTTTGGAAATTTTTGGTTTTTGGTTTTTTTTTTTTCTTTTCTTTTTTTTTTTTTGGTGACTGTTGAGACACTTGATTTCTTTATTAAACATCCAAGACCGGGTTCGGATGGAAGGGACGAGGGGCGCACACGCGCCACACGCACACGCGCGCGTAAAGATAAGGGGGAAAAAAGGCAATCCTGGGAAGGTAGTGGTTTCTTCTTCTTTTTCTTCTTCTTCCTCCTCCTCCTCCTCCTCGCCGGTCTCTATGGCGGATTCGGATTCGCGCTGGGGGAGAGAGATCACTCACTGTAGATTTGCGGCCGCTGTCAGATTCCCGTCGGTGAATGATATGCGAGAGGACAGGAGCGGGTTTGGGAAAGACAGAAAATCTGGAATTCACTCACTCACTCACACACACTCACACGCACGCAGACACACACACAGACACACACACGCACACACACGCGCACGCACTCGCGCTTCCTCTCACACACTCACACCCCCCACATATGCGCGCACACACACACACACACAAGCACGCACGCTCACACACTCACACACTCACACACACAAGACAGGGCGAGGCGATTCCAGCAAACATCGATCCCGCTGAACAAACTGAACATTAACAAACTCCTCCTCCTCCTCGTCTCCCCGCGACCTGATGACAGGGAGAAATTTACTCCCCAGCCGCAGAGCGCCAGGCAGAGGGAGTCTATTAAAGGGACAGTGTCCCGCCGCGGAGAGGGGCTGGGGGCGGGGACCCCGCGCGCCCGCGGCTCCTCGCGGCGCCCCCTTAGCTGGGGCGAGGACTTGCCCACCCCCCCCCCCAGGCGCGGGGGACACCGGCGGGGGAGGGGGCAGGACCCGCAGGGTTGCGGGGAGGAAAGGGGGGCAGGGTGAGGGCCAAACTCCGCAGCTGGGAAGGGAGCCGCGGGCCGGGGGGGGGGGCGCGGGGGGGTGCCGCGTTAGCCGACCTGCAGGGCCGTTAACAATACTTATTCGGAAGGTGAGAACTTAGGTAGGCTCCGGGCAGGCGGGGAAGGGGGACGGCGCCTTATCCAGCAATGACCTCCATCCCCCAAGTCTCTTAATCTGACCGCGAAGATGTACTCCCCACCCCCACCCCAAGTTCAACGCCCCCGCCCCTCCCGCCTTCCTTCTATTCCGTGGATGGTCAGAAAAGCAAAAAATCTCCCATCTGCCTCCTTGATAATTTAATCCCATATTCTCTTTGTTTTGTTTACATAGTATTTATTGAGCACCTACTATGTGTGTGCCTGTTCTGGAGACACAGAAGCTACAGAGAAAGGGAAGATCCTGGCCTCTTAGTGTTTATATTCTGATGGGGGAGCAGAAATGTCACCCTCAGATATCCAGTCTTTGCATAAATGTCACCTTCTCCCAGAGGTCCATCTTACTTGAAATGTTCACTTTCACACACACACACACACACACACACACACACACACACACACACACTGTGTCCCATTTCTCTATTTTATTTTTCTCTACTGGTCATATCGATATCACATACATTATATATAGGTTTCTGTTTTGTTTATTGTCCTAGTTCTTTTCTTGGAATATAGGCTCTGTTGGGAAGAGGGACTTTGCCTCTTTTGTTCACTGTTCCATCCCCAGTGATGGGAAGGGACAAGACATATAGTAGGTTCCCAATATAATATTTGTTGAATGAATGAAAAGCAGGCAAATACACAAGATAATTGCAGAGCGATAAGCTCCACGGACATGTTTAAGTAGGGTCTGTGACAGTGTCTGAAAGAGGGAGTAGCTTTAGACTCGATGCGGGAGAGGTCAGTAGAGCTGAGACAGATTCCAGCCAACACATGATTGTTGAGCCCAGTGTGGGCCAGGCCCCTGCCTAGGTGCTGAGGACAGGTCTGACCTGGACCCTGCCCTCAAGAACTCTCATTCCCATGGGAGAGACGACTAAAGAGGCAAGTGATGTGTGTGGGGCAGGAGGTATACTTAGGAGGGCAGTTGACTTGGACTTGGAGGAAGAGAGTTTGCTTATGAGGAAGAGCTTCATGGGGAGAGTTAAGTCTAAGCTGCTTCCTCTATATGAAGGAGCGAGGCAAAGTGGAACTCAGACAGCCAAAGCCTTAGAGTAAGAAAGCAGGCATTGTCCAGGGCTTCCCCAGACAGGGCTCTGGCTGCCTGCACCCAAATCCCCTGAGGCCCTTGTTAAGATGCACATTCCTAGGCCTTACCCCAGAAGATGATCTAACCCCAGCTCCACTGACATTCGGGGCCATAATTCTTTGTTGTGGAAGCTGTCCTGTGCAATATCAGCGTTTGGCAGGAACCCCTGCCTTTACCCACTAGATGCCGGACCCTTCCACCCCAGTCCTGCCAACCAAATTTTCTCCAGACCTTGTCCAGTGTTCCCCACCACCAGGGGACAAAATTGCCCCCTGGTTGAGGATCACTGCTCTAGACCCTCTGAATCAGAAACTTCTGGAACAGGGCTTAGGGAGTCTGTGTTTTGAACAAGTGATTCTCCTGCTCACTCCAGTTTGAGAACTTCTGCTAAAAATAGCCTTTGTTCTTTTGGAGCCAGACATATACAATATGTTTACAATATTGTACTATACAATTGTATACTGTAACATAATACATTATAGATAATATATGTTACAATATACAAGGACAATTGTATATTGTATATACAACTGTATACTGGAACATATATTATCTATAATATATTATGTTACAATATACTATACGTATACCATATTATATGACTATAAAGCAAGCTCAGGCTTAGGTATTTTATAACTTAGGATTTCAAGGCGCGGCACTGTTACCGTGGTCACTGTGATGAGGTTTCACCTGGGTCTACTCCTCACTACCCGCCCCCCAACCACATACCCATCTCGATCAAGTATAATAGGGATGCCCAGCACTTAAACCCATCTACCTACTTTGCCCTCTCTTGTGGGGAATGACCTAGGGTGACCTGTTCCACAGATATTTTTCTGAATGGTTCTTTTAGGGGCTGTAGGAAACATAACTTTCCCCATCCTACTAGTCACATGCCATTGTCACTGTTTGTAAAGGGCTGATTAATCTTGTTTGTTGTCGAATCATTCTTAACATCCACACTTGGGGGGAGGCACGTGCTCATTTATCCCTTTCATGTAGGTGACACAAGGTAACTCGCCTGCCCTAAATCGCCCAACTGGCCTCCGCCCATGACCAACTGTCACCCAATCCCAGCCTAGCCCTTAGGCAACTGAGGCACAGAAAGACCTCCTGCCTAGTTGACAATGTCAGCAAAAGGGTATTAATGCTAATTCATTCTAATTCCCTCCCACACCTTTAAGGAGTGCCAGGGGCCACAGCTTACTAAGTAAAACCCCCAGTCCCGCGGGCCAGGGACCACAGTTACAGGATCAGGACATACAGACCTAAGGCCTGAGCAGAAGAAAAGACCACAGTTTCAGCGAGCTCACCGTGAATCCTCCCTGGAGGAGCCCTATGCCTGCTGACTGGGTGTTGGTACTATGTGCAATCATTTAACCGGCATCTACTGTGTTAGGTGCCTGGCATTGCACCAAATACAGGAGAGGCTGGAATGTATAAGATAGGATCCCTGCCTTGAAAAGGCTTCTGTTAAAATGACCTCCCAAAGACTTGGCACTGGACCCGCCCTTGGAGAGGATGAGGAGGGAAATGGGTCAGAGTAACTGACTTTGGGCTATAGAATCTCTCCCCGCCTCTCTCCAGGGTTCGTCTCTTACATTCTTACTTTAATTTGTATTTTTCGCCCTACTGCTACTGTTGTAGAGTATTTAGCTTGGTTATCAGCAAGGAAGATTTTGTCTACCCCAGGTGGATGCATAACACAATGGTACCCAGATACTGTTCAGTGGCGTACACATGACATTAGAAAACGTGAATCGCACAGCGAAAAGGTTATTCCCTTTTGTTTCTCTTTCAATCCGAGAACGTCTCAGTTCGGTGCGAGGTGCAACTTTTATGCCTAACAATTGCTGACTTTTATTTCTCAACCAAGAAACCGCAGATCTCAGGCTTAGAAGCTTGGGAGGGGCAAGAGTTACCTGGCTAGACTCTTCAAAAAGTGGTTTGTTTTTATTGAAGTCACCCTAAGTTTTTACTTCTATCTTAGCGAAAGACACTGCTCTCCATTTATGGTAGCGATCTGAAGTTTGATATAATTTATGGGTTTAAAAAATAAATATAGCTAAGGAATGAGGGAAGAAATAATGGTTCAAGGGGATGTGGAGATTGCAAAATGTGAAAAAGGTGGTATAGGCATGACTAGAATTTGCAAAATACTTTGTTAAACCACAGACTCTGGCACTTTTGGAAACTTCTTCCAAGAGCTGGTGGCTTAGAATAATGCTATGTTTGGGTCTCCAGGGAACGTAGCATCCTCAGATCTAACACTCAAACTCTGGGATGTGTAAAGGCATGAACTGATTGGAATGAGGCAAGCGTATCTTCTAGAACACGGATTCCCACACTGGCTCAATGTCAGAATCACCTGGGGATTTTTTTTCTCAAGATAAAGAGGCGGGGGCACCACCCTAGAATTACTGAATTAGATCCCAGGGTGGGGCCCGAAAATCTGAAATTTTAAAAGTTCCCAGGTGATATTGATAAGGTGCCAGGCATGGGTACCTCCCCCTTTGCAGAAGCTGAATTTTGTAACAAGTGAATCAAGTTAGTAGAAGTCATTGCACACAAGCAAGAACCAGGGTGTCTGTTCTTGGATTCACACAAAAGGGTGGCTATGGAGCCCTCTCACTGCACCTGTGGACCCTGTGAACGCCCCCATTAAAAGCACATTTCTATCCTACTGATTTTTGTTGTTGCTAGTTTGCCTGTCTTATCACTGGACTCCAACCCGATGCAATTAAAACCACCACTTGCCACGTGCCTACCTTGAGCTTGGCACTTCCTGAATGAGTGGGCACTGGGGCAGCCCGTGGGATTCTGGAGCGGAGGGAGAATGCCTCAGTTAACGCAACACCTCCTATCCCAGCTCCAGGGCTTTTGCGTCTTCTCTTTCCGGAAAGATCCCTCCCCCAGGTCTGTTTTTCCTCCTTACTCTAAACTCAGAGGTCATCTCCTTTTGCCCCGGCCATTTGTGCCATTCTTTGTCTTATCTTTCATGGCAGTTATGACCATCTGTATCTTCTTCATATATTTGCCTATGTATTATCGGTCTTTCCTAATTAAAATGTAAGTTCTGTTCACCTCTATATCCTCAAGTCCAGCACAGTATTGGTGCTCAGTGAAAATTTGTGGACCGATTGAATACCAAGTGGAGCATTCTTGCAAAGAAGGATGCACAGAAAAAAAAAAAGATTTGGGGCCATTGTAGGGCCTTCATTAGACATGGGTATAGAGCATTTCAGCTTGTGCGCCTCTTTTCCAAGTGATGCTGTCCTCCCTTCCCCAACTTCCCTCCCTTTTTCCCCTTTTCTCTCTCTTGTCTATTACCTCCTTCAGATCCCCCCTTAAATACCACCTCCTTCAGGCAGGCTTCCCGGGTGGACTCCAAGTGATTCAAACTTCTCTATCCCTGTCTTCTTAAAACAAAGAGTCATTATAGAGTATGATTCCAAATACATGAATAGACAAACAGGCAGAACCAATCTATGCTTGGATATCAGGGTAGCGGTTACCTATGAAAGTGAGCACGAAGAGGCTACTGGGAGTGGGGTGGGGGCTTTCATTGTTCTTAACCAGGATGATTGTTAGTGAGTGTGTCCGTTCTGTAAAAATTAATTCAGCTGCATGCTTATGATTTATGTGCTTCTATACATGTACATAATGCTTCAATTAAAAAAAAAAAAGCAGTGTTCTCAAACTTTGCTGTGTATCACAGTCAACTGGGGTGATTTAAAAAACTCAATGCCTAGGTCTTACCCCAGACTCATTACATCAGTCTGTGGGGGCGGGATCCAGCCATCAGTATTTTTAAAGCCCCCAGATGATTCCAACATGCGGCCAAGTTTGAGAGCCAGTGTACCATACGATTTTGCCCTTGAGGATATAATTCATTGCTTTCCTCTTGTGTCATTTAACTCGTTCAGGACATCCCTCTTACCAGGACTGTTTTGTAAAAACTTTAAGGTGGCAGTCTTGGGTTATTTTCTTCCTTCCCACGACACCTGGTAAGGCATCATATTGGTGGGGAGAACCAGACAAGAGGAAGTACCAGATGGATCATGGAAAGCAATGGGAAGAAAATAAGGTGGGGGTGTTGGGACAGAGGGTAAGGGGTTGAGGCAGGACAATTCAGAGTGGGAGTCATGGAGAGCCTTTCTGAGAAGGGAACATTGAAACAGAAATCTGGAATACACAAGGCAGCCAACCAGGAGCCAAGGCTTGAAATCAGAAGAGATTTCTGTGTTTCCAGAACACAAAGGATACAGCGATAGGGGTCCAGATTTCGAGAGCCAGCCAGGGAGAGGGGAGCAGAACGGATGTAGGAGAAGTGGGGTGTGGCTGGGTCACCAGGGATATCATGGGTCCTAATATCAAGTATGAGTTTTATTCTCTGCCGTTGATAAACGCCAGTTCATTTATTTACATCCCGAAACAGCTAGTCCAGTAGAGTGGATTTGTTCAACCAACACGGAAGAGAATCTGTCTTGTTCTGCTCGGTGGGAATTTGCTCTCTGAAAACTGCCAAGGCCGGTGACAGTAGAGTCTGGAGACAGTCAGGCATTGGCAAGCTTGCTTCTAAGGAAATAGCCTCCAAAAGTTGGTGGGCTCTCATTTTGAAAACGGTTTGGATTCGGCTGGGTGTAGAATTACACAACAACGATTAAGCACTGTGTGTTTCTCAGGTGGGCCCATTGCGGAGTGGGCGGGCCGGGAGTACAGGAGCCGGTGCATTGAACATACATCGCATTTCTCCCTCGGACGCGGCTACCTGCAGTGGTGACAGTGTTTTTGCCGGCACGGAAGAATCCAGACCACGTCACTGGCCCAGTACTCCATTGCTCGACTTCATTAACCACAGGAAGACATTAAGTGAATGTAAGGACCAGAACAGCCTGGAAACCATGTGAGGAGGAGCCTTTAAGTTCTGGGCTCTGGTATATTTTATGCCACCTCGACTATGCATCAAGCTCTCCTTCCTGGACTCATTAGAACTGTGTGCCCAAAAGTACCCCTCAACTCTCAGAAGCAAATAGAGAATGATATAATTCACTCTGAGAACACCTTTCTGTCTTATCCGGAGCATGTCTTATCTATTATGATTAGGCATTAGGCATCCTATTGTCCTGAAAATTTCATGAGATTCTCCCCTTGCTTGCTAGGATTATGTCAAAGTGACTTGTCCTGGATGCTGTTTTCGCCCATTAATACAACTTGTCTCCTCTCCTTAACCATTGCTGGGAAGGCCAACACAGCGAGGGAACCCACAGGCTTAAAATGGTCAAATAGTTCAAGACTGTTGCAAATCCTCTGCTGAGAAGGCCTGTGTTGTCTTGCTTTGGGTTCCCTGAGAAGCAGACCCTGAGATAAAGATTTGAAAGCGAGTAGTCTGTTTGGTACATGAGCTTAGAAAACTCCAGTAGGAAAGGAGGAAAGTGAACACAGTAAGGCTATCAATATGCAGTGTGTGGTCAAGCAGGTGCTCACTGTGGGTAACAAACCTTAATCCTGCTGGGGAGTCAGTGGAGCTTAATGTACTTCTGAGATATCCCTCTCGAAGAGCGAGAGAGCTGGGGTATTTACCCGTCAGTGCCTGCCAGTCATTGCATAGATGTTGTTCCTGGCCTTCCCTGCAGGTAAAGAGCCACCGGTGCGGGTGGTTCGATGGGGATGTGAAGAAATGGGCAGGGCACCAGGTGGGCACCCAGGAAGAAAGAGAAACGTAGATTTGGAATCAGACCTGCACTTGAAAAAAATATTTCTGCTACTTACTTGCTAAGACTACAACCTTGGGCAAGTTGTGTAGCCTCTCTGAGCCTCAGTTTTCCCATGTGTGAAATGGGGACAATTAAATGTGCCACCGATTCCATTCAGGGGCACAGAGAGGAATTTTAAACTAATGTAAAATCCACAGCATGACGCCCGCACATAGATAGGACTCCCAGGTCTTTGGCTTTTTCATTATAAGTATTCGTCGATCGACTATTGTTCACAGAGTGCTTTCGGATATAGATATGCCTGAGGTCTAATCTAATCTGTGCTGGGGGATAAAGCGAACATCAACTCAATCGTCTCCACGTGCAAGGGCACCAGTTTACAGAAGCCAGTCAGGGGAGGTCGGATCCTTACGTGGTGAAGGCAGCAGACCACAGATCCAAGCCACTGGCAGCAGAAACCTGCAGCCAGTGCCTTCCTCTCTCCACCTGAATGTCCCCTCCTCCCACTGACATTCATATAGCACCTGCTCCAGGCGAGGCACTGGGCTGGGTACCGGGGATGCGACAGGGAACAAGGCACCTGTGTGGTTCCTAAGGAACTTAAGAATCTAGGGCAAGAACAGCAAATTACAGTAACGATCGTAATAGTAGCTAACACTCAGGAAGCACGTGGTGCTGGGCACTGTTCTAGGTGCTTTCAAATAGGAACCTCTCAATCCCTTAAAACCATTCCATGAGGCAAAGGGCTTTCGTTGTCCCCACTTCACGTATGAGAAAACCGAGGCACGGAGAGGACAGGCAACTTACCCAAGGCTGTGGAGGCAGCAAGTGGGGAAGCTGGTTCAGACCCTGCAGGTGTGGCTCCAGCCAAGGGCCACCAATGGCCACGCATGAGTCACTCTCGGTGGTGCTGTGGCCTTGTCACGAGCTGATCGTCCCATTACGTTCCCTGTTCTGCTCTGCAGTTTCAGAATTCTTCAACGTTAGCCTGCGTACTTTTCTCCTGCAGAGTGAAAACAGATTCCTGGGCTCCCTGCAGGATCTCGAGGGATTTGAGTTGGTGGGATTTGAGAACGCGTATTCCTGACAAGCTCCTAAACGGCACCGATGCCGAAGCTCCACGGACCCCATTTTTTGGGCTGCCCGGTTTCCAACAGGGGTGATGTTTTTTCCTCCCAGGGGACATGTGACGATGTCTAGAGGTCGTCACAGTCCGGGGGGTGGCTACTGGCATCTAGTGGGTAGAGGCCAGGAGTGCGGCCTGATAGTCACAGTGCCAAGGCCCCTCGCAGACAAAGCTGATCCAGCCCCAACACGTCGACTGGGCCGAGGCTGAGAACGCCGGGGTGGGTAGCCCAGCCTCAGCAACTGTCGCTGAAAACACAGATTCTGATCAAATAGGTCTAGGGCGGCACCTGTGAGTCTGCATTTCCAAAAAGCTCAAACAGACACTGCAGATGCTTCTGATCCAGGGAACATGCTCTGAGCAGCAAAACCCAGGATACACCTTGTATAGGCACAGGTCTGGAATCAAAGCTGAGGACACAGCGAACTCCTAAGAAAGAAACCTGAACACCATCCTAAATTAGTTTGGAATAAAAGGAACTCTGAGTTTCAATAATCCTCTTAAAACTCCCTCTCCACCCCCCCCCCCCACTCCCCATAGCAAGATTTTTGGCCTTTAAAAACCTACACGGAGGCAGAAGGGCTCAGAGGAAGGAAATCTCCATTCCTCTCTTTGAGGCAGTTAGGGGCTGATTTAAAATGAGGAAGGACAGAGCGTGGTCAGAACTGCCTCGCTTCAGTCCCCAAACATCAAATCGAGTCTATTGTTGCCCGGGATCGTGGCTTCTTTCCAAGAGCCGCGGGCTGACGGTGGGGTCTGCCTCTGCCTGACTTTCAGGTCTGCAAATGTGAAATGAGAAAGTGGCTGTTTTTAAAATGGTTGCTCTCTTGGGAAAGGGGTATGGGAGAAAATGGACTCTGTGCGTCCAGCCCTCCAGAGATGGCACCCCGGCCCCTGTGATAAATGGCAGCATTAACAAGGTTTGGTTGAGAGGGGACCCACAGATTTATGACTTCCTGTCTCCGCCAGCAGATGTCATTATGGCTGACAGAACAGAAGGCCTTTCAAGAGCTAGCTGGGGTGGAGCTCAGAGGAGGGGAAAAATAAAATAAAATAAAAGGCAGAAGCCAAAAGTAGTGTTTGTTCGGTGGTGCTACTGTTGAGACTGTTATTTTAGGGACACGGGGAAGTTCTACATTGTGCCGCACGCCTTGTAATATCTCTGAGGTCCAGCTTTTGAAGGTTTAGGCAGAAACTCTCCCAGGAAGCACAAAGTTTAGCTTCACTCAAAAAAGAAAACCTTGCAGGGTTTCATTCCCGGCCCGTTTGTACCCTTGGATGAAGCAAACACTGCAGTGAATAAATGTATATTTTACCCTGGACCATCATTTTGATGGGTGTTTCAATATATTTGTTTTACAAATTCAGCAGCCTGTTCTGAAATTCGTTGCATATATGTATAGTTTGACCTATCTTAAAATGGTGTCTAGGATGTCATTGGTATTTCATGTGCCTCAATTTTTGGCTGTGTTGAAAAATGGTAGAACGTTGGCACTTCTCATCGGGCCCCAAACCCATATTAACAGGTACGGTAATTACAGGTCAATTTCACATTTTCTCTTAGTAATCTTCATCTGAAGCTTTGCCTTCTGTAGGTAAAGGAAGCGTTTTTCATTTTTTTGTTTTTTCTGATTGATCGTCTTATTTAAAGGACACTTGAATGTGTTCTTTGGGCTCAGGTAATCAGTGCCCTAAACTATGGCCCAGAAGGAACAGCTCGGGTGACAGACACGGGGCTGTCTTTAGTCCCGTCTGCAGCAAATCATTCCCCGTCGTGGCCGCATGACGAGTGTCACTTGGCAGAAATGTAGAATCACGGAGGACTTCATGGAGGACAACCATGGGGGTCTCCTTTGCCCCTGGCCTCTTAAAAAACCAAAAACCCATTTCAAGCAAAAATCTGATCGAGGGTCATCTTCTATAATTAACTAATAGCTATCATCTCAGTGTATATATTATAGGGAATATCTGATTTTCGAAATAACTCGCAGGGATGAAAACAGCCACTGCTATAGTTCCTTTCGCAAACTACTTTGGAGTGGCGGTTGGTGATGTGTTTAACTAATCCAGGCTCTGGAGACTCACGCTCTGAATTCTTTTTCTAGCGCTTTCACTCACTACTTGTGTTGTTCTGGGTAAGTTACTTAAGTTGCTTCCTCACCTATAAAAGGTGGACAATAATAGCCCCATCTCTTAGCAAATTTTTAAATGAGGATTGAATGCAGTGTTTGTGAAGTAATTAGCCAAGGGCCTGGGCCAGGATAGGAGCTCAATAAATTAGCTATTGTTATAATGATTAATGTTAAAATATCTCCACTCTTTACTATTTCACAGGTAGACACACAGAGACATAGACTGATTCATTGGCCACCCAGAAAGGAAATCCAATAATTATAATAACATTAATTGTAGCTGTCATATATTGAGTGCATACTAAGTGCCAGATATTGTGCTAAATGCTTTACATGCAAAATCTACTGAAATTAATCCTTACAAAAACTTTTTGGGGCCAAGTATTATCCCTCCCATTTTACATATAATGAAATTCCGACTGGATCCTTTAAGCCAATGGTTCTCAAACTGCGGTGTGCATCAGAATCACCCTCTGCAGGGCTTGTTAAAATAGATCTTGCTGGGTCCCATCCCCAGGGTCTCTGATTCAGTAGGTCTGGGGCGGTATGGGGTGGAGACCCAATGATTTTTATTGTGACAAGTTCCCTGGGTGATATTATTGTTGCTGGGGGCCATATTTGAGAACCGCTCGCTCGTTTAACTCGTTCAGGGTTGCACAATGAGTAGGTGGCAGAGTGAGTCTTCAAATTTAAAAATTTGCATAAATGGAAAAATGCACTCTTAACAAATACCCAGGTGACTTCAAATTTCCTGTTATCCGACTTTGGAATGCACGGCTGATGTGTGAATTCGTGGTGCACAATGGTTTGGATAGCTACTTGTCTGAGTTAAATATCCTGACCCATGAGGTTTCGCGGCACAAAGCAGTTCACAATACCCTCGGAGGAGAGGATTTCAGGAACATTTTTAGGAGGAGCACCAAGTACTTACATCATCGCCACTTAACCACCCGGACCCTCAGCACCTCTGCTGGGGTGCAGGAGAATGCGAGGGCTGTGACCCACTCCAGCTGGAGAACTCATTACGAGTTTCAAGATGGAGCCCAGCTGAGTAAGCCACACCTGGATGCCATCTGTCCCTGAGAGGCCCCGTGTCCCCTTGGTCTCTGACCTGAGAGGACTCTCAAAAGACAGCCCACCTGGACATCCGAGGGTCCTGGATATGTCTCCACTGAATGTGTAAGATCCAGCCTTTCCCACTGTATAGGTGAGCCTCTACCAACCAACCAGCCCAGGGGACCACTGGTACAGGCTCCCATCTAGAATAAGAAGAAGATAAGCTCTGGCTCACATTGCAGGGTTTGGGAACATAGAAGAGAGACCTCCAGAAGCACCTGGTGAAAGATGGGAATGGAGGCAGAGGATGCAGGCACAAAACCAAGATAAAGCCCAAAGTCCCTCAGTGGGTAAAGTAATCCAGCAAAGGGTCATGGGTACCTTCCTCATTTAGTTGCAAATGAAGAGAAGTGGAGTTCAAACACACAGGCAAGATTCACATCAAGGAATGTAAACACTCAGGGACTCGAATAAAAGAGGGGAACGGAGGAAAATAAGTGGTACCCCTGATGGAGACGGAAACTGGTTGGTGAAAGGTTGTGAATTCCTATTGCCATGAGGCAGGACAGAGGAACAGAGAACGCACTGGATTTCAATCAGGAGCCTGGCATTTTAGTGCTCTGTAGAGAATGGCCCTGCCAATCTTTAAGGACCCTTCCTTTTCTGACATAGGAAGATACGATTTCCTCATTATGTCCACTCACTCACTCATTCATTCATTCATTCATTCAGAAAATACTTGCTGAGCACCTATCATGGAGCAGGTACCCAAGTACCCTTAGAGATATTGGGGGCAGGGATACACGGATCCAAAACCTTGCTCTCATGAACCCTATTCTCTAAGGAGAAGACCAAGATAAAATGAAGGAAGTCACGGTCTCTAATATATCAATTAGGAGGTGAAAAGTGGTATAGAGAAACATGAAGGAGAGAAGGTGATGTGCGTTGTTTCCATCCCCAACAATAATAGCACCATTGATAAGCATGCTTTGCTCACAAAGGATAGAGCATGAAGTCAAACTGGCCTAAAGACAAAAGGAAAAATTTCGACTGCATGCAACTCAGAAGTCCAGGGGTTAATAGCTGTAATGGGCACTGCTCTTCGTCCTCCGTCATTTGCTCCATTCATCCTTTCGGACGCAACCCGACTTTCACACCAGTATCTAACTCTTCCCTGTTTAATCTGTGTATTTCTGGAAAGCAGCCCCCCTCCTCCCTGAAAAGCCAGGGCATGAGCCAGTCAGCACGTTCCATTCTCCCCTGATGACAGCGATTGGTTCTCAGGTGGGCAAAGGGTCCAATGAAGCTGAGTTCCTGAAATTTTGCTTGGGATCTTTCATGTAAGATACCTCGAGGGGAGTAATGTTACTGGCAGCCATTGTGTAACCATGAGGAGGCCTGCCTCAGAATGTAGTAGAGAGATGGAAAGAAAAAAGCAAAAACACCTAGGTTCTGGATGATACTGTCCATCCATCGGATAACGCACTCTCGAATGAATTATTCCTGTTTCTAGATTTACAGTTAAAAGAGGCAAAAAGCCCATCCCCTTTATGGCTTAGAACCATTTAAGTTGGGTTTTCTGTTCTTTTAAATAGAGAGAGTCCTGGAATTAAAACATCTAGTTCAGAAACAGCTACACCCAAGTGCTCATCAATGACCTCACAGATCTCTGCACAGTTTTCCTTCTGTGTGGGCTTCCCTCTCAGGCTGGCTCTTCCCATGCTGCCCACCAGCAACCTCAGGCCCACGTTGTTTTTTCTGGAAATGCCTGGAAGGTTTTGCACTCATTCTGGCTGAATTAGCTTAGGACATGTATCGATTTCCAGACCAACCACTAGGCCAGGGGGATGGAATACTGCTGACCCTCTCTCGGGGCCAGGGATGCTACCTGGCTCACTAAAATCACATTGTTTGAGAGAATTGGTTCTTCCAAGAAAAATTAAGAAGTTGTTACCAGAAGGGTGAGGCATGGATGCTGGACAATCAGAAGCTATAAAAATTCACTATAATTAATATCTAACTTTTTAAAAAAATGTTTTCATGTTTATTTTTGAGAGAGAGAGAAAGACGGGGGTGGGGGGAGGGGCAGAGAGAGAGGGAGACACAGAATCCGAAGCAGGCTCCAGGCTCGGTGCTGTCAGCACAGAGCCCAATACGGGCCCCGAACCCACAAACTGCGAGATCATGACCTGAGCCAAAGTTGGTGCTTAACTGACTGAGCCACCCAGGTGCCCCTCTAACTTTGTATTTTTGTGCCTCACTTTCCCCATTGGTAAAATGAAGAGTTGAGAGAAAGTGATAACCCACAATGTTTTTTTTACCACCGAGGACCCTCTTACTTGCTCTCCTCTGCTGCCCATGGTGGAGACCAAATTAAATAAAATGTAAAAGATTTAGTCTATCATTCATCCGTCATCACTGATACATCCATCCACCATTTGACAAACCTTTGTTGACTATCCACTTGGGATCATATTAATGAAAGAGATTGGAAGATCCACTCTCTTCAGTGAAATCTGATGGGGGGGAGCATGTCTGCTGGTGCTTTTCTTTCTGGGCTGAAAAGCCAGAAGCTCGATAGAAGAATGTTTTGTGTTCACGTCTCTTCTACTTGGAATGGGGCATGTGATGCCTGGAGTTGATACAAAAAAATCTTGCAACCAGGGGGTGATATATATCAAGGGTCAGCAAGCTGAGCACAGGAGGGACAGGAGGGACAGGGGGGACAGTCACAGCGTGGGGCCACGATGGTTTGCACCATCCCGGGGTCTCTATATCAAACCTAGACTCATATGCGTCCAGGTTTCTTACTAGGTGAGATCATTCAAAGCTTCATTGTTTAAACCACAGTTAAAAGTGCTCTGTTCCTTGCAGTTAAATGCGTTCCTAACTGATACACTCAGATCCAACAGGTGCCCCAAGCAGCTTGTGGTATGAAAATGTCCAGTGAAACAATAATTGCAAGTGTCGCATGTGTCCTGAAGAAGGAGCACAGAGGTTGATATCGGGAAACTGATCATTCAAAGAAACTGCACTTAACAAGTAATAACGTATGTCTACCATGTTAGAGAATTAGATCAGAGGTTGAAAATGGTTCTTCAAGGACCACACAGTGAATATTTCGGCTTTGCAGCCCTGTCGGCCTCTGTTAGAGCTACTCAGTTCTGCTGGTGTTTTGCAACTGCAGCATAGACAATATGGAAATGAGTGGGCGTGGCTGCGCGCCAACAAAACTTTATTTACAAAAACAAGCAGCTGGCTAGATCGGCCTAAGGGCCACCCTTCACTTGTTGACTCCTGAATTAGATATACATATCGAGTATTGGCTAAAAATGGGCACTCGGCTGGGGCTTGTAATACACTCATGAAAATGTGGCAAATCTCTCAAAAGTCTACTTTACAGATTTCCCAATGCCAGGTCTTTAAGCTCACACGTTCTGTGACTCAGTGATTCCTCCATCCCGTCTTCCTTTCCTCCCACAAAAGTGAATTGAGGGGCGGGTCCCCTGGACAGCTGCCCGGGGTGCTAATCTATAAAGAGCTTAACGGGGGAAGTTGGGAAAATAAACATTTGCCTTTCTCTGACAGAAAAATAGACCACTGTCCGGTGAAACGGGCAAACACACAAAAATATAACATTTGTTAGCCCTGTAATGTTTTTGGTGAGGATTTTTGTAACTAACATACACTGCGAACATACAAAGTAGTTAGCTCCAAGATGGCAGTTGTGGTTAGCAGAAATTCCGGAACCACATAACGGGTGGTGTACTGTGATTTACAAGGGATGTGATTTATATTGCAAATATTAAGCCTTTTAATATACCTCCCAAGAAGTCTGCTCGGCTCACAAAAGTCACAATAGAACGCCGAAGAAAAACTGAAAGTGCCGAAAAGTTGGATATATTTTGTCTGACTTCTTTAAAAAATATATTGATTCTGTTTCCACCAATGCAAGCAAATTGTAAGTAGTTCTGATCCTGGGGGGGGGGGGGGGAGTCTTAAAAGAAAATCAGATCTTCTCCACCCTCACTAGCAATATCTTGGATAAATTAAAAAAAAATTTTTTTAGCGTTATTTATTTTTGAGAGAGGGAGAGAGACAGAGCGTGAGCCGGGGAGAAGCAGAGAGAGAGAGAGGGAGACACAGAATCCGAAGCAGGCTTCAGGCTCTGAACTGTCAGCACAGAGCCCGACGCGGGGCTCGAACCCACAGACTGTGAGATCATGACCTGAGCTGAAGTCAGATGCTCAACCGACTAAGCCCCCCAGGCGCCCCACTCTTGGACAAATTTTTAAAGCACAGAGGGTTGAAAAGTCACTGGATTATTGAGCCCCGTGGCTCTCGTTAGATTAAGGCCCACGAACTCAACTGCCCGTTGTATCCAGGAAACTTCCATCATGGAATGTGTCGGATCTAGGGAATGGGGAATGGTGGGACTGAGGCATACTGGAGAGCTTATGCCCTGTCAAGAGGAGGCAACCTCTCTACAAAATCCATATAGGATTCCAGTCTGTTGTTTTCCCTGTTAGGAAAAATCTCTAGATGTTTAGAAAATAATTTTTAAAAAAGTGTTCAATTTTATAAATTCTGTGCAAACCAAGTAAAACATGGTTGTAGCTCAATCATGCCTTAGACTGTAAGTCTCTCTCCCTTCACACACACACGCACACACACACACATCCAGCCACACTCTCTCTTCCAGGCAAAACCATACATTCCTTCCACACCGTAGTCAGAAGATGCCGGACAATGTTCAGGTCGAGCCATACATCTTAACTGATCGGATTTCTCAACTCTGCTTCTCCCAGACAAGATGAATTGTTGTAGAACAAGGCATCCCTTCCCGTATCTCACGCTCTGGATCTATTAGTGTCGCTATTTATGGAGAGGAGAGAAGAGAGTGATAATTTATACATACATTTGTTTTGTAAAAATTATACTCCAATCCTCTGATTGGCTTGCGTCCCCCAGAATATCACTTCTCTGTGATAGATGGTGTGGCTGCAAGGGGAAATGCTAAATTGGTTAAGAATTTCAAATTTTTATATTGCCGCTATAGCAAACCGTGTCATCTACTGAGCATGGTTTTTTTCCCCTTCCCAAAATGCCACAAAAAGCAAAGCGATCACAACAATTTACACATGCCAAACACATTTGTCTGATCAACAACATAGAAAGAACTGCAAAAGAAATACCCCTCCTGTACAGAAACGCAGGATTTAATCTGGTTTTAATCCTGAAATATCATATTTTGAAACGTTTTGTTTAGGCAGGAGACAAAGCTGATATAAAGGAGAGGAGTGACAACAATCCTACTCCAGGCACTTAAAAAGTTGGGAGTTGTGAAGCACTTTGGGAAGAAAAAAATACTACATTTACTCATGTTAAAGAAATGTTTCTGCATTTAGTGTAAAAAAAAAAAAAATGCTTCCAAGATGATAATGAGCAAAGCAAGATTTCCAAGTCAGGTGCAATCCTAAACTGAGCTGCTATAGGAAGCTGTAGGAAGATACTTCGGGGCACTAAATCGTAAAACAAAGTAATTGAATTGTTTGGTGTAGTGGACTCCAGTTACTGTTGCTATCTAACTTCTATTTGTCTTCCTCATTCAGATAACACCACTTGGAGTTCGATTCTCTCCCATGGTCAGCCATGTTGTTTTTGCAGTATTGACCTTTGCCCCAGCTTATGGGACGGACCCTGACTGGCTAAAGCCAATAATCCTATCCTATTCTATGCCATCTCATCCTACTGGCTACCATGATTTGGTCCATGATGGCAGAAACCCAGTCAGAACAAACGAAACCTGTGTAGAAGTTTTCCAGGGCTTCTGGGAAAAACTAAGGGCCTCTCTCCCCCTTGAGAGCCAATCCTTCTGTGGTCCGCATAGTGTGAAGATATAAAGATGTGAACAGCCTCTTTACTACTAACATGGAAGACCATGGAACCGCCAACAGGAACCTGTGTGAGGCCTGAAGAAGTAGGTGATGGCTTCTACCATGGAAGGTAGAAGGCAGAAGGAAATATGGAGCGGAACAAAGCTGGTCCTTGATGATACTACATCGAAGTGTTCCTGAAGCTAGCATCATCCCCGGCCTTTTCAGCGATGCAAGTTTATACACCACATTATTCTTCCAACCATTTTGAGCGGGATTTCCTGTCATTTTCATTAGAGGGGCTTCTAACTCAAATTTTGGTTTTGTCAAATTGATGACAGGTTACTACCCTCTCAGTGAGTTATCCTGGGAAAACGGGGTCATACCGTGGGTTTCTCCTTCACTATTTTATTTAGTGTGTTGTTTTCAAATGGATACCTTACCTTCTTAAATCATTTTCCTACTAGTCTCCTTGTCCACACTTTACAACGCACATCAAGTACCGCCTTCCCTATGTATTAATTACTGAGCAAGAATTATAAACACTGGAGTTTTATCTCTGTTGAGGCTTCCCCAAGTAGTGGCTAAGAGCACATGTGTTACATTACACAGACATGATTTTGACCCCTGGCTTTATAATTTACTAGCTATCTGACTTTGGACAATTTACCTAAACTCTCTAAGACATTTCTCCCAACCTGTAAAAATATTGTTAATAATAACATCTTGTCTTAGGCAACTTTGTGAAGATAGAATGAGATAATTCATGTATAACATTTACCATGGTGCTTGGCACAGAATAAATGCTCAATAAATGTTGCTGCTGTTGTTATTAGTGTTATTATACTTATCAAGGAATCTACCATATTGAAAGAGCCCAATAAATCTAATCTTCTGTTATTAGAAGATTACTAATACTGGCTATATGAGTTGTTTAAAAATTGATGAATGGGGGCGCCTGGGTGGCTCAGTCGGTTAAGCGTCCGACTTCAGCTCAGGTCACGATCTCACAGTCTGTGAGTTCAAGCCCCGCGTCGGGCTCTGGGCTGATGGCTCAGAGCCTGGAGCCTGCTTCCGATTCTGTGTCTCCCTCTCTCTCTGCCCCTCCCCCGTTCATGCTCTGTCTCTCTCTGTCTCAAAAATAAATAAAAACGTTAAAAAAAATTAAAAATTGATGAATGGATAGATGAATGGATAGTTGAATGAATACATGATAAATTAAAACACGAATGAATGAATGAATGAATGGGAGCTGGAAACTGAGAGGCAAGGCCACAAAGTTACAGGGCTGGGCCAGGGGATAAGCAGGAGGAGGACAGAATAGAAAGCCACTCTGTGCTTTATGAGAATGCCCTTCCCATGATCTGTGTCCCCGTCAGGTGGAATGTTCTGCAGGGCTGCTCCCTCCATACTCTCATTACTGCAGGTCATTTGTCAGGAGCTTTTTGATGGGCAGCTTTACAGATAGCCATAAAGCAGCACTTATGGCCAAAGTCATCATACTTTGTTGAGCTCTGTGCTTAGGGTGTCCACATAATTTTCTCTTTTTTCTCTGGGTTCCTAGTCACTCAGTGCACAGATGGAATTTAGTGTGGATGGCTTAATTCCTTCCAGTGGCCCCCCCATAGCCTCTGGGATAAAATTCAAAGGACCTCAAAACCCAAAAGGCCAGTAAGAATAAGTAGGATAATGTGGGCCTTTAATGAGTACTTACTTTAGTACAGGCCTAAGACTTGCCAGGTCAAGATAGCTGGCCACTTTGAATGGACCACCCCATCCAACCTTCACAATTGTATATGGCAGCTACACTCATAAGCTCAACATTGCTGGTGAAGAAACAGAGACACGTCAAGGTTACACTGCTTATTCAACTTCGCAGGGCTATGGTGTGGCACCGATAGGATTTTATCCTAGCCAGCCAACAGCCGGAACCTCTGCCCAAAGGGCTTTAGTCTCCACTGTCATCTACCTTGTGTTGACTCCTACAGCACTTGAAGCTACAAATGCAACTGTCCCTCTGCTTGCCTTTAGAGTCCTCCGAAACGAACCCTACTGAAGTGATTTCTTAAAATTCTTCAAATGTGGCGACATCAGAGTTGCTTTGGGATGATTTAAAGAGCTCATACTTATAGATTTCTTCAAAGAAGAGGTTTTTAAAATTTCTCTTCTTAGTCCATTATCCTCAGTAGCCAATAGATGGGCACTTGGACTACAGTCTAGACCTGGAATTCAAGGGACTGCATGGCATTCTCGGTGTTAGGCATCTGAACTACCCACCTGGTTCTCACAGCCAAGCTTGGCCAGGCTGGCTTTAGCTGGAGTTCTCTTTTAGACATCCTTTTGCCTCAAGTTGGCCAAGAAGGTACGTAATTTGCAGGGCCCCACCCCCCTGCTCCACAGAGCAGATTTAGGTGAAGGTTTTGGAGCTGAGAAACAATACGTTAATAACTAGCACACTGGCAGCTCACCGAAGTTCTCTTAACTCTGGGAAGGGGCTGCAGTCCACGGGGATGGGTCCTTGGCAGTCACTTTTGTGCTGTGTGTATTTGTCCTCTATTGGACAGAGCAAGAACACATGACTCGAGTCAGCCAATCACATTCTGTCTTCCGGGAATGGTCACAGAACCCGAGTCATGTAACAGCTGGGGAGACCATCTTCCACCAAACAGATGTAGCTCAGAGGAAACTTGTCTTTCATGATTATAGTCTAGAGCAAAGCAAGTGAAGTAGAAAGGAAAGGAAAGGAGAGTGAGCGAGAGAGAAAATACACCTCGATGGCTTTCTATTTACTGAACCCGTCTCTTGGGAGGGTTGGCTCACACCCTAGTCTTTTAATACCCTCTGAGATACCCCTACCCTTGTACAAAAGATAAATGGGCATTTTGCATCAGCTAAATGAATTGATTTCTGTTCTTACCCCCTAAAATCACAGATTAATAAGACAACCAACTCTTTACTGCTCAGAGCAGATTCAAATCCTTTTTGAGACAATATGTCTTAGAAATAACATAAATAACTCTATGGTCAGAAAGATGGTTGGCCAACTTCCTTGACAAAAGGCAAGAAATAAGAAGAGCTATTTATTCAACGTTTTTAGTGACAAATGACAATAAAAATTTCAAAATGGTCTTTCGGCTTCTCATTTCTTTAAAAAAATGATTGCAACTTACAATTGTTAATTTTAGGAAAAATAATGGTAGTGGTCAAGAAAGTTAGAGGAGGAAGGATAGAAACCACCAGAAAGGGGCACCTGGGTGGCTCAGTCAGTCGCGTGTCTAACTCTTGATTTCAGCTCAGGTCATGATCGCAGGGTTGTGGGATCGAGCCCTGCAATGGGCTCTGCACTGAGTGTGGAGTCTGCTTAAGATTCTCTGTCCCCCTCTGCCCCTGTGCCCTGCTGGAGCTCTCGCTCTCACCCCCTCTCTAAAATAATGATAATAATAATAATAATAATAATAATAATAATAATAAAAAGAAATCACCAGAAAAACTAACTGTAATTCAAGAAGACAAATGACCATTTTGATGGGAGTAAGACGCACCCCCAGCAAATGCCTCACCTTGAACAAGATGTAATAATGCTTCCTCTGATGGCGACCTCACCCAAACAGCTAAAGAGGGAGGAGAGTACGGAATGGGAGAAGGTGAGGGCGCTCTCTGGTTGTTAGAGAGGAAGAAACCAAGCTCAAATGAGTTTAACAAAAGGGGAAAGAAGAGGCTTTTGCTTTGCTTTTGCATCTGGGAAGAGCATGGCTAGAGCCAGCTTTGGGCGTGGCTGGATCCAGGGACTTGAATGATGTCACCAGGAATTTCTCTTTGCACCTCTTGGTCCCACTGTTGCTTGTGCTGGCTTCATTTCCAAGCAGATTTTCTTATTTTTATTTTTTAAATATAGGGTTGCTAGGTTCAGCAAATAAAAATATAGGACACTCAGGACACATTTCAACTTCAGATAAACAACAAATAATAAACAAATTTTTTAGTTTATATTCCATGCAATATCTGGGATACGCTTATACTTTCAAGTTATTAGTTCATTTGTGGTGGGGTATCCTGCATTTCATCTGGCAACCCCATTCACACGAGATGGGAAAGATGGCTGCCAGCACTCCCAGACTTCTGCTCCATTAACGTAGCAGCCTCAGTGTAAAGGGGGCTTATATACGCCCCAGGATTGTGTCCCCCTGGAACAATCTGGGTCATGCGCACATCCATGAACCAACTTTAGTGGCTTAAGAGATGGGATGATCTGACGGGCCAGCCATAGCCTGCGGTATGACAATGAAGATGTGGCAAAATAATATTTGTCCACGAAAAAAAAATATGTAGACTTGTAAATATCACATAAATGGGGCATGGAAATAATCTCAGTTCAAGCCGCTCACTTAGCAGATGCAAAAGTGAAGCCCAAATTGCTCTGTTAATTTCTCCGGAGAGCACAGTCATGGGTGACTTTGGACGGGAAGACCTGCGTCTCACCTCCTCACCTCCCAAGCTCTTTCCATGTATCCCCGTGGCCAACGTCATTCTGAGAGCCCCTGGATAAATCAATTAGCACTCATCAGGGCTTTCCCCCAATCTTCTCTGTATACAAAATGAACAGGTAAAAAGGAAATGCCTGTCAAAACAAATCTCTATTTGGTTTTCTCCATCTATGGGACAATTTCTGTAATGTGTCAATCACTTTGTTGCAAAATAGCCCCTCCAACACACAATCCACATTTCCCGATGACACCAGCCTGTCAGTCTCTCACTAAATCAAAGCCAAATTTCATACCAAGCAAAGACCAGTTTGTCAATCATTTTTCCTGCCACACGTCCACCAGAATTACCTGACAGCTACAACTTTCTACTCTCAAGTGGAGTGGGTCTAGTTAAGCTTGTTTGCCCTAATTGAGTTCCTTTCAGGATTGGTAGCTTAGCAACTAATAAGTTATTTTGCTGAGACAACTGGCCTAAATTTCATAGCTTCCTTGACCATTGCTACTTGTTAGAAAATTGTTTCCCCTCAAGTGGCTAAACAGCAGATGCAAGATTTATTTAATACCTAATTGTTCTATTGTTTCTAATTATAAGCACTCTCCTCCTGTTTAAAAGTAAACACAGGATATGTTGTCAAATAGACATAATTTTAAATAATTATAAAATGCCTTGGAATTTTGTTCTGAAATCTCAAATTCCCCATTATCGGTAGCACTAAATGTTGGAAAAAGGGCCAATAAGATAAACACCCAGCGTTTATTAGGTTGTAAATCACCTCACAAGCACCTGCTATAAGCGAGTCACTATGAGGTTATGCAGAGAATATAACAAGGGTTCTTGTCTTAAAGAATTTAGTTGGGGGGGTGGGCGCCTGGGTGGCTCAGTTGGTTAAGCGTCCGCTTCAGCTCAGGCCATGATCTCAAGGTTCCTGAGTTCCAGCTCCGCTCAGGGCTCTGTGCTGACAGCTCAGAGCCTGGAGCCGGCTTCAGATTCTGTGTCTCCCTCTCTCTCTACCCCTCCCCCACTCACTCTCGCTTGTAAGCTCTCTCTCTCTCAAAATTAAACGTTAAAAAAATCTTTTTAAAGAATTTAGTTGGGGGAGAGAGTTGGCAACAAATTCTAGATCCATTTAATGAGAATAAACAATGCCCCTATGAGGGAACAGGAGGCAATAATAATGGTATTTTTAAAAAGATACCACAGGGGCGCCTGGGTGGCTCAGTCGGTTAAGCGGCCGACTTCGGCTCAGGTCATGATCTCGCGGTCCGTGAGTTCGGGCCCCGCGTTGGGCTCTGGGCTGACAGCTCGGAGCCTGGAGCCTGTTTTGGATTCTGTGTTTCCCTCTCTCTGACCCTCCCCCGTTCATGCTCTGTCTCTCTCTGTCTCAAAAATAAATAAACATTAAAAAAAAAAATTAGAAAAAAAAAAAAGATACCACAATACAGTCATGGTTGGTATAGGAGACCTTGTCATTTCTTTGGTGGTCCAGCTTCTACTTTTCCTTTCTATATTTGGAGGACTCCTCCGTTGCATGTAGAGTATGGGGGAGATCATGCCCTCACTTCCCACATGGAAGCCATTCACTTCACCACCGGTGAATGGTTCCCGCTAAAAGAAGGATGTTAGGACTCTTTCCTCCCGGCTGTTCCTGAGTTCTAACCCGATCCTTCACTCACTTTGCCATTTGGGGTCTCCCTGATAGACTTCAGAGGAATTTATTTTGTTAATTTGAGACATTCAGAATTGATTTCTGCTGTGTGTAACCTATAACCCTGAAGTTTTTAATTGGCATAGGCACGAGCTAAAAAGGGTTCTCCGCTCACTCAGGGGCACAATAATTTTGGAAGCCTCCACAGAGTGTAAGGACAGTAAGTACTCTTTGCAGAGGTAGAGAGCAAAGCTGTTTTCCACTGAACCCCTGGTACAGAGAAGCAGAAAAAGATCTCGTAGGCTGAAAACAAACTTTAAATTGATTTAAAAAAAAAAAAAAGGCTTTGCTTATCTTCATCGTTTTATTTTGACGGTGACTGGCTAACAATAGCAGTTATTAAAAGTGCTGAATGAAGGAATAAAGCATGACAATAAAAAAAGAATGTCCAGATGAATTTGGCTCAGCCGGAAACTCCTAGTAGGTTGGTAAGAAATGAGGCTCTGACATTAGCTTGGGGATTACTGTAAAGAACCTACAACTGCACAGCAACTCTTTCTAATTTTTATACCGACTTTCAGATATTGTAATGCAGCACATACCCAATTATGCATAAAGTGTTAAATCGCAGCGTTCCAGACTTCTGCAGAGACAAGGAACACATCCAGGACATCACTGGGTGCGTCATCATTCTTGTGGTCTTGCCCAATGGAAGACAGTCTCAATCTGGAAATTTCTTTCTACTAAAAGAGGACTATAAAGCTCCCTTTGACTCCCTTAGGAGAGGCAATTGAGCAGAGAGAAGATGTTCAGGGAGAGAGAGAGAAAGATGCTCGCTTTCTCACAGAAACAGAGAGAAAAGCCATTCATGCCATGGTAGGCATTTTGCAGAGCATGTCTTGGGATGACTTTTTTTTTTTTTCAGTTGCACAGCTGTTCTGGACTTTCATTTAAGGTGTGTCCTTCGAGCAACTGCAGGCAGGGAGTTCCCTGATATTAGTAATTGGTCCTCTGATATTTCAGTGCGGACTGCTCTGGCACGGCAGGAGGATGACTGGATAACGGAGAATTTAAGCCAAAGAACAGGATAATTCCATTAGATATATTTGGATAGTGGTTTGACCCATTGCTTCATGGGGATGAATTGGACGTGAATATCAGAACTGCACTCTGTGCTGTTTGTGGCATATCTGACTCTTCATTACATCATTTACTCTGTACTAGGCTTTGTTCTGAGCACTTCACGTGCATCGGCTCAATTAGATCCTTGTAACAACTTGCAAAGGCAGGTGTTGAAAGGGAAGTATTGATCAGAGGAGGGAATCTCTTGTTTTGGAGAGGGTATTAGGTCTTATTAGCAAAAGTGGAATGTCTGAAGTCACCAAGACCTTGTGGAGAGAAAGACAAAACAAGGGGGAGAAACTCCCCAAGATTTACATTCCAGTGATTGCAAAATGGTTTGAGCCAAGGAAAAAGTATGACAGAATGGAGCCAGAGTTCAAGTAAGGTTGCACTCCCCTACTCCACTTCCAATATCATTGCCACAGGGCTCCTTCCCTGAGTTAATGACACTGCAATAAGAAACACACACACACACACACACACACACACACACACACACACACACAAATGAAGAAAAGAGCAGTAAGAGACAGAGCCACACATGATCTAGTTATTTCCTCATTGGGCAAAGGTCCACAGGTGTTTGGCAAAGTTTTGTGCAAGTAAAAATGGGACGGCATCGCAAAGAAAATAATGATGAAAACTTGATGGTAGTATGCTCAAGAGGGCTTCTCCATAATAGAGCTGCTGCCTTCCCCACTGACTCTAATACAAGCCAGTGGCGGTCATAAAACCAAGCTGTGTGTCCTGTTCTCTCCGTTAGACCCAGGGGCGAGCAACGTTGAACGGTCACTCCCTTGGTGATCTGGGATAGGATACAATTGGAGAAATATATATCCTTGACTGTTTTGATCTCTCTTCCTAAATAGCACCGTTCAGACGTAGACAGAACGTATAAGAAGGGGGGGGTCAAGAGTAGGTATTATCAATCCTATTTTACAGATGAGGAAGCTAAGGCTCAAAAAGGCTAAATAATCCCCAGGAACGCACAGCTAGTAGACAGTGGAGCTGGGAGTTGAAATGAGATCAGTCTGACTCCACAGCTCAAGGTCTTTTCTGTTGTGACGTATACAAGTTTCCTCCAAGTGGGAACAAGTCCTGTGTGCCACAGAGGCAGGGAGCGAAGCAAAATTATATGATACATAATTCTGGATATAAACACTACATACTCTTCCCCATCCCCCCACCCTTTGTTATGACAATGCAATGCCCAGATTTTAGCGGAGAGCGTGATTGCTTAGCTTGAGACCACATTTCCCAACTTCCCGAGTACCGTGGTTGTGGCCCTGTGAGTGAATTCTGGCCAGTGGGGTGTGAACGGAGGTGATATGTGCTACCTTCAGCTTATGCACCCTCCCCCACCCCACGAAAAAAAAAAGAGTTGGGTAGAATTTCCCTTTCCCTCTTTCTCCTTTTCTTAATGATTATAGGTGGACAAGTCAGAGACGGATGCCATATGTTAAATATCATGGAAGAGAGAGAAATATACTTCTATTCTGAAAAACCACTATGATTTGGGGGTCTCTTTGTTACAGCAGCTTAGACAATATTCTAACTTATAGATGATATCACGTCTCCTCATGGATTTTTACCATTTCCTGATGAGGAACTACACATTCCTATCAAAGGTCATTTACAACTTTTTATAGTTTGTTATAAATATATATGCATATATTAATTATAGTAATATTTAAGTGAAGGGTTTAGACATTTCTATACAATTTTTTATACATTTATTTTCAATTGCTTATGTCGTTTTAATGAAGATTAGAATTCTAAACTACATAGGGGCGCCTGGGTGGCTCAGTCGGTTTGGCGTCCGACTTCGGCTCAGGTCATGATCTCACGATCCGTGAGTTCGAGCCCCGCGTCGGGCTCTGTGCTCAGAGCCTGGAGCCTGCTTTGGATTCTGTGTCTCCCTCTCTCTCTGCCCCTCCCCTGCTCATGCTCTGTCTCTCTCTGTCTCAAAAATAAATAAAAACATTTAAAAATTTTTAAAGGAATTCTAAACTACATATATTGCTCTAAATCATTCACAAATATTGCCTCATCTTTGTCCTGGATAGATCTAATAGACCAGGGTTCAGCAAACTACACCTGCAAACATGGGTCTAAAAGACCAAGGGTCAGCAAACAAATCTGGCCCACCGTCTGTTTTTGTAAATAAAGTTTTATTGAAACACAGCCATGCTTATTTGTTTACATACTGTCCATGGCTGGTTTTTTTTGCTCTGAGGGCAGAATTGAGTAGTTGCTACAGAAACGGGATGGTCCACAAAGACTAAACCATTTACTCTCTGGCCCTCTCCAGACAAAGTTTGCTGAAACCTTGCAATAGACAACTATAGCCAGGAATCTGATGTTTGTAGTGGGAAGTCCAGGTAGGTGGTCCCTCTTGCAGAAAGCCCTGATGTTTTCCCATCTAGCTCGGGTGTGGAAGAGACCTGGGCTGCACTTTCAGGGGCCTGCGGGGCAGGGAGAGGGGGGCTCGGGGGGCTCCCATCCTTTCCGCACCCGGGCTGTGAATCCGAGAGGGCCTGGCGCTGGGGACGCGAGAGGCAAAAGACTGTAAATATTATTCAAATAGAGAAAGCAGAAGGTCAGAAGCAAGGGAGCACTGCAAAAGGTTTTCTTTTTGTCCTTCTGCGAGGCAGGGAAGGAGGAGGGAATGGCCTCCCTCTCAGCTTACTGGTCACCGCGTTTGCCCACATGCCCCATCTGTGAAGGGGCGATTGAGGAGCCCGTGACACAGGACGCTGTGCTCCCAGTGGCTGCGACACAGGTTAAGCTCTTGCTCATGCTCTCTGTCCACCATAGATCAGCTGCAGCCCCTCTCCACTCCCTTGACTCAGACTCAGGCTGAGGGAGAAGCAGAGGGAGACAAGAGCCAGCTCTTCAAAGATGTTGCCCGAGTGACAACTGCCATTTTGGCACACATTTGACTGGACAAGGCAAGTCACTTGACCAAGCCTGACGGGAGAGTAGCAGTTTCTCCCCGGGAAGGGCAACACACCCTTTTCCTATCACATCCTCTCCCCAGACCTGGGGAATAAGTGCAGAAGGCATGGTGCAGGGAAGGAAGCTGGCACTCGGATAAAGCCCGCCCGGTCTGACAGAAATACCAAGATGCCGCACCTCAAGTTTGAGTTCAGATTTTACTCTCCGTCTCTCCCCAGCATTTTAAAACTCCACCCCTCCCCCCGTTTTCGCAGGTAGTCGTGAAAGACTGAATTAAAATGTTCACTTACATCCTTCCAAGAATTAACATTGCCCACCCTAAAGAGGCTAAGCCAGAAAAGCGTTAGCTCTCTGCATCCCTGTTCCCTATATTATTTCCTAAAGGTTTGATTATGCATGAGAATAGTCAACGGTTTTGAATAGTGATTTTGTGTATGCCAGGCACCGGGCTTTGCATGCCGAATTGCATCGACTCTGGCAAATGAACCTGTGAGAAATACATCGTTACCCCAGCTTTGTAGATGTTGAACCTGGAGCCCAGAGAGGTTAAATAACTTGCCAGATACGACCCAGCCATTAATTTGGCTGCAACGTGAGCCCTTATCTTCTTGCCCTTAAAGTTTCCTCCCTTCCCTTCATATGTTCTGGAGGAAATACCTGCTGGTTCCCAGTGTGGGAAGAAGATGGGGACAGTCAGAAGAGACTCTGGATGTCCAGGGTGTGACCTTTATTTGTTGTGTGCATTACCTCTGCCACGAGAGTATGCACTGATTAAAAATACTCGGTAACCCAAACGTCATCAGAAAGGTGCGTTTCCTGGGAAAGATGGGTGGTGACATCAAGGAAATCACTCCCAAACTTAAGAGAAACGAGTTTGGGTTCAAAAATAACTTTAGGGGCTTTGTGCCACTGCTCATTTCCATTAGTAAAATAATAAAATATAGCTGTATACCCCACTCCGTGTACTACTGTAGAGAGGATAATTACACGTACATAGATAACCCGTGTGTAACCTACTTGAACTTACATAAACATGCACCCAGATTCACCTGCCTGGAAATGGAGGTCGGCATGTAAATCTTGGGCCACCTTCTCGTCAGGTGGTTGCAACAGTTTTGTGGGTAAGAGTATGCCCTCTGCCATTTCCTTAACTGGAAAATGGGCATAATTAAATCTAGACTATAGGACAGTGGGAAGGGTACATTGGATGCGTGACTGAGGGTTGTGAAGGTGTTGTTTTTAAAGAGCAAGGACGGTACAAATCTTTTGATTGGGGTGGTCCAAGGTGGGGACCTCTTCTCTGGGTGATTCTCTCTCCCAGCCACGCAGCCCTCCAAACGCAAAACGTTAACGGTTGTCCCAGAAGTTCAATATCGCTTGATCGCCCTGTAAATTTTATGACCTTTGCCTATGCCATTCTCCACGTCTCCCTGGCCGCTCCCTACCCCTTTCTCTTGGCTGATCCCCAATCCCTCTTCAGGAATCTGCCCGTATCTTTGTAAAGGTTTCTCAGTTGTGGCACTCTTACTGTGTTGAGCTGGACAAATCTTTGTTGCTGGGGCCTGGAGCCGGGGTGGGGGGGTGTGTTGGGTGGGTAGGGGATGCCTGTGCCTCCCAGGATGCTTAGCAGCTCTCTCAGCCTCCACCTACTAGACGCAGATAGCACTTCTCCTAGTTGTGACAACCAAAAATGTCTCCAGACATTGTCAACTGTCTCCCAGGGAGCAAAACTGCCCCTGGTTGAAAACGACTGGGGTGGCGGGGGGGGGGGGGGGGAAGCACTAGCCTTTCTTGGAAGTCTTGTCTCCCTGGCTCTGTAAGCTTCATTCTCGTAGGGGGGACTGCCACAGCATTCAGAGCTCGGTCTCGGACGTGGGCGTGCTACCTGGGTCCAGCAGGATCTCAGCAAGCAGTTGGCTGACCGAGGATGAAGCACTCGGAAATTTCCTCTGGCTTGGAAAGCGAGGATAACTTTGCTTCGCTGAGTGAGCTAGAAAATTCCTTTATGCCCTTACTTTATGTGAAATGTGATTCTCACAGCGCACATCCCTGCAGTCTGATATGTGAAATCACCCATTAGAGAGTGCAGTCAATACTGCTGTTACGACTCCTGGGCTTTCCAGAAAGAAGCCATGAGTCTTGATTTTTTTTTCCCCTAAGGTCTGGCTGAACACCCAGACACTAGTGCAGGAGCGGCCGTAGCCCACAGATTCATTTCCCCCCTGTTTCACTGCATATGGCCTTAGAAAAATTATTTTTTGAAAAATGACCTAAAGCTTTCCTAAAATCCTCAGGAATGACACCTGAGGGGAGCATCTGAAAGACTTCACATTCATTAACTAAACCTTCTTGTTAGGTTATGTTCCCTGAAATGCATTTGACAGTTAATGAAGTAGAAAAGATGGCAGTCGGAGAAAAAATAAAATTCTGTCAGATTCCGGCGATAGAACCGGGAGGTGAAAAAGCGGGAACCGGGGGGAGGGATTGAGAGAGCAGCACCCCACACTGTGAGTATTTTATTGCCAGGGACACTGCCTCGGATCAGAGCCGGCTGCAAAGTTAAATTCATGCCTGGCACTCTGTTCAGATCCTGAGACCATACATAAGTCAGCCAAGCTAGCTAAGGTGCTTGTCAAGGCCAGAGCGGTAGGGATACGGGGCTGACTGGCAGATATGTGAAGCCGTGATCAGAGAAGAGAAAGAAGAAGGAGAGACGGGTTCAAAAATATTTGTACTGCTTTCGACACCTTCTCCTGTTTCAGCCGGGTTGCAATTTAGCCCAAACCTTGCTTGAATACTCAGAAGGTAAAACCAGCTGGCAGGCAGTCGAGTGAGCAGGCAGACTTTTCTCTGAAAACATTCAGTTTTAAATGACCTCGTGGGATGTTATTCATTTCCCGTTCCCTTCTCATCCGCCTGTGCCCTCTGCCGGGGTTCAGAAAAGGTGGGGCGGTGGCGGGGGGGATGCGGAAAGAACGGCAGCACACTGGGGTACCCCTCTGCAGTTGCCCAAAGTATTATTTGGTTCATTCAGCACAGTCCAGCCTTCCCGAAGTTGGGAAACCTGTTTTCTTCCCTCTGATGTATCACTTAGAAACACCAACTGCAAGGATTTCTTATGTTCTCACAAAAAAGGGAAGGGCACAGCTGGTAAATGTTTCACAGATGGTGAAGCTCTTGGCATCTCTCTCAAGAGAGGGCCACCCATGCAGATGGCTCATTATTTTAACATTTGGATTTTCATCTTATTAAAACATCCTTTTTTTTCCCCTGGTTTTATTTAGCATCATAAATTCTCTTACACTTTAGAAAGCGCCTAAGCGATTTGAGGACGTGCGCTCCGAGGAACATCCTTTGGCTAAAATATAGATTGGTACCATCATTATTCCCAGCTTTGATCTCAATGTGATGGGTTTCAATCTGATTAAAAATTCCAATGAAAGGGAAATCTCAGAGTAGTGGATTTATCAAGCAAAAGTCCATGAAGTCCGTAGAGTAGCTGAATTATTCAGCAGGACGATAAACCGAGTGAAATTGGGGGAAATAGTTTTATTCGATGCATAAAATCCCTATTACTATGCAATATGCATATATAAAAATAGACAAATGCACAGTGGGTGTAGGCTCATAAACACACCCTTTCTACATATGTAGGGAGGCTTCTGCACCATGAAGTCCCACAGCCAAAATTTCAACCCAGCGATGCCAATTCTTGACGGAGCGGATAGGAAAGGGTCGAGATTTCAGAGAGGAGTTCTCTGCCCACTCAGACTTTGGCAAGACCGACGTGCATCTTCTGTATGTCAAGGACCGGGAAAAGTTTTGGTCACCTCAGCATCCTTAACTGTCGCGCTGGGGTGTGGGGAACCACTGGCGATGCAAATGTAAGTGACAAAGCCACGTAATAAGAACAAACCAATCTATTTAATGTGGGGAGATGCTGGCCTAAAGACAGGATCAGTCGCTGTGCTCTTGCAAATGGGCCTCATGGAGCCGGGTCTGCGCATGCCGTGTTGTAAATGTTTATTAGCAATGGTACACAATGCACGTTATGGATCCGTGGAGCTCCAAGCTGCCTCACTTTGGGGGTCAAGTGTAAATCCCCGAAATGCTGAGAAAATGTTAATAGTTGCCAGCACCAAGAATATATCGGTGGAGCGTGTGCATTGGTATCATAAACGGAAGCTCTGTTCATCCGCTTGAATCACCTCTGGTCCCTCTAGCCTGAAGCATTAGCTTGCGTAATGCATACTGTGGAGCTGCTGGCTTTTCCATCAGATGGAAAGGTGGATGGGAAGTGCAGAGGGTGCAGTTTTCAAAAATAAGAACTGGAAAGTGCAATGCCCATCAGGTACGTCCAGGAAGCCAGGAGTGGTGGAGAAATGAGAGAAAATCGGCTTCTCCCGAAGCCGATTGCTTCTGGGGGTGCCACGTTGCTTCAAGGCTCGTGGCATCTGTAATCCCAAGAGCGCACGTCCTTTGGGTAGAGCCTCCGGCTGGCAAACGTTACCCTCGGCTCCAGGCTCACCCCCTCCGGTCACTCGAAGGCAGTGGCTCTTCAGAAGCCTCGGTCCCCAGACCGGCGGCGTCGGCACCACCCGGGTCGCACCCACACCTGCCGAGTCAGAAGCTCTGCAGGTGGGGCCGCCAGCCGGTGTTTCCACCAACCCTCCAGGTGAGGCTGATACACGCTCAAGTTCGAGAAGCACTGCTCCAAGGCATAATAGTTTGTCACTCCACCGGTGCCCAAGAATCTTTTTGGTGACAGGCGTCAAGTGTGATTCCTGTGAAATCCTGGCAGCAGACTACATTTGTCTATTTAACGGCATGCAAAACGCTTGTCAAGAAGGATTCCGGGGGCTCTTTTTGCAAAGGCTTCCTCTTTCCCGCATATACTCTATCCATCTCTTCGGAGACTGCACATGCCTCCGAATCCAAGCTCTGAGGTTACAAGCCGTTTTAAAAGCACCCTCCCCCCTCCCCCCTCTTCATCTAATATTGGCAAATAAGACAGAGGAACACGGCGCCCGGTTTTCCGAGTCTAGCTGGAAAGACCGACAGATTTCATGACATTTGTCACAGGGTCTAAAACTCCACGTGGGAGAAAATGAGCCCACTTAGTAAAAACATCTCACTGTATCTTTGAGTCAGAATGGAGAAGCATAAAAAGTATTGTTCCTGGAAAATGACAAGGCATTTGGTGTGTGTTTTCAAAAGTGTGATGACTATTCACCAGTCTCTGGTTTAGGTGGTGGAAAGCCCCTCCCCCCCAAACTACCGAGGGACTAGAATACGCGTACATCTCGTGAAGTGGCATAAGAATCAAAGGGGGAATGAGTTTCCTGTGGTGCCGATGAGCTGCTTAAAGTAGCTCCCATCCGAGCACACCTCCTTTTCCTCGTGTGCCTTGAAAACCATTTGAATAATGCACACTCTTTCAGTTGCATTGTGTGCTCTGAAAGCCATTTAATGAAGGTAGACAGCCTTCCAGAAAGGTGTATTCTTTTGACTGATGTAGATACTCCTGGAAAAAACCTTTCCCCAACACGGAAGGCAAGAGGTACTGAGTGAGTGGAAGAAAGAATAGTATCAGAAAGTCTTGTTTCACCCAATCAAGTCAAATGGAAGCAACTTGGCTTAAACTTGACCTCTCCTAGGTGAACTCTGTTCTCTGCAGACTATATACCGAAACGCTGCGAGTCAACCAACTTCTAGCCTCTCAGACCATCTTTCCATTGACTTCCACCATAGTATTGAGGTTGCTTTAGCTCTTTTTCATTGATCATCAGTTAACAGTGGCCTCCAGCTCCAACCTTTCTGTTAAATAGTTAACGATCCGTAAACTGACAAATGAAGGAGGGGAACTCCTATCTAAATCAAAATTTCTTGAAAAGTTACAGGCACTTATTTGTACGGGAATATCTCTATCTATCTATTGTTTTAATAAAATGAGATAAATGTGTCTAGTAAGGTTGGCTCTTCATATGCAATTTATTTGATTAATTGAGCCAAGATTACAGAAAAGGGCATTTTGGGCAAGGCATACTTTAAATGTCATTCATCTTGGTAGTCTGAAGTAGGAGGGGGTATAGAGAGGCACCTGGGCGGCTCAACTGGTTGAGCGTATGACTCTTGATTTTAGCTCAGGTCGTGATCCCTGGGCCGTGAGATGGAACCCCGTGTCAGGCTTCACATTGGGCATGGAGCCTCCTTAAGATTCTCTCTCTCTCTCTCTCTCTCTCTCTCTCTCTACCCCTCTACCCCCTTGCTCTCTGTCTCCCTGTCTCTGTCTCTCTTGCTTGCTTGCTCTCAAGTAAATAAATAAATAAGAGCTGGTATGTTGTGACAGGTTAACAGTGTGAGCCCAGAAGTCGCACGTGGACCCTGTCTTATTCTGCCACTTTCCGGCTGTGTGGCCGGTCCTCTCTGACCCTCAGTTCCTTTCTTTACGACGTGATTCAAATAATTTGTTCCGTCCCACAGGATTGCCGTGAAGAGTAATTCACGGCATATATTGCTAACACAACGCTGGGCACGCGGCAAGCACCTGAATAAATGGCCCCCGGAGCTGTTGCTTTTATGAAAAGGCAAAGTCACAGGTATCACGCCCAGGACAAACACGGAGAGTGTCTATAAATGCCCATCTGGAAAACCACGGAAACAATTTGACACCAGTGCGGTATTTTTAAAAATGCTGTTGTTTACCTCTCTAAAGACGGTGCTCAACAGAGTGAGAGCAGCACCAGCCGAGGTGAAGAAATGCCCGGTCACTGTGACATATAGAGTGACCCCCGTTTGCAAAAGCAACTCTTTAGTTTCCAAAATCGTTATTAAGCAATAATAATGATGACAATCACATTAATAGCCACTGGCGCTTACGCAGCACTTACTATGGGCTGGGCACTGCTGTGCATTCATTAGATGCACTCATTCATTCAAAAGCCACAGCAACTCAGTGAGAGAGATACTTATCATGATTTCCATTTTGCAGAAAAGGAAACTAAGATACGCGGAGAGAGAGAAGGACTCTTCCAAGATCCTGCAGCTGGGAGGATTTGAAGCTAAGCCTAAAAGATACAATCCCTTAAAAAGGCAAGAGGGGGAAGGTGCTGTCAGATTTTACAGATGGAGAAACTGAGGCCAGTACTTAGAAGAGTGCTTATTATTTGGAGTAGGTGCTTTTGTCCGTCTACTTGTGCTGCCGTAACAAAACATCCCAGACCTGGGCTTGGGGGGAGGGGCGGGGGTGGTGGGGGTGTTGGGGGGCTTAAACAATGGAAGTCAACTTTTTCACAGTTCCTGAGGCTGGAAGTCCAAGATCAGGATGCCAGCAAGGTGGAGGGTTGGTGAATGTCCTCATTCTGGCTTGTAGAAGTCTGCATTCTTGCTGTGTCCTCTCCTGGTGGGGTGAGGGGGGAAGGGGAAGAAGAGAGATCTGCTTCTCCTTATAAGGCAGCAGTCCTATTGAATTGAGGCCCTACCCTCCTGAGCTCATTCGACTCTAATTGCCTCCCGAAGACCTGTCCAGATGCAGCCACATAGGAGGTTCGGGCCTCAATGAATCTGGGGGGAACTTTTCCGTTCGTAGCAATGCTCAATAAGTAACGATTGAATGATGAATGGTATCCACAGATGGGCGTGTTCCTTACAAGGCTCAGTACCAGCATAGCCAAGAACAGAAAACGGGTCATTCTGATGCGTGGTCTAAACGGGAGACCACACAGCTGAGACTCCCTGAGAAAATCTATTTCCAATGATCCTCCTTATAGTCCTTGTAAATGCGTTTGCACTTATTCCGTATCTGATCGTCTGGGTGTTTGTTGATATACCCATACCAGAGTGCTCCTCTCCAAAGGGTGAGTGTCTCAGAATGTCCCCTGGGTGTGAAATCTCATTTCTTCTCTCCTTTAGTTCTGTTTTTCTTCTTGAGTCTTTGCTGCTTTTTTGCTCGGTGTGCTTCCTTCTGCATTTGCTCTCGCTTTCCATGAGCTAATCCATGTAGCTTGTAGCCCAGGAAATACCTCTTGATTAATAGATCTTTATAGAAGGCATTTAGGGCAAAGGAGTAAAAAAAAAAAAAAAAAAAAATCATAGACTCTGAATCAGATGGAAACCAGGCTTCCAGTAACAGAAACCGTATCTTAACAGATATGAACAACAACCAACAAAAGGAACAAGTTGCTTCTATAACTGAAGTCCCAGGGGCCTCTGGGATGAGCTTTAATTTGGCGCCCAGGCTTTTCCTCTCTGCCCCTGTGTCCTGTGTGTGTTTCCCTGTTCATAGGCAACCTCTCCCTCACAGTGACATGTCAACGGGGTCCAGAGCTTCAAGTTTGCTCGTTCCTATCCAGCAGAGGTGAGAGGTCTACTTCAAGATGAATTATCAAGATAAACAAAAACCCCAGGTTTGGATTTCGCTGGCTGAATTAGCCTGATTTGAGGCCACAGGCTCCTGCGCAAACCCAGCCATATGAAGAGGAAGGTGAGATGCCGCGTTAGGGGTCAAAAGGTACGTTCCGTACAAAGCCGGACAATAAATATTTCAGGCTTTGTAGGCCACCCTGTCTCTGTTGAAACTGCACAACATGGCCATTGTGGCCTTTGAAAGCAGCCAAAGCAACTCAAACATGAAAGCGTGTGTCCAGATTTGGCTTAAACAGACCAGGTCCTAACACTGGAACGGACGCACTCTTTAATGCCAATGGTGTATTTAATGTAAACCCAATAAATCTTGGGTTCCAGCTGGCCTAGTCCCTTCGCAGAAGCTTATTCAAAGACGTGCAATGTTGCCACCCATTAGCGATTTTAAGAATCCGCTCTTTTCTCAGGTCTTTCCAAGAAACTAAAGGGTAGGGGCACCCGGGAAGCTGCCGATTAACCATCCGACTCTTGGTTTCAACTCCGGTCATGATCTCACTGTTCAGTTCTTGAGCTTGAGCCCCACCTCATGCTCTGCACTGACAGTGAGGAGCCTGCTTGGGATTCTCTGTCTCCCTCTCCCTCTGCCCCTCCCCGGTCTCCAAAAATGAAGAAAGAAGCATTTAAAAAAGAAACAAAAGAACCACATTCCTCAAAGCCAGTCTGTCTGCTCTCCAATTGTCCTGTGCTTCAGAATCGCCTGTTTGACAAACGCCCAGCCTCTTATCACCACCGGCTGTGACTCCTTCCTCCGTTTCTCCCTGGAATTCATTTCTTGCCGGGTCTTTCATGCGTAACCAGCATCCTCTGTCTCTGCCTCTGTCCCTCGCTTTCTGCCCTCCCCCATTCCTAGTTGCTTTGCCGATTCCTCCGTCTACTCTTTTCTCAGGTCTCATTCACAAGGTCTTTGGAATCTGACTGTCAAAGGATTGGGTGGTGGCACAACCAAGTAGGAAACACAACTCTGATATGTGAATATAGCTCTGCCTCGTCAGACTTGCCAAAAGGAAACCCATGCTAGTTTAGCTGGAAACTTCAGGACAGTGGTGATCTCTGGGGCAAGGTGGGGTGAGAAAGGAATGGGAAGTGGGCTTTTATTTAAATCTGAAAACTGTCGTCTCTTTCAAAAATTAAAATGACAGGGGCGCCTGGGTGGCTCAGTCGGTTGAGCGGCCGACTTCGGCTCAGGGCGTGATCTCGCGGTCCGTGAGTTCGAATCCCGCGTCGGGCTCTGTGCTGATGGCTCAGAGCCTGGAGCCTGTTTCGGATTCTGTGTCTCCCTCTCTCTGACCCTCCCCTGTTCATGCTCTGTCTCTCTCTGTCTCAAAAATAAATAAACATTAAAAAAAATTAAAAAGAAAAATTAAAATGACATGTGAAGGCCAAAGACAGCGTGATAACATTGTATTTGGCAAGTGGGTACACATCAGTACCTTACTTTCTGTACGTTTTAAGCATCTCCTATTTAAAGGCTCAACTAATTACATCAAAACGTTGAAGGAAATAGTGCCTGTGAAGGTCCACCAGACCCGTGGGTGTCAAGCTTTAGCATTATTCTCATTACCTGGAGGCCTTGTAAATGCACAGGTTCCTGAGTGCCACCCCAGAATCGCTCATCCAGTGCACCTGAATGAGCATTTTTGCATTCCAAACAAATTCCTAAGTCACGGTGATGCCACAATTTGGAAATCACTTAAGGAGTCAGTTAACTCCTTGAGGGCAAGGATTCCGTGTGTCTTATCGTACTCCGAGGATCCGGCTTGATTCTTGACACTTGGAAAACATTCAATAGATCACTGACACATGTGAATTACACCCCTGAGCGCTCACGTATGAAAAAAGTGGATGAGGTGCACAGCACCCTTCAGTGAGTAGTAGGAAGGATGCTCTTCTGTATCCTCCGTGGCACATGTGGGTTCAACGGAGAAGGGCCGAGGTTTCTGGGTGGTGCGAGTAGGAGACAACCGAGGAAGGGAGGTGGCTGCCTTTTCAGGAGGATGAGAGAGCAAAGGAAGGGAGAGATGAGAAGGAAGTGCTGTAGGATCCACTCGGACTTTGTCTTGCCGTCCAGAGAGAGCCTGGGCAATCTCACGATGTGTGTTCGCAAGCCCTGCTCTTGTCCTCGGGTACCTGCTCCGCGTCTACACGGTGGCTTTCCCCAGCCTTCTCCCAGTCTTGACTCTTACCCCCACGCCTCAACTCAAGCGGTGGTTCTTCCAGAACGCCTTCCTTAGCCCCTTGGGCTAGAAGACACGAGCCACATGTTCACGTGGTACATACTCCTTCCTCGCAGCCCTTCACAGTTTGCAATCCTGCTTTCCATTTTTGTGACGGACGGCCACCTCCCCCGTTTGAGTCCAAGTTCAGTGGGAGCCAGGACCACATTGATTTTGCTTGCGGTCGTATCCCCATCTGATAGCTTGGTATCTGGCCCGTATCCTGCGCTCCACACATTTCTGTTGGACGAGTAGATGAGAAGTGAATACGGGCTCCTTTTCCCAGCCAACTGGCATTACCATCACGTAAGCAAGGTGACCAAGCAGAGGCGCTGCCTTTATTTCCGTGTCTTCTGATTCTTTCAGTCCGGTTTCCCTTGTAAAATGTGCTCTCATCATTTGAAGTGCCCCTCCTGCTTCAGGTTTCTCTGAGGCCTTTACCTCTTCTGCCCCAAGTTCAGAGGCTGATAATGAAAAACTGGACAAGAGTCCATTTCCCATGGGGGAAAAGGAGAAGCGAGAATAACAATGCAAAGTAGTTCTGAAAGAGGCAAGTGGGTGAGATCCTACTGGAAATCTCCAAGACAAAGGGAGGATGCATACCCCAGAGTGCTAATAACACTCAGAGGGAAGATTCCAGAGTGAGTGAGGCTTTTTTTTTTTTTTTTTTTTTTTTACTGTTGAAATATTGGTTTGCTCGGTGTTCTTTTTGGAGGGGAACCTTAACACTAGCTTGAGGAAGCGTGTCTTCAGCACCTGTTAAGCCACAAAGGCTGTTGTGCGGAACCAGGGGCTGACCGATTTGGAATGTCTGATCAGCCTGTCACCTTTAAGCCCAGTGGGCTGGGTTCTTTTGTTTTTTGTTTCGTTTTTTAACCATTGCCCAGCTTATGAGTCATTGTTTCTACTTGCTTTAGAAACAGTCATTCTCTACTTTTCCTTTTCCGGACTGAATTTGTGGTGGCTCTTTCCATAACCTTCCCGTGTTTTATCTACTTAGTGAACATTAATACATACTTGTTTCAAACAACAATTAACATATAAAGCAGAAAATAAACATGTTTCTGTTATTCAGATATCCTTTTCCTATATTCTTTTATAATGTTAATGCAGATACAAATCTATTATTATTATTATTATTATTATTATATTATTATTATTATTATTATCATTACAAACATTGTAACACCAAACACATTGTTCTGAAATTAACTCTTTTTATCTTCATAGGTATTTTCACGATTTCTTGGCTGCTTTTATGGGTAACCTTATTCTGGTTGGCACAGGCCAGGTAATCCGTCCCAGACAGTATTAGATGCTTTTCCTAGAAGTGACAGTGTCCTTCCCTTTAATATGAAGTGCTGATAAACATTTTTGAATATGTAACTTTGTCCAGCCAACAAACCTGTCTACCTCCTCTTTATCCGTCTGTAAAGCAATGTGCTTTTGGGGGGCTCCTGGGGGGCTCAGTTAAGCATCTGATTCTTGATTTTGACTCAGGTGATGATCTCACCAGTGTTGAGTTCGAGCCCCACATCCAGCTCTATGCTGACAGCGTGGAGCCTGCTTGGGATTCTCTCTGCCCCTACCCTGTTCCTGTGCTCTCTCTCTCTCTCTCTGTCTCTGTCTCTCTCACAATAAACAAACAAACAAACAAACAAACAAACAAACAAACATACATTTAAAAAAACCCAGCAATGTGCTTGTTGAACACTAGCTAAAGTCACAGCCAAAGGAAATCTTTTATTGAATAGTTACCACTGGCTCTTTGCATATGGAAAGCCAAGAATCATTCGTTTGTCTGCTTTTTCACCAGACAGTTAGCTGGTATCTAAGAAGTGTTGTGTGCCTAAACACAGTGGTGAAATACACGGAAAGACGCCTCTGCTCCTAGGGGTAAGAGAGAAACAGTAACAAACAAAAAAAGATAGAGAATTCTTGTGAAGACAAGATGAAACCATCCACGGGAAATTAAAGGAAGGGTTTTCCAAAAGAAAGGAAGGGTAGGGTAAAGTCTTTGAGGGGAAATAAACATGACGCATTGAAGGGATAGGGCTGGCATACGATGTGCTCTGCAGAAGCGGTATGAGGTGGGACCTGGGAAGGAGCAAGGGCTAAATCACATAAGGTCTTAATAGGTTATGGGAAGGAGTTGATAGTTTACTCCCATGTTACGGGAAGCCAGTGAAAGGCTTTAACCAGAGGAGCGACAGTATTGAATGTAGGTTTTAGAAACAATCTCTCTGTTGCTGGGTTGGAGTTATGTGCGGTGGATGGGAGGTCAGCAGGTTGGTGCTGGTGTGCAGGCGAGTCAGCCTCCACAGAGGGCTCCACACACCCAGGCAGTGCAGCTCCGAGGGTCAGAAATAAATGCCCGAGGGACCCAAAGGGGTAGCAGCCGCAACCCCGGGCAGGCTGAAATCAACCAGGTAAAAGAGAACCAGGAAACGAAGACAAAAGCAACATCAAAGAGCCAAGAGCCAACATTGCAGAGGATGGGACCCTCCAGGAGGCTGAGTCATTAGGGTCAAAGTACCAAAGCGAGCACGAGTAGGATATTGACTTAACAGAGGTCTCTGACCTTCACTGGTCTTTAATCTCCTGGCAGCAAAGACCCTTGAGGTCGTCCCCCCCACTCTTCGACGCATCTCTCTGGGCTTAAAGAAACAAAGCAGGGATTCACAGTGATCTCTGGCCTCTCTGAGGCAGGAAATAATATTCATAAATCTGAGATATCTATGTTTTCTGGCCAGACTGAAGGTCAGCGCTGGGGTTACATCTTTAAAAGTCTTGCTGGGTCAACCTCATGCTGTTTCCAACGGGGCATCTGACATCTGTACTTCATTGGCTCGACTATCTTGGCACTCGTGCTATGAGCCTGGCACCTGGAAACTTGGGTGAAGGACCCAAGGAGGGCAGAAATAGAGGAACTGCCGCTCGTTATGGGAAAAGCTTATTCATCCACCTCCCACTCCTGGAACTAGTAACACAAGGGCTCAGGATACTTGTGCAGTGATGCCCAGGAGACATTTTTTGAGCGCATTTTCCCAATCTTATATACAACACACTATAAAATTATGCACACGTGTCTGTGTGTGTAAACATAGGTGTGTGCCTAGGAACGTCTGTAAGCAGTGTTGGGGAAGAGAACTTCCATATTTTGCTTTCTGTAAGTTTGTATTAGGTTGTACCCTGGGAACCTGTCAGGTCTGTAGGTAGAAAGTGACTCAGGATTGGCAATTTCATATGGTTAATCTGAGCAAAGTCAAAGTTTTGGAGAGGCGGTGGAGGGAGGTTGCTAACACGATGGGTTCTGGAACCAGGGAGAAGGACCTCGAGAGCCAGCTGGGCTTCTCCCCATCTGTTTCACCTTGGGCAAGTTCCATCACATCTTTGTGCCTCAATTTGTTCATTTGAAAAATGGGTATATTAAGAGTACTTTGCTCAGACTGCTGCTGTGTGAATTACACCAGCTACATGTAAGTACTTAGAGCCGCAAGCCTTTAATAGATGGTAATGACTGCTTTCTCAAAGAGCCTATTAGCTTTGAAAACAATTTTAAAAAAAGAAAAACAAACCTGTCTTTAAAAAAAAAAAAAAAAAAAAAAAAAAAAGGAAAGGATTTGTCCAGAGTATCCTCGAGAAACTCTTTCCTTCTAGTGATGAGAGAAAATTCCAGGTGGGTCTTCTGATAATTGCCTGCGGTATAGGAAATGCTTCTGGAAGCCTTGGCAGTGCTCGGTGGCAGAACGGTGCTCTGGGCGGGCTGCCGGAAGCCCTCCACTGCCTGAATTCATTCCCTCAGGCTTTTCTCAGGTGAGTTGCCCCCCTCCTTCCACGTTATCTATTTACATGGCATTTTTCTGCCCTTTTAATTATATCACCAACATCTTTGTAAAGTCATGCATTCTTGTCCCCTTTTTCATCTCTGGGCGCTGCTCTAAATATAACCGCGGAAACAAAACAATGCAGTTCCACAAACAAAGGAGACCCGGCTGGGTAAGCAGGACCCTTTAGAAGGGCTTGACTCCACTGACATTTCTTGTCTCTTCATGTGTTATAAAATAGCCCGTGGCTCTCACAATGGAAAGGGAGGGAGCCCTGATCGAATGGTATGCGCTACTTTAAAAGGGAATTAAAAGCGATGCGAAGGTTGCACTAAACCGCATTAGGCAAGGATATTCCAGAACAAAGTTGCCTGGGTGGTTTCCAGTCTGAATGCACAGGTTCTGAGTCTGCAGTGACTCACCTGCTCACGTAAGAATCGCTCTCCTGGCTAATTGCTTAATCGGTCAGCCATTTGCCTTCCCCCCCGTGGAAGGAGTAACAGGACCACGTTCTCAGGGCTGGGAATGGGGAAGAAGGGAAAGGTAATTAGAGGTATTTGGAGACGAGTGTACAAGCGAGAAATGGAACTTAACAAAGAGGGTTGAAGCACTAAAATCTGTGTAATTTTCCATAGAATCACTAAAAGCGATCACAATAAAAAATATTTATTCTATTTAGAATAGCTGAAAACAACAACGATAATGTTTACTAAGTGCCTACTACGATGTGCCAAACACTGTTGGAGGCAGGAGTTGACGGCGGCAAACAAGACAGCAGAGCCCCGCCCACCTGGTCTTCCGTTCTCGTGGTGAAAGTAAAAAAAACAAACCAAAAAAACCATACAAATAAATGAATAATTACGATCAATTCGGCTTCTGCAAATCCGATGGAGGAAACAATTGGAGGAGAAGGGGGTGGGGCGGCGCGTTAGAGGTTAACTGAAGGTCAGGGAAGATCTCTTCAGGAGGTGACATTTGAGCTGAGACCTGGGGGGGTGAGCCAGCAGAGGAAAAGCCAGGGCAAGCTTGCCAAGTCCCTAAGAGATCAAATGGCTTGTAGTGGGGAAAGAGGAAGGAGCCCAGCGGCTAACGCAGGCCGTTGCATAGCTTACTAGCAGCTTCCCGATTCTCAGAATGAGAGAGGAATTTGTACAAAACCCAAGGCCGACAAGGACCGTTTGCTTGCTTTAGATCACCCAAGTCTTGGGCAGCAAAGGTAAGGTGAGAACCCAAGCCTTCCAAATTGCCGGCAAAGGACCTTGTTTCTGTATTGTCAGAGTGGAGCGTGTCGAACACCTAAGGTCTATACCGGCAGCTTGTTTCCAGTTGTGCCTGTGTAACTTTTCCAGTACACTGGCCTTGGAATAATTTGGGGTTCAAGAACTGACCAACCCCAACTCTACCTCGTCTTGGATCCTCAATGCATCCCTTATCTTTCCTGGGTCTCATCTATAGAATGGATTGCTGTTATACACAGGTCATCAGGCAGTGTTTAGACCAGTACCCAGCACCAAGAAAACATGTAAAATGTTGACTATCATCACCATTGTTATCGTTATTATTTTGTCAATATCTTCTCTGCCACTGTATTAGCGGTCTCCATTATAACAGATTGTAGTGTACATCGTTTTACATTTCATCTACCAATGTACAAGGGACTAGAGCCTAACAAATGACTTTATGACTCAAACATTTGCCCATTCATCACAGCCCCAGCTATAGATCAAGTATGGTACCGGGTTTAAGGAAAACAAAAAAAATTTAAAGTCATGATTGATCAGTGGGGTCAGGCTCATTGCCAGAGCCCCGGATCTGTGATGTATTGACTATGTGAAACCAGCACGTTACTTCACTTCTCAGGGTCTCAGGATCCACATCTGAACAAGGGGGATAACTAGCCCACGGCACGGTTCTGATGACACACATGAAATGGTGCGACTCCTGGAGGCACTGACTCTGGAGCCTACGGTATAGACACAGCTCCAGACTGTCAGTTCCTATCGGGCTCAGCCTTCGGGATGCAATAAGTTGAGGAGGTACAAACAGCGAAAGAATTTAAGAAGGTTCATTGTCCGTCAAGCATAGTGTGGATGCTAATTCCTAGAAAGGATCTCACAGAGATTCTGGGGCTGGTTCTGAACGAATGGATGGGAACTTTTGGGATAGATGGTGGGGAGGCACCCCAGATAGCAAAAACAGCCTGTATGAAGGCATGGAAGCTTGACACAAAACAGCTTATCGGGGAAATGCTAACTAACCCGAGACAGCTGTTTTGTGCATTGGAGGCTAGGATAGTGGATATTGAGAAGAAAAGCAGAAAAGATTGTAATTCCTTCCTAAAGAATATGTCCCCCTTCTTCTCACACTCCCCACATTGTCCTGCAGTAGAATCCAGAGCACTGTCCAAAAAGATGTCTAATATCTTCCCCCTCCCTTTACCTATTGTGTCTATCTTCCTACCTTTCCTTTCTGGCAACTGCCAGTTTGTTCTCTGTACTTATGAGTCTGTTTCTGGTTTTTCTGTTTGTTTTGTTATTTAGATTCCACATGTAAGTGAAATCATACAATATTTGTCTTTTCCTATCTGACTCATTTCACTTAGCCTAATATCTTCAAGGTCCATCTACATTGCTGCAAATAACAAGATTTCATTCTTTTTTATGGCCAAGTAATATTTCATTATATATACATATATATGATGTATACACATCTATATCATATACATATATGTGTCATATATATATACATATACATATAATATTTATATCACATCTTTATCCATTCATCGACTGATGGACACTTAGTTTTGTTTTTTGTTTTTTTTTTTAAATTTTTTTTTTTCAACGTTTTTTATTTATTTTTGGGACAGAGAGAGAGACAGAGCATGAACGGGGGAGGGGCAGAGAGAGAGGGAGACACAGAATCGGAAACAGGCTCCAGGCTCCAAGCCATCAGCCCAGAGCCTGACGCGGGGCTCGAACTCACGGACCGCGAGATCGTGACCTGGCTGAAGTCGGACGCTCAACCGACTGCGCCACCCAGGCGCCCCGTTTTTTGTTTTTTTTTAACGTTTATTTATTTTTGAGACAGAGAGAGACAGAGCATGAACGGGGGAGGGGCAGAGAGAGAGGGAAACACAGAATCGGAAGCAGGCTCCAGGCTCTGAGCCATCAGCCCAGAGCCCGACGCAGGGCTCGAACTCACGGACCGCGAGATCGTGACCTGAGCTGAAGTCGGAGGCTTAACCGACTGAGCCACCCAGGCGCCCCGCACTTAGGTTGCTTCCGTATCCTGGCTACTATAAATAATACTGCAATGAAAATAAGAGTACATATATCCTTTTGATTAATAGTTTCTTGTTTTCTTTTTTTTTTTTTTTGTATAATTACACAGAAGTAGAATTACTAGATCATAAGGTATTTCTATTTTTAGTCTTTGGAGGAACCTCCATACTGTTTTTTTACAGTGGCCGCACCAGTTTACGTTCCCCCCAGCAGGTGCATATGGGTTCTTCTTTGTCCACATCCTTATCAACACTTGTTATTTCTTGTCTTTTTGATAATAGCCATTCTGGCAGGTGTGAGTTGTTCGCTCATTGTGGCTTTGATTTGCATTTCCCTGATGATCAGTGATGTTGCACATCTTTTCATGTGTCTGTTGGCCATCTGGATGTCTTCTTTGGAAAGTTGTTCAGGTTCTTTACCCATCTTTTAATTGGATGGTTTGGGTTTGTTTGTTTGTTTGTTTGTTTGTTTGTTTTTGGTGTTGAATTGTATGAGTTCTTTATATATTTTGAATATTAACTCCTATTGGATATATCATTTGAAATATATTCTCACATTCAGTTTTGCCTTTTCATGTTGTTGATGGTTTCCTCTGCTGTGTAAAAGATTTTCAGCTTGATGTAGCTCCAAGTGTTTATTTTTGCTTTATTTCCTTTGCCAGAGGAGACAGATTCAGAAGAATATCACTGAGGCTGATGTCCAAGAGTTTACCCCCTATGTTTTCTTTTAGGATTTTTATGGTTCCAGGTTTTACATTTAGGTCTTTAATCCATTTTGAGTTTATCACTTTTTCTTTTTTTTTTTTTTTTGTATGGTGTAAGAAAGTGGTCCATCTTTCATTCTTTTGCGGGCAGCTGTCCAGTTTTTCCAACACCATTTATTGAAGAGACTATCTTTTCACCATTAGATATCCTCACCTTCTTTGTTGTAGATTAACTGACCATATAGATGTGGGTCGATTTCTTGGCTCTCTATTCTGTTCCATTGATCTATGTGTCTGTTTTTCTGCCAGTACCATACTGTTTTGATTACCATAGCTCTGTAGTAAAGCTTAAAATCTGGGATTGTGATACCTCTAGCTTTGTTCTTTCTCAAGATTGCTTTAGCTAATTGGGGTGTTTTTCAGTTCCACAAATCTTAGGGTTATTTGTTCTAGTTCTGTGACAAATACTATTGGTATTTTGACAGGTGCTGCATTGAATCTGTAGATTGTTTTGGGTAGTATGGACATTTTAACAATATTAACTCTCCCAATCGATGGGCATGTGATATCTTTCTATTTATTTGTGTCGTCTTCAATTGTTGTCATCAATGTCTTATAGTTTTCATAGTATAGGTCTTTCTCTTCCTTGGTTATATTTATTCCTAGGTATGTTATTCTTTTCAAGGCAATGGTAAATGGGATTGTTTTATTAATTTCTCTTCTGTTGGTTTTTAATGTATACAAATGCAACAGGTTTCTGTGTATTATTTTTGTAACCTGCAACATTACAGAATCATTTATGAGTTCAAATAGATTATTGGTAGTGTCTTTAGGGTTTTTCCTATATAGTATCATGTCACCTGAAAACAGCGATAGATTACTTCTTTCTTACCAATGTGGATGCCTCTTAATTCCCACATTTTATTCCCTTATTTATTTCTTGTCTGACTGCTGTGGCTAGGAATTCCAATACCAAATTGAACACAAATTATGAAAGTTAATATCCTTGTCTTGTTCCTGATCTTAGAGGGAAAGCATTAAGCTTTTCACCACTGAGTATGATGTTTGTGGTGGGTTTGTCATATATGGCCTTCATTAACATTGAGGGATGTTTCCTTCAAACCTACTTTGTTGAGGCTTTTTACCATGAATGGATGTTGAATTTTGCCAAATGCTTTTTGTGCATCTATTGAGATGATCCTATGATTTTTATCATTCATTTTGTCAATATGGTATATCACATTGATTGATTTGTGAGTACTGAACAAAGATTTTTAATCTTGAGAAAGCCCTTTTGTTCCTTCCCAACGGTTGATATTGAGACACAAATGTTGCATGATATACGGCCACTTTTGTGGGTATCAGGTGTTAAAGACCAAGGCAGCAAGTGAGATTTGATTTCCATACCAATCCAGGGAGTCCCAACTCTGACCAGCCTCCCCATCTCCCTCAATAACATGGTGGCGTTCAAGTGCATCATGCAGTGTTTGATGACTAAAATGCTATTTCGAGGGAATCCCAAGAAAATACAACTGTGTTTATAGCCAAAGAAGAAGGCAGAAGGATGCTTTCAGAAACTAAACTGGAGGAAGTTTATCCTCAGGTATAGAAAGGAGAGTTCATCAGTGTTACCACAATTATTCAGGCATGTCAGAATAAAAAAGAACAAAAAAAATTCCCCTGAATGAGTAGCAAATGACGACTAACACATCCTCACCATGACATAGGCAGGCATTCGGCTGACATGACCCAGTATCCACATGTGACACCCTTCTTGAATTTAATGATCCAGTTTAAGGGCTGACAAACATACTATTTTTCCAAGGGGCTAGCAACGGCCCTCCCTTTTCCTCCACCAAAGTAATTATTCCCCCAACTTGAAGCAATAGTAGTGAAAGCACTTTTTGTTTCTCCAATCCTCCAGTCGAACCCCCAGGCTAAGATTTTTTTGTAAGGCATTGTTCATGCACAGTGGCATAGAATTTCATTTGCCGGATTTCAAGTATTAAGAGCACAACACAAAATCTAAGCAATTTTAGACATGTGTCAATCTCAAATAAGAAAGGCTTTGTGCTGGCACAGGATGTCAATGCTTGAATTAAAGAGATGGAGAATTTCCCTGAGCGAGAGCTGTACATGCTGACACAATACATTGTTAAGATTCTGTGTTACGATACAACCAATATGTTTTAATAATTTATTGGTATTTATTTAACACACAATACTGTCATACCGAATCTAAACCAAGAGGTCTAGGTTCCTCATTGATTCATGTACATGGTTTTATCAGTATCATTAGATGCTCCCTTAGAAAAATCTCTCGTGGGTGATGGAATTACGAAAGGGTGTTTCCAGAACTTCATTAGGATAGCATTCTGATATCCCCTTCTGGAGACCCTCAATGGGAAATGTTGCTGGAAGGATTTAATTCAGCTTTGTCTTTTTTCCAGTCTTTATTTATTGGACTTTACCTCCCGACGAAATCACTGCTCTAAAAGTTAAATCTCATTTGAACACTTAGTCAAAATTTAGCCAGCTGAGAGAGTGCCACCACGAAACCTGCTGGATACAGAATCTAGGCTGAATTCTTCTGGACTGCCTTAATCATTAATTCATCGGCTTGAGGATTCATTCATCTTTACCTCACCGTTACTTAATGAGGATAATGGAGAGCATCAAAATCTAAAGGCTCATCCTTTTTTTAAAAGCGACTATTTGATAATTATTAATTAATAACAATGTCAACAATAACCTTAATTTCCAGGTATTTCCCCAGGAGATTTACATCTTAATTATACTTGCCATAAGGACAAATTAACTCCCCCAGAATTAAGCTTTGGTTTACAGTTTGCAAATCACAGGAGCAAGGAGAGGCTCTCTTCATGTAAAAATAATCAGACTTTTTTTTTTTTTTTTTGAAAAGCCTCAAATGGTAGAGATGAAGAGAGAATAAATACAGCTGATGAGATTTAGTGTGACATCAGTAATTCTCAAAGGGACTCCCACACCATAGAGTGTGCTGGTGTGGATGCTCATTGCTTTTATGGAGGTGACAGGCCTGACCTGTCGGGTACTAGTAACACCCAGGACAGACTAGAAATGTCACAAACCACTAACAGTTACTACACAAGATATAAAAGCATCTGTCTAAAAGGAGTGGCTCTTCAAAACTGGCCTAAACCTGTTCTGAAATTCCGATTTCTTTAACAAGCCCATTGTCTTTCCTTATGGAACACAGAATTAATTCACCAAAATTAAAAAAAAAAAATCTCAGTGGCTAAGGTGCTATATAATGCTATATAATCAGGACTGTATTAGTTTCTAAAGCTAGTTTGGGTTGAGTTTCTATCACATTGAGATACGACTAGTAGTTCCTCCTCTCAATGTGATAGAAGCTCAACCCAAACTATCTTTAGTATAAAAAAAAATGGGAATGTTATTGACTCATATACATGAAAAGTCCAGGTACACAAGCTTCAGAAATAGCTGGATCCAGGCGCTCAAATAAATGGTGCTCAAATGATGCTGAGAACCTGTATCTGTGTCCCTCAGCTTCTCTGTCCCCTGAATTGGCTCCATTTCCAGGAAAGGTATTTTTTCCCCTTATGGGATTCCCAGGAGCACTGCACTTACCTATTATCAACTTTAAATCCAGTGGAATGAGAGCCTCTCTGTTACAGGCTGAATTATGTTCCCCCCAAATCCATAGGTTGAAATCCTAACCCTCAGTACCTCAAAATATGACCTTATTCATAAACAGAGTCATTATGGATGTAGGTAGTTGAGGTGAGTATACTGAATTGGGCACGGCCCCTAATCCAATATGCCTGGTCACTTTATACAAAGGGACAATTTGTATATAGGCAAGTACATAGGGAGAATGTCACGTAAAGACCAAGTCACGCACCAAGGAGCTACCCGAAGCTAAGAGAGGGGCCTGGAACAGATCCTTCCCTAGCACTTTCCAGGATAGTATGGCTCTACTAACACCTTGATTCTTGACATCGAGTTTCCAGAACTGTGAGATAATAAATTTCTGTTGGTTAAGCCACTCTGTTTGTGGTGCTTTCTTACAGCAGCCCTAGGGAACCCATACTTTTCTTCTTTCCACTGGCCCCACACAGTGTCCTGAGATTCATTCTGATTGGTTTGATTTGAGACACATCCACTTCTAGGGCCAGGTGGACCACTGAGCAGATTGGACTCTCATGCCCACTCCTGGGGCTAGGGATGGAGTCAGTCCTACCCTACGTATATGCACCAAGAGTGGGCAGAGGGCTGTTCTCCAAAGAAAGAGCAAAGTGCTACCACCAGAGCAAGGGAGGCAGGCAAAAACAAAAGGTGTCTTCTATAGATGAGTGTATCAGAAAAGAGAAAAAGTGAGGCTATTTTAACTCAGATTGCTCCTTGCTGGAATAATCAATGTCTCCTGCTCCATAAGCCTAATAAACAGCTGCTCATCAGTCATGTGCATGGTCATCTCCTCCATGAAGCCTTTCTTGAATTCCTCTGATGAAACTGAGAATTGCTCTGCACAGACCCCCATCTCATAGCTCGGTATGTGGCAGCAGTAACACTGGTGATCACTTTTACACAGTGTTTACGATGGGCTTGCCATGGCTCTAAAGTGGTTAACTCACTTGATCCTGATCATCATCCAATGAGGTAAATATTCTATTATCCCAATTTACAGGGGAGGAAATTAAGGCTCAGAGAAGTTAAGCAACATTCTTGAAGCTAATTTTCTTAGCTCCTAGGTGCTAAGTGCCAGAACTAATATTTGAGTCAAATCAATTTAGCTGCTGAATACATATTCTTTACCAGTTCATTATACTGTGTTAAGTCGTTCATTTTCTTTGCTTCTCTTTATAGCTGTCTCCTATGAGACCAGTGAAATTCGCCATGATTTTAGGTTTTAAACATTTAATCTTAAAAAAAAAAACTATTAATAGTTATATGTTTGTTTTCATGGGTATCTTCTCTTTATAACAAGAGATGCCTTTTTTTAGGGGCGCCTGGGTGGTCCTGTCAGTTAAGTGTCTGACTTTGGTTCAGGTCATGATCTGACAGTTTGTGAGTTGGAATCCCACATCAGGCTCTGTGCTGACAGCTCAGAGCCTGGAGCCTGCTTCAGATTCTGTGTCTCCCTCTCTCTTTGCCCCTCCCCCTGTTTGTGCTCTCTCTTTCTTTCTCTCTCAAAAATAAATAAACATTAAAAGATTTTTTGTTAAATAATAAGAGCTTCCTTTTAAAAAATTTTAGAGGTGCCATACAATTTCCTTCTTAAGTAAATTTATTTAAGTAAAAGATAATTCAAAATATGGTAAGGCCATTCGAGTACACATAGCATGTAAATATGTCAAAAATGTTGGAAGGAGTGTAGAAATGATTCAAGTTCCTAATGTACTAACTAACTACTTAGACTGTGAGATCTTTGAGGAATATATTATCTGATGCATTCGTAGTGGTAATGTTCTGTACAGTGTCCAGCACATATCAGATACTTACTAAACACTTGCAGAAACATTTTGTGTTGATTGGGTTACTGGGCACATACAATACAGGACCGACAGGCCTCAGCTGATTCAGTACATTGAGTTATGTGAACTATCAGGAATATTGATCACTGAAACATTGATTATAACTGAAATTCAGCCAAGCACAGTCATGTTGCCAGGTATCTGTCAGCTCTTACCTAGATAAAGTACAGTGAAAGTTGGGGTCTCAGTTTAATGTGAAGTCACCAGACAACTTTATTTCTCAGAAGCACCATAGGCCTATGCTATATGTATTTTCTGGAAATGAGAGATTTTACAGACACTGGTTCTTGTTCGTGATATTCTTCTTTAAAGGACTAACTCTTCTTTCCTTCTCAGAATAACTTCAGGTGAAAGTGTTCAATGAATATGAAGGAGCTGGAGTATGAAAGCAGAAAATCTTTGCCATGTTTAGAATATTCAGCTTTAGTCTGATAGGACTTAAAAAGCAAAAGGATTATTCTTAAACTTCTCCCACAAATATATCTCTTTTTATAGCCACATCCAAACAAAGGCTGGTAACGTGTAATGGATAAGCATGTAAACTTGGAAAAGTTAATTAACTCCCATGTGTCTCCTTTACTTTTCTGTAAAATGTGGATTATAATGGACTTGTTAAAAGGATAAAATGAGTTAATGTATGTAAAGCACTTAGTTTACTATTGGGTAAGCACTTAGTTATAATAGGTGTTGTTATTATTGCTATTAATACTGTTGATTGAAACTCACGTTTTTCTGAGATGTATTAGAAGATCAACGCCACCTATGATGAGATCCTTTTTAATGTCAGGTACTTTAGGGACATTATTTCATTTAATCCTGTTTCACGTCGGGTTCCCCAGGAAGCAGACTTTGAGATTAGTGGGGAGGTTCACTAGGAAGTGCTCTTGATGTTAACATCTACAGGAGAAGGGAGGGGGGTTGGCTTGGCTAGACAGATAGCTTGGGCTGGGTACAGTCACAGCAATGGCCTCCACTGATTCCACAGAATGCTCTGAACTGAGACGGTCTTTCAGGGCCGTCGTGTGTTGGGGCAGGAGGGGGCTGGCTTTTTTATGGCCTCATCAAACAGTTATTGGAGTAAGGTTGCTACCTAGGAAAGGAGGTCACCTTGGGAGTTTTCTCTCTTCGCTTGAGGCCAATTCCCAGCAAGAGCTCTGAACTGTGAGGTGTCAACACTCTTGAAGCTGGTGAAATTGGACCTCCAGTCCCAACTGGGGATTCTAGGTGCTGCTACACGGTGTCTGCTACAGTCCACCTCTTTAGATCAGGTCCACATCTTTATACAACTTCTGGGAGAAGTAGCTCTAGGATTCTGGTGGGCCTCTTTGCCTTGGAAAAACTTTTAAGAGCCACTTTTTTAAAAAAAAGTTTATTTATTTATGGGGGGGCGGGTAAGAGGGGCAGAGAGAGAGGGAGAGGGAGAAAATCCCAAGCAGGCTCCACACTGTCAGCACAGAGCCCACTGCAGGGCTCAAAACCATGAACTGTGAGATCATGACCTGCGCCGAAGCCAAGAGTCGGATGCTTAACCGACTGAGCCAGGCGTCCCCACTGGAGCTGCTTTTCAAGTCACAACTGATCCTCACTGTCATTATCTGTTCTTAGATTCCCTCACTCTCAGCTAGCATCTCTACCAGTCTAAGTGGCTTATCTAGTGTCGTGACTCAGACTTCACATTTGAAGGGTCCAAGCCCATGGTCATCATGACCTTCTCAGCCAGGACAGTGACTCCGCTTTTTCTTGTCAGATCCTTGATATAAGAAGCTCAAAGCGCCCAAGTGGAAATCACAACTTAAAGTTCAAGGGACTCTTGCTATGTCTTCTGGTAGGATTGTGTATCAGTGCATCAAACACCATATAAGCCCTCAGTTAGTGTTCTTGGCTAAGGCCCTGTAGGTGGGAAAGGCAAAACCATAACTAGAATATCTGTCTGTTCTAGTGAAAGTGAAATTTTACTTTTATTTTATTTTATTGTTTATAAATAGAGAGAAGGCATGAGTGGGGGATAGGTCAGAGGGAGGTGGGGGGGGGGAGAGAGAGAGAGAGAGAGAGAGAGACAGAGAGAGAGAGAGAGAGAATCCCAAGCAGACTCCATGTTCAATGTGAAGGCTGACACAGGGCTTGATGCAACGATCATGAGATCATGACTTCAGCCAAAATCAAGAGTTGGATGCTCAACCAACTGAGCCACCTATGCTCTCCAAAAGTGAATTCTTACACAGGGTAGAAAGGCTCTAATGTAGTCAAATTACCACAAAATGTCCGCTGGACTTCTATAAAAGATGGCTCAGAATTGACCTCTCTTCTTGACAGCTTGGCCATTCAGCAGTGGTAAAGGGTAAATTTGCCTTTGTGAGGAGAACAATAGTTGGCACTATGAATGTTCTCCATCCCTGCCACCATGGCTACTCTGTGCATGAGCTCATGTGTCAGTAGTGGGACCAGTAACAGGCTGGCAGACATCAAATGGCTGGGGCATTCTCTCTACTTAGTTGTTTAATGCTCCCTCCGTAATGGATGCTCTCTGATGGCTGTTATTATATAGTGGGGGCTCTGAAGCTGGGATGACCCTTCAGAGTTGTAGATGGCAAGGGTGGGGGGTGCTTTATATTCTACATCGAACAAGCATTGGTTTCAAGTTGCCCTCAAAAAGAAAGTATGACCTTGGGTAAGGTGGTTTCAAGTGGTGAATTGGTAAGTGTTTAGCAATTGACAATCTGCAGATAAGAAAAAGCCTGATGAGTAGTGTTTGCCGACGTTTATGATGTAGATAAGGGGTCGGAGAACTACAGCCCGCTGGCCCACCAACTGATTTTGTAAATAAAGTTTTATTGGAAGGTGGCCACATCCATTTGTTTGCATATTGTCTATTCACTTTTTCTACAGTAGGCAGAGGTGACTAATTGCCACAGAGAGAATTGCAAAGTCAGAAATTATTACTATCTGCCTCTTAAAAAAATTTGCTGACTCCTTGTGTAAATACTCCCACCATGTTTGATTTCAAGCTACCAACTGAACTCAGAGTTGGGGACTGTTGCCCACCGCTGGCCCTCATGAGCCAACACGAGCCAACTGTAGCACACCGCGTTGGCTGAGGTCAGTTCCTGGATAGGGCTGAGAGCTGGAGCTTGAAGCTGGCAGTGTGCCCAGCATTGCATTCATTAAAATTCCTGCAGCATCCTTAAAGGAAGAGGCTCTTATTACGACCATTTTTCAGATCAGAAAACTGAGATTAAAAGTGTTATATCTATTTTGTCCTAAGTTATGAAGATAACAAGTAGTCAAGCCAATGACCAAACACAGATGTGTCACGGCCCCAAAAGATTCTATACCCTCCTATTCAGCTGGCTTAATTCTACCATCTGATGCCATCTGTTCATTCATTCATTCATTCATTCAACTACTGTTTAGTAAATATTTGCTAGGTGCTCGATATTATGATACAGCAAGAAGTAAGATACAAGGGGAAACCCTCTCCTTAGCCAGTGACATTGGGGTTTTGATGTGTTTGCTTATCTGAATATCTGAATCTGTCATCTGAAAGTTATGGACTATTATAATTTTCACTGATATCTCTCCTTTTTGATTGACTCCCTATTGTACTAATGATCGGTATTATAGAAAATGGCACTTCTTGGTCTCAAGATTGCTTTACGTTAAATTCTGCTTTCCAGTCAGTTCATGATCCATTAATAATGGTGGCATTTAAGGGACCAACGAATCATGTCTATCTCCCACCAAACTCACAACCAATTAAGATGTTGACACTAGACTTAGAGACATGAAGATCATGATAGAATGTATCGAAGAATTTGGTTATAGTTGCAACAACAGGTAATTTGTTCAACTAATAATTACTAAGCACCTACTATTTGACAGGTCTTGTTCTAGAACCTGAGAATACAGGAGTGGAAAAGGGACTAAAACCCTGCCTCCAGGAGCTTATATTCTAATGGAATCTAGATTCTCAGTACATCTTCAATCTATAGCTTAGAACCCACCTATACTGGAAAATGGGTTTTTAGTGGAACTCACTCAGCTATCTGAGAGAAAGATTGCCTTGCACCTGTTGAACACCACTGGTGGGGAAAGAAAGATGAGTTTCTAGATCTGACCCCAGAAGGCCAGGCCTACCTCTTTACCCACGGGTTAAAACTTCATGGAAGAGGAGAAAGAAGAGAGTACATCCATCCTGGGGGCTAGTTGGTCTATCATAGAGAAGGATAAAGTATAAGCCACATTTATGAAGATCTTTGCCTTAATTTTAATCAATTTAGATGTTGATATAATTAAAGGCATAGAAAAAGATTCTGGAAACATTATTCTAATACCATTTCTTCCAGGGAACAGTAACTCCCTATGGAGACAAGAAGGGAGGGAATAGATTTTTTATTTTCTATAAAATGGCAGAAATGACGTCTAGTATTTAAATCAACTGACTTGCCTAGAACAGCTAGGAACATAGTAGGTATTCAATAAAGTCTTGTGGGTTTCTTGATTCCCAACATTCCCATTTGTACTTTGGTAAATTTCGGGACTAAAGAATCATCATAAAGGTCAGGCAAGCCTCCTTCTGTTCTGGGTCAAATATAAGAGTCTCACGCTGGTGCTGCTGCTTCTGTTTCTCCTCATCCTCCTCCTCCTCCCCTCCCCCCCCTTCTCCTCCTCCTTCTTCTTTTTAAATAATTATAGTATCAATAATATCACTTAATATTGCAAAGCAAGTGTTTTGTACTTGTCTGAGTAATACCCACTGTGTGCCTTGCTAAAATTACATGGTTCTTTCTGGATGGAAAACACTCTGTTTATAAAATGTCCTATTATCATGCTCGTGATGAATGAGCTGTGTTTATTTGTTTCTTTCCTGGCTGTCTTTAGGAGATGATCTAAGGTTAATGGTGGAAATGCTACCAAAATAAATGGTTTTGTGTAGTCAAATATTTCATCTGAGAACTCTGTTTCAGGAAACTTAGGAAGAAAACAAATGAGTACTTTTGGAGCATTTGAATTCATTCTTTAACTTCAGTGCCGCTAAGCTTTCCAAGATATGTTTAAAAGTGTATTTTCCAAGTTACCCACAAAGTCTACAATGCTTCCACCAACATGTCAATTAGGACATTATACATATTTTCTTCTGGAAAATCCTCAAAAGGATGTAGAAGATGATTTCTGATGTCTCTGTAAAATTGTCCATTTTCCACATGAAGTGGTTCCATAGAATCATAATCTTTCATGAGAGTGATATTCACCAGACCTGGCTTTAAAAATTTTCTTAAATTGACATCTTGTTCTGAAAATAAGCAGATGTAATATTTGCCACTAATCCTTACAAGTTTGGATGGCTTTGAAAAAAAGATGTGGTCTTGTGGGTAAAATACAGGACTTTAGTGTCACCGATTCTGATGTAGGTCAGACTTAGTGAAGAACCATTTGAGGCTTACATGGGGATTTCTCGCACTTTTGGTCAAAGTTCTACATAAATTGCTGCTCCTAAGTGATGTTGTCAAAGTGACGTCATCATCATTTCTTCCCCCCTGGGCTTTGCGGTCCTTCTAAGAGGATCCTTTAGGTCCAGCCAAGTACAAAGGACTATTTCTCAGACATCTCGTTCCTGCAAGGATTTACATATTCAGAAATACTTGCAAATGCCAAAGTCATTTTTTTTTTTGTCTTGCAGACAATATTACTTTGGAGGTAAACAGAAGTTTAAACTTCAACAGTGGACTTAACATGGCAGCTTACTAAGAGAAGGAGCCTATACTGTACGAGATTTCTTTAAGATCAAGATTTTTTAGTTAAAAAAAATGAAAGAAAAGAAAAGGAAAGAAAAGAAAAGAGAAGAGAAGAGAAGAGAAGAGAAGAGAAGAGAAGAGAAGAAAAAAGAAAAAGATTAATATATACCAAATCCTGGCATGGCAAAGACAGTGAATTTTTGTTCCAAGTCCTTCTGGTGAACTCCAGAATAAGAGGTTATGCATCTGATTCTTGTAAACATTATTGTCTTTTTCTAAACTTTGAATTATGATACCTTTAGGGGAGGGGTCCAAAAGTGACTTAAAGGGAAGGGAAAGACTCATCATCCAGTGAAATTCCAGTGGCAGAGTTTCCAGTGAAAGGTAATTACTGGCTCCTTCAAGGGCTATATTCTATTTTTGTTCCTTAATTTATTATTATTCATTTAATATAAAATGAATTTAATTGCTTTGCATAATCACAAGAGTAACTTTTGCTCTTCTGAGGGTGGAAAATTTAGGCAACAGAAAAGAGAGGAGAAAATGTTTACAATTCCACCTGCCTGTGGATAAGCAAAATTAATTCAGGGTGTCACTTTGCAGATTTATATTTGTTTATTTAATAAAAGATTGATTGATTCATTGATTTTCTGTGGCAGGTGCATTTCTAGGTGTTGGAGATAGAGGCAACTATAAGATGCTGTCTTCATGGAGCTTACATTCTAGAGACAAAGACAAGTAAACAAGTAAATACTCTGATATATGAAATCGAGGCAGGGAGTGATAAGTGCCATTAAAAAATAGCTCCTGGGGGTGGCTCAGTCAGTCAAGTGTCCAACTCTTGATTTCAGATCAGGTCATGATCTCGTGGTCTTGAGATCGAGCCCCACATTGGGCTCTGCACTGAACGTGGAATCCACTTGAGATCCTCTTTCTCCCTCTCCCTCTGCCCCTCCTCCCAGTTCTTTCTCTCTCCCATTCTCTCTTTCTCTCTCTCTCAAAAAAAGTTCATAACATAGAAAATGATGGTAGAGTGGTGGGAGAGCGATTTTCAGCTCAAAAGGACTCTTTTGAAGAGGGGGCATTTGAATAGAAACTAGAAAAGACGAAGCTCTTAGGCTGTGTCAAGAGCTAGGAAAAGCCACTCTGGCAGACAGCAAGTGAAAAGGCAGTAATAAGGAGATTGCAATGGCAGTTCAAGGAAAAGCAAGACAGCTAGTGTGGGGCACAGAGAGTAGGAAGGGATGGAGTTATGTGAGAGTCAGAGGCCAGTTCAGATTGGGTATCGCAGGAAGTGGTCTGGATTTTATTCCAATCTGACTTGGATTTTTCCTAGGTTAGTTTGGTTGCTGCGTGAAGACTTTAGAGGAGCAGTAAAGGAAGCGGGAGGACTAGTTAGGGAATGTGTGCAATTGGCCACACAATGGGTACATATGTACGGATTGGGGTGGAAGCAATGGCCGCCATGACAAGTGGTCAATTGGTGGATTATTGTAGAGCTCTGGATGACAGGATTTGACGGTGCTTTGCATGTAGGGAAGGAGGTAAAGACATTCATCTATGAAGCTATTATAACATCACTTCTTTTACTGGACAGACTGTAGTCCAGCCAGCAATCGAGGTCTCCCTAAACTTCTTCCTGACCAGATGGTAGTCAATAAACAGCCATCTCCGAGTTTATTTCTCCAATCTCCAGAAGAGAAAAACTCAGACTTTTTTTTTATTTGGAAACACTGAAATGACATTCTCGTACCTATAACTACACATATCTGATCACTTCCAAAAGACGTTGCTGAAAACCGAATTGTTAGATCAAAGAGTTATTCACCTTTAAAATTTGGCACACTACTCGACCCTCCGTTCTCCACTTTAAGGCAATCCTGTGACGTGAAGACTCCGTTTCACGTTTTAGCAGCGGATGCAATTTGGGCTTGCCCATTCCACTACGCAATGGTCTTTCTAGATAAAATGGTGCATTGGTACAGCTGGTAGAAAGAAGGACATTTTCTGAGTGATTGTGGAGAGAAGACGATCTCTGGCTTGGAAGCTTTCCCTCTAGCACAGGAAGCCAGGATTTCCTCACCACCTGACTTTGGGTCACTCTTGGCCACCAAGCTGCTGCTCAAAGCAAGCGTCCTTGTGCAACACCAGTTTGCACAGTGGTCCTTGAGGTGGAATGAGCATCACAGAGGCAGCATCAGGTCCAGCTTAGAAGGACAGGAGGGATTTTTTTGGGGGGAAAATGGGAAAGGGATACTTGCAAAAACTCCTTTAAAAAAATTTTTTTTAATGTTTACTTATTTTTGAGAGAGAGAGACAGAGACAGAGTGTGAGTGAGGAAGGGGCAGAGAGAGAGGGAGAAGCAGAATCCGAAGCAGGCTCCAGGCTCCAGGCTCCGAGCTGTCAGCACAGAGCCCGATGTGGGGCTTGAACTCACGAGCCGCAAGATCATGACCTGAGCCGAAGCGAGACGCTGAACCCACCAAGCTACCCAGGCGCCCCACAAAAACTCCTTTTAAGTGGTTCTCCAGAATAACTAGTGCAGCTAAAGAGAAAGAATGTATGTCTGCATCCAGATCTGAGCACTGGCCCTTACTAGCTCTGTGCTCTTGTCTAGGTGATTTCACTACTCTGGTCCTCACTCTCATGAGCTAACAAACAAGACTTTGACTCCTACCTTGTGTGGTTAACCAATATAAGGGTGTTTGTCGAACAAGTTAAACTCAGGACGTAGGACGTACTTTTTGCCACAACGGTCTACTGTGCACATGCTATGTGTCAATTTATGCACCCATTGCTTGATATCTATTATCTGTGATCTCATATATTTCTCATGGTAACATCAGCGTGGATGATATTTTTATCTCGTATTTCAGATGAGGAGAGTAAAAGTCACAGAGCTAACAAGTGGTAACTCCGGAGCATGAACTCCGGGTGTCTGATTGCAAAGAACCAACCCGTCCCAAGCACATTCTTGGTACTCAGTCTCAATTCTAGCCTTGACGGACTCTGGCAGGGGACATATTGGAGGCTCATCTTTCATCCGGAACTGGGTAGAAATAGCCACAGAGAAAATTGCCTTTGTCCTTGATTTTACCTAACCGCACTATCTGCTTCCTGCTCAGATGTTCCTGGCTTATGGAACTCAAATTTAAAATGATCAGTTAGAGGTAACCATACAGTCGTGGCAGGGGGTCTGTATCTGGTGGGAGATTTGAGATAATCCATTGGATTATGGTCAATGATTCAGAGATGTTTCCTCTTCTCCAGCCTTCCCACTTTGACTCACAGAAAAGGAATTTCAGGCCTTTCGGAAAAGCCAAGAGAACTTCTGCCCTTTCTTCCATCCCATATATGGAGGGAGCCACTTATCTGAATGGTGTGATTACAGAAGCACGAGCCACTTCTGAGCTGGTCAGCCTGGACCTTGGAGGGTATAGTCTCTGTTACGTGGACACATCTTCTAAGTAGAAAGCAAACCTGGGATGCGCCCAGTCCAGACCTTGAGGCCTGCCCACCTCTGATTTCTTGGACTCACTTAGATGGGCGAGGTGCACGTCAGAACTAGGATTCGACCCTGACACTGGTCACCATGTGATTTGCACTTCACCATGACATTGCCATGGAAGTCCCACTTCAAAGCCCAAGAAACTCTCCCCGTATCATTTAATGAGGGTAGATTTAGTGGAAAGGAAAAGCAGATTCACCCTCGTCCTTTCCTTATTAATTTGGTTGCTTTGTCCAACATGCTTATTCTTTTTTATTACTAACCTCCATTGGCTCAGATCTGTCAGCTTTCTTTGGAAACAGGGGACAGAGACATGACAGAGACATTCCAGGAGAGTGCCTTTCCCAGGATTACAGACCTAGATGTGTGACCAGAGAGCTGGTCTTTGAGATCTATCCAGCAGTGAGAATTAAATAATACATGTAGTATTCACAGAGACATCCAAAGAATATTCTAGAACAGAAGTCAGCTAATGATGTACCACGGGCCACATGTAGCCTGCGGCTACCTAGTTCTAGAGAATAATTTGTAGATTTGTCTGCTTGTGTCTAAAAACAAACAAACAAACAAACAGACCATGCATGGCTGGGTGAGGTTTTCTTCCTACTTAAAAAAAAAAAAAAAAAAAAAAAAAAAAAAAAAAAAAAGATAGGTATTAGCATTACAGACAAGTTTAGAGGATATTAAGTCTTGGCTTACTCATGGGGGAGGGGGGCTCAGAGATACTGCAATCTGGCCTGAGTATAATAAACCCCTTTGTTACATTTAAATACCATCATACTATCTTATATACAGCAAAGCATCGGGATGTTTTACAGTAACAATGCGGCAGCACGAAAACCCCAGACAACTCTAAAAAGGCGCTAATTATTATTATTAGTGTTTTGCGCTAACAATAAATGTCAAACGGAACCCTGAAAACAAATAACTACCTGTCACCAAGTGAATGAAAGGCAATTTTAGTAAAGTGAATTAAAACCCCAAACATCACCAAGCCCAACCGGTGAGCAATGCCAAGGCAGCTTAGCAGATGCCTTGGTGAATGCCTTTTCTGGAGCTGCAGGGATAGGATGTCCTTGGGGCAGAGCACTGGGGACCAGTGCCAGCTCATTAGCACCCAGGGCACCTGGAACGGGGAGGTGGGCCGGGCTGAGAGGAGGGGGCAAGAGCACGTTCAGGCCCTCCGTCCCCGCAGATGGAAATTGGAGACCATTAAGAAAGAGAGAATCTTTATTTATTGGCTGGGCTGCAGCCTGCTTGAGTGTTATCAGTGAAAAATTAAAGTTGGACAGCAGAGCTCAGATTTGTTTTCCTGACATATTTCCCTTAGATTTTTCAAAGTGCATTCTGGGTGTCTCCCAAAGACTATTTTTTAAAAATAAATCGCACATTTTATTTTTTCAAACTTCATTTATCTTTGATATCTGATTGACATATTCAGGACAGTCTAATCCTTTCTGCTGAAGTGAGCTATGACAGTAGCTGCTACAGCAATCAACATCACAGAGCCCTCCCCAGGAACAGGGCTGTGTCTTCCCTTCTGCCAGGAAGAAGAATCTGGCGGGTTCTCTCTAGATGGCCGTGCAGGTGGTGGGATCCGTCCCTTGGGTAGGCAGAGAGAAGAGGCTTAGAGGCTTGGATCGGCTCTCTCTAATTACTGCAGAATCATCAGAGAAACCGGGAGCCTCATGAAAGAAGCAAGAGGCTGCGGCTTGTCTCTCTAATTTTCTTACTTTGTTATAACCACTGGGGAAGTTGGAGATACTTAGCCTTGTTACCATGAGCAGCTTTGTTTATTCGATCTGGTCCAGGACTGACTTCTCTCTCTCTCTCTCTCTCTCTCTTCCTCTCCTGACCTTTTCTTTCTCTTTCTTTCTTCTCAGTGTTGGGATTGATAACATAGCCACCCAGTTGTTCTACACTCAAAGTTGAGTCATTTGGAGCAGAAGGCTTCCTCCTACCTCCCCTCTTGGCTGTCCTGCAACCCCTCTCTCAAATCTCGCGGTCACCGGATATGATTTCCTATACAAACAAACGCACCCACATCTAAGTGCGTGCATGTACACAAACGCTCTTTTTTCTTCTTTTCTACACAAACAGTAACATATCATACACACCGTTTTTCACCTTTTTTTTTTTTTAATCCTAAAGTCTTTTATCGTGGAGATCATTCCAGATCAGCTAATAAAGAACTTGGTCTTTCAAAAAAACAAAAACAAATGTAATACGCTCCAGTATGTGGTCACAGCATAAATTATTCATTAAGTTTTCCGAACCTGGAGGCATTTAGGGAATTTCCCAACAACCCTGCACTAAATAACCTTCAATACAAGTCATCCCCCACACGTGGGAGGGTGTCTGTGGAATAAATGCCTAGAAGGGGGCTGGCTGGGGCAAAGGGTCAGTGCATTTATAACTTTGATAAATATTGCCAAATTGTCCTCCACAGAGGTTGCAGAATTTGGATGGCCATCCGTCATAAATGAGAAGGCCTATTACCCATACTCTCACCCCCAGAGGGTTTTGTCAAACTCTGTGACGTGTGCAAACTGGGAAAGGAAAAATGACGTCCTGGTAAAATTTTAACTTGCGTTCCTCTTGAGTCAGGTATTGAATATCTTGTCATAGGTAGAGATAGAGATAGAGATAGAGATAGAGATAATAGAGATAGAGATATAGAGATTAGAGATAGAGATAGAGATATATAGATATAGAGATATAGATATAGAGATAGAGATATAAATATATAGATATATAGACGCCTACATGCCTATGATAAAGTTTAATTTGTAAATCAAGCGCGGTAAGGGCTTAACATCAATAACTAATAATTATAAAATAGAACGATATGCTGTAATAAAAGTTATGTGAATATGGCCTCTCTCTTTGTCTCTCAAAATATCTTATTGTACGGTACTCACCCTTCCTGTGATGCCGGGAGACGGTACAAAGCCTACATGATGAGATGAAGTGAGGATGCATGACAGAGGCATTGTGACGTAGTGTCGGGCTACTGTTGAACTTCTTTTCTCTTTTTTTTAATGTTTATTTATTCGAGAGAGAGAGAGAGAGAGCGAGCAGGAGACACAATGTGAAGCAGGCTCCAGGCTCCGAGCCGTCAGCACAGAGCCCAACGCAGGGCACAAACCCATGAACCATGAGATCATGACCTGAGCTGAAGTCAGACGCTTAGCTGACCGAGCCACCCAGATGGCCCGCCACCGTTGAACTTCTGATGCTTGGTGGGCCAAATACGGTCTCTGTCCCAACTACTCAGCTTTGCTGTTTTAGGGCCAAAGCACCCATAGAAAATATGTAAACCAAAGGGGAGTGGCTGTGTTTCGGTAAAACTTTATTTATGGACCCTGAAATTTAAACTTTTTATAATTTTATGTATCATGATGTATTATTCTTGTTTTTTAAATCAAACATGAAAAATATAAACAGTATTCTTAGCTCATGGGTTGAACGAAAGCTGATGGTGGGCTAGATTGGCCCACAGGCCACAGTTGCTGGACCCGCGCCCTCATCCGAAAGCACATGATATAACTGCTTCACCAATAGTAGGTACTGATTCACCACTGAGAAGAGAAAGAGGCAAGGGGAGGGATGAGAGGAAGAGACAGGAAGGAGAAACAAAGAAAGAAAAAGATGCAAATTGCATTAACTTCTAGCTTCGACTTGGATAACTCTTGGTACAGCTCATCAAGATAACAATTTTCTTATTGCTTATTTATGCTTATTTACGTATTTTGAGAAAGAGAGAGAGTGAGTGGGGTAGAGGCACAGAGAGGGGGAGGGCAGAGGGAGAATCTCAAGTAGGCTCCGTGTGGTCAGCACAGAACCGGACGCGCAGCTCGAACTCACGAACTGTGAGATCATGACCTGAGCCGAAATCAAGTCAGGCGCTTAGCCAGCTGAGCCACCCAGGCGCCCCTCATCAAGATAACAATTTAACAGTATGTATAAAACGCATTAATAATGTGCCTCACTTTTCTTAGCAAAAATCCACTTTGAGACGTATCCAGAGCAAACGGGCAAATAAACACCCCAAAGTATATATGCCAAGATGTTCATATACTTTTATTTACAATAAAACAGTTCGCAACCTTCACCATGCAGTGAATAGCAGATTGGTTAGATAATATTACCAGGGAAAATCGTGCATCTTTTAAAAATGATCAGGTAAATGTCTACTCAGCGACACATAAAGTCACTGATGATATATGAAGGGCAAAATGTAGGTCACAAAATATCAGATTTCATGCGAGCCCACTTTTGCAATACACATAGTTACGTGCCTAAACACGCAAGAAAGCACCAGAAAGCTGCGTAACAAAATATTTATATTGGTGGCTCCTGGATGAAAAGATTAAGGGGTTTATGCATTTTTCTATATTTGCTAAAATTTATATTATTAGAAGATGTTGCTTTTATCAGTGCAAAAAAATGTAGGTTGTAAAAATAGAATAGACAAAGACAATTTGGGAGGATCTCAGCTTTGTGCCTTGTGTAAAAGATTGTGTCTAAAAATATCTTGAAAATACAACTCCCTTCAGATTCTTAGAGTGTCTGGACGCTCTTGAGCGTCCAGTGTCTCCTGAGCTACATATTGAATCTGTGTTTTCTTCTTGTTGGATGGTTACATCCATAACCTCCCTCCCAGCCTGCCTCAGCAACCTGCCATCTGTCTTCTCCCTGACCTGTTGAGGACTCACAAAAACATTAGTTCTCTCAAAAGCGTGGCACTTGGGAGCAACATAGAGGGAGACATGGAATTTTTATTGCTTTTCTTCTGTTTTCCTTTCTCCGGGTCCTCCTTTTTCTCTCTGCCTCTGCCCCAGTGGGGCCAGTGCACGTATTTCCTCCCACACTCAGCCCCCAGAGCCACGCTCTCAACTGTGACAGTGACGGCAGCCATCCTGGTTGTGATTTATCTTCACAAGTTGCCAGATCGCTCTTGGTAGCGTGTCTGTGCTTGGTGAATAATGAGAAAGACCTACCATCCATCTAAGGACAAAACAATGTGAGCAGTTACATTTAAATTTAGCTATTTCTGCCCCTCCCCCCCCATCTCAGCTTATTTCTTCTTTTCTGATCGAAAAAGGCCCAGTTAAGGCCCTTTGTGGCAAATACCCAAATAATTGTGTCACAAAGGGGGAGGATCATTTTTCACCAGGGTCAACGATCGCTGTGGATGAGCTGCTATCCTGAAGTTGCAAACTCTGCTCCAAGTCTGGTCTCTTAATAGCAATTGCTCTGGACCTTCAGAGGGGACTCATTTCAATGCCTGCCTATTAACTACTGAAGCTCAGGTTACTGGACCAGTTAATACCGTTTGTAAATTGCAAGAAGACACAACCTCTACGTAAGGCAACACCGGGGAGTTGGGTATGTCTCCCTGACAAACAATCAGGAAAGGATGAAACACATAAATATAATCTCCACCTGATGTGACAGCACTGAGGTTTGGGGAGAGGGAGCTCTGGGGACGAGCAGACCTGAGTTTGAATCCCTGCTCAGACACTTATTGTCTAGCTGTTTGACTCTGAGCAAATTATGTATTCTCTGCACCTGCTCCCTCATCTACAAAATGGATTATTCACACCTATTTGAGGGATTTTAGGAAGGTATGGCAGATTGTGTTTTCTGAAGACGGCTGTGAAACCATCTCCCGTGCCATGATTTCTAGAACATACCCACTGCCTTATCCAGAAGTAGAGTCTAATTTTCCTTCCCTTGAGTCTGGGCAGATTTCCGGCTCACTTGTAACCAACGGAAGGTGGCAAGAGTGAATCCGTATGCCTTTTGAGTATGGGTCGTAAAAGTTTGCAGTTTCTGCATCACACTTGGCATTCACACCTAGACCCTAAGTAAGAAGTCCAAATACCCTGAGTCTGCCATGCCATGAGGAAGCCCATGCAGCCCCGTGGAGAAGCCACGTGTGGTTGTTACTATCCATAAACCCAGCTGAAGTCCCAGCCAGCAACCAGCATTGACCATCAGCCATGGGAGACAAGACACCCAGATGATTTCAGCTCCTAACCACCAGTCACCCCTAGTGTTCCAGCCTTCCTAGTGGATCCCCTAGGCACTGTGAGACAGAGACCAGTCCCCCCTTGGGCCCTATCCAGCTGCCTCACCCACACTGTCTGAGAGCATAGGAGAATGGTTGTGTTAGGCCACCAAATTTGGGGTGATTCGCTCTGTAGCAAGGGTAACGGGAAAACCAAATCCTATACAGCAGGAAGTACACAGTAGGGCTCTTAATGAATGGCAATTCTAAGCATTTACATCATTTTCTTCTCTAAATTAAACGTTAGGTATGACAGGAGGTGGTAAAATAGCACTAAGGGACCTCCATCTCTAGGAGATGGAAGGGAATGAATCCATTCAGCTTTCACTCACTCACGCACCCACGTGAGTGATAGCTGGAGGTTTACGAGATAGCGAAGTGCCAGGCGTATGGCTGGGTGCGGGGCGATGCCAACAAAGAGGCACCTGGACTCTCCCCACGAGGCGTCCGGTGGGGCAGAAAGATGAGCAAGTGAAGCAATGAGTAAGAAAAGGGCAATTCTGTGAAGAAGCCACCTAGGATCATGTGTTAGGGGGTGGGGAAACGACCAGAAGCTTTGACTAGCCACCGGGAGCGCTTGAGAGCTGGTGCGTGTACCAAGTTTCAAGGAAGCTCAAGAAAATTGCCGATTCCCGTGCCTCGTGTTTGCAAGTTCTGCTTCCCTGGGGCTCATGCAGTGGTCTCTCTGCCACCGTTCTGTCGAGGGTTGCACAGGACTAAAAGCTCTTTAGGGCCGGGGCCCCCACCCCTGCTTGGTCACGGCCATGCCCTGCAGCCCAGGGCAGATTTTGTCCCAGGGTAGACATTCATTTCAACAGTTTCAAATGTACTTTTGGAATCAAGAATCTTCGAAATTCCATATGAAGAAATACAGGGATACTGTGTCACATATAAAGCCTATGTGCCTATAACGTGTATTCGATACGTAAAGTATTTAATTTAGGAACTACGTAGGTAACATTAACTCCTTGAATTTGGACTCCTTGAACAGAATTCCTTGAATTTTATAACGGACACGTTTTTGTGCCAGTTAAAAATATTAATTGGTCGTTACGTAATAACAAAGGCATAAAATCTCCTGCAAAGTATGGTGTCACAGATACAAATGAAATTCCATTTAGCACCTTCCTCTCCATGATGCCTCCCCCTTAGTGTGGTAACCTCTGCATCACTTTGCTTTCTCTTGGGATTTTCCGAAGATTTTCATGCACATGTCTGTGCGCGTGCAACGTACGAAATACTGTTTTGTGCTTTTAGAACCTTGTGGTGGTTAAAAAAGGCCTCCTTTGGTTAAGTCCTGTTTCTGCAACTTGCTTCTCTTCCCCCTCAAAAATATGTCTTGAGGACTTGTATATGGGGGCCCACAGGGATCCTTCTTATTCTTTTCAGAAAACTTGTTTCAAGTTATTTATTTATTTTGAGAGGGAGGGAGGGCACAAGCAGGGAAGAGGCAGAGAGAAGCAGAGACAGAATCCCAAGCAGACTGCACGCCGTCAGCACAGAGCCCAACGCGGGGCTCAAACTCACGGAACAGCGAGATCGTGACCTGAGCCGAAAGGAAGAGTCGGACGTTTGACTGACTACACCACCCAAGTGCCCTGTTCTTACTGGTTTTAAAACCACTGCGCCCCATTTTCTCCTTCATACTTTATGTAGCCGTCGCTTTCTGATGGACATACAGGTTTCTCCCAGTCACTGTACTTCCCCCGAGGAATGTGACTTACATCCTTACACAAGTGCCCTTGTGCCTTGTGTGAAGGTTTCTCTAGGCTCCAAGCAGAGGAGCGAATGGCTTCGTCAAGATCATAGGTGATTTTATGTTAAAGCAACATCAGTATTCTATCCAGTGCCTGAAAGAGCATTCATTTCTCCATACTTTGCCATCTATTAATTTTTTTTAATCAAAATATTGAATGAATGGATGATTAGCATCACAGAAAAATCTAAAACGTCTCGTATGTGTTACTCATGGTCCTTGTCCTGGGCAAGCGTGTCCCTTTTCTCCAGTAACCTGGGGGACGGTGGCGGGGGGGGAGGACAAACAGAACCCTTGCCTCATGGATAGAAATATTTCAGAGAGCCAGAAGAACATTCCAAAAAGTAGAAATAGTGGTTTGGGGGCTGCTGAACTGCACGGCTAAGAGCAGGGGAGCGGCTGGAGGGGAGGCACGGTGCAGAAAATCATGACACAGAAACAGAATTGTTTCCTAATAAAAAATCTCTCAAAGTTTTCCACGAGGCCCTGTCAGCAGGTCTTCAAGCAGCACGGCTTATTTTAAATTTTATTTAAATCAACAAATTGTACACACTTGAACACGGAAACAGAATACAAGGAAAACACAAGCTGCCCTAACAGAGCAATGTCTAATAAACATTATGCTACTCAGAGATATTTGCTGTTTAATCACCCCATGAAAGGATGCATTCAGCCAAAAGATGTCAGATAGCATCTTGCTAAAGGCAATGGTGCCAGCTTTCCTGGCTTCTGAGTTCATGAAGCTAATTTTTTTTTCTCTTCTCCCCACTTGCCTCTTGCTTTTTTTTTTTTTTTTTAACACCAAGATCTGAGAGGCTCTATCTCTTGGCCATTCAGAGGATAAAACATTTGTGCTTTGAGTAAGAATAATAATATCCATTTATTCCATAGTTTCTTTTTAAAAAAAAATTTTTTTAAGTAATCTCTACACCCGGCATGGGACTCGAACTCATGACCCCAAGATCAAGAGTCTTACGATCTACCGACTGAGCCAGCCAGGCACACCTACTGAATAGTTTCTTTGTCAGGACTGGCTATATGCTTTGTGCGGCCCAGTGCAAGTGAAAATGTGGTGCCCCTTGATCAAAAATTTCAAAATAGTGACAACAGAGCATTAAAACCAAGTGTGGGGCCTTTCTGAGTGTGGGCCCAGTACAGCTGCCCGGGTTATGCACCCAGGAAGCCAGCCTTGATTGGTGGCCGTCTGGGGGAAGATATCGTTTCTTAGCAGCAGAGTCCTCCCCTGCTTCTCTGCTCCAAGAAAAGGCAACGTGACTGGATCAATGAAACCCCATGAGTATGACAGTGGTTGGCCCCTGAAGGTTTTCGAAGGATGGACCAGCTAACTGCTAAGCTTATTTTGCTGGCTGTTATGCAAGCTGAGAGCTAGGTTACTAGGGGAAATAGAAAATAGTTGAAAGGCAGCATTGGGAATTACATAGGCCAGAAGAAAAGGCCAGGAAGACTAGAAAACATGGTCCCCTGAGTAGAACTTTGAGGAAAGAAAGATTTGAAGAGAGATTTTTAAAATGATGTTTCAGTACATGGTATGTGGATGTGATTCCTTCTTTTCCTTAAAAATGCTTCAGCAAAAGCTACTTAGTCACTAAAGCAATCAGGAAGAATATGATAAGATGCCATGTGTGGTCTTGAGGAGGGTGAAAGGGGAGATCTGAGGCCACTCACTAGAGTATCACTTTATGTGAGTCCCACGTAAATGATTTATTTCTCTCGACAAAGCTATAATAACTTCATTACATAACTTCATGTGCTCATTTCCTATGAAGTGGCTGATTTTCTGAAAAATACTGATTTACAGGATTTCTTGGTAAGGAAACTTGTCCTTTGTCACATGAGTTACAACTATGTTTCCCATTTGCCTTAGTTTTGTTTTTGGCATCTTTCTCCCCATGCCAATTCTTTATAAATATTTGTATTAGTTTGCTAGGGCTGACGTAACAAATTAACCACAATTGGGTGGCTTCAAACAACCAAATTTATTCCCTTACAGTCTGGAGGGTAGAAGTTCCAAATCAAGATGGTGGCAGGGTCATGCTCTCTCCATTGGCTCTTGGGAAAATCCTCCCTTCTTCTTCCAGCTTCTGATGGTTACCAGCAATCCTTGGCGAACTTTGGTGTGGTAGCATCTCCAATGCCTGACTTTGCCTTCATACAGCCTTCTTCCTTGAGCGTCTGTGCATCCAAATTTCCCTCTTCTTGCGAGGACACTAGTCATTGAGTTAGGGCCCATCTTAATCTCTCACAACCTCACCTCGATGTGATTACATTGGCCAAGAGCAAGAGATTTTTTATTCTGTGGCAAAAAATTCTTCCATATTTTCTAGGACATAACAGGTTCCACTTAGTAAGTTACATTTAAATGCTTGAACATCTAGTGTAAGTTTTAATGGAGTGAGGTAGGATTCCTTTTGTTTGTTTGTTTTCAAATAGCTATCCAGATGTCTTCGCATCACCTATTGAAGAATCAATCTTTTCCAAAATGAAGTTAGCGTTGCTCTTTTACGCCATAAATTTCCATAGCTATTTGTGCCTATTTTCTAACTTTATTCCGTTGCATTGATGTGTTTTTTCTGCACCAGAACCATGGTTTCATCATTGTAGTGTTAGAATATGTTGCTGAATTTCCCTGACACTTTTTATTCATACACTTTTTATTGAACTTTACAATTAGATCTTCCAGCTCAAAAAAAAGTGATAGCATTTCTACTGAAGCCATGTTAAATATATAGGTTTGCTTGTGAAAATGAAAATCATGCCAATATCCATTTTTTAAAAGTCTTCTTCTAAGTCCCTTAGAAACAATTTAAAGTCATTTTCTTCACAGTCTGTCCCACTGCTTTTTAAGTTTAATGCTAGAAGGGATTATCTATCAAGAAAGGATATTGACTTCTATCAAAAGCCTTTCAGCATCTATGGTGACACATTTTTCTTTTGATCTATTAATACAGGTTTTCCTAATACTGAATTGTTCCTGAATGTTAAGAAGGCAGGAATTGCATTCTTCCTACACTTACTAGCTTTGTCTCCTTGCGAAAATTCCTTCGTCTTACAGAGACAGTTTTCCGTAAACTGGAAATAGTTGTAGTGCTATCATTTTTGCCTGCTTAGATTCCTTCTCCTTCGTGAAACCAAAAACGGATCATCTTCCTTTGGGAAGTCAGCCTTCCCCACTCTCAGTGCATGTGGCACGAGAGAGGCCGACTCCTTCACCAAGCCCAGGGGTGGACACTTAACCCAGGCACTTCCCCCACCCCAGTGACATGGATTTGTTTAAGGATAACGCAAGCTGGGCCAACGGGAGTAGCTCTGGCCTTTTTCTGGAACTTATAGCTTTTGCTGAGCTTCTAGAGTATGAACATGTTCGTGGCTGTCAACACTTGGGAGAGGGCTTAAGAAACAGAGGAAGTAAAAGCTGAGAACAAATGAGAGGGTGACAGCAAGAGATTTGATGAAATGCCTTGAACACTCAGAACTATCACTCCTGTTGATCGCCTGAGTTTTTACTCAAACGAGAAGGGGAAGGAGGAGGAGGAGGGGGAGGTGGTAGGGGAGGAGGAAGAGAGAAGAAGAGGAGGAGAGGGGAGGAGAGGAAGAGGAGGAAGAACAATAACTAATAATAATAATAATAATAATAATTAATACCATAACAATAACTAACATTTACTGAGCTCTTACTATGCACCAGATACTGTTGTGAGCACTTTCCAGGCATTGACTTTTTAAAAAAGTCTTCAAAATAATACAGTGAGGAGCATGTTCTTAGTATTCCATTTTCAGATGAGAAAACAGAGGTCCGAAGAGTAGTAGTGACTTGTTCCATGTCACAGGGCTAGTAAGAACAGTGCTAGTGTTTAAACCCTGGCTGTCTTGTTCCAGCATCTAAATACAGTCTCCGAATTATGATGGTTTGACTAACAATTTTTCGACCTTACAATGGTGCGAAAGCGATACGCATTCAGCAGAAACCAGTTTTGGGAGTCTGAATTTGGACCTTTCCCTGGGCTAGCGGTATGTGAGCTGATCCTCTCCTGTGATACTGGGCAGTGACAGCTCCCCATCAGCCCCATGGTCCCCGGAGTCAACAACCGATACACCGACAGCCATCCCACACCCATTCGCCATTCTGTCTTTCACTTTCGGTACAGTATTCAGGACATCAAGTGAGACAGTCAACACTTGATTATCAAACAGGCTTTGTGTTAGATGATTTTGCCCAACTGGAGGCTAATGTATGTGTTCCGAGCACATTCAAGGCAGGCTAGGCGGAGCTGAGATGGATGGTAGGTTAAGTGTAGTAAATGCACATCGGCCTGACTACATTTCGAACTTCCAATGGGTTTATCAGGAGGTCACCCCATCAGAAGTTGAGGAAGATCTATACTTGTGCTAATAAAAGAAGTTTCTGCTCCAAGTCTGTTTGAGAAGTGTTTCTGTCATCTGCAACAATAACAATGTAACTTTAATTCCATCATCATGATACTTACTTTGAAAAGTTGTTGAGAGCCTTACGGGAGTTTGGCTATGTCACCTCACTTGGTTAGTGCCTGGCACAGAACATGTGTCCCAATATTAGATGCTGCTGCTGCACTTTGGCATGGGGTCTCACTGCCCGATCTTCTCAGAGAAGCATAGAGGAGTAAAGACTAGCTTTTTGGAAACTACTTATATTAGTCTTCTTGCCTGGGTTTACAGAAATTGCTGGAAATGCTAACCCACATTCTTAGAGGGGCCAGGTTCAGGATTTCTGATTTTTAGTACCACTGATGTCTTGGGACAAGTAAGACTTGTTTGTGGGGCTATGGTGTACATCGTAGGATGTTTAACAGCATCCCTGGCCTCTACCCACTAGATGTCAGTAGTACCCCCCAGAGCCCTATGGGACGATCAAAAATATTTCCAGATACCGCCAATGTCCCCCCAAAGGGTGGAGTTGTCCCCAGTTGGAAATTACTGATGTAAATGAATGAGGCTCATACTTATAGTCTGTGAGCCATGGTGCCTGGTTCACACAGAAGATGTTGCTTCTTCTAAAGGGGGGGGGGGGGGGAGTCTCTACTCACCTCCAGCTGATTGTGGCTAAGGAAAAATATGGACCCATTCCTGTCAGATTCACCCAAATTTTCTAGTTTTGAAATTTGCTAATCTATATATATATATACATGTAAATAAATAAAAATATACAAATATATTTTATATAAAAATAAATAAAAATTATGTATATAACATATATAAAATAAAAATTATATATAATAAATAAAAATTATATATTATACATCTTATATATAAAATAAATAAAACTTATATATATTACATATATATATTTTTTAAAGATTTTTAAATATTTCTCTACAGGGTCTTCATTTTTCTTATTAGAGAATGATATTAGAAATCAAGAGCTGGATACTTGAAAGACACAAATTACCAACAATGGCATAAAAAGAACTAGAAATTCAAAATAACCCTAAATCTATTTTAAAAAAACTTGATTTTATAATTACAGCTCTTCTCATAAAGTCAATTCCAGGCCCAGATGGTTTCACTCATAAATTCCATAAGATATTTTGAGAATAAATACTACTAATATTATACACGCTCAGAAAACAGAGAACATTTGCTACCTCATTTTTTGAGGACATCAATAACATAATGCCAAGAGCAGACAGTTACAACACGAGAAAATAACTACAAATGAATACCTCATGAACACAAGCACAAAAATTCTTAACCGGTACTTGTAAATAGAATCCATTGTTAGATGTAGAAGAAGAAAAACATCATGACCAAGGAGCACTTAATCCCAGAAAAGCAAAGTTGGTTTACTATTTGAAAATTGATAGAATTCACCGTGTAACCGAATAAAGGGGGAAAATACTGCCAGCAAAACAGATGCAGAAAGAGTATTTGACTAAAATCAATACGAGTGCATGATAAACATTTCCAGCAAAATATCAATAGGAAGAACTTTCTCCACCTGAAAAGGGTACCAAGAACAACCGAAAACTTCCACCATTCGTGCCAAGTGGGGAAGGGCTGAAAACTTTCCCCCCAAGATCAAGAATAAAGCAATGAGGTCTGATCTACCAGTTCCATCCTAGTTGTCCTGGAGTCTTAGTGCAATAAGTCAAAGAAAAGTAATAAAAGCCTTTCCTAGGAAGGACAATTTTGAACTGTCTTTATTTGTAGATGGTATAATCATGAACAGAGAAAATCCTAAGAACTTTACAAAAAAGCTGCTAGAACTAATTGATGAATTTATCAATGTCACAGGCAACAAGGTTGATATTCAAAAACAGTTGCATTTCTAGATACGATCAACGCAGAATTGGTAAATGATATTTAAAAGTATGATTTACGATAGCATCACAACCTATGAAATATGTAGGAGTATATTTAAAATAATATTTGCAAGAACTGTATGCTGCAAATACAAAATATTGCAGAGAATATTTTAAAAAAAAAGCCCTAAATACATGGAAAGGCACACAGGATCATGGATCAGATGATTCAATATTGTTAAGATGTCAGTTCTCCCTAAAATGGCCCACAGAGTCGATGCAATCCCATTCACAATCTCACCAGGCTTTTGCAGAAATTGATAAACTGATTTAAAAATCCATATGGAAATATGGAGAACAGCCTAAATAACCTAGAATAGCCAAAATAATTTTGAAAATGAAGAACAGGGGTGCTTGGGTGGCTCAGTTGGTTAAGCTCTTGGCTTGGGCTTAGATCATGATCTCGCGGTTTGTGAGATTGAGTCCCACATTGGGCTCTGTGCTGACAGCATGCAGCCTGCTTAGGATTCGCTCTCCCTCTCTCTCTGTGCCTCCCTGGTGCTCTCTCTCTCTCTCTCTCTCTCTCTCTCACACACACACACACACACACACACACACACACACAAACACACACACAAAATAAACAAACTTAAAAAAAAAAGAAAATGAAGAACAAACTTGGAAGTCTTACACTATCTGCTTTGAGGACTGTGTGTACAAATACTATGATCAAGACAGCACGGTATTCACATAAGAATACACATACAGATCAGATGGACTTAAATGCAATCCGAAACCACAACTCTATAGTGCTGCATCACAAGAATCACTAAAATACAGTGACTGACAACAATAAGTGTTGATAAGGATGTGGAACAATTGGAACTCTCAAATGTTAATGCCAGGAGTTTAAAATGGTGCAACCACTTTGAAGAACATTTTGGCAATTTCCCATTAAATTTAGCTTAGTAGGTGATCCAGGACTCCTACTTCCAAGTATTTACCTAACAGAGAGGAACGTGTACGTCCATACAAAGACGTATATACAAATGCTCCCAGCACCTTTACTTACGATCACCTACAAACTAGAAACAATCCTGCTGTCCATCCACAAATGAATGGATAAAAGCATGGCGGTATATCCACGTAACGAACAAATCCATACCACTCAGGAATAAAAAGGAAGAAACTTATTAGACACAGATAGATCTCAAAAACATTATGCTAAGTGAAAAAGTCAGAACAAAAAAAAATACATGCTGAATGATTCCATGAAGTTAATTTTCAGAACAGACAAAAGTAAAGTGACAGAAAGCAGTTCAGTGTTTGCCTAGGGTTGTGGAAAGAGCTCGGAGTAAAGGGAATTAATTATAAAGAGGCACCAGGAATTTCTTGGTGTGCTCCAAGTGTTCTATGCCTTTGCTGTTGCAGAGGCATATACGTTCTTGAAAACTCATAAAACTGTACACTTAAAATGGGTACATTTGACTGTATATGTATTATGTCCCAGTAAAGTTGATGTAGAAGGAGAAGGTGCTTCGGAGAGAAGCCAACTTGCTCCGATTTTCTCTGTGTTTTCTCTTGGCACATTATATTTTTAGCTGCTTGAAGAAAATGACCAAGAAAAAGATGGTCCACTAGGATATAACCATATTCAAGAGAATATATAGAACTTGAGGGATGCCTACCCAAGAATATACCAATATGGCACTAAAAGTGAGGGTCGGCTATGATGTCACAAAAGGTCTATTTATTTAAATATAATGTATTGTAAGTTGGCTAACATACAGTGTATAGAGTGTGCTCTTGGTTTGAGGGGGGGGGGTAGATTCCTGTGATTCATCACTTACGTACAACACCCAGTGCTCATCCCAACAAGTGCCCTCCTCCAAGCCCATCACCCATTTTCCCCTATCCTCCGCCCCTCCCCCCATCAATCCTCAGTTTGTTCTCTGCATCTAAGAGTCTCTTATGGTTTGCCTCCCTCTCTGTTTGAAACTATTTTTTCCCTTTCCCTTCCCCCATGGTCTTCTGCTAAGTTTCTCAAGTTCTACGTACGAGTGACTACTAGGAATTTACCCAAAGGATACAGGAGTGCTGATGCACAGGGGCACATGCACCCCAATGTTTATAGCAGCATTTTCAACAATAGCCAAATTATGGAAAGAGCCCAGATGTCCATCAACTGATGAATAGATAAGGAAGATGTGGTTAATATATGCGATGGGATACTACTTGGTGGTGAGAAAGAATGAAATCTTGCCATTTACAACAATGTGGGTGGAACTGGAGGGTATTATGCTGAGCGAAATAAGTCAGTCGGAGAAAGACAGTATGTCTATTTACTGCAGAAATCACAAAATCTCTCCCTATGGGCTACGTGTAGGTCCGTGGAAGCCCAGATGGGTGCCCCTTTTGCTCTTTAGAATCTAAATTTTAAAAAAAGATCATTGCCAACATTCTAATACTGGGAGATTTACACAAAACTCTGCATTTTGGATTTAGCTGGTACAGTTGAGCCCACGTTCTTTCACGGCACATTGAGCTGAGCTGACTACTTACATCGAGACCTGTGTGCTCCAACATACTGCTGCCCAGGGCCCCATGAGGTGGCATGCCTTATTTGTGTCACCAGACAGACCATGGAGCTTGCGAATTTGTCCCCCATAAAATCTTCTTGGTGCCATGCTTGGCCTGACACTCAATAAATGCCGGTGAACGATGTGGCCAGATACTTGGCTGTCAACACCAATGGAAAGGCCTCAAGTTGGTTCAGGGACTTGGGGCCTTGGTCACATAGTCCTCAAGTCTTCAGAAATGGGAGCAAAACCAGTGACATCGTCTTCATCGTCCTGTCCCCTGCTTCTGTTTCCTTTCTTGTTCTTTTCACTTTGGTCATAATTTGTTTTGCTCTCCCTCCCTTCCTCTACCTCTCTACACCCCCCGCTTCTTTCTTTTTCCACTTTTTTGCACAACTGGGATTATAGCATTTAGGAAACAAAAATAAGAATGTTTAAAATTAGATTTAAAGAATTCATAACGGGAAAACTAAAGATCCAACAGACTCGGCTAAAAAGAGGAGATAAACAGGCATAAGTCCTCACCCCATGTGGGTTTGTGTTTCCAGGAAAGTAGATAGTTTCATGGTGACTAAGTTTTACTGTAACTTTACTGTCCTAGGTTTCTTTGAAACCCGCTGAAATGCCAGGTAGAATTTTGTGGGGTGTGCACTTTCCTTCATAGACTAGCCTTTGTTTTTTGCAGATTCCCAAAATATTCATGACCCCAAAGATACAGGAAACACCTCTTTAGCTATTGCTCTCCTGTCTCCGTAGGACAATAATCACTGGGACTAATTTCAGAGTCCCTAATAACACGATGTGTGGAATTTACACTCAACACTAGGAAAACATCGAGAAAATTGCCTACGTGTGTGGAGCAGACTGTGTAACTGCACGCCTTTGGTGAAACAAATCGGTGAGGGCTTTGTACATACCTCAGGTTTATCAATGGCATTTTAATGAATGTATACTGAGGAAATAATCAAGAATGTGTTGAAAGATCTAGCCACAAGAATGTTCATTACTGCATTACTTATAACAATGAAAAACTGAAACCATTTATACGTTCAGCAACAATAGACCGTCTAAAAGAGAATAGTGTGTCAACCCAATGGTATACTGTGGCACCTTTAAAAAGGGTGTTGAAAAATATGAGTGATGAGCAAAAAATATCATCCTGTACCAAGAGTCTGCAAACTATGGCCGGGGGACAGATCCTGCCCCATCACTCGTTTTTGTGAATGATTTGGTTGGAACATGGCCACACCCTTTCATTTTCTTGCCGTTGATGGCTGGTTTTATAGAACAGGCTTGCCAGCCTCTCTTTTATATCATTAAGTGAGAAAATAGTGTTATTTCACAGAGAGAAGGAGGGAGGGAGGGAAGAAGGAAGAGAATAGTCAAAATACACTGAAATGGTAAACAGTAGCTAGAATCGCAGGTAATTGGTGGTTTTATCCCTTTGCTTTTCAGTATTCTTCAAAATTTATCTACTATTACTTTTGCCATCGCATACAAACGCACTTTTTTTTTTCTTTTGCATTGAAAGAATACCATTGAAAACCCCCACTCCATTTTCTCCAGCCTCCCATCCTTGCCCCGTGGTTACAACGGCAGCAGAAGAGTCTAGTTATTTTGTTGAGTGACTGTGAGGCTACCGATCGCCCTGTAACCAGGTCCTGTTCAGTATTCTACCTGGGAGGATATAAGCAACAGGAGAAGGAGGAACAGGGCACCAGTGCTTGGAGAAAATTAAGATCTGCAGACGTGACATTTCCTAGAAATCAGCCTGTCTTGGGTTCTCCCGTAATTATTCACCATTTTGTTTACAAATGGGAAATAGCATTCTCCTGTTCGGTGTCTTCCAAGAGACTGAAGTTAATTTGAAATCATCCTCCAGCAAAAGCACCAATAAAAGCATCTGGAACGCCCTGATGCCATCCCCTCTGGCTACTGACACGACATTATTGATACACAAATCAAAGCTGACTGCTCTGGTAACATTGAGTCCCCTGGCAGCAAGCGCTTACAACAGAGAAGGTGTTCTTTCTTAAGACAGGGCCAACTTAATACAAGATCTCATTGTAACAGCCTCAGTTGAGGACATTAAAGGGATCCCAAACAGAAATGTTCAATCTCCTTCCGTTGTTTTCTCTTAGATAGAAAGGGTCCAGCCCCGCCCCCCCCCAATATCATAAATAAATAAAAGAAGAAGAAATTCAAACTATGCAAAGAACAGACTCATGAGACGTAAGCGAGGCTACAAACGTAATGTGATTTGAAGCCTGTCACAAGATTTCACGTGGCAGAGGCTGTGCTGGGAAACTTATGCCTGCCTGAAGTTTTCACCATTAGAGACATTTTGTTGAGACACGGTGTGTTTTAAAAGTCTCTGCTCAAATATAGAATTATTGAACTTCTGGATTTAAAAGGTCCTTAGAGGTCATAAATCCATTCCTGAACTGACATGTGAATCCTCTCTCCAGCATCCCTGCTAAGACATTACCCAGCCTTGGAAAGAACTTCTCCCAAGACAGGGAAGTCATTACTTAAAAAAAACAAAACAAAACAAAAAACAGCAGGTACTTCATTTTGAGTGGGCTTTAATTATGTCAAAGTCTTCCACATGGTGAACTAAAATCTGCTTCTCTGTATTTTTTTTTAAGTTTATTTATCTTTTGAGATAGAGACAGCGTGAGCAGGGCAGGGGCAGAGAAAGAGAGAGGGAGAGAGAGAATCCCAAGGAGGTTCCACACCATTAGCATAGAGCCTGATGCGGGGCTTGGACCCATGAAACAGTGAGATCATGAGTTGAGCCGAAACCCAGAGTCAGACACTTAATGGACTGAGCCACCCACATGCCCCTCCTCTGTAATTTTTTATTCTTTGAGCATTAGTGCTGCTTCATTCACCCAAACAAATATTTAATATACATCCTTTCAGACATGGTCGACATAGTGGCATTCCAGATAATCAAGGTTTTCTCATCTCACAGGGCTTATGTTCAGTGACGAAGACAGCTAACACACGAATAAACCAATAAATAGGCAGGATAGCTTCAGACACGGTCAAGACAAAGTACAGCAATAATGACCAGAGAAATGTGGGGCGAAGCTACTTTGGATGGAGAGTATTGTGGGTGAAATTGTGTCCCCCTTGAAATGATATTAAGGTCCTAATATAAAGTCCTGGTACCTATGGGTATGATCTTATTTGGAATTTGGCGTTTGTGGACGTAATCAAGCTAAAAGGATGTTCTTACAGGGATGTGACTGGCGTCCTCATAAAAAGAGAAGAGATATTTGCTGAGAGGGGACAATGTGAAGGATGTCAACCACTGAAGCTACGAGAAAGATATGGAATAGATCCTCCCTTAGAGCTTCCAGACAGAGCATGGCCCTGCCAACCCTTTGACTTTGAACTTCTTGCTTCCAGAACTGTGAGAGTTTTAAGCCATCCAGTCTGTGGTACTTTGTTGTGGCCACCCTAAGAAATAAGTACAGGGGGGCCAGGGGGTCCTCACCAAGAGGCAACATTTTGAGCTGATGAGCCAGCTTTAATCAGGAAGAAGACTCTTCTAAGCACAGGAGCCAGGAAAAGCAAAATCCCTGATGTTGGAATGAGCTTGGACTATTCCAGAAACGAGGCCAACGGGACAAGAGCACTGAACAAACCTCGGCAGGTAGGCTGGTGCCAGATGATGGCAGCAGAGGTTCCCAGCCTTCTGTAGGCAAAAAATGCAGATGCCCAGGCCCCCATCCCAGGTATTGGCCCATGGTGGGTCCAAGCATCAATATTTTTAAAAGCTCTCCAAGTGATTCTGAGAACCAGATCACCAAGTGATTCTGAGAACTTATATAGAGCTTCGTAGGCCTGGTGGGTAGTTGGGAATGTATTCTTTAAGCAATAGGGAAGCTACTGGGTATCTTAGTTCATGTGGAAGCTCTGCTCCTTCGCAGCCTGCCCTCTCCAGTATTTGAAAGCAGCCATTGTATGCTGCTCCCAGCATCCCCCACTCCTTCCCCCTGTCTTCTCTTCTGAATATCACCAGTTCCTAGTATGGTTTGATAAATATCTACTGCAGACCTAGCAGGAAGCCATAAAAGTAGAACACAGGTATGCTTTAACATGAAGCACACATTTGTCTGTTAGATTAGCTAGTTCAGTGACCCCTGGCATTTTCTTCTGTCCCAGGACGCTTACATTCCCACCTGCCTTCCATATGCAATGTCAACCCTGGGACAGATTTGAACACCTGCCCCCTTCCCCAGCAGAGCCTCGGTTCTGCTTTCCTCCCAGGGGAGAATAACAGAATGCACCGGTACCGAAGAGACCCAAATGCTCAAGACATTTTGAGGTGGAGAAGACAAGAGTCGCCATGATTCATTCAGCAAATTTTGAGGCTGTCTCATAAGCCTTACCTGTTGAGGTGAGATCTCGTTCTGATTAGCAGGGAGTGTCAGCCACTGCTGTTGCTGGGGATGGGGACTGCTAAGGCAGATGGACGTGGCAGAGTCACTGTAGACACACTTCCTCACGTTCTGCGGGTTGAGAAGCAAATTGACCAAGTGATGTCATTCACACAGTGAAAGGTTTTAAACCTCCACACTGCAATTTAGCCCGAAGGTATTTGTGGAAACCCCTTTTCAAACCTATATGTAAGACCACGTTCAGACTGTATGCTTCTTCATGCTTGGTCCTTTCCAGAAATGGGCAAGAATGCTCAATGAACACACTTAGCAGCTCACCAGGCAACAAATACCAAAAGACCAGAGCAACAAATTGCAAAATTGTGAGAAGATGCGCTGGCTGCCTGTCTCTTCACCCTGTCTCTATGGACCTTTCTTCTGTGAGAGTCCTTGACCATTCATTGCCCATGTCCGCAACAGAACGGACTCCGGACAGAAGTGATGTGCTTATTAGAGGAGCGTATACTATCTAAGCAGGGTAGGCATTGGTATGGCTCAGCCACCTGTTTACAGCCTGAGTCTATTCTGATTGAGTGGCATCTTGAGGTAAATACATGTAATGTTACTACTTTTTTCTCAGGGCTCGTACAGAGCCCTAATATAGCAATGGAATAGCTGTTTTAAGACTCACATTCTTGGAGGACAATTATTGGGTTGCCTTCCAGGCTTGTCGTGATCACTGTCCTGGTTACCACCCTACTCTGACCCACACTGCTGGACTCACGGGAACCCCTTTATGCAATGACTTTCGCCTCACCCCCATCCGAGCCACATTGATGGGTTCAGGAGCCAGGGCTGCTCAAAGTCCTATCTCTAAGAACTAGGTTTGGACCCAAAAGAAATTAAGTCTCTCTGTCTCTCTTATTTGGTCTCACTCTGGTTTTTTGTTTTTTTTTTCTTCCCCCCTCTCTCTCTTTCTCTCTCTCTCTTTGTAATGCGAAAACTTGTGCAGCAGCCGCCATACTGTCTGGTCTAGAAATTGGGAAGCTGAACATGGCCGCCTGCAATCAAAGAAAAGAATCTATCTGATGCCATTAAGCCGTCTATAATTTACTCCAAATTATACTGAACCAGATGAAATTGCCAATATTTGACCATTTGAAAATTGACCACACTGGATAAAACTGACATGAAGTATATTTCTAGCTGTGCTGTGATTCACGGTGGTGTCATCCTCTTCCGTGTTATCTGATAATTGATTTGTTTTGTTATTGTTTCTTTTCCCCGCAGAACTAAATATTACGGTATCGTCACACATACTGCGAATCCTTACGGCATACCTGAGCAAGCGGAAACAACAGTCTGGCCTTGGGAGAGGGCTTTGCTAGCCCACACCTACTCTGTGTGGTGGTTTAAAACTTCTGTTGTTGGTTACTGAACCTGAAAAGTGGGCCTGAAGGGAGGGCCAGACACATTTTAGGTGAAGATCGAGTAGAAGCCATGCGAAAAGCCAACCTTTAAACCACAGTGTGAGGCCCTTCAGCGTATTTAAGAGTCTCCGTGGAGATAGTTTCTCAGGAGCTGGGTAAAACCGGGAAGGTGACACACTGGACAGCCACACCAACGGATGGAGATACACTTGCGCGCATGCTTACTGCTTAAGATTCAAAATGGCAGAGACCTCTTTTTGAAGGAAAATATGACAATAAATCTATGACAACAAATGGATACTGGTAGGCAATTGAAAGAGATCTGGACGCTGGCTGGAAGTTGAGGTGGCCTTCAGCCATGTTAGAAAGTCATCGTTATGATCAAAGAATGTTCTGGTTTTTACATGGTGGTCTATAGAAAGCATAATGCAGCTCTCCTTTTGAAGGCTCTGTGAAAAATAACCACAGAATCATCTTGTCACAGAGTTTTCCCAAGCTTGATTTGTAACTGGTTCTGGGATCCTGCTGCTTTGGCAGACTCTTGATCATGTCACCATCATTAGGAATATGCTGTTAGAGCTACGGTTGGGAAACCTAGCCTACCAGCCAATTTCAGCCCACCACCTGATTTTGCACAGCCCAGGAGCTGAGAATCATTGTTACACTTTTAAGTGGTGGAAAATAATCAAAAGAACAATATTTCTTGACATATGAACATTATATGAAATTACAATTTCAGTTCATAGGTAAAGTGGATTGGAATATGCCAACACTAATTTGTTTACATGTTGTCTGTGGCTGCATTCATTGCTAAGACAGAATTGAGTGGTTACAAGAGAGACTGTACTGCTTGCAAAACCTAAGAAACTTACTGGCTCTTTACATTAAAAAAAAAAAAAAGTGTGTCCATCTCTGTGCTAGAGTACCATAGCCTTTGAGTACCATAGCCTTTGCTTCTGGAGGACTTTTCGAGCAGGATATGGTGGGGGTAACTCAAAGGAGAACACTGGGTCTTCATCGATAAGGAAGAGGCTATGCCTGTTCTGTGCCTGCTTGTTAAGAAATAAATAACAAAAATCTGGGGTGCTGGGGTGGCTCAATCAGTTGAGCATATGACTCTTGATTTTGGCTTAGGTCATTCATGATTCCAGAGTTGTGGGATTGAGCTCGACGTTGGGCTCTGTGTTGATGGTGTGGAGCCTGCTTGTGATTTTCTCTCCCCTTCTGCCCACTCCCCTGCATGTGTGCTCTATCTCTTAAAAAGAAAGAAAGAACGAAAAAAGGAAGGAAAAAAAAAGAAAAGAAAAAAGAAATAAAAATCTGGCCTGAGATTCATTTTCATTGGAACCTGATTGTGAATTGTGGGAGGAGACTCAGAGCTAACACATTCCTCTAACTGTTGGGAGTTAATGATAATGACTATCAGGACTTAATTGGGGAAAGCCCAATTTGCTTAGACACCTTGTAGCAGATATCCTGAGAGGGGCAAAACTGAGAGCTGGAACAAAATACTCATTGACATTTTAGCACCTAGTTCCAAACCTATCCCAAGACCCTGTGGCTTTACCACCTTTGCACCCCATCAAACATGGAATATCTTTAAAACGAATCTCTTTGGGGGCACCTGGGTGGCTCAGTTCGTTAAGTATCCAACTTCTGCTCAGGCCATGATCTCGCCACTCAGGAGTTCGAGCCCTGCGTCGGGCTCTGTGCTGACAGCTCAGAGCCTGGAGCCCGCTTTGGATTCTGTGTCTCCCTCTCTCTCTGTCCCTCCCCCACTCGTGCTCTGTCTCTCTCTCTCTCTTAAAAATAAAATAAAAACATTAAAGAAAAAAACGAATCCCTTTTGTTTTGCTTAAGCCACATCCAGCAGATTTTTATCATTTGCAACCAAGTAGAATCCTTATTTATACACTCCTGATGGTCAACAGAAAGGACAAAGACACAAGAGTTGCAGGCATTCATTTTATGGAGCCATAAGATCTTCCTGAATTATTTAGGTAACCGTCCACCAGCACTTATGACCACGTACCTCTCACACTTAACCCAGAAATCTTAGTTATGAAGGTGATGCTTCATAATCTTTGCATCGGGCAACAACATGGCAAAAATACTGATACACCTTAGGCGAGACTGGGGAGTACATAGTGTGTTGATGGGTAATAAGTAACACACCCCAGCTCTTTTAAAGAGAGCACAAGACAACATACATCTAAGACAAACCAAATGCCTCATCTATTATTCACAGATAGTTCCAAAGATTCAGTAGGTGATCAAACTGATCTTCCAAAGATGTACCCCGGGTCAGTGCAAATATCACGTAGAGCCAGTGGTTTACTTCGACTGTCGTTCATTCTTTGTCATGTGTGCCTTCCTTCCTCTCACACCCCACCATCACTGTCCCCACCTCTACTCTAAAGTCACCCCTTCCGGCTTTCCCACCAGTCTCACTGTTCGGTGACAATATCAGGAACTAAACGATGAGAAGATAGCAGGAATGTACTATGTGCAAGGACACGCAGATCAACAAACACCTCCGTGCAAGCCTGTCCCAGTTAGTGGGTAAATGAGTTCCCGCTTTAATTACTGAACAAGAATTGGCAAGAGTCAACGGATAGGCACTCTGTAAGACATGAAATATTCCCAATACTGAACCGAATTGTGTGTCGCTTTCTTTGGACTCCATCATTTTCATCCTCCCTCCTAACAAATCAGAACGGAAGACAGTCTGCTGACCAACAACATGCCATGGAAGGACCATTTGTGAATTTTCCATTGATACAACATTTTGCTCTTTTGTATCCACTTCCAGGGACATTCATCTTTTGATGAACTCCATGGTTCCTCTTGGTAGGAGCACCTAGGAGCCCAGGGAATTCTTTTTCTAGTCTACTCTAGTGGTAGAAACGCATCAGTTTCAAAAAGGCTGTGCTACATCGAGCACTCACTTTCCCTGCACTAATTCCAATAAATCCAGGAGAGAGTGTGGCACGAAATGGATGGACCCAGTCCTGACTCAGTATAATGGAGATTTTATGCTGACATGCTCCATTAGGGACCACCACACACATCTTCCTCAATAAACAAGCTTACTGCTCAAGTAATAAAGTCATTTATGGAGAGAAGTCAGCCAAAAGACCAGGACTTATGGGAGGTTCTCAGAGAGGAATCATACCAAGTTGGGTTGAAAGAGAATCCCATATATTCAAATCAAGAGATCATCTTTCAAGTGGGAGCCCTAATTTTTATGGTCCTCACCTTAGCTTTTCTTCACGGGTTCAGAAAAGAAGGCTCATGTGTACTGTCCCAAATAGGGAAAGGGAATTTGGTGACTTTTAAGTCAATTAAGCCCATCCTGAATATTAGAGTAGTTTTCTCTGCTTTTTTTTTCCAAAACATAAGAATTTCTGATCAAACAAGAACTTTTCCACGTTTAATTAGCCCCTTGTGTTCTGAGAAGAAAAGCAAAGGGGAATGTCAGAAAAAGTCTCTTATTGAAAGTCACTGTTGCAAGGATTTTAAATTTTTTAGTTCTACTGATTATTAAAAGATGTCACAAAGAAGGGGGCATTTCCTTTTCTCCGAGTTCCCATATGCTCTGTGGTGGAGACTAATTCTGTGTCTTTATCTAGGACCTTGCAAATCCAGGAGCTACAGGAGATGTGCTGATAAGGAGTAAATGTGAGATCAAAGGGAAACTTCTTTTAGAACATGGCTGCCTGGGAAAGAGATTGGAAGTCCCTAATATGCTTTACTGACCCTCACGACATACCACTGGCTCTTAATAGGACGCAATACATGCTTATTAACATTGCTGTGTATTTGCATACATATCTCTTCACATACAGGATATAGGACATATACATATATATGCATAGCTATGTACATAAATATATATATATATAAACGTGTCTCTATTTATTTAGCAATCTAAATGAGTGTGTAAAGACCTCTGTACTTTTTTTTTTTTTGGCAATTTTAAATCTTTTTCTCCTATATTAAGGGCATCACATACATACAGTAAAGTGAACTTCAGGTGTATAAGGTAATGTTTTAGAAGTCTATGCCTGGCTAACCATCACGTAGATTGAGATAGAAAGCGCTCTCAGGGCTGAGAATTAACCCCAATTGAGCAGCTGCATCCCACAGAGAGGAGAGCAATACCATTAGCACTGACCAGCGCCCCTAATTTCACACCCTAAATGGTTGGTGTTATTACAAATCGCTCTGGGAGGTGGAAAATTCCCAGTGACCAAACGCTGGCAGATGTCAACCCAACCGGTAATTCCATCCCCTGCCTCCTGATGGGAAGGGGTTCCTCCCACAGGAGAGTCTGAAAACACCAGCCAGCCCTTTCCTGGCCTCCTTTGCAGCTAGCCCATGTGACTGTTCCAGCCAATGGGGGCCTTCCTTGCACTTATGCGACTACGTTCCAGCCAATGGGGGCCTCCTCGCAGCTAGCCATGGGACTATGTTCCCTGCAGTGTGGGCTGAGGAGGTCTCCCAGAGTCTTCTGGTAAAAGAGAGATACCTGAAGAGAAAGCTCTGTCTTCAGCCAGGCATCTGTAGACATGGTGCTTCCAGCTGGGGCAGCTGTTCACAAGGGAAGGCGAGGGCAGTATGCTGAGGACAGCAGGAAGAGGGAGGGCCAGCCCTTGAGGATATGGTCCAATCTTGGAACCAGGGATCAGGAAACTTGTGTAGTGAAGGGTCGGATAAAAAATATTTGGGGCCACACACAGTCTTTATTTCATATTCTCCTCCCCTCTTTTTCTTTTCCTTCCTCTTCCTCTCCTGATTTTTCCTCTTCTCCTCCTCCTTCCTCTTTTCTCCCCCTCCCCTCCCCCTCCTCCTCCCCCTCCTCCTCCTCTTCCTTCTCCTCCTCCTCTTCCTCTTCCTCCTTCTCCTCCTCCCCCCTCTTCCTTTTCCTCTCCTCCTTCTTCCACCATCGTTCTTAGTTTGGAGGCTGTACAAAAACAGACGATGGGGTGTATTTGACAAACCAGCCATAGTGTTCTCTTTCTCTAGGCCAACCCAGCAACCACCTATCTCTTGAGTTCTTATTAAGGAATATGACTTAAAAGACAAACCTGCTGTTTTTAGGCTACTTTAAGCCGGATATTTTCTTACTAAACAACACCCCCATGATACTGCAATGGACCTACGTTCTCAGACTTGAAGATGTGGCACCTTAAAGAAAAATGAACAATAGGGGTAGAAGTATCTGAGAGGCCACAGGGGAATATGCCAAAAGTGTATGAGGACTTTTTTCTCATGCTTATTTCTTTATTTTGAGAGCGAGTGTGTGAGCAGGGCAAGTGCAGAGAGGGAGAGAGAGAGAGAGAGAGAGAGAGAGAGAGAGAGAGAGAGAATCCCAAGCAGGCTCTGTGCTCAGCACACAGCCCACTACGGGCTCAGTGAACCATGAGATCATGACCTACACTGAAATCAAGAGCCCGATGCTTAACTACCTGAGCCACCCAGGCGCCCCAAGGAGGCGAGAAACTCTTAAGAGCAGAGCCCAAGTACCAGTGTTCCCCCCCAGCCGAATGATTTATACGGGTTGCAGCTGGCATCTCACCCCCTTCCACACCGTCAGTTATGGTTAATTTCATGTGTCAGCTTGGTGAGGCTCAAGCAAACACTCACTGAGGGGTTGCTCTGGACATATTCCGTAGGCTGGTTAGTATTTGCAATCAGTTGACTTTAAATGAAAGAGACTATGTGCAATCATGTGGGTGGCCCGCCCCTTATCAGTGGAAAGTCTCCAAGGGCAAAACTTGAGGTTTCCCTAAGGGAAGGAGAAATTCTGCCCCCACACTGCAGCATCTGTTCCTGCCTAAGCTCCAGCCTGCTGGCCTCCCTTCTGAATCGTGACCTTGCTAGCCTCCACAATCACGGAGCTCACTCCTCGAAAGAAATCACAGAAGTACACTTGAAGCTCATTATTCGTGGGTTCAATATTTACAAGTTTGCCTACTTCCTGAAATGTGTTTGTGACCTCAAACTTAACACTCATGCTGCTTTCAGTCAATCGCGACATGCACAGATGGCAAAAGACTGGAGTCCCCTGATGCACACGTCCCCAGCTGAGGTCCAACAAGGCGGTGTTCCGCCTTCTTGTTTCATACTGCCCTCGTGCTGGAAATAAGTGTCCTTTGGCAATCTATTCAGTGCCACGCTTTTTGCATGTATCGAGCATTCTGTAGGCGGCTTCGCTGTTTAAAATGACCCCCAAGCATAGAGCCGAAATGCTGTCTGGTTGTTCCCAAGGGCAAAAAGCTGTGCGGGGGGGGGGGGGGGGGGGGGGGGGGGGGGGGGGGGGGCTTGCGGAGAAATTGTGCATGTTAAATAACCTTTGTTTGAGCGTGAATTATAGTGCTCTCGGCCGTGATTTCGGTGTTAATGAATCAACAATGTGTTGTAAATAAGGTGCCTTTAAACACAAACACCCATAAAACAAGGTTATGTATTGATCGGTCCACGAAACTATTGTGACCAGAGGTGCACAGGAACCTAACTCTGTATCTCCCCCAGGATCGATGTCACTAATGCAGCGTTTGTGGCAACTTTATAGAATATACCTACCACAAATAGAATCTGAGGAACACATATATACAGTAGTATATATACTACTCTATAGCGCCCCCCCACCCCCGACTGCCGCCGCCTTACCCATGGTTTTACTTTCTCATGGTCACCCCTGCTCTGGAACCAGGTGATCCCCCTTCTCCTGTCTTGTCAGAAGATCAGTGGTAACTTAATACAGTGTCACACGCTCGTGTCACCCACCTCACTTCATCTTAGCCCTTAGGGCATTGTATCCTCTCATGTCATCAGGGGAAGAAGGGTGAGGACAGTACCCATACGATATTTTGAGAGGGAGAGAGAGAGGGAGAGAGGGAGAGAGGGAGAGAGGGAGAGGGAGAGAGGGAGAGGGAGAGAGAGAGAGAGAGAGAGAGACAGGGACCACATTCACATAACTTTCTTACAGCATGTTGTTATAATTATCCTAGTTTATTATTAGTTATTGTTAATCTGCTACTGTGCCTGATTTCTTTTCTTTTTTAAATTTTTTTAACATTTATTATTGAGAGAGAGACAGACAGACAGACAGATCGTGAGCAGGGGAGGGGCAGAGAAAGGAGGAGACAGAATCCGAAGCAGACTCCAGGCTCCGAGCTGTCAGCACAGAGCCCGACACAGGGTCTGAACTCACACACCACAAGATCATGGCCTGAGCTGAAGGCGGACGCTCGACCCACTGAGCCACCCAGGTGTCCCTACTCGGCCTGATTTCTAAGTCAAGCCTTAACACAGGGGTGTATGTATAAGAAAACATACAGTATGGATAGGGTCTGGTACCATCAGTGGATTCAGGCATCCACCGGGGGTCTTGGAATATATCCTTGCATATGTCTTATGTACATACACACACATATTTTTCTGGAGAACCCTGATAACACCAGCTCATCAAGTGTGGGCTCCCCAAGGGCAGGTTCATCAGAGAACAATGCCTTCTCTCCCTCTCGGGATAAAACCTGAGAAACCAGATCATGACAGACCATTGAAGCCAGCGGTGATCTGAGCCCTACAGACCTACTGAGCCTCTCCTCCCTCTGGCCTGGGTCTGGCCTTCAGCTGACCTCAACCACAGTCCCCGTCCACACGACCCCATTGTCTTTGCCCGTCTCTGAGTCCCCTGCTTTCTGGCTTTCGACTGTCAAACCTCTACTCGCGGCTTCAGCCACATTCCACAACCATCTGAGTCTCACTTGCCCTGGGCCAGCATCCCTGGGCCAATATTTCTGCAACCTCAGCCCTGTTCCGGCATCCCTGCCCCCTCAGTCCTGTGCCAGCATCCCTGGTGATAGCCCAGCCCATCTCAAGACATGTTGGTCCATGATTCCTCTCCCTAGAATGTTCTCTTACCCCATCTTTTCTAGTTAACACTTTTCTTCCACAACCCGGCTCCCACTTCCTGACTCAAGGAAGACTTCCTGGGCCTCCCTCGCTAGGTTCTCTTTGCTGTTTACCTTTCCTCTACGGTACTTGGCACGACTCTCACTTTTGTCATCTTCCGCTAGTATTCAGTCAGTTCTTAATAATTTTCTTAACGCTTCTGTTCCATGGATCCTTCTGGCAGTTTGGGAAAACCAGAATACTGTTTTCAAGTGCGCGATATGAAATACAGAAGATCACAAAGAAACTTGCGTTTCAATATAATTGGTTATCAAAATATTTTCTTAAATGCCGCATGCTAACAGATGTGCTTTCTTATTAAGACATTAAATTACAAGATCTAGTGGAAGGTCTAATAACCACTGTACTTTTGAGCGGCGATAAGTACAAGTGATATTTTATAGCATCTGCAACAATTGTAATAAGATACAAAATATGGAATTTAGGGAGCAAAGTGAACAAAGCCACAGAGATTGCTAACTCTATCAGATTGTTGCTTAAATTCATAATGGAAAGGAATGGTAAACAGTTTTGAAAGTAAAGATAACATTTATTTTTTTTTTATCCAGCTTCACAGATTCCCTACCCCCTGCTGAATTCCATATGTGTTCTCTGGATTAGAAAGTCCAGATTTGTGTCTGAATTCTCTACTGGATCCTGAAGCTCTGAAAGGCAGTCCTGTGTGATTTTGCTCACCATTGTACGCAAGTACTTAGGGCATAGTAAACACTTAGTAAAAAGCTGCTGGAGGGCAAAATGGAAGGAAGAAAGGGACTCCACGGTATGCTGGGTATGCTCGGCTGAGCAGCCTTTCAGCCAGTGTTTTACAGCTCAAGTCCATTTTTATCTCTTGCAAACAATCTTCCGTGCTCGTGCTCGCTCTCTGCAAACCCACTGGGTTGGCTGTTCGTCCTCTGAACGCTCCTATCATGAAGTACTTCCTTTCCACCTCGCTCTTCCGGAAATTGTTGATTTCATTATCTGTCTTCTCACTCATACCTTTTGAACGGGAGCTTTATCAAGGGTAAGAGTTGTGTCTGATTTCACGCTCTGTGTCACCGGCCTTTACCAACGCCGGGATCGGGATGCGGTTTTGTACTCAATGAATTCGTAAAATGAAATCAAATTCGGTTCTCTCTTCCCCCCCTCCCCCCCACAGAAGTGCCCTCTCTGTTCCTCCTCTCATGTCGCATGGGACCCAGGCTGCTCTGTGACTCGCTCCCCTTGCCTTCCACAGTCCTGTGATTCCTCCTCCGTGGGCCCACGGGTCATGGGTCAGGCAATCCTACATTCATGCATTGGACTCAGAAACACACTCCATGAGCGGGAACAATAGTATGCATTTCATAAACCACAGAATTTGCTTTCTTTTCATCAGTCACTGGGAAACCAGGGACACGTATGTTCTTTGAAATGTGAATAACTTTCCTAAGAATCCCAAAGCAGCATATCTACTTGCATTTATCCCACCCAGCAGAAGAGAGCCAAGATTCAGTGGCCCCCAGAAGTCCCCAGCTTGAATGGCTGGGATCAGCAAGACGGGCACAGCCTCTAACCCCCTGCTCCTTCTGTCACCCTGGAGTTTGCCAGAGGGATGGACACTGGCCGATTGGGACTTAGGCTTATTCTATTTGTCCACAGATTTGTTTGACGAGTCCCTTTGGTGGCCAGAGGAAGAGGAGGAAGAACAAAATACTTTGGAACACGTGTGAAATTAAAGCAGCTGCTGTGGGCAAAGGGTTGCTTATGGACAGAAGATTTCCCAATCTAAACAAACACAAACCTTGCTCACTCACTTTAATTGCTGCATGAATATACCACTTTGGGTTTATCCATTCCCCTGTGCACAGGCATTTAGGTTTTTCTAGCCTCTCAGTATTACAGACAGAGCATATTCATTTTTGCAAGAGCCTCCTTGGGTACGTTTTTTGAGAATTTCTCTAATGATACACACTAGAATAGAATTTCTAGGTCATGGAGTGTGCATATCTTAAACCGCATCAGAGATAGCCAAATTCTCCTCAAAATGCTTGTACAATTTATGCTACCATTAGCAATACAGGAGAAAGTGGCTACTGTTCCAAAACGCGATATTATCGGACTTTCTCATTTGAGCGATTTTAGGGGTGCAAGCTGGTAGACAATTGTAATTTTCGTGTGCACGTCTCTGACTGGTATCTTCTGGGAACTGTAGCTACCCACAAGTGCTTCTGATGCATTAAGGACCTGGTTGTAATTAATATAACAGCCCTGTAAGGTAAGTATGACTCTGCCATATTTTACAAATTTGCTTTCAACCCCACAGCTAGAATTCAAATCCCGGCTATTTTATTTACTTATTTTTTAAATGTTTATTTATTTATTTATTTATTTATTTATTTATTTATTTATTTTTGAGAGAGAGAGAGAGCACGAGCGAGCGCACAAGTGGGGTAGGGGCAGAGACAGAGAGGGGGAAATACAGAATCTGAAGCAAGCTGCAGGTTCTGAGCTGTCAGCATAGAGCCTGATGTGGGACTTGAACCCACAGACCGTGAGATCGTGACCTGAGCCAAAGTTGGACACTCAACCGACTGAGCCACCCAGGTGCCCCAAATCCTAGCTATTTTAAAGCATATACTTAACTACCCTGTATTATAGCCACTCCCTCCCTCTATTACCAACAGGTAGACAGTCGATCATTGCTAAAGATTGAAACTCAGTATATGCCACTGTGGTTGTCACTTAGCACTTTCTCTCCGTGCCCCATCACTGTCGCCAACTTAAAAACCCAGTGAGCCTCTCTTCACAACCCCAGGGCCAAGTACAGGTCTATACACACAGTAGGTTCGCCACAGTCTGTGACTTTTATAACAAAGACAATAATGGTGGTAATAAAACCCCAGTGAATTTCACAGACATGATAAGGTGGTGTGGCTTAAATGCTTTCTCTCTTTGTGGAATTAAGCTCCATACAGGTTAGAATCTTGTGAATGCAATGATTCTCCATTCTCCTAGAGTCTTCCTTGGAAGCTGGGACTCTCTTACCCTTTTCCTCCTCCTTTTCTTCCCATCCCTCAATCTCAGGCCTTCTCTCTGTCTGTCTCTCTCTGTCTCTCTTGTTGCCTCTTTTCTCTTTCTCGATGTCTGATGGAACTAAACTTTTTTTTTTGTTTCCTTTTTTGACCTTCAGGAACGAATTTGCTTTGTATATCACTATTGTGAGGACTGGAGGGGTGATATGAGAGTGTTTCTGATAGAGTGAAGGCAATAACCAGATAGAGTTCCTTGGGGGGGATGATTTCGTCAACTGTATTGACTCATTTTTATTTTAAACTGGACACATCTGCTGAGGGACCCGGCAGGGGGGATGTCTCTTTATCATTCGAGACGATCCACGAGACAGGCTTGCATAGACAGAGCGGGGCTTGATTTAGGGCTGTGTCCCAGTTGCCTGAGTGAGGTCTAGGGAATCAGACTTTCCATAATACACCCCGGATTAGTCATTCGGCAAGCAGGTGAATATTTGCTTTTGCAATTGTGCCTCCCTAAATAATCCAGAGAGATATAAAAACAGTGAATTCAGCTGCTCGTGAATAGTATGGATATTTGAGCTTTTGTGTGGTACCAATCCTTAGCAATATTTTTTTGTATTAAATACTATGAATCTACTTCACCTGTCAGCACTATTCAAAACACAGAATGCTGTATGAATAGAAAGGATGTTCTGGGATCTTGCAGATGATTACTGTTGCTAGGAAAACCACTTCCTGATATCTTTGTGCTTGCTGTATGTGTCTCTCTTTGTGTACAGCTTTGCAGTGACAAGCAAATTCATAGCATGGTATTGGGGAGGGATTGGGAAAGTTTAGAAATGTTTAAAGAACACTGCTTAAAGTTAAAAAGGGGATGTCATCTAAAATAATAGTTAAGAGTTCTGCCTGCTTTCATGTGGAGATTTATAGCTCTCAAAGGAGAGCAATGGGGCTGCATTTGTGCTATGCTGGTGCAGACTTCAGGGCCATTCCAGCCATCATTTTCTGGAACCTCAGAACTGGGTTATGCTTTTTTGGTGCCCGAGGAAATGACCGTCTTTTTCTCCTTGTGAATATTATGCCAATTATTGTCTCTATAGTGTCAGCTCTGCTTAATGTTGCTATTCTACAAGACCGATGGGAGGGAACCACACGCACTCTCTCCGTTTCACAGCCGGGAATGAAATCAGAGCCCAGTAAGATAAGCCCATTCATTCATTTGCTCAGGACGGGCATTCTTCCCAACTCTGCAGCAGAGGGGAGATAGGTATTGCTCGTTCTAGAAACCGGAACTTCCTGGGAGACCCAAAAGCAAATATGGCGTCGGTACCCATGCCGGGCACAAAGCCCTCCCCACAACCCGTGTGACACGAATACATAAATCATGGCAGTGACGTCACACCAAACATCTGCATTCTCGCAAGAGCCCCTCATCGTTTCTGTAGACCATCCACAAATTGAGGGACCCGGGATCAGGTATTTCAGCCCTCTGTCCTCATCTGTAAGATGGAGATAATGTGCTCATCCATTTAATAAGGCTGATGAGGGGACTCAGTGGCAAATGCATGCAAATAACTCATGACAGTGCCTGAAACATGTGAAAGATTTCATTAAGTGTTGCTTTAAAGACCCAGGAAAGGAATAGCATGCCCTAACATCTAGTCTGTTCCTCATGCCATGCTCACTTATGGATCTCACTCTTCTTCACAGACTGATGTTCCAGATGTTGATTTACCACTGTTTTCTTGAAATAGGTCAAAGAATCATCTTGCCAGCATGGGTTACTGGGTTTTTTAAACCAGTAATGTAATCATCATCATCATCATCATCATCATCGTCATATTTATAAAAAAAAATGTTTATTTACTTTGGAGAGAGCAAGAGGGTGAGCAAGCATGCAGGAGAGGGACAGAAAGAGAGGGGAATAGAGGATCCAAAGCAGGCTCTGTGCCGATAGCAGAGAGCCCGATGTGGGGCTTGAACTCACAAACTGCAAGATCATGGGATGCTTAACCGACTGAGCCTCCGAGGCGCCCGATCATCACCATCATCATCATCTTAATAATAACAATGATAAAGTGAACACTCCTCAATTATTCTCTGTTAGCCACCCAACTGCACTCTTGTTCTCTCATTTGAGCCACCCCTGTCCCGCCACCTCGACCACACAGGAGTAGGAAAGAAGACACGGAGGCCCAAATAAAGCTGGTGGGTTGCCTAAGGTCCCGGTGAAAACAGGACGAGGAAGCACCACCAACCCACCCACCAGCTGGTTCCACCAGGGAGAGCCACCCACGGAGCCATGAGGGAGAAAACCGAGAGAACGGTGTGGGGGATGCTCAAAGGTCATTTCAGTGATCAGGACCCTCGTGCCTGTCTCTGAGATTCCATCCTGGTTTGTCATGAAAATTATTTCCACATCTCGACTCCAGGAAAGGTTTGAGATAAACTGCGTCCGAAATCGCAACAGGGAACCAGGATGTGTGAATCGGAGACTTTTCTGTCTATGTTTCAGTCCCACAGAGGCCGTGGAACATTCCCATTCCAAGGCCACTGGGAGCCGGGACAGACCGTGACATCGGGCGGACTACAGGGTTTTAGGGATGCCAAGAAAATGGACTTCTTTTCTAAGGAGCACCCTCTGTGAGCCCCACCACAGTGTTTCTGCCTTTATGGAATTGAGAATGAGGCCAAAGCCATCAAGTTACAGTCCTCTCTCAGAGGACCCAATCTCCAGTTGATTGGTTAGAGTAGCCTGATCCCTACAGAATCCCATGCAGAGGGAGCATGGTTCTGTTGCATCCGGGGCCGCAGAGGGTCTGGAGTGCGCACTGCGGGTGTTGCGGTGTCGCTGAAGGCAAAGATAGGAAGCGAAACAGGAGATGAAGGATTGGTAGAGATAAACACCTTCCTATTTCACTGGGGGCAAGAGGTGACTCTACTCTCCCTGGATCTGAGATAACGGGGTAGGCAGCTCTTGGAGCGTAGCCTTGGATGACACGTGCCGGATACCCTTACGTCCAAAGTGTCACCTTGGGCGTATTTTCCTTATGACTGCTGGGAGAAGCAAGACAAAGCCACCCCAAGCTTCCAGTCCACTGTCAGCACACACAGACGTAAACGCAAGGCCTCTCATCCAAAGACTCTGCCCCCCCCCCCCCCATGACTGCTACCCTGGCACTGAAGATAAACTCTGCATGGCTCTTGATGGATGCATCTGCTTGGGGGTGGGTGGGGTCCAGCGACACCAACAGCTCCTGGGCAGGGGTGGGGCTGTGATGGATGGGATCCAGTTTATCTCCTGGCTTCCACTGATCCAGGCTGCCTGGTGAGCCCTCCCCCAGAGTTAATTTGCAATAAAGAGAACAAGGAGTTCCATTACATTCCGTCAATCGCTCATTTGTATTTACAACTAACATTTTTTGAGGACTTCCTATATGCCAGGCCCTATGCTGTGCCTTTTCTATATGTTATCTCCAGTGTGCAAAAGGATTTTCTCTTAATGTGTGAACGTTACGATTTAAATATTTGAAGCCAGCCCTCGTGGTTTATTTTTCTACCGCGCTCCATAAAGGTAGATACTTGATTTTTAAATATCAAAATTAATAAAACGCAACCCTGTAATTCTACTCTCAGGGACTTTTCCTAAGAGAGCAATCAAACAACTGCATAAAGACAGACGCATAGGATGAGAACTGCAGCAAAATTTACAACTTAGAAAAATTGAAAAATAACCTAAATGCCCATCAATTAAGGATATGTGGGTATCTGTAAGTATATGTGTGTTCATGTGTGTGTAACCAAGTATGTCTATGTGTGCACATTTGTAAATACATACACATCCGCATGCACATACGTACACACGTGTATATACACAAGCACATGGGTACACATGTGTGTGCACGTATCTATATGATGCCGGAGGTATATTTAACATATTCAAGATACATTTTCGATGAAAAGGCCAAGTTTATCAAAATGCTATTTCCATATCCTTACAGTACCTACGAATGAAAACCCAAGATGGACATGTATATACATAAAATTGCTCACAGTTTTTTTGGTTTGTTTTTTTTTTTCCCCCCAGATGGGGGCAGGGAGGGGAATTTATGGGCAAAGACGTCATCTTTCTACTCTATGTATTTCTGTATTTTTTAAAAACTAATAAGCATGTATTGATTGTGTAACCAGCTTCCCCCGGATAAAGTTATGTACACCTGGGAGGAAAAGGGAGGCAAGGCGTACCACACACACACACGTTGTGCAGCCGTGAGACCTCAGCCGTTTAATTACCACCAATAGCGATGAAATAATTTTATTTTCTTCATTTGCCTGATTAATTATTTTTTATCCAGGGCATTTGACACATCGAAACGGTGATTAAATATATAAAAGGAGTCTCGGAAATAAAGGAGCAAGTAACTGAGGTAAAATTAAGTACTTTGAGAGGTCGACACACTCATTTTTATAGGCCAACAGTCTACAAAGGCGACAGCCTTTGGGTAAACACAGAACTCATTTTGATGAAAACAGGATCAACAAAATCCCCTCTGTGGGGTATCAGGACTCTTCTTGAAAGCTCTTACTTCCCTAAACACGCAAATACCTAGAATGGGCATTAGGGGCCAGAAAGCCCCAGAAAGACTTGTATGCAAACTCAGAGCAAAGCTCTCACGGAGCTTTTGAGGCACAGCGGAAGTATATAGATTTGAGTGTCGTTAATACTGGAATCAATCTCAATTCCCCCAAAAACAAGTTTTAAAACAAAGGACAAGGGCCTTAATCTCTCTGCAACTCAGTTTCCTTATCTTTAAAATGGGAACAGTACCCATCTCTCTTGGAATGAGACAAATGCATCGTGTTTCATACAATAGGCAAGGAACAGTGTTAGAAACTTAGTGGAGTTTATACCCGCTCAACAGACATTTACTAAATAGTTATGTTCGCACCATGAACTTTACCAGGTTTGGGAGGATGAAAGAGTTATAAAAATCCACCTCAGACCTCAAGATCTTATAATGTAGAAGGAGGGATTTATTGTCTTCAGTTATAGTTCTTTATTTTCTGAGACATACTACCATAACACATTCATAAAGCCTGTGGCAAATAATGCATTACTGCTACCAAAATCCTGAAGTTTGTACATTTCAAGTTTTATAAATTGTCCATGTCAATTTTGTAGTTTGCAATTTTTATAAATTTGAGTTTATAAGTTCATACACATGACATGATCAACTCTTTCTTTCTTTACCCCTTCCTTCCTCCCTCCCTCTTTCTTTTTCTCTCTCTCTTTCTTTTCTTTCTTTCTCTTTCTTTCTTTCTTTCTTTCTTTCTTTCTTTCTTTCTTTCTTCTTTCTCTTTCCTTCTTGTCTCTCCCTCTCTTCTTTCCTCCCTCCCTCTCCTTTTCTTCCTCTCTCTCTCTCTCTCTCTCTCACAGCTTTATTGAAATAGAAATCTACATATCATACAATTAGCCTGATACACTTTCTTCATCGGTAGAAAAGGGTAAGTAGTTAAAGAGCTGGCACAGGGAAATGATTTATGACCCTAAGCCTTCCATGCTTGGGCCGTATCCTTACTTGTTCTAATGCACCTTTACAAACACCATGTTAAAAAACAGCCTTTTTTATTCAGCTGCAGATTATCTATTTGGGGGAGGGGGAGGGTGGAGGGATGGGCATCAGAAATCAGAGTGTATCATTGTAAACGGACATAATCCGTCAGGAGTGCTGGGGTAAGAAAAATGACGATGTGATCCACTTATCTAATGGAGTGCTGCACACAGAGACTTTACAAATAGACTCCTTCTCTCTGGGAGCTCTCAAAGAGCATGGATGGAGACAAATATAAGGATCTAATTTATTTGGTAGATAAGAGAATTAATTGCTGTTATCTGCCATAAACACAAACAGGGGGGTGGGATGGGGAAGGCGGCTGCTGCTTTGCTCCTCTGTTGCGGAAAGACTTCCTGGAAGGGGCGGGGCCTCGGGAACCATGTGACTGATGACAGGGGAAGAGAGTGCCCAGTCTGGAGACACAGGGAATTGGGGGCCTCCGAGGGAGGAGGCCATTTCCCTGCCTGCTCTAATGTGTCTGTGTCAAGACAGACACACTGAATGGTGACAGTGAGTGGAGGTGACACTTCCTCTCCATTGTGTGAACCATTTTCATCAAATGGTTGGGGGGACTCAGAAGCATAAGCACATGTGCGTCTCTCTCTTTGTCACTGTCTCATTCTTCCTTTCCTGTAAGAGGGACGCCTAGTAGACGGATACTCTCAGCCCCAGGTCTGTCTAAGGGAGTGAGCCAACGGAAGGAGGATTCAAATGCAGGAAGAGGGCAACAATTAAATCAAAGAGCCAGAACCCCACTGGGCACCTGGTGGTGGATGTGAGCAAATGGCTCCATGCTGTGACCGATGAGGCCATATGTTATCACCAGAAGTGACCCCTCCTTAACAACCAGCCAGGCGGCCTTATGAACAGATTTCCTGACTCATGTGGAAGCTACCCGTGTGAAGCCTGATACGGAGGAATACAGCCAGCAGGTTAATTTATTCAGGCTCCAGATCGCTCTCAGAAAGAAACAGGTCCCTATCTCAAGGCGCTGCAGAAGATTCACAACCCAAGTGTGAAAGGAATGTTAGGTTTCAATAACAAATTAACTTTTACATCAAGCCTTTTTGCTGCTGGCTGGAAGAATCTTTGTCAGTTCATGGTTCCTCAATCAAGTTATAATTGCGGGTCTACGTTCCGAGATATTCCCAGGGCAAAGACACCAGGATGTCTCAGACCTGCGCAGTCTTAACACGGTAGCCAGTAGCCGTGTGCAGCCACGAAACTGAATTAGAATTAACTGAAATTTGAAATTCAGTTCCTCAGTTGCACGAGCCACGTTTCAGGTGTTCAATAAGCACGTCTGGCTGGTGGCTGTCACACTGGACCACGCAGAACATTTCCACCATAACATTTCCATGATGGTCTACACTGACATCATCTAGCATCTTAAAGAATTTTCTGAGCTGCCCTCACTCTCTGCTTTTCAGCCAAGGAGGCTGAGATCCAGAGAGCTTATGGAATTTGCCAATGGTCCCTCAGATTCTAGGTAGCAACACTGCGACTCAAACTTCTTCCTGGGGGACCCATAATTCTTTCACCACTCCCTTCTCTTTCCCATCACAAGCCTGGGATGGGGGGGAGTCTAAAACTAATCATAGAATGAGGTAACCTGCCTCTTGAGCCATGCTTCCCATGAATTAGTTATCACATAAACTTCATGCCATCTTAAATTAAGATTTTCAGATACTCAGGGGCACCTGGGTGACCCGTTTCAGATTCTACGTCTCCCCCTCTCTCTGTACCCCCCATCCGCTTGGACTCTCTCTCTCAAAAATAAATAAACACTAAGGTTTTCAGATACTCAAATGTCCAGAATTGTGAAACTCAAAGATTATTCTCTTTATTTCTCCTATTTTCACATTTCTCTGAGGAGTGACGGCCTCCCCACCTAGCTTGGCTGAAGACAGAAAGGCAAGTCCCCGAATAAAAAGCACATCAATTAATATAACAAAATATTACCCACACTCCATAGGTCTAAGTGAGAAGGACTGGGTAGATGAAGGTAGGTCTTCACCGACCCCATTGCCTCAAATGAGTTCAGCCCTTCCAGTGTAGACAATCACCTTTAACTCTCAGTGGCTTAGCCCATACAGTTCATTTCTTATTCATACAAAGTCCCCTGAAGGTAGAGCACCTCCCGGCTGCGTGACTCTGTGGGTACAAATCATCCCGACCCTGTGACTCTGGCCACCTAACCCGTGGCCTTTCTGCTCACCAGCTAAAGGAACGAGAGAGCGTGGGGAATCCCACAGGGACTTTGCATCTCTCAGTCCAGAGTGACTCCTTGACATGTTTCACTCCCAACAGCAATTTCAGTCACATCATCTGCCTCACTGACAAGGCACAGAGAATGGTAGGGGAGGGAAAGGACTGGTGGGTGGTCATGCTTATCTTTGCCACACTGGTGACCGCAAAAGGTTGACAATAACAAAAATGGCAATACTTGATTGAGTACGTGCCTGTGATCGAATGCTCTGTGTGTAATATCTCATTTAATTCTTACTACAGATGGGAGGTAAGTGCTACTATTCTCTCTCTTAAAGATGAGCACAGAGGAGCTTAGATGGGTTAAGAGACATGGCTCAGGTCAAGTGCATAGCAGATGGCAAAGCCAGAGATTGAACTCGGGTCTGACCAATATCAAAGCTTTGTTAGGACTGGTTAAACATCAGATTTTATTTTTTTAAGAAAAAAATAAAGTTGCACTCTAGAATGGAACTTCGGTAGAACTTTGTGCAAAGATGGAAATGTCACTGCATCTGTGTGATCCAATACAGTAGCCAGGAGCCACATGTGGGCACTGAGCACTTGAAACGTGACCAGTGTGACCAAGGGACTAAAATTTTAATTTCAATTTCAGTTGCATGGAGATTTTAAAAAATTGAATTGATAGTATTATAATTTAACTTTCCACGTTTAACTGCTCCTTCTTTAAATATAGAGTGAAGTTCGGGGCACCTGGGTGGCTCAGTCGGTTAAGTGGCGGGCTTTGGCTCAGGTCACGATCTCTCGGTCCGTGAGTTCGAGCCCCGCGTCGGGCTCTGTGCTGACAGCTCAGAGCCTGGAACCTGTTTCAGATTCTGTGTCTCCCTCTCTCTGACCCTCCCCCATTCATGCTCTGTCTCTCTCTGTCTCAAAAATAAATAAACGTTAAATATAGAGTGAAGTTCTTTGAGGTCAGAGATCATAATTTACTCATCTCATTATCTCCTTTAGGTTAGGCAGAGTGCTTTGCAGATAAAGATTGCTCAGTAAATATTTATAGATTATTTCTTAATATTAATCCACTGCACAACTTTCTGGCTTATTAAGAATGCGGATTTACAGTGACCCACTCTACTTGCCTAGAAAGGGTCAATGGACTTTAAAGCTCTCTCTGACCAGCAACTTGCTTCTTCTTTTCATTTCACCTACAAGATTAGCATCAGCAATGAGACATCTTTTGGTATTTTCAGAAGTTGCTTCCAAGGTTTTAAAAAAAAATTACTGTTTTTTTTTTGGGGGGGGGGCGGGGAGTACTGAGTCCCTCATTTTCCATACTGATTTTTTTAAAAAGGAAAATGAAGACCTAGTTTTAAGTGCTTCTTTCAGACCAAACAGGAACAGAATGAAACGGAGAAACTTAATGGATCTCTTTCTGTGAACAAAATGACAGATAAAATATCTATTTTGCTCACATATTTTTCATTCACAGACAGTTCATTTCAGTAAATATCTTACCACCTGCGCTTGTCTATTTTCCAAGGTTTTGGGGAAATTTCCAGTAAGTTCCGTGGGACTCTATGGTCGGTATTTATGAGGCTGTGCTTAGAGGGAAATTGCATCAGGGATGTCATCAGCTCCCTTTTTTCTGTGTTTTTCTTGAATGTATAGTTGGCAAGCTCTCAAAACCCTTATCAGGTCCTAACGCAAAGATACATGTGGCCTCTACAGCTGGGTTAATATTTACAAAGCATTCTCTGCTCCCAGTCTTTTTCTTGTATGTCCCTTTCCCGTGGTTCCTGACTTTTCATAGGTCTGTCATATGGAGATTGGAAGAGGCCACGTCTATACTGACAGAGAGGGTTTTCTGTGGCCTCCCTGCGGAGGAGCTCCTCACTGAATCATTAGGACTCAGATACCAGGTTTCTAAATGCTCTACACCAGGGTTTCTCGGCCTCAGCAGATTTAGCATTTGGGGCCACATAATTGTGTTCAGGGGACTGTCTTGTGCTTTGTAGGATGTTTAGCAGCATCCCCAGCTTTGAGGGGTTAGGATGCCAGGAGCATCCCCCCACCCAGTCATGTCAACCAAAATGTCTTCCGACGTTGCCAAATATCCCCTGGGGGGCAACACTCTCCCTCTGCTTCATCCAGGTGACACCTGTTTTAGTTGTCAGCTCACGTGTTATCCCCAGGGGATCAGGATATGGGTCATGTCTGTGGTTGTCACTCTCTTAGGACCTTTGAAGCATATACTCTCAGTTTGTAGCTACCTGTTCATCAATGACCATCGCCCCTGGTCCTGAATTATCACTGTGATGCACATGGCAAGGACCCAGTGAAGGTTTTCCTCTAAGTAACTTGCTTTGAGAATTGCCTTATATTTTCAGAGTTCAGCAATACTTTTTGGGTTAGTTTCCTCTCCTCATCACACACAAAGGGTCCTTAGCTCCTATGCCTTCATAGAATTCACTTGACCCTGGCGTGAAGTTTTTAATAACAAAGATTAGAGGTGAGATGATCACAAACTTTCCTTAACAGGATGATGGATTTAGTGTCATGGCTCCGACCTCTCTTTATGATAGAAGAATCCATTTTCAGTTTAAAATTAGTTTGCAAATCACATTTTCCAGCAGAAGAGCAAGACTGGGGAGCTGCACAGCAAGGGTAGTGCCCAAATGGTCTGGAAAAGACCTCAGACCCTCTGCTGATTTATTCCTTTAACAGACATTTCATATTTGTTGACTGAATGGATAAGCAATAGGCCAGGTTTTGTTGACTGAATGGATAAGCTATAGGCCAGGTTTTCTGCTAAAGCTGGAAATATAATAATGAGCAAAAATAAGTATGGCCCCTGCCATCTTGGAATGTGTCTAACTATAGGATGACGCTAACTAAATAACTACATCATTGAATGTGTAGCTACAAACTGAGATTATATGCTTCAAAGGTTCTAAGAGAGTGACAACCATGGGACATGACCCATACCATGCTCTGCCTCCCCGAGGATGACACTTGAACTGAGAACTGAAACATAAATGCAAGTCAACTAGATGAAGTAGGGGGGAGAGAGTCCCAGAAAAATGGACCTATTGGAGAGGGATTATGATAAGTTAAAGATTCTGGGGAAAACCCACAAGGCAGCGGGTTTGGAACACAGAAAACACAGGGCGGGATGTGCATGGGGAGGCCATGTTGATAAAATTTACATGCTGTGCGTAGATCCCATGAAGCCGGCTGCTCTTTACTCTATCAGCAGAAGCTCACTGCTGTGCTTTGAGCAGCCAAGTGAAAGATTATATCTGCCCTGTGCAGAGGTCTCACGCTGCAGTTTGGAGAATGAATTGGGAGGTTGTATGCAATGCGGTGGGAGAGAATAAACTCAGGTGGCTGTCCCGGTTAGAGAGGAAAGAACTCAGGCCAGGAGGGTCTCCTGAAGACCGAGAGAGGTACAAGAAGGAGTGTTACTTGGAAGCTGAACCAAACAGGTAAGGTGAAGGATTGGACCAGTAGGTCCCACTGGGGGCAGACCAGTTACAGCTGGTATCTCTCCTGGTGGGTTGAAGTCCTTGTTGAACCAGTGTTCGACATGCTGCCTCTCATCCCTAGGAGGCTCAGAGAGGGAATTCAGGGGGAGAAAATGGTTCAGGCTGCCTCCTAAGGTTTCGGCATACAGTATTGGAAGGTTGGGGTCATTGGTCCAGCGAGTGAACACTAGGGAAGAAACAAGTTTGTGCTAGGACATCATGAGCTTTGTTGAGGTGCCTTTCCGATATTACGGGAAGAAGAAATCTGGTTTGCTGCCCTGCAAGGAGGGGAACTTTCCCAAGGATGAGACGTATTAACTGGGGGTGGTCATTTTGTAGGACATGCATTAGCCACGTAGTACCTAATGTGATATTTGGACAACTGCTAAGCAGGGGCTGATTAGTATCAGCGGATGGCAACAGAATTGTAAAAATGAAAAAGTGACATTTGTCAACCACGGTTTCCTTCCTCGTCCCCATTTCAGCTAGTCCTTGAAAACCCAAAACACATCCTGTGCACAGCTTGCTGCATGGGCACCTGGTGCAAGGAGAGGATGCTGACAATATTAGGAATGCCCCATCCACTTCTGGCCGGAGACAAGCCACTTGTCATGTTACGTCTCGCCCAGGACATCTGTAGGAGAGATTCTCCTTTTCTTCACCTTGCATCTGCTCAGTATCTTAATCCCAAATTGTGGGAGTGAAACTCCGGCAACCTTTAAGGATATAATTTGCTTCCTATTACATTATTTCTTCCCGTACAGGAGAGACCAAGTGTTTGTCATTTACGAGTGTCATGTCATTACATTCCATATTGCAGTGTAATGATGTGAAATGATTAAATGACAAAATGCCAGCTCACTGCCAAAAATTTAAAGTGGCATACTTTTATTTGTAGATTGGAAAGCTATTATTAATTCTCATATTGACTTTGCCAGATGAAATGAAGCAAGCAAAATGGTGCATACAGAATCGGGGTGCCATTAGGTGAGGTCCTGAGCCCCAGTGCCAGCGTAAACAGAAAGAGCTCTCCGGTTCTGGCACCTTCTTCAGGCTACACGTCCAGAGCCAAACGTATTAGTTTAGAACAGTCCTGTCACCTGATGAATGTGGAGTGACAGGCATCAAAATACAACCTGACTGGAGTTTTTATTGGAAGAAAAATGGGAACTGAGAACAGGTGGCTAAGAAAATAAAATGGCCTCTCTGTGTTCTGCCCCCTCCTTCACCACTGTGTCTCCACTGGTGCTTATTGGGAAATTGAGTTTTATACTTTTTTCTCTTTTAAGGGGGCGGGGAGAGGGGGGAGAGCCTACAAATAGCGTTTCGTTTCCGTCATCAGATCACCAGAAGACTCTGCAGTTGGTAAAATAACAACTTCTCCTTTTTTCTCCCCCTAGGCTATAAAATCACACATGGAGATCTTTGAAGGAGGGTTCAAAAATCACATTCTCAGAACTATATGTTTTTTAAGCTTTTAGAGTTCAAATCTGTATGACCTCGTGTTTGAGGATCTGTGAAGAAATGTGTTCACACCTGCCATTTCTATCATTTATGCTCTCATTCTAGGAACCCATTTATCAGGCAACTTCAGTAGAATGTTCTTGCAACCACAGTCGAGTGACTGCCTTTTGTTTCCTTTCGTTTTCTCTCCTCTGGGCAATTATATATTCCTAGTCTCTGAGGAGACGAGAGAAAAGCCATAGGTCTCAACCTGGCCACGTGTCCCACTGGGTCTTCTACCTAAGCAATGCTCTTGCCCTAGGAACTCTCTGCCTTGACGTGGCAAATGAAATCAAGGTACACAGTGTTATTTTGCTTCATCTTCTTACTACCTGTGGACACTCGCAAGGCTACTCACCTGTGGCACGCTCATTTTAAAACAGGAAGGACACCAAACGCTAATGAGCTCCTAGATTTATAGACAATAACTTCAGGCCTGCCAAGGTGGCCAACAATCTTTGCCGTTGCTCCAATGCAGGGGACATGTCGCCTTGTTTCTGGCACATTGGCAGGGGCACAAAGAACACATTCTTCATGGAAGTGGACTGAAGTGGACAGTGGTTCAGGTAACAAAACTGTCAGGAGGCCATTTGACTTGTGGCAGATACTTAAAGGTTTAGTGATTGGAAAAATATCACTCTGTCAGACAGTCCCCTCTGGAGATAAGATGGCTTGCCATTTCATTTGGATTTTCAATGAAAAGCCCTGTGTTGCGTTCATCAAAAAGTGTAAAGTGGGCACAAGCTTGTGCCTACAGCACCGTGCCCAGGAAATGCTACCTCTCCTGATCTTTCTGTCCATTGCTTCTTTTGAGGTTTCGCTTTCTACGTCTCTCTGGCTCCGGCTCGTATTTGGCAGATAGCGAGAACTGAAGGTTCTCTTGGAAGACAATACACGGAAGAGCATTGGAGGATTTTTTTCCCCTTTATATATAGATGGCTTTGTCATTCTGTCCTAAATCATGAATGCATAAAGTAGCTGCCAAGAACAGCTCAAATGGCTGCATCAAGGACCCTGAAATAATAGGCTGGTACCACCCACATCTGCAAAAGAGATCATATTATGCGTGTTCTGACTGGCACACATAGAAGAATGGGTTAACCTAAGACCTCTGTCACATTCTCATGGCTTGTGGGTATTGCATATTTTCATGAAGAAATTCTGTTCTCCAGTAAGTCATTCGCTCTCCCTGAAATCACCGAAAACCCGGGCCTTCTCCCTAATGACACCTGTTTTTTTCATTTTCTCATGTATTCAACACCTGCTTAGTTGTTCGTCAAAGTGCTCTAGGTAAGTGGTGAAAAGGACAGATACTGTCCCCGGGGTCATTGAGCTGAGGTCCCAGGAATGACTGAGAGAAAAGGAGCAAATAAGGAAGACAATTTCAGATGGTGAAAGTGTCACGGGAAGGTGATCACACAGAGCAGTGGAACTGAGAGAGAGTTAGGACTGGGCAAATACAGCTGGTATAGTCACAGAAGGCTTCCAAGAGGAGGTGACATTTCAGTTGAGAATGAACGCTGGAGTGGCAGTCACATTAGTCTAGGGAAGCACCTTCCCGGCAATGGGGATGCAGGTATAAAGAAAGACTGTACATTAGGAACGAGCTTGGGCAGGAGGCAGTCAGTGTGGCAAGATAGCACTGAACTGCAGGAACATAAGAACTGAGACCACAGCAGTCAACAGGGACCCACTTGTGCAAAGACTTTCAAACTTAGGATGCAACCCCAGGCTTGCCTGGCCTTCCCTGGTCTTTTGTTTGTGCATTTTGGTTTGGTGTGTGTGTGTGTATATATACATATATATGTATATATATATATATATATATATATATATATATATATATATATACATACATATGTGTGTGTGTGTGTGTGTGTGTATATGTGTGTGTATATATATATATATCACTCCACTTCCACTTTCTGGACAATAAGAAATACTACCGCCAATATAAACAAGTGGTTCTCCAGTGATGTTCTGGGCATAAATAGGCTGCTAAATGTTGACCAAAGTGTAAAATTGAGCTTTGCTACACCGAGGGATACATATACTTACGGCAACTCTGTCAGCTGCAACAAGGGAGTATAAAGGATGCCCACTATCTAGTGGAACAGAGTACAGTTTACACGGATAATAGGAGAGGCCTTTCTCCCTCTTGCTGCCTTGAATGAGGGTGTCCTGCCTAGAGCCGTGGCCACTGTCTTCACATCAAGACTGGTAAAGGGAAGATCATCTCAGAAATTCTGAGCCCAACCCCAGATATCCTTGAATACTGAGCCAGGGTCAGCAACCACCTAGGTCCAGACTTCTTGTCATGTGAGAGGGGGAAATCTGACTTGTTTAAATTAACATGGTAAGTAAGAGCCTAGAATTGAGCTCAGCTTGCCAAAGGAAGAGCAAGTATTGGTTAAAAATGTGAGCACTTTGTCTCATGAGTATGTGAGAGAGCTCAGTGGGGGCCACAAAGAGCCCTACTCAAGCAATTGTCCAAAACCAAGATGGCCTGAGGGCATGGAGAACAATGGTGGTGAGGTAAGGGACCACTACAGTGATGGTTTAGTTGTAATTACTACTATTTCAGCACAGCTTAGAGGTTTTTGCTTTGTTTTTTTGGTCAAAATACAACCCACATTCCAGTGTGTAAAGAATAACAACAACAACAACAAAAAAGTGTTACCCACTGACACAGCCAGATTAGCAGAGAGGAAAGACACTTCCCAAGAAGCAAAATGATAACCTCTGTCTGGCAGGTGACAGGTATTAGTATCAAGATCCTTCTGGAATCGCCATCCTGCCACTGAGGACAATTTATTCAGCCTGCTTCTGCCTGTCCACTCCTGCCCAGCATCAGTGCCAGGCCCTGGTTTGAGCTCCCTGCCTACATCATGGGACATGCCTTCTATTTCTCAAATCCTACTGTCTTCCTCTCCTTACCTCTACGTCCTCAGATTTGTACTGAGTAGTTTGGAAGGGCTGGCTAAAGATAATGATTTGCAAATATGCATGGGTGGGGGTGAGGGCTGTATGAGAAGCAGATGGCTTTCTTTGAGTAAAATTTTATAAGGAAACCCACTAGATCATAGAGTAAAGTGGAAACATCACAGTGAAAACAAAGTGGTGGTCTTACAGCCCCACGGACCCCATCTCCTGTGCTCTGCCAGCAGTCCTTGAGGACCGTGCCCATGCGGTAGAGATTCACCCGATCAAGAGGACTTTCAGGAAGGAATAAAGAGGCTCAGGAAACACCAAGTATGGGAAGGACAAGATGGGTGGCTTGGAAGCACACCTGCAAACACGCCACGGTGGAGAAGGTACCTGGTTCCGACGTGGATTAGGTACTGTCTGTGGAGGGTCCAGGTCTTCAGTATGCATCACCCTCACCTCATCTTCATTATAGAATGCTGCCTGAGAGATGGAATCTGGTCCCACAAGGGCTGTGTTCAAGGTCTAGTGTGTCCACTTCCCAGTGGGCCACATTCGGCAATCTGTTCAATCTCTTCGAGTTTTAGCTCCATATCCATGAGTTGGGAATAATCCCCAAGGATACTCAGAGAGTTTAAACCACCCACTCAAGGTCGTTCATCATCCAGGGGCTTTGGGTTTCAAATCCTAAGTCCTCTTATTCTTTAAACGACAAGAATATCCTGCTACAGATTCAGAAGAGACGCGAGTCTTGAGAAAAACAGGGAGCGGAGAAGGAGGGCAGGGGAGGAAAGAGGGAGAGGGACCCCAGGGAGATGTAGAAGAGCAGGGGAAAGAGGAGAAGGCAGGGAAAGAGGGAGGGGAGAGACAGTGATTCTGCAGCCAGAGACAACTAGGCATTTGCCAAAAAAAAAAAAAAAAATCTGGAATTGGTTCGAAATTTCCACCATTAGTCATTCATTGGATTAAAACAGCTATTCCTTTCCTTTTCCTGATGGGATAATTCTCTTCATGTTGCCAAACTTTTATGATTACCACGAGGTCGATGCTGTGAAATGAAGCAACTTGCAATACAACGAACATGGCGTCATCAAGCAGCTCCCCAGTTCACAAACAAGCGATTGAGATGATGCGCTGCCTCTTGAGTTGATAGTTGGGCAACAGAGACTGGACCTGGAGAGTCCCCATCACTGGACGGATGAGAGCAGGGCAACTGAATTCCAATCATATGGCGGAGACCTGCCCTGTGCCTGGGTGGGGCATGCAGGATAGCCGAGGAAGGGAGTGTTCATAAAAGGGACAGTTCATAAAACTGTCGCCAGTTCGCTGATCAGAGTTAGTCGCACCAGAGGGCAAGGTCTTGAGAACATAGGACAAAAGACAAATAAGGAATTGATAGGGGTGGTGAGGGTACGAGGCAAGAAGGTCAGGAAATATTTAAACCACAGAAGACCAGAAGCCAGGTCTGCCTCGCACACAAATGAAGAAACCTTACATTGTTCCCTCTTCTGGCTATAAAATGAACTGGGGGTGGGGGGTGGGGCACCTGGGTGGCTCAGTTGGTTGGCTAAGTGTCTGACTCTTGGTTTTGGCTCAGGTCATGATCTTGCGGTTCGTGGGTTCCAGTCCTAACTCAGGCTCTGCACTGACAGTGCAGAGCCTGCTTGGGATTCTCTCTCTCTCTGTCCCTCCCCCACTCGCACTCATGTGTGCGTGCTGTCTCAATAAATAAACAAACAAACACACTTTAAAAAAAAGAAAAAGAAAAGAAAAAGGAACTGGGAACCCTAACCCAATCTCAACCATGCACACGTGAACTCCTGTTTGGGATGAAGCAGTCAATGGCATCAACACAAACCTGTCCATTCCCAACCATTTTCCTGCATCAAAGAATCTCCGCAAAGCAGGAGGCCAGGGACTTACAATCCCTCCTTCATAAGGAAAATGCCAGGGAGTGGCTGATTCACAAAACCCTCACCAAGGGATGAAGTTGACACGTATTATCTTAACATCTTCAATTTTCTTTCTAAAGAAGCATGGCTCCCTTCACTTTTGAAAGTCATTTTAATGACTACTCTCCCAAAATACTAGATAGAGCCTGACTTTCCAAAATTTATTTTGGAAGAGAGAGGCCTCAAACAAGTAATTCTCAATATTATTAACATTACCACGTTCAGACAAAGCTGGTAACAATAGAAGTACTTTTCTACCGGGAGAAATGTTACATTAAAACTGGAGCTCGTATTTGGCCGACTTCGGTGGGTTGACCAAAAATAGAAATTGGCTTACGTATCTTGCCATTTTTAGGGAAGGTGAAGATATGGATTTAGACACTTGATTTTCTTAGCTTAGGGAACACTGTAGGCTAAACTGCTTTGGCCCCGAGGGACTCTTTGCTATTGGCAGCCGTGGGCAGGGTGAGGTTTTTAAAATTCATTTCTGATATCCAGTTGACATGGATTTTTTTAAGTGTTTAAAATTGTACTGGTCACTACTACAGCCCTCAAAGAATTCTGCTCTCCCTGCCTCCTAGTTCATGCTCTTCCTTCTCATGTCTCCCTAACTTCACACTGAGTTCTCTTTCCCAAGTTGGATGTTTGGCACTAAGACTAAGCAGGAAAGAAATACGTGAAAAAATCTGGAAACAGGGAAAGCCAGGAGCTAGCTACATACAGACATCCCCTCACACCCAGTGGCCTCCCAGAGAAAGAGAAGGAAATGCATTTGCAATAATCCAAACAGGGTCCTGCTAAAGAGAGGCACGAGTACCTGATGATGGGTACTGTACGGGGGGGTGGGGGCGGCAGGGAATGTGGCTAAGTAATGCGGTCAGTTGGGTCTCACCCAGATCTTCATAGAATCAGAATGAGATGGAAGCCGATGCTTCATTTCTCATTTGCAGCTTCATTTTGGGGCTGGCATCCCTGTAAAAGGGAGCATGATGAACAGACTGTATCTCCTCTCCCACCCTGGACTTTTAAGACCTACACAAAGCAGGAAGGGCTACATAACTCCTAGAAGCTAAACTTCCACACCCCCTGAAGACAAGCCATTTTATCAGGTTTCAGAATGCATTACTAGGCTAAGAAATTTGCTATTAAGGTGATTATGGAAAGACTGATGTGACTTTAGCTTACACAAAAACCATAGTGAAGGGTATAATGAAAAACTTGCTGGATGAGGAGCTTCAAAAAGGGTGAGTTTCTCTTCCTGGCTCTGCAAGTTGCCAGCTGTGTGACCTTAGGCAAGTTGCTTCGCTTCTCCGAATCTCCCTCACACATCTGTGATGCAACAATTACGATTGCCATTCTGCCTACATCACAGAGTTTTTGTGAGGATCCAGTGAATTCATGCATAGGAAATTGCTTTGTGAGTCAAAAAGCATTATACTAACACAAATTATTATCAGTAGCTTATATTTTATTTATTTTTCATTCCTGGCTTCATAATTCCTCAGAGAGGAAGACCACAGGGCAACAAGAATATGTATTGCCTTCACAAAGGAAAGATGGAGGGGTGTTATCCCATCAAGGCTCTCTGCCCCGTTGTCCCCACATCCCCAAATTACCTACCACAGTAGCAAGGCAATGACTTAGGAAAGAGATCGGTTTTCAGGGACAATGAGTGAAAGCTGCTTGGCAAGGGGGTGGGGGGCACCATAACCCCTGAAGTGGTTGGGAGTTGGAGGCACCCTTAATATCAAGCACAAATCACTCGTACATGTGAGACACTTAAGACGTGGAACTGTAAATACTGACCAAGGATGACCAACAAAACGTAGGTGAGGCTGTCAGCAATTTCCATTCACAGAAGAGAAATCCTTTGTGAGGTTGGGAATTCAAGATATAGAATTATGAATTATTGGTGTGTATATGTATATACACATATATATATAGCATAGCATATGTGAGATGGTATGTAGGAAACACACACACACACATATGTATACATATGCATATTTGTCCATGTATATATATCCATTTATATCCAAAAATATATACGTATATTATCTATGTTACATACATACATATATTTGAATCAACAGTTGCCAGATACAAACTCAAGAGCAGGCAGAAGTCAGCAATGGGTATAGTTTCCATAAAGGGCAATCCAGTGGAATGGTTTTCATATTTCAACGAAAAACATTACAGATGATTATTAAAACTCTGGTATTTCAATTTCAGGTTTTCTGGTCTAAGTCCCACCCAACCAAGCAATCTTATCTAATCTAATCCAATCTGACTATGGATTTTGCTAAACTCACTTAACAAGTCATTTTTTAATTTTTACCAAAAAAAGTGATGACTATTAAAATATTAGCATTTCTACCTGAATAACTGATTTTTTAATGCAGAAGAATGGGAGAGAGAAGTAGTCAACTTTCAAGGAAGCTTCTGCTTAAATAAGTGAAATTGGAAGAACTAATTGTGGAAATCTCACACCTTTCAACACTGTGTGCAAACTGCGTATCAATCCTGTTCTGTTGAGCAGGTGCTGTCTGCAGTTGGGTTGGGAGGGCAATGTAAAAATGAACCTTCTAGCTCTAATTTTCACAAAGTGTGTTTATTCATCTTTCTGGAATCCAGTTAACAGCTCTTTTAGAAATACTGACACAGCTAATTTTGTCTAACGTCATAGACACCTTACCCTCCACGAATATGGTTTCTCCCCATCCAAGAACCAATGGTTTCTTTCTCTGTGACTTGGCTTTTCATGGACCTTCATGGACAGGGATAGGGAATGGCCCGTGAGTAGGAAATTACTAGGGCTGAGTCGGATTGGAGAACTAGGTCTTCAAGATCCCAACCCCCCCCCTCCTTTCCCTCGAGTAGATGGTCTGGGCAGAGGTGCCTCTGGAAAGCCTCTGCTGAAGTCCTTCACTAAAGAGACCTCCAAAGGGAGGCTCCTACGCTAGCCATAGAGCCCTGCATGAAAGCATGACCAGCAGGGGCTGATCCTTTATTGCAACTACCTTCAGAGACTCTAATGCCTTGGCTGTGCCCCAAACCTGGAGTGCAGAGGGCAGCTTCCTCCTCTGAGGTCTGCCAGAAAAAGCCTTTGTAACTAAGTGTCTACGGTCAGGTCTGAAAGATTACATGTAGGTTTTTAACGAGGATCCAGACTCCAAACAAACCACCCTATATTCTTACTATAAATAAACCCCTCTCTTTATTTCACCCAATAGACTGAGCAATTTCTGTTGCTTGCATCCTAATTAACAAACCAAAAATAGATCTCAAAGTGGGACACTGTCAAACAATGAGAGATGGTGAGGGTTGGTGACAAGGTAAGTAGAGACACGGGAAAGATGAGTGCCACTGCCCACAAGAGGACATCTGAAGATATCCTGAAGGCTCAGTGTTGGGACAAGAGTTTGAGCCTGGAAAGTATCAGTAGCAAAAGCCAAAGAGCCCAACACAGGAGTAGGAGCTAGACAACAAGAAAAGTGAGCAGTGTGGTCTATCCCTTAGACAAACTGCTGGCATGTTCCCTGCCAGAAATTTCTATCGTGTAACAAGAATGATAACAGGTGGGAAGAGGAAGAAGACAGGGAAGCCTTTGATTCTCTCTCCAAGTTCATCCCCTCCCCCCCCACACCCCCTAGTCTCTTTTTTCTGTTGCCAGATAAGTCCACACCTTGGGTCCTGTGCCTGAACTGCTCTCCCCTCCAGCCCTTGTGTGACTTACGTCCTCGTTTATTCAAATCTCTGATCAAAGATCACCTCTTCCAAGGGGCTTTTCCAATGATCTCATCCAGAATGGCAGTTCTACCACCTTTCACTTCCTAAAACTGTTTTTTTTTTCTCTAAAGCACTTATCACTATCTGACACAAAAATCGATTGACTGAAGTTTCTTTGTCTTCCTGTACCTGCGCCAGAACATGAAGTAAGGACTTTGTTCAGTTCGTGAAGCCCTGCATTCTCAGAGCCTACACTAGCTCCTAGGAAACAGGGGCTACTCCATAAATATTAACCTCATTAGCGTGTCAATGAACGAATAAGCCAATGAATGAAGAAAAGAGTAATGGAGAAAGAAAAAGAGGAGGGTAGGGGAATAAAATATTTTAGGGTCTCTAATTAAAGGAGCAAATATGGAGTATAAAAACCGAACATATATTAGAAAAATCTGTGTGCCTTACCTTTAAAGTTGACCTCTTTGGTCTGTTTCATTCACTCACTTATTCCTCTGATAAATATTTATCACCTGAACAACCAGGTCACCTTCAGACATGACCAGAGAAAGCTGGATCTTAAAGGTGAAGACCCAAAGAGGGGATAGTTAGATCAAAGGAAAAGATCCACAATAGGAATCTATAGAGAACTTTCACACATCAGGCATGTCTGAGTGCAGCTGGGGTGGGAAACATTTTGTTTCCATGAATCAAAACCTACAGTATATTTTCAGATGCAAGAAACAGAGGAAGGGACGGCCATACCACAGTGGCTTATGTCAAGTAATATTACGTCTTGGGATGGTATAGACACTGTGGGACACAGGAAGGTAGTTCCTCAAAAAATCAAAATAGAATTAACATATGACCCAGCAATTCCACTTCTGGGTATGTGTATACCCCCCAAAATTGAAAATTGAGTCTCAGAGAGATGTTTGTACACCCATGTTCATGGCGGCATTACTCACGATACTAACATGTCCAAGCGACCCCAGTGTCCACTGATGGACGAATAGATAAGCAAAATGTGGTATATCCATGCAATGGAATATTATTCAGCCTCGAAAAGGAAGGAGATTTTGCAACATGCTATGACACCAATGACACCTGAGGACATTATGCCAAATTAAATAAGCTGGTCACAAAGAGACAAATACCATAGATTTCTCCTGTATGAGATACTTAGAGTAACCAAATTCACAAATACAGAAAGTAGAATGGCGATTGCCAGGGGCTGGAAAGTGGGAAATTAGTGTTTCATGAGTACGGCATTTGTTTTACAGATGAAAAGAGCTCTGGAGACGGATGGTGTTGGGTGGATGGTTGCACATCATGAATGTATTTCATACCACTGAACTGTACAGTTAAAATGGTTAAGATGGTAAATTTCACCAAAATATGTGTATTTTGCCATAATAAAAAATTTGCAAAAATAATGTCCTGTCTGGTGCTGCCGCTTTACCGATTGATGTGAACCAATTTCTTGGAATATTCTATTCCCGTCCTTGTGTGTAGCTTGAGACCTCATGGTTACAAGGTGGCCATTGCCCTTCCGGTAGAGGTGACATCCAAAATATTCAACAGATGACACAGGTCTGGAGACCCCTGCTGGCCCAGGCTTTCTCCTTTTGGAACCATAGGGAGGTCCAGTGAGCTTGGGCAACGCACTAGACCAAGGCAGCGGCATGTGGGGACTTAGGAAAGTTGCCATTTACCAACATGGAGTATTTCATGGGAATACTTCATGGGAGTATTTCAGCATCGGCACAGCTGTATCACCGTATCTGTGATAGCAGACAAATATCAGTCCTGCCCCTAGAAATCCTGCCCCTAGGCAGAAGTCCTGCCCCTAGGCAGAAGGAGGAGGAAAGCAGAAGGGCATGGGACCCTCTTTTAGCAGGGCTTTGTGGTTTTCTCATTTGGGAAGGAACATTCTCCCGAGAGACAAATACCCAACTCTCAATGGACAAAAATGAGTCACGTGACCACCACCACCAACTGCAAGGGGCAAATATTTGAGTTTTCCAAACCTCTGTAATCAAGGCAGGCAAGGGAAAAGGGAACTGTAAATGACTTCTGGAAAACCAAGTCCCAATTTCTGCCGCAGTTTACCATTATAGCTCAGGAAGAACACCAGAAAGGGCCAATTCATCTACCCTAGAGCCGGACAAATTGAGAAGGAGGATTTCAGAAAGCCAAAAGCCCAACTTGAAGTAATGCATTATATTTTCAACACTGAATGTTTGACAATACATTTCACAGCTCATTTCCTGCTACTTGTGAACGCTAGTAAACACTCAGAGAGCGAATTCACATTTTTCATGTCAAATATCCTTACAGAGCTCCCCTCCTCCAGCTTGTCACCAGTTAAACAGACCCTATGAGGACAGTCTGTTCACACCATAATCTTTTGCGACACTAAACCTTAATCTGTCTTACAACTTCTATTGTTTTCCACTAAAAGGTTATTCCAGAAATATTTTATAGTGCACATTCATTCTCTTGGCCAAGAATAAATTGTATGATCAGAGACACTCTAACCAATGCTGAGTCTCCCTTCCCGGCCCAAATTTAAGAATTTCATGCGGATTACTCATTGCCATCTATCTAGCTAATTCAGTGTCATTATTTTTCTTGGGTCTAGGCAGAATTTACCCTTCCCTGAAATGAGCTTATCTCGTAATAAGATATTGGAGGAAGAAGGACTGAACTGGTGGTGGTGAACTCACTGAGGTCCACACATCCATTCCCAGGCCCGGGATTAAGAGGCTGTCAATACCTTCCATTAGAGGCTGAAATCTGGGTTTTAAAAAAAGGATCACAACATGCTACTTAATTTTTTTATATCATGCCACTGACTTGGCAAAACATGGCCTTCTCTAAATATTTCGTTTTCCTTTAGTTCTATCCCCCAACGCCCTCAGCCTGCTCCCAGCCTGAATCTTGCTGACTACCCAGGTCACAGTTGACGTGTCTCTTGCCTTTCTCTGTCCCCAAGACTGAGAAAGGAACTTGAACTGCCTAGCCCTCTACTCACGTTTCTAACCTCCTACCAAGTACACATCATAATGCATATGAAATGCTGTCCAAAAGTAATAGGATACCAGCCACATACGTAATTTGGAATTTTTTAATAGTAGCCATGTTTATTTAAAAAAAAGTAAAAAGAAACAGACAAGCCTAATTTTAATAATATATTTTATTTAACCAAATATGCCCCAAATACAGTTGTTCCCCGCTGCCCTTATCTGTGGGGGATACTTTCCAAGATTCCCAGTGGATGCCTGAAACCATGAATAGCACTGAACCCTCTATATACTATGTTTTCATACCCATGAGACAGTTTATTTCATTAATTAGGCACACTAAAGAGATTAATAATAATCGATCATAAAAGAGAACAATTATAATATACTGTAGTACAACTTATGTGAATGTGGTCTCTCTCCCTCTCCGTCTCTCTCAATATCTTACTGTACTGTACTCACCCTTCCTGTGATGAAATGTGATGATAAAATGCCTACATGAGGAGACAAAGTGAGGTAAGTGACGTAGGCATGTGCCAGCGCGTCAGGCTCACTGACCTTTTGACGCTAGTCAGAAGGGGGATCGTCTGCTTCAGGACCACAGTTGACTATGGGCAACAGAAACCACAGAAAGCAAAACCACTGATAAGGGGGGACTACTGTACTATCATTTTGACATGCAATCAATATAAAAATATTAGTGGGATATTATACAGCCTTTATGTAAATTCCATGTGCGTTTCAGACTTATGGCACCACTCAGTTCAGACCAGCCATGTTTCAAGTGCTCTATGGTCACATGTGGCTAAGGATTTCTATGCTGAATGGCACTTTCTATGGTATTTGAATTTGTATGTCCATGTGTGTTTCCTTCACGTTGCGCTCAAGAGTGGGGATTACATTTATCTCTCACCATTGTACTCCTAGTGCCAAGTACATAGTGGAAACCTAATAAATGTGTGATGAAAAATAACTGAACAATCTCATCTCCACCACTATTTAACTGTGTGACTTTGGGCTAGTTGATTTCTCTGGAGCTCCTACCTTATTAAAGAGGAGGATGTCATATTCCATGATTGCCAAGGTCCCCATAAATGGGAACATTCCAGGTCACTTAATTCAGTACCTGCCCCCCCCTCCCCACTTAAAGCATCTAAACATATTCCCTTGATTCTCATGAACAGTGTTTTAATGCCAGGACCCACCCAAATTTACCATGCTCCACTTTTCCACATTTCCCCAATAGGTCCTTGGATCTTAGAGACATTTAGGATTGTGATGCTGTTCCCCTTTAAAACTAGTGTTCAGTGTTTTTCTTTGATTATAAAATAAAATACCTTCATAATAGAAAATGTGTACAATAAAGAAGAGTACTCAGCAAACAAATTGCTTGTGTAGCTACTACACAGAGATAAACACAGTTAACATTTCTGTGTCTCCCCTTCTGGTGTATTTTCTCTATTTATGAGTAACAGTATGTGTATAAATACACATTTGGCTCTCCCTTTAGCAAAATGGGGGTCATGATGTGTCCTCTTTTTTCAAGTTACCCTTTGTTATTTAACAATATTTGAGGAACACACCCTCAAGTTATCAAAGGTTATCTTGCTGGATACAACATATGGCATCATAAGACCACACGAAGCACCACCTTGAGGACATGAAGGAGCCAGCCAAGTGGATATCTGGGAGAAGATTGCTCCCAGTGGAGGAGACAGTAAGCGCAAAATCTCAGAGGTAGGAACAAGTCCCACACGCCAGCATGACTGAAGATGAATGCGCAAGGCAGAAAAAGGCAGAAAATGAGGTTGGGGCGATTATGCAGTGACTGTGGGATCTGAGGGGTGAGGGAAGCCACTGTAGGGTTTTCAGTGTCCCAAGTGGTGGTGGTGGGGTGGGAGGGCAGTACTGTTCTCTCATAGACAGAGACCAGGGATGCTGCTAGATATTTTGCAATGTCACGAACGGCCCCTAACAACAAAGGACTATCTGTGCCCAAGTGACAATAGTGTTGAGGTCGAGAAATCTGGCTCTGTAGGAAGACAAGAACAGTAATCAGAAGACCAGACTAAGAAATTGTTGAAAAGAAAAATCTAGGCTTGGAGTGGGGTGTTTTGGACCCAGATGGGAGTGGTAGAGGTGCAGATCAGTAGGCAGATTCTGTCCAGACTCTGAAGATGGGGAGTTGCCATGGTTTGGTGATGGACATGCATGGAGAAAGAGGGGAGGGCCAGGGCTGATGCCAGGGATCGGGGTCTAAGCAGCTGGCAAGATGGAATTTCCATGAAGCAAGATTGGGGAAGAGCTCAAAAGGAGGTTGCGGAAGAAGGTTAGGAGCCTGGGTGGTAGAGATTTTAGAGACAGACTCAAGAGGGCTTGAAAGTGCGAAGAGAAGAAAGATCAGTGGAGAATGACCTCAAGTATATGGGCTGTGCCATGGGGCAGATAGTAGAGTCATGAATGGAGACAAGGACAGGGTTTTGTCTGTACCTGGAAGATGGTGGGTTTTGGCTTTGGTCATACTTAGTCAGGGCACATCCAAAGGAAGGACAACATCTATTCCATAACCCTCACCTGTCTCTTTGAACATCAACTAAAGTCATGGAGGGAAACCATATTGAAAAGTTAAAGTCTCTTACATACAAAAGTTATCTTCAAAGTTGTATCAGTTAATACGGCTTTGAGTTCCTCTAGCCAATTCCTGGGAAGCCATAATGTATGTCCTGTCACATTCTGCCCTTCAAGATTCTGATGAGAGTTGACTCTCTGCCATCAGGTAAAAATGCATATTTACTCAGGGTGTTTAAAAATTAAGTTTACAGCAATCGAACTTCCCTTTATTTGGCTTCAGAGCACATTAACATTCTTTGAACTACATGTTAAGAACATTTTAAGGGTTATTTTTACATCAGTAAAAGGCTTTTGGAGCCAGAGAGCACACAGAATGTATCATTCTCAAGCAAGACCAACCCTAGGTATAATGCGGAGACAATTTTCTTCTAAGTGGTTGATAGAGCTTATTATTAATTTTCATTGAGTCATACTAATAACACCATACTAGTCAGTCTTCATGTTCCTCATTCCCTCTAATTCTTTCAGAATCCTAGGAGGTATGTTCTGTTATTTCCTGCATTTTGCAGATAAAAAAAAATGAAGCTCAGAGAAAGGAATCAACATACTTGGGGACCACTGGGGAGAATAAAGTCACAACACAGGTAAAAGATGGACGATGAAGAGATTTTAGAGGTCATTTGTTCACCTGACCCTCCACTTTACAGATGAGCCAAAGGATGCCCACAAGGCTAGCCATACATGACTTCTATCATCACAAGGCAGAAGAGGCCTCCAGCGCCAGAGGCATAAGATAGAATCTGGTGTCCTTGGAATCCATAAGCAGCTTTCTACCAAAGGACGTTCATGGAAGGAAGGGAAAGTCAGTCAAATAATGAGGCTGGAGGGTCTGGAAGATCCCAGATAAGTAAACCATGTAAGGCCTACCTTCAATGGCCTAGACTTCATCCTTCACCCCAGTATCTCAAAGCATGTTCTGCCCACACTAGTTCCTTGGGAATTTGCCAAGTGTTCCTTGAATGTGTACAGTGGTTATGAAGATTCAGAAATGCCGGGAACCCCAGAGCTTGGACCGCTGCGCACATCGGGACTCTCAAGGATTTGGTGGAACACACAACAGTTCCCCAAACACACCTGCCCAACGAATCTGTGTCCTCCCACAATGTAGGCGGAACCAATAGCCCAGAGAACACCAGTTCCAGAAATGCTGCCGTAGGGGGCAGTTTTAAATGATTTGAAATGGGGAGTGAGAAATGATGACAGTCACTTTTAGAAAATAGAATTTGGCATAAAAATCTGATTTTTTGTCAGCAGTTTCCTTTTTTTTTTTTTTCTGGGTTGCTGTACTGTTTCACACCTGCTATTTGTGGAAGGTGTCTGATAAGAGGTTGTGTGAAACGGTGGGGGAAGCTTTTCCTCCTTTTCTCCTCTTGCAAAGTTTCAGACATTCCTGTTGAAGTCTGTCGGTCTGCTGGTTTGTTTTCCCAATAGAGAGACGCCAAAGTAGACTCGCACTCACTTCTGGAATCCACTCACTGAGGGTTCCATCACACATGGACCGCACTCTGCTTCCCGTCCTCTGCAGGACCTCAGCTCCTGGGACACGGAAGTGGTCTCCTGTGCCCCACACTGGAAGGGAACGTCTATACTTTTATAGCACTTGGCATGCCCTTTTTACTCCCGCCTCTCTTCCTTCTGTCCCCTGGCAATGTAACGTTGCTAAACTACTTAACCTCACGGTTGACAAATGTGGGCACGCCAATGAAGAACCACGACTTGACATCTCCATGTATCTGGCATCTGGCACAGAGCTGCCCTGAACTTTATTTATCCAATGTCTATTTTTGTGGTGGTTTTTTTGTTTGTTTTTAACTTTAGCTTTGATGAACTATGATCGACCTATAAAAATGGTAAGATATTTAAAGTGTACATTACGGAGATTTGGTACATGTGTACATTGTAGAAGGATTCCCCACATCTAGTGAATTAACACACCCGTCACCTCACATCCTTATCTTTGGGTGTGTGGGAGAGGACGCTGAAATTCTACTCTCTTAACAAAGTTTAATTACACAACAAGAGTGTTATCAGCTATAGCGACCATGCTTTACATTAGATCCTCAGACCTTCATCATCTTAGAGCTGAATGTTGGTGCCCTTTTACCAACCTCCCCTGATTTCCCCTACCCCTTAGCCTTTGGCAACCATTTTTCTACTCTATTTCTATTTCTAGGAGTTTGACTTTGTGTTTGTTTGTTTGTTTGTTTGTTTGTTTGTTTAAAGATTCCACATATAACTGATACCACCCAGTATTTGTCTTCCTCTGTCTGGCTTATTTCACTTAGCATAATGCACTCAAGGTCCATCCACGTTGTCACTAATGACAGGATTTCCTTCTTTCTCATGGTTGAATAACATTCCATGGTATATATACACCATAGCTTCTTTATCCACTCATCCGTGGAAGACACAGGTTGTTTCCATACCTCAACTCTTGTGAATAATGCTGCAATAAACACGGGAGTGCAAATATCTCCTCAATATGCTGTTTTCATTTCCTTTGGCTATATACTCAGAAGTGGGGATTGCTGGGCCATAGGGTAGTTCTATTTTCAATTTTTTGAGGAACCCCCATACTGTTTTCCATAGTGGCTGCACCAATTTACATCCCCACCAACAGTGCCCGAGGGTTCCCCTCTCTCCACATTCCTCATCAACACTTGTTATTTCTTGTCTTTTTGATGATAGCCATTCCAACGGGTGTGAGACAATATCTCATTATGGTTTTGATTTGCATTTCCCTAATGATTACTAATGTTGAGCACCTTTTCATGTTCCTGTTGGCCTCCAATGACTCTTTTTGATCGTCTATTACGTGCCAGGTATTTTGATCAGTCTGGGTATCTACTAATGAATAAAACTGACAAAGTAACGGTCCCATGGAAATCAGAGTTGAGTGGAGAGAGAAGTAACAAGCAATGAATGAAACATCATATAATGACAAACTCGGACTAGTGCTATAAAGGAACTAAACAGGACACAGAAGGGGGTTGATAATAAGAAGTCTGACTTTATTTTTGATGTTAGGCCACTGACAGCTTTGAAGCTCCACAATTCTGCCCTTCTCCATTTCTCTCTACCCCACAAAAGCTTGGGATCTCCCTCACTGGGCATAGGCAGGAAATCCAAACCATGTAAACCCAATCCTGCCCCTAATCACCATAACATCCTATGCCGGTCCCCCCATCTGCTTGCAAGGCTCTGCTGCTCTCCCCCAAAACCTCATTGTGTGGTCAATAACCCTTTCCATAATGTGTCACAGGTGCACCTGTGTGCCATGACCAGTCTCTTTATCTGAATCAAATTATGGGTGGCAGTTTCAGCCATTCTGTGAGATGACCACAACAGGATTGTTACATGGATAACATAGTCCCAACTAATATACTATACTCTACTGTAATACGATATAATAACAATGTAATACAATATATACAATATATTATATTTATAAATCAGTGGTTTTAATTTGTCCATCCCTCTTACTGTGATGGAATAACTTTTTAAAGAGTTCCAAAAATAAATCTTAGGTAGACTTGACATATATAGATTCATATTTATTATATAAAAGCAATAAATTCCATATGGAATATATATCCCATCATATATTATTATTCCATATATACCAAAATCTTCCATATATTGCCTTTGAATATTCAGACAGTATATTCAATTTTGTTCAAACTAGGGTCAGCTCTTCAGATAAATAGGCTGTGTGGTCTGGCATGCAGGTTCTCACAGCCCCAAACTCCTACCCCAGGGATACCCACCATTAGACTCACTGTCAAGGACTTTCTGAAGTCATTTGTGGTTTGTATGTATATATGTGTGTATTTGGAAATCATTTGTGTTTTAATCATGGGAAGGCATCAAATGTCCTGCAGAAAGGGCAATCCTGAGGAAAACTATGTTAGGAGCAGTGACATCTGGAAAGAACATTCTACCTGGTGTTAGAAAGCCTGGACCAGGGCGCCTGAGTGGCTCAGTCAGTTAGGCATCCAACTTTGGCTCAGATCATGATCTCATGGTTCATGATTTGGAAGCCGTCATCGGGCTTTGTGCTGACAGCTCAGAGCCTGGAGCCTGCTTTGGATTCTGTGTCTCCCTCTCTCTCTGCCCTTCCCCCACTCACACTCAGCGTCTCTCTCTCTCTCTCTCTCTCTCTCTCTCAAAAATAAACATTAAAATTTTTTTAAAGAAAGAAAGAAAGAAAGAAAGAAAGAAAAAAGAAAGCCTGGACCGAGGTCCAAGCTCTACTGGCTTCAACCTGTGAGGCTATGAACACTGTGAGGCTATGTTTCTCATGTTCAAAAATTGTGATTTTCTTCTCAGTTTCTTTTCACTTCTGTTTTAGCCTGCCTCATCTGATTGAATGCAAAATGTGTGTGATCCTGAAAGATCCGATAGGGAAACAAACTATCTCTTTTGTAATCATTATCTAATGTCCCATCAACAACCAAGTTTTCCTGAGGGGTGAGGCAGACAGGTTAGGAGAGTGTCAGTTGGGGCCTAGGGCTCATGCTGTCAACGGGGCAGGAATTTTGGACTGAGAGACCCAGGGGCCAATGCCTGGCTTTGCCAATGCCTCCTTTTCTTTAGGCATAAAACAGGGATTGTTTTTTAAGTTTCTTTATTTATTTTGAGAGAGAGGGAGAGAGAATCCCAAGGAGGCTCTGCACGGAAAGTGCCCTGACGTGGGGCTCGAACTCATGAACCGTGAGATCATGACCTGAGCTGAAACCAAGAGTCAGATGCTCAACCAACTGAGCCACCAGGTGCCCAAATAGGGATCTTAATAGTAACTCCCTGATAGCCTTGCAGTGAGCATTAGGTGAGATATTTCAAGAAAAGCTCTGAGTAAACATTCAGTAAATCTTAACTGTCATTATTATTAGCATTTTTATAATCATTTTGATACTTTCTAGAAGGATGGGGAGACATGAGGGGAGTTTCCAGAGGCAGTCTCTAAAACTAACTGTGCCAGTTTTCCCCAGATCTGACTATCATCCTAACACTCAAAGGTCTCCATGGTAATTTAAAAATGAACCTTGAGAGGGAGAGAGAAAAGTTATTTCAAAACATTTTCTACGAAGTAGTGATATGAGTGTGCAAGGAAAGATTTACTTGAAGGATATTGTTGACGCTTTTTGTAATTTATTTTTAAACTAGGATAAAGCACTTAGCTAAGCAGAAAATGACTCTCAATGCCAGATATTTGAATAGTATCTGTGGCCGAGCGGTGATACGCACGATATACAGTCGCTTCATAGTCATGGACTCTTTACTTGAACAGACTGACGTGCTGCTCGCATAATGGACGTGCTGCATACAATGAGCACCAGGCACTGTTATTTCTCCCACCCTCGCACCTCAGAACAGAGCATCCGAAGTGTAGGTGAACACAGACCATTTGGCAAATACCTGGTCTGACCCAGTAGTGAAAGTAGCCATTTTGGCAACAGCGAGAGAAAGGGGTTACTCAGGTGACAAGAGACAAGGAGGCTAAAATGTGAATGTAAGATTTCCCCCGTTGTCAACCTGTCAGCATAGGAAATAAAGAAAAATTACAAACACAATCCCAACCTTTTTGATGCTCGTCTCTTCAGATTCAGTTAAAAAAAAAAAAAAAAAAAAAAAAGCCTTCTGTCCCATCAGTTTAACTGAAGTAAAGCAACTGAGTTAGGAAGGTTTCCTCTGTTTTGTTTTTTGTTTTTTTTTGTTTGTTTGTTTTCCTTCTGGTTTTATTACGTCTATATCAGGGGTTAGCCCATTATGGCCTGTGGGCCAAATCAAGCCTGTTTTTTATAAATCAGGTTTTGGGAACACGCCCGGGCTCATTCTTTTATGTGTTGTCCACACCTGCTTTTGTGCGACCATGGCGGACTTGAACGGTCGTGCCGAGAACTTAAGACTAACAAAGCCTAACGTGTTTCCGTCTGGCCCTTCACAGAAAATGCTCACTGACCCCTGATCTGTTGTCATAGGACGATCAAGGTCATTCCCTTTTCTTTGTATGAAGTCCTTACCTGACATAATGGTGCCTCTGGAATAAGTCTAAATTGTAAGCATGGTCGGAAAGACCTACAAACTACCGTCTCTCTACCAAGTTCACTTCATCATCCCTCTCCCACCCCTTAATGCTTTCTACTCCAGATACACGAGACTTCCAGTTCCTCTGAGAAACCTTCACTCCTGTCCCTTTGTATATGCTCTTTCTTCTACCTAGAACATTCTTCCCCACCTTCCCTCACTTTCTTTACCAAGGTTGTTATGGTTTTTTTGTTTGGTTTTGTTTTTGTTTTCTGGGCTGGCAAGGTCTTAAATTGCTCTATTCCCTCTATTTATTCAGGTATGAGTTCTGCTTGACCCTGTCTTGCGGATTGAATGTTCCTTGAGTGGTGACTGTGGAGCTGTGGATTTATTTTTGGTGAGAATTGGGAGTGGAAGCATTTGGGCAGCTGCTCTTGTGAGCACAGACACTCCATATTTTCCACTGCTGCTCTGAACCAAGTGCCTCCATTTTCTGCTCTCGGCTGCATGTAGATACCTCCCTGGCTGCTGCCTGGTTCAAAATGGCGGGCTGTACGAGTCAACCATTCTGGCCTGGCATGCCAGTGAATTATCTTTCACTCTCCCACCTCTGCCTTTCCCATCTCGGGGCATGGAGCATTCTAATGGAAATCCAGTACCAAGAACAGACTATTTCTTATCCTTAAGTGAGATTACATAGTCCCTTTCTTAAAAAAAAAAAAAAAAAAAAAGTTTTCTACCATTTCTAGAAATTTAATGCAAAAGGATAGGGCCTGTAGCATTTCCTCAGCCTGTCAACCTGAAAGAGAAGATATTGTTTATCATGTCTTTCCTGCTAGATTATAACCTCCATAAAGGTGTGAACCACCACATCTGTCCTTTATACCATTGTAGAATTGGCAGCTATTACAAAATCTAAAAGATGGCAGGTGCTCAATAAATATTTATTGAATGAAAAAAAAGGAGAGTGGCAGATTATTGGTACCTTGTGCTCATTATCAGAAGAATCAGCCACCCACAACACTACTGAGCCTAGAGCCCAGTTTTACAAGATCAGGAAGGAGCAAAGATTCTTAACAAAAATCTCCTTATGCTTTCAATTCCCATCCATGTCTATCTTTGTTGTAACAGGAAGAGGGTCTCTGGCTTTTAACAGGTGTTCAAGTACCAGTAAGCAATTGAATGACAATCTTTAGGTAAAACCATGAGGGAAGTAAAGGTCTAGTCATGTCCCCCTTTCATGACTTTCCCATGACTTTATAGTAGTGTGAATATCCTTATGTTGATCCCGTTTCAATCAGTGACAAACCAACTCAACTCTCCCCAAGATACACATTGAAGCCCCAAGGAAGCATGTTAATACTGACAACACTATTTCCCCCCATCTTCACATCCACCCTTCAAAACTTGTCTTGTATTCCATTCTCTTGAGCGTCTGTTCTCAGCTAAATAATCCTCTAACACTAATCTCATGTTTTCCTAGATTGTGAATCAGTGTTGCAACACTGGATGATATCTAGGCAGTAAATTTGTGGATGCAATTTACCTTAAAAGGAACACATTTATATGATGACAGAATGCATAACCAGCCGTATCACTGGAGCATCAACCCCTTAAGGTATGGCTTCAAATTCAAGTAAGTTTATTTGACTTTAAATAGCCGTAGAAGAAACTTAGACAAAAATATTTAGGGATGGCTACTATAAGAGTCATGTGCATACAGGGAAAAAAATTGGAAAGTAGTTTTCAAAGGACTGGAGCCTTGGAAATACCTCACTAATCATGTTGCCATAATAAAATGATCTCACCACTTAATGCCATACACTTCCCAACTACAAAGTAATATTTTTTCTCTGGGACGTTTCTAGAGTCCTTGTTTTATCCAAAATATATGACTCTGTCCCATGCAACAGTCAGAGCAAATTCAGATGAGCAGCATTTGCCCCTCTACAGATGGTATTTTTTTTTTCTCTGCAACCTCTTGACTGGCCCGAGGCTGGTATCTTTTCCCAAAATGCCAGGCTCAGGTATAAATCAGCGGGGCTATAAAAGGTCATCAAGTTGTATCACCTCCCTTCATGCATATTTAAAACCCATCCAGGACACATGATTATCCATTTTCTTCTGAAAGAGCTATGGGTATCGAGATAGGCCCTCTCCCTTGTCATTTCTGTGGTTTTTCAGGACATGCTACTGATCCAACATCTCTGGGTGGCACAGGGAAAGGCACTTTATCCCGTGCTAATGAGTGTAAGTTTGTTCTGACAAACCCATATCCTCTAACATGATCTTTTTCATGTTTAGCAAAACCAAATACTTTAAAAAAAGGGGGAAAAAAGCACTCAGCTTGACTCCAGCTTCAGCTTTAATGTGTAAAGAGCTTGGAAATCACCATCCCCACCCTTACGGCAAGAAAGAAATGGACAAATTGAAAACCTACCAATGTTTTGGACCCATCAGAGAACTGACTTCACAGGACAAACCTACCACCATAAAATCTGCAGAGACAGGCAAATGCAGAGTCAAAGATGAAACCTGCTCACCCCCCAAGCAAAAGCTGTGGGAGCCCCAAACTGGTAGGAAACCTTAAATGGTACTTTTGATGATTTGCCAGAGGCTGAGTATAGAGGGTGAGACATCCTGGGGTTCCAGCCCTAGCGGGAAGGCCACACTGTCATGGGCTTTACTTCTAAACATGAAATCAAGATGTCTCCTGGCCCTGGCAGGGGGAGGAGAACAACAATCACTGTGAAACAAGCCCAGGAAGTCCTTCATAACAATGGCTTTCTCTCCAGGAGAAAAGATTGGCCAGAACCCTGTCCCAGCAAGGGACTGGGAATCCCTCCTGCTTGAGCCTGCTCCAGCCCGCTGACAAAATTGGAATGATTTGAGTGACAAAATGAGTCAAGTAATATTGGATTATAACCCCAAGGATAAAATAATATCCATTCTGATAAATACATGATTGGGTGGATTAGTATACACATACATACCCACATCCACACATTCATGGGGAAGAATTAACCTGCCTCGTGTGCAGAACAACTCCAACTCACTTAAGTAGATAGATACTCTGCCCTCAAGGAGGTAAAGCGAAGCTCCTCACTCCTTGGGCATGGGCTACGCACAGCAACTTCTCTCCGAAGAATACAGTACGGAAAGCAGGGAGGGAATAACCTTGGACCCAAGAAACCTGGCCAACACTACCTCAGCCAAGGGTGCAAGGTTAACATCAGTGGCATTAAGTCAGGCCGGTGGTGCGTACCCTTGACTTGAGATAAATGTAGCACTTCACCTCCGTGGCTCTTCCTCCCCCGCACACAAAACACGTCTCATCCCGAGAAAAACATTAAACAAATCTCAACGGGAGGACATTCTGCAAAGTTACCCAACCTGTCTTTCTCGAAACTGCCAGGGTGATCGACAGCCAGCCAAGTCTGAGAAACTGTCACAGCTAAGAGAAACCGAAGGAGACACGGCAACGAGGTGTACATGGAATCCCAGCTAGGATTCTGGAGTAGAGAAGGACATTAGGTAAAAAACAAAACAAAACAAACAAAAAAACAAAACAAGGGAACCTGAATAAGCTGGATAAACTAACAAAACTACAGTACTGTAGTTAACAATACTGTATCAATAACGGTTCATTAATTGTGACAAATACACTAATGTAAGATGATAAGAAGAGAAACTGGTGTAGGGTCTATATGGGAACACTCTGTACTATCTTTACAACTTTTCCAGAAAAGGTAATTTTATTCTAAAATAAAAAAGCTTATTTAAAAAAAAAAAAAAAAACACACAACACTCCCTTTACCCTAGAATCAGCAGCCAATATCTGCTAAAAGCAAGTGTCTTACAGTACCAGGCACAACTGGGCTTCTCATCATATCCTACCTCATTGCCCATTTTCTGGTTCTTTCTGCAGACTCCAGCTCCTGACCCTAGTTCTGTCTTTTGTTTATGGTTCAAGGAAGGAGGCACCTAGGACAGACAGAAGATTCTACTTCCTCTATATTTGGGGATGTCTGGTCTGATGTCTCCCCCCAGCTCTCCATCAGCATTCTGTGCGGAAGAAGACACTTAAAATGATTATTAGCACAGTGAGGTGCAGCGTATCTGATTTATTAAGGCTCCAAGTCCAGTAATCCTTCTGAAATGCAGTTTTCCAGTCGAAGCTGTGTTGGGGAGCATGGACATTAGAGGGCCGACTCTCCCAACCCTCAAAAAAAATTGCTGAGGGAAAGGAAGAAAGGAGGGTGGGGGTGGAGGGGAGGGGGGTGGGAGTGGGGAAACCAGTTTCCCGTAAGGCAAGGCTGGTAGTTTCCATGATGGTGTTCTGTGCCCATTTATACTTTGGACATTCTCAACAAAAAATAAAAGCCTAAACATGTTTCTTTAGGGCAGAACTTCTCAGATCTTTTGATATGCTGATACAAGGAATATCTAATATGGAGATATAGAAGGCAACAGTTCCTAAACTTATTTAATTATGGATTTTTTTGTTGGTGGAGGTGGGGCGACATACCTATTAGCATCATGAGGTTTAACAAAAGAGAGTTTCAAAAGCACTGTCTTAGAGGCATAAATGACCCTGTGTCCCAGTTACAATATCATCACCAAATATTTGAATGTAAGTCACGTGTAAGACCATGGCACAGGCGTAAGCCTGCTTCTCAGGAGCCACGGAAGTGGATTCTCCCGCCTTGCTCCAATTCCTCCCGTGAAGGGTAGATATTCTAAGGGTCAGGTCAGGCAAAGCCCGTGCACAAATTACTTAGTTGTCTTCACTTTATCACGGAAGTCAGCTGGAGATAGAAAAGGTGCAGTTAAATCCCCGAAAGCACCTTCCTGTCCATTGTTGCAGTTTTCCTAATGCTTCTTGGCCCTTTCCTGTCCAACGTGCAGCTGGCCTCCTCCAATGTGCCCTGGCTCCTCTACTCAGTTCTGTACCTCATTTGCAAGTGGATGTTCCAATATTTACGTCCAAAGCTTAGAGAGGGGACCCACGGCCCGTGAAAGCAGACGTGGTTAAGTAGACTGCTGCGAAGCCTCACCGCGACTGACACCTTTGCTCTCTCGGCTTAGTCAGGGACCAGCTGTACTTCTGATGCCCTTAAGGGCTGTGAACGTAAGACGGCAAATGTTCTGTGATACACCATCTTTCTGCTTGGCCTTCCTCCCCTCGCGCCACCCCCAACCATTTCCAAGGGCTTCGTTTTACTTACGTTTACTAAGTTAACTCAATTTGTGCTTCCTAACGGACATTGGAAACTTTGTCTAACAAAGCGATTTCCCTTTTGATTGACACTGCATTCTCAATACTATCTAGGCACAAGAGAGAATAGAAATACTTCTCTATATTAATCATATAGGGAAATCTAAGGCAGAATCTAGACGTAAACTAATAAATTACTATTTTACCGCAGGCCCTTTAAACCCTTTAAAATAAATTGGATTGGAATCTCGTCTTTTAGGACAATAATGATTATTTTCCCCCATTGTGCAGAAAGAAGGGAGTCTACAAAAAGTCTATGAGACTCGCCAGTGTGATCCAGCTGTTTTAGACTTCGCTCATTGAACCTCAAACATGGCTGCCTCCCCAAAACAGTGACTTCAACAAATTGTGCTGGGAAAACTGGATGGCTACCTGTACGAAGATGAAATTGGAAGAAGAAACTAGACCACTTTCTCACACCATACACAAAAATAAACTCAAAATGGATCAGAGACCTAAATGTGAGACCTGGAATCATAACATTTCTAGAAGAAAACATAGATAGTAATATCTTGGACATCAGCTGTAGACACATCTTTCTAGATGTGTCTTCTTTAGCAAGGGATACAAAAGCAAATTTAAACTATTGGGATTACAACAAAACAAAAGTCATTGCCCTGTGAAGGAAACCATCAACAAAACAAAAAAGACAACCTTCTGAATGAGAGAAGATACCTGCAAATCACACATCTGATAAAGCGTTAATATTCAAAATCTGTAAAGAACTTATACAACTCAACACCAAAAAACCAAATAATCCATTTGAAAAGGGGGAAGAAGACACGAATAGACACTTCTCCAAAGAAGACATCCAGATGGCCAACAGACACATGAAAGGATGCTCAACATCACTCATCATGGGGAAATGCAAATCAAAACAACAATGAGATACCACCTCACACCTGTCAGAATGGCTATTAGCAAAAAGACAAGAAACGACAAGTGTTGGTAAGGACGTGGAGAAAAAGGAACCCCGTGTGCTACTGGTGGGAATGCAAGCTGGTGTAGCCACTGTGGAAAACATTATGGAGGTTCCTCAAAAAATTAAAAATAGAACCATACGATCCAGTAATGTCACTACTGGATATTTATCTAAATAAAACAAAAACACTAATTCAAAAAAATACATGCAATTCTATTTTTATTGCAGCCATATTTATAATAGCCAATATATGGAAGCAACCCAAGTGTCCATCAATAGACAAATGGATAAGGCAGACAGTGTGTGTGTGTGCGCGCGTGTGAGTGTGTATACTAACACGCGCGCGCACACACACAATGAAATATTATTCCGCTATGAAAGAGAATGAAATCTTGCCATTTGCAACAACATGGATGGCTCTAGAGGCTTTGGTGCTAAGTGAAATCAGTCCATCAGAGAAAGACAAATCATTATTTGATGTCACTCATTTAATACTCATGTATTAACAGTGCACTTTTGATGAGCAGTGAGTCACGTTTAGAACTGTTGAATCACTATATTGCACACCTGAAACTAACATACCAGTATATGTTCATTATACCTAAACTTTAAAATTAAAGAACATTTTTTTTTAAATAGCTGCCTCCCTATAGGTGCTTTTGTATGCCTCTCTGGGGGTTCTGGCAAACAGCATGCTTCATAGAACAGCCCCTTTCAAACTGGGTGGGGACAATTAATACATATTTTGTGGTTCTTTTTTAAAGGAATACATACTATTTTTCCCCTTCCCCTCCCCCATGGGCATTGAGGAGGGCACCTGTTGGGGTGAGCACTGGGTGTGGTATGTAAGTGATGAATCATGGGAACCTACCCCCAAAACCAAGAGCACACGTTTATAGACACTGTATGTTAGCTAACTTGATGATCAATTGTATATAAAATAAATAAATAAGAAAATGCATTCAGCTTTAAATGAGAAACATAAATGAGGGAATACATAAATATCTAAACACTGACAACACGATCACTTTATTACTCTCTGATTTCCAGTGTTCTCAAAGTATGTTGCTGCTTCTTGGGACTGATTTCTAAGTGACATGCCGGTGACCAATGCAAAATTACAGCACTTCCCTGATTTACTAAAGCACATTAAGAGGATTTCTGGCGTTGATTTTCTATGCCCATCAGATCTTCTGGACTACCATCCTCTGAGACTTTGGTTCGTGGCCTGCTGCGGAAGGGCTCAAAAGACAGCACATTCTGGAGTTCTGATTTCACTCCAATCGGAAGGATGTGGTAATGAAATCTTTTCTTTTTTTGTTTTCTTTTTTAGTCTCTTCTATGCCCATCATGGGGCTCGAACTCACGACCCCGAGCTCAAGAGTCGCACGCTCTGCCGACTGAGCCAGCCAGGCTCTCCTGCAATCATTGCTGCTAAGATGTTTCAGGTGTATTAAATAAGCATATTGATGAACTCCCTTTTTGTCTGAACGGGGCTTGTCATGGTAAACTAATTTCAGTGTCTGTGCATCAGGAAGAACCGAGCTTTCTCAGGATGATTTTAAGAATTAATTATTTAGGTTTTGTTTCTACTTCATAATCTCTACAGATTAGTGCATTAGTGAAGATTTGCAAATGTGTCTAATTATCGTTCTTGGTAACACCAAGCATCACATTCTTCAATGTGTTCATTCCAATCTGTGGGAAGGATTGCTGGGCTAGGGCCTCTGTAGGTAAGAAAAAACTTCGTAGGGCCAATTTACTAATAAAACTTGGCATGATGATTGCTGCAAAGATGCTTCCTGTCAAGGGCTTAATCAGGGAGAATAATCTTGCTCACTGTTGCATCCGGGAAAGTCATTCCATGTGACTTCAGGGACTACTCTCTGGTTAATTCAAGAGATAAGCTGAAAGAGAACCCTTCTAGAAAAGAACTCGAAGGGCTGGGGACTGCTTATTTAGGCTGCTTTTCACTAGTTCCACATCAGTGAAACTTCAAGGCAGAATTATAGAAACTGTTCTAGATTGAAGTTTCAGGGGGAGCTGGCTGATCATCTTCAACCTCTCCACAGCATCTACACGTAGCCCTGACCAGTTCAAACTTCAACCTGAAGGCCAGCCATAGAGCAGCTGCTGCTGTATGGACGCTCAATACTTAATGGGGGGTACCCAGACCAGCAGCATTGGAATCACCTGAAAGCTTGTTAGAAGAACACAATCTCAAACCTCATCCCAGACATACGGAATCAGAATCTACGTTTGAACAAGATCTCCATGTTACCATAAGCACGTCAAAACTTGAAAAGCACTAGTTTGGAGCATTTACCCCAAGAGATGTCCAAGAAGATTCACTGGGGAATATAAACAATGTAAGAATGTATTTATCTTTGTAAACTAGTATAACCTCTATTTTGTGAATTTTAGTAATGTGTGTAATATTGTAGAGTAGAACATGAATTAGCCTCATAAATAACACATCTTGGCTCCACATGCTCAAAATTTGCTATTATAATCAAAATGCTTACCTTGTACTAGTCTTCCCTGGAGCGTGGTCTGCAGACTACCTTCCTTCATGAGGATCGTCTGAAGGGTGCAAATCAACCATTTAGATCCCTGGGCTCCAGCTGGACTCACTGAAACTATCTCTGTGGGGTGGGCATCAAAAATCACATTCCAGGGGCCCCTGGGGGTTCAGTTGGTTAAGCATCCGACTTCGGCTCAGGTCGTGATCTCATGGTTCGTGAGTTCAGTTTGAGCCCCACGTTGGGGAGTGAAGAGTCTTCTTGGGGTTCTCTCTGCCTCTTACTCTCTGCCCCTCCCCCACCCGTGCTCACTCTCAAATTAAAAAAAAAAAACTTTAAAAACAAAAACAAAAAATAAAGTTTGAAACAAAATCGCATTCCAAGCAATTTTCACTGACAATTCTACTTTGTACCAAAATTTGAGAACCATCGCGTTAGACCCCCGTTGGAGTGTGATGTTAGATGATGTTTATTTGCTCCCCAAACTTAATTACCCCATCCATTGTTTTTTACTTCACCTGACACCCCACCACCAAGATTTTAATTATCTTTTTATGACACTTATATCATTTGTATATCTTTATATTGTGTCATTAAGCCATTTAATAAAAAATACTGCTGCTATGATCTTAGAATATGTTTTAGGCTCTTTAGATATATGTCATCAACAACAACAACAACAAAACCCCACAAGAATATCTCTACATACCTTCTTTCTCTAGAATTAGTTGATATCAGCGTTTGTGAACTTTCCTTCCATCCTCCAAGACTGACAGAGACGATAGCCAAGACCGATAGGAACTCAGAAACCAACAGTGGTCAGGAGGTTATTCACACAGGTATCATTTCTTAACATTCTTCTCCACTGTAGTGAGGGACCACGTGTGGATTCTACAGGTGCCTTAAATTTGAAGTTAACTCTAACCCCATCCCTTATTTGCAGGGAGGCCCAAGAAATAATTTTAGCCAAAGTCACATACCCCTCAACACACTCCTGATTTTCTCATTTGTTTCCCACGAAATTTAAATTTTTTGAAATCTTTATTCATTTTGGGGGGGGGGGTAGGGGCAGAGAGAGGGAGACACAGAATCTGAAGCAGGATCCAGACTCCAAGCTGCCGGCATACAGCCCAACACGAGGCTCGAACTCACGGACCATGAGATCATGACCCGAGCCGAAGTTGGACGCTTACCCACTGAGCCACCCAGGTGTACCTATTTCCCACCAAATTTAACGAGCATGCATATCGTAAGCCAACTCTTCATGTGCTCCCACTGTGCACTGGACGCACACAGATAAGTAAGGTGCATTGAAGTGCGGTATGAAAGTCACATAACCAGTTAAATATATTACAATGTGTAAAATGAAAATAAAATTAATTTAAGGCAAAAACCTATGGGAATAGTCAATGAGAGAGGAATTCCTTCTTCCTCGGCAAGGTTGGGGTGGGGGAAGGAAGGCCACCTGGCACTTGCTAGGCTAAGCTTGAAGGATGAATGGAATTTCACTGGTAAAGAAAGGAGGGATGAAACAGAAAGGAAATTCATTATTTCTAGCCTCGACTCCTGCTGCTTCTCATATCTGTTTTACATAGTTTTCATATCATGCAGTATGGGTGGGCTCATTCTATTGCCGTCATCATTAACATCTCCCTCAACAATATTGTTAGTTTCTTACTATGTACCTTGCACACATCCTCCTATATGTATTTTCTAGTTTGATCCCCAAAACCACCCTTGGATTATGTTCTATCATCACCCCTATTTTACAGATGGGGAAAGAGTGGAACAGAAGGGTAGGTAACTTGCCCAAGGTCACACAGCCCGTAAGACACATGATGGGATTCAGACCTATGTATATGGACACGTGATGTCTCTCAAAATGACTTGTTCTTCCTGAATCACTGGCCCCGTTAATGAGACACACATCTATTGGCAGGGCCATGGTTGTGACACCAGTCCCTGAACGAACTCTTCGGGTGAAGTTAATTCCATGAACAGCTGCCCCTCGTTGACCAGGTTGAAGCGCTCTTCAGAAAGGCGGCTTGTGCTGTATCATTTTTGTTCCTGAACAAGGTGATTTGTTGTAATGCTGCCAATTGCCTAGCAATCAACCGCCAGCTCTGGAAATAAACCCTGCTATTGTTTGGAGAGCAGTAAAAGGGGAGCCCTTGATGGCTGAGAGTTGACAGGAAAACGTGGATCCACCACCGTCTAAATCCAACCTATGTGAAGTTAATCGTCCTTGTGGTGCCTGGATGTTGACCCATCTGGGCTGCAAATTTGGTCCCTGTCCAATGCACTCCTCGGATTATGGATCTGTGTCTCCAGGACTGTGAATATGGTCCTTTTCCCCAGCACTAAATTTCTCCTAAAATTTATTTTCCAAAACATTATTTTTAATGTTAAACAACCCCAAAATGCATTTTTCATGTTTATTGCCAGTGCATAAAATTACAATGCTGTGAACATTTTTAGCAGCATACCAATATCATGATCCATAATTTAAAAGGTGACTTTAGTACGGCAATAAATTTCACGAGACACGGAACCCTCTGCCGAAAGTATACAAATTAGGGGCCAGCCATTCAGCCAGCATTTAGGGGGATGTGGTTAATTGCTATGTTTCCGCCATTAGAGAAAACTGTGGGAGCGACCATTGCTTGCCCCATGGTAGACCTACAGGAATAATGAGGCACGGGCTTTGCAAACCCTCCTTTAGGAAGATGGCGGTGACATTCAGTACATGCAGCAAGAGTGCTGAAATCAGGGTAAGAGACATATGCCTTCACAGATTTCCCCCATTAAAAAAAAAATCAGCAAACGTACACAGACACACACCCAGACTCTGTTGCATTTACCAGAAGGTGAATGCTGTGTGTCGGAAAAGGGGCTATTAGCTCTCGCTGGCTGAGTTTCACAGTTTGAAATTAATTTTTTTTCTGTATTTTCGCCCTCCTGAGGTCCTGACCAATTGCCACTTTGTCGGTGAGCTTTTTTAATTTTCAAGGAAGGTAGGTGGTGTGTGAAACAAATCAATTGCTCCTTCAGAAACCACATCTGTATGGCTTACTCACTTGAGCTTCTGCCAAGCTGGAGGCAACTCAGATTTTTTTTTTTTCTCCGAGAGGTACGAGGCCCAATTAGGAAGCCAAGTGAATATGGAAACGGTTTCATCAGGCAAAGAAAGTGCACAAAGATCACTTTCTTAGCAGAGGGTGGCCACTGATGGAGGCTGGGGTAAGATTCTGGAGGATGAGCGCATGCCTTGCAAATGGACACCGAGGTCCCTCATTCCCTCTGCGTGATCACACGAAGGGGCTCGGTGATGGCAGAAAGGTAATTATCAAGTGCAAGGCTCTAATGAAGCCAAGGAAATTAGCACAACCTTACAAGTTGCAGGGCCCAAGCCATGTGATATGCCCACGCAGCCGCGCACACACACGCCTGCCCCAGATTATGTGTTTAAGAAGACTCCCCACATTGGCATCATTACTCTATTTAGGCTAATGACGCCTGAGATAATCAGAGCTATCACTGCTCTGAAAATGATAAGTACCATATAGAAAGGCCCCCCAGGGAAATTTGGCCTGTTAAGGCTTTTCAGGTCTGATGGATTTTTTTAATCTATCTGCCAGACTGCTTTGAAAGCTAAATAGATGCCCATCAACAGGCTGTCAATGGTCAACAACTTCACATATTTTGCTTGTGTTGACATTTTTGTTTCAATGTAATGGGTTGTTTGCCAGATGGCTGCTGTCCTCATTAGGGTCTCTTAGCACATCAAGTGAGTATTCTTTGGGCTGATTTATGTACAAAATTGGGTGGCCCTTTGTTTCTATTTTCTTTTAAAAGATCTGAATTAATTCACGGGTGTTTTAAGGGCTATCTGTCCATGGCTATCAGGAATGTGTATGAATAAGCATACATGGTGGGCATTGGCAATATCTTCTCATCTACTTAGCTGAGAGTAGAAACTGTGCTGCATCATTTCTCATAAAAATATAAATTCAGGAAAGTTTAACAGTAGTTAGGACATTATGTAGCTGATGGCAATTGAAAGTTCAAACTCCTTAGAAATACTGCATCAAGTACTTTTCAGCATCATGGCTTCTGAGGGCTGTAACATTTCTCTTTAGAGTGTGACATGTGGCACTCAAACGAAAGATATTTTGCAAAGATTTAACCACTTCCTGTGGATGAGAGGCAACCAAAAATGCTTTTTCCCCCTGGGACCCTCCAAAATGGGCCCCTCCCTCCTCTGCTCTCCTTCACAGCAAAACTTCTCAGTAGCGTTCTATGAGGGCTCCCTCCTTCCTTACCTCCTGTGCAGGCTGTTAGGCTCTTGTAAGCCCTCTCCCCACCTACCCTTCTGTGTTCTCAACTCAACTTTCCACAGAGGCTCCCATTCCTATCACCCGATTAAAGCTGGTTTTCTTTGCTAATTCCCACCATGTTTCAGATCTATTACTCAAATCTCATGTTACTTAACACATCAGTAGCATTGCATATGTTGATGCTCATCCCATCCACCCTCCTAAATCTCTCTTCCTATGGTTCGTGTGGCAGCCTCTGGGCATCTCCATTGTCTCCTGTCTTACTTTTTCAGTCTTTTTTTTTTTTTTTGCCACTGTTCCATTATCTACTGACTTTACTATGCTGACTTGTTCCATGGTGTGGTTCTCAACTTGTCTACTCTTCCTTAGCTGTACTGTTTCCTTAGGCAGCTTCATCTTGTGTTATGGTTTTAAATATCATCTGTGGTCTATGACTTCCAAATTGTATCCCAGGTTTTCATTTTTTTTTTCACTGAGTTCCATTCATATGTCCAGCTACATATTTGATTTTTCTATCTGGATGATATGCATCTCAATCTTAACATGTCTTCATAAAGACTTTCTAAGTGTTCAGCAAAAATGTTTCTCCTACAGGCTCCCATGTCTTGGTAAATGGCAGCGTCATCTAACCAGTTTCTCAAGCTGAAGGACTGTGGGCCATCCCTGAATCGTCTCTTGGCCTCGTTCCCCACAAGCCACCCATCTGCAAATCTTCTGCCGACAAAATATCCCTCATCTGTTTACTCCTCTCCATGTCTGCTACCACCAGCCAAAATTTCACCGTGGACTTTTGCACCTGGCCTCCTAACTTATTTCTGTCCTTTTACTCTTGTCCCTCCACAACTCACTCTTCATAGCATCAAAAGTTATGTTCAAAAAGAAAATTCAAAATGTGAGAAAGGAAGCCATCAAAACCCGAAAGGAGAACGCAGACAGCAAGCTCTTTGTCCTCGGCCAGAGCAACTTCTTATTAGACACATCTTCAGAGGCAAGGGAAACAAAAGCAAAAATGAACTGTTGGGACTTTATCAAGACAAAAAGCTTCTGCACAGTGAAGGAAACAATCAACAAAACTAAAAGGCAGCCTATGGAATGGGAGAAGATATTTGTAAATGACATCTCTGATAAAGGGTTAGTATCCAAAATCTATAAAGAACTTACCAAACTCAACACCCAAAAAAACAAAAAATCCAGTGAAGAAATGGGCAGAAGACATGAATAGACACTTGTCTAAAGAAGACACCCAGATGGCCCACAGACACATGGAAGGATGCTCAATATGACTCATCATCAGGGAAATACAAATCAAAACCACCATGAGATACCACCTCACACCTGTCAGAATAACTAAAATTAACTCAGGAAACAATAGGTAGTGGTAAGGATGTGGAGAAAGGGGAACCCTCTTACACTGTTGGTGGGAATGCAAAATGGTGCAGCCACTCTGGAAAACAATATAGAAGTTCCTCAAAAAGTTAACAATAGAACTACCATATGACCCAGCAATTGTGCTATCAGGTATTTTCCCAAAGGATACAAAAATGCTGGCTTGAAGGGGCACATGCACCCTGATATGTATAGCAGTGTTATCAACAATAGTCAAATTATGGAAAGAGCCCAAAGGTCCGTTGACTGATGGATGGATACAGAAGATGTGGTGCATAGGTATACAATGGAATAGTAGCCATCATGAAGAATTAAATTTTGCCATTTGCAACAAAGTAGATGGAACTAGAGTGTATTATGCTAAGCAAAACAAGTCAGCCAAAGAAAGACAAATACCATATGATTTCACTTATATGTGGAACTTAAGAAATAAACCAGATGAACATAGGGGAAGGGAAAAAAAGAGGGAAGCAAGCCATTAGAGACTCTTAACAATAGAGAACAAACCGACGGTTGATGGAGGGACGTGGGTGAGGGATGGGCTAGGTGAGTGATGGATACTAAGGAGAGCGCTTGTGATGAGCACTGGGTATTGTGGGTAAGTGATGCATCACTGGGTTCTACTCCCGAAACCAATATTACACTATATGTTAACTAGAACTGAAATACAAATTTAGAAAAAGAAACAATAGAAAGGAAGATTCTGACTGGTGAATGCTTAGAAAAAGGCAACATAACTGCTTCCAGGGAGGACAGTGAGGAATGACAGAAAAAAAAATAGCAGACCATGTTAATTTCCCATCAAGCCCTATCAATGGCTTCACAACACACATAGGACAAAACCTCAATTCCTTACCATGTCACCTTGCAGGACTGGGCCATGCTTACCCCTCCATTTCCACTTCCTATTATTTCCCTTCCCCCACAATGTTCTAGAGATGTCCTAGAGATGTTCTAGAGCCTGCCCAGATTGTTGCTCGTAAGGGCTCCTGAATTTGTTTCCTTTTTTTTTTTTCTTAGCCTGGAATGTTCTGTAAGCAGTCTTTATATATCCTGCTCCTCCTTGTACCTCAAGCTTTACCTCAGAGATTCCTGACTACCCTACCCAGAGTACTCCATCCCTAGTCACTATCATGTTACCCTGTTTTGATTTCTTCCATCACTTACCACTATCTGCAATTGTCCTGTTCATGTATTGTCTTTCTGGTTTACAGTCTTGTCTCTTGGAGCTAAAATGGAAGTTCCACGGACACTGTCTTGCTCACTTCTGTATCTCTGACATGTGAACCGGCAACTAGAAGGCTTAAGCGCTTAACAAATACTTATTTGCTAAACAAATGGGTGTACATGTGCAATTTACTACAGAATTACATATATTCTTTGCCAGTTAAAAGAGTGTCGGGTCTTCCTCAACCAAATTAAAAGCTCTTTGAAGGTAAGGACTCAGATAATTCCTCACTAGGATCATTTAAGTACTAATAAATCCTCATTAATAAAATGAGATAGAAATAATACCACCTTTTAAGATATTCTTCCCAAAAGACAGTTATATTTCCTAGCTCTCTTCAGTTATACTCAACAAGAGGCACACTGAAAATAAAAATAAAACTGTGTTTATGGGAGAGCTGATATATATTCAAATACATTGAAAATTTAACAGGGGGATTGGTAGCAAAAGAGAAGAAAACAAAGGAATCCGGGGGAAACCAAACAAATCATCCACCAAACGTAGAAAATGCAATTCTGAAGATCATTGTAAACCAACCCATGAAGTCAGGATTGTTAATTACTTTATTTACTCATTCGGAAAATATACAGAGATGTCAAACTACATGATGGGCTTTATCTGGAGGATAGTGACCTATTGATGCTATGTATGACCTTGGAGGATGACTGACTAATGAAGGGGACAGACAAGTGTTCAGGTAATTATGATCTGGGATGAACAGTAGTAGGATGGGTAATCACAGGGATTGGAGAGCCCCAGAAGGCCTCATCCAGACTTGAGGGTCTAAGAGAGCACCCCAGAAGAAGTGGTTCACCCCATAGTGTTAGTGCTGTGCTCACCACATTAATGCACTGAAGAATCACCTAGTCAGCTTATTAAGATGCAGATTTGTAACCCCTCCCCAAGATCTTGATGCAAGTGGTCCATACATCACACTTTAAGGATCTATTCTTAATGAGTAGGATGAAGTTCTTTGACATTAAACACTTTTGGTTTTGAGTCTCATCTCTGCTTGCATACTATGGATGTATGGTAAAATTTCATTCCCTCTTTTACCTCAGCTCCCTGACCTATATAGAAACACTCAGCCAACATTAGCAAGTATCACCATCATCAACGTTATCATTAACCTAACAAAGAAAAGGGGAATGTTACAAGCAGAAGAAACAAAATGTAGAAAAGCCAAAGGCATGTGATAAAATTTACTGTACCTATGGCTGTAATGACCTACATGAGAGACCAAGAATCCCAGCCATTATATACAGTGTGATGTAGTCTAAGCCAATGGCCGAAATCTGAACCACTGCCTCTTTTTGTAAATAAAGTTTTATTGGCACACAGCCTTGCCCATTCATTTATGTATTGCCTATAACGGCTTTGGCACGACAATGGCAGTTGTCGTACAACAGAGATGAGAAGTTGTGACAGAGACCATATGGCTTGCAAAGCCTGAAATATTTACTATCTGGTCCTTTATAGAAAAAAATATGTTGAAGCCTGCTCTAGAGGCAGTATGACATGATGCTTACGGGCATGGGCTCTGGAGCCAGACTTCTTGAGTTTGAATCCCAGCTTTGACACTTACTAACTGTGGGACCCTGGGTAAGTGACTTAACCTCTTTGTGTCACAATTTCTTTTTCTAAAAACTAGGAATAATAAAGATACCTTCCTTGTGGTGGTGTTGTGAGGTTTCTAATTAGTTAACACAGCCAAAGTCCTTAGATGAGAGCCTGGCATAAAATAAGCACTCTATAAATATTAGACAGTATTATTAGTAGTAAAGAATAGGTCTTTATTGACTGACTTAAAACTGGCTAGAATAGGGTATCTCTAGATATTCTGAGCCAAGAAGATGAAGGTAGGACAGACTGACTAACAGACAAAGTGAAGGACTTAGTAACCTAAACAGCTCTGATTGTGCCCTTCTGAGTATTATTTCATATATATATATATATATATATATATATATGCATGAAAAGTCAACTAGACCCTTCACAAAGGTCTGGCAACAGATAAGCAGTCTACCCCAAACATGATCTGATTCCATGTATGTGAAGATACCCTTTTATTTATTTTTTTTTTTCACACATAGAATTTTATTTCGTTGGCCTGGCTACCTCCCTGTCTGTTGCCTCAGCTGTGGTGGCATTCTCTTAATAAATCCTGTGCACACTCATTTTTCTTCTCTTGATTCCTGTTTTCAGTCCTCTCGCATCTTACAAATCTGTGTCCTACCTTAACATGGCTCTTTTGGAAGGTGGCGTAAACAGATCTGCTGTGTAAGAGATGAACACAAGCACAGTGCTGAAGTCAGACAGAAAGACCTGAGTTTGAATTCCTGTTCTGCCCCTTACCTGCAGGCTAACTTTTCTCAGCCCCTGTTTAACCACCTGCAAAATGGGGAGTAGAATGATCCCTGCTTCATAGCGCAACACGGGAAGTCGGTCAGATAACGTATGCGCTACACTTGTCCACATGTAAACAGTTCTCAATAGGTGAGAACTCCAGTTCTGTTTCGCTTTGTTTTGTTTAGTAAAATGCAATACTTTGAAAAATTGTGGTTGGTGCTTTTGAGTAACACTGCAATGAAATGTCTCATTCTGAGTATTCGGCAAGTGAATAGATTCTGCCCTCTTAGGAACACCATATTTTTTCTTCAAGAACATTTAGGTACTTTCTGACTGTTATTAAATTAAAATGTTTATCCCTCCGGAGAGAAAACAATCAACTCCCACACCAATTCTATTTATGAAACGAAATGCTTTGTTTTTTTTTCTACTCAAATCGTACAGTCTCTTTGAAACAGCAAGGTGTTTAGAATAATCTTCACACACACAATGTGTGTGTGTGTGCGGGCGTGTGTTTGTGTGTGTGTGTGTGTGTGTGTGTGTGTGTGTGTGTGTGTGTTTATGTGTTTGTTTCAGGGCTAAGTTGATATTTGGGGCTTGTCTTGAGTGCCATTTTTTATCTGTTCTAGGATAGAAGCCAAGACCATGGTGGTGGGGGGCGGGGGGGTTCTTGGCAGCAGGAGAGCTTCTGAGCCCTTATGGTGTGGGTGCTACAGAGCTATATGGAAGGTGGAACAAGAGGCAAATAAGACTCAAATTTTCAGACATTTGTTATCTTTCTTGTGGAAAATCAGACATAACCAGACACCAGTATTCTAAAATTCAGCTGAACACACAACATCCTTATGAGGTTATGTTCACATCTGTGTGCAAGCCCATTCCTATTCCATATGTTAAGCTGTCCGTCAGTATAAGGTCAATCCTGGGGAGAACCAAGTATCTTTCTTTACTTCTGTTGATGGAACCCACACTTTATAGTCCAGGTTAATGGAAAGACCATTTATTTGAAATCATGAACCATGAACTCGATCCTATTTCTCCTTCAAGACTGACATCAGAGGTGACTTTCCCTGGAAATGTTCTCACGCCCAATCTCACATATAACCTTCATCAGGGTTAGGTCACTTTACAATTCAATTGCATGTTGTGATGGACCTATTGCATTCAAGCTTTTACTGTTTTGCTATTGTCTTTGGCAGAAGAGACTCTGTGAATCCCCACTGCCCAGCCAGTGCTCAGGAAAAGCTTGGTGGGTGACTGTGGAATGAGCATCAGAGGAAGAAGGAAAGAGAATGTCAAGCAGAGTTTGAGGCATGATTCCTACTAGTATTTTCTGGATAGGGTGACTAACTCATCTCAGTTTGCCAGGGAATTCCTGTTTTAGCAGTGAGAATCCTAGGCAAACTGGGATTATTAGTCACTCTACTTCTCGATGAGGAATCTTGCGTAAGCTGTCAGATCACTCCAAATAACACTTTCTTCACTTTTATCATCAGAACCATCATCTTCAGAGCTATCATTTAGTGCCGCCCAAACAAATGGAGTAGCCGTCTATTGACTGTGTCTGTCCAGTCTTCCATTTTTCCCTTCTGGTAACAGCACCCAGATCTCCTTTAGGGGGCCATTCCTTCTCCAAGCTTAGTCTGAATGGTTGCCTCCACCCTTGACTCTAAGCTTGGACACATAACCCAATGGCCAATTGGAGCCATCTATCCCCTTGGCTGCCACGATTAATTAGTTTGTAGATGATCATGTGACCCAAGTTAGGTCAAGGAGACACAATTCTCAGAGCTTTGCTAGAAATTCAGAGGGAGATGTGTTCTTGCTTCCTCAGGGCTTTCAGCTGATAGGCTAGAGGTCTGATGTCATAGGGGACAGCCATGTCAGGGAATGGTCTCCTTGAGTGTGAAACCAACCCAGAGAGAAGCAAATCTGAGAGATGGAGAGACACACATCCTGCCAATATCTTTGAGCCATTGGACCAAGCCCTGGCAGATTAGCCCTGGAGATCTTAGTAATAAACATAGACTCTTGTGTTTCAGTGCATCTGATGTGAAACCAAACTTGGGACCAAGGAGTCCCAACACAGCAAATTCACATCAGTACAAGATATTAAAAATCAGATTTTATATATTTCACTTCCTAGTTTCTCAATCTGCTTTAAGTTTCTAATATTAAAAAAATCTTTTCTACCCATGATAATACAGTTTTGCATTTTATACTTAGGAGCCAAATGTAGCATGTTCAACAGGGGATGGTAAAGAGTAGTATCTGCCCCCATCCCCTTCCCACTGAACTCTTACTGCAACGAGACACAAAGTCACAGGCTTTCTATGTATCACTTCGTGTAGAAGTCAAACAACAGCCCCAGCAGGAGGTATTCTTATTGTCCCCATTTAACAGATGAAAACCAGAAGCTCACTAAGGTGAAGTAACTGAATCACCACTACATAGCCAGCAGTCCCAGAACTATAAAGGGAGAGGAAGCATAAAATAATAAAAATGTGTTCTTTTATTTATATATTAAACAAATGTTAGTAAGTGTCTGCTCTGTGTCAGAAACAGTTATAATGTGCTGAAAATACTGAGGTGAACAAGATAGTCGCGGGGATTTGCATTCTAATGGGGGGACATAATGCACAAGAAGCCACGGGAATATAATTTCTGGCCGTTATAAGAGCCAGGAGGAAAATGAAGGGGATTGTGAGTGTCTGTAGAGGGGCGACCACTTCCAGGAGTTTGTCAGGATAGCCTCTCTTAGAAGGTGATGTGTGTATGGAGACCTGAGTGCTGTGGGGGGCGGGGAGGACTGAAGCAAGGACGGAGGGGAGGGGTTGTGGAGTGCTCCTGGCAGGGGGCATGCTACCTACCCACAGAGCAGTCTCATGGGGCAAAAGAAAGCCTTTACAGGAAAGCCCTTGGTAAATTACAAATGTTATACAGTTGCTCACTTTTTTTTAACGTTTATTTATGTTCAAAAGAGAGAGAAAGAGAGTGCACGGGGTGGGGAGGGGCAGAGAGAGATGGAGAGAGAGAATCCCAAGCAGGCTCAGCACTGCCAGTGCAGAGTCCCATGCGAGGCTCGATCACAAACCTTGAGATTATGAGGTGAGCCAAAATCAAGAGTCAGATGCCTAACGGACGGAACCACCCAGGGTCCCCATACCATTGCTCATTTTTGATCTTCATTTTGAGTCAAACATCAGTGACCCCCCCTTCCCCCATTCCTAAAACTCTACATAGGGCTGAGGCTCCGGAAATAAGGCTTGGCTTGTTTTGAGGTCTTCAAACACCATTTCCTTTTGTTGCATTTGACTTCTGTAAGCCAGTTTCCTCATGGGTAAAGAATGCACATAAAGCACTTTGCATGGTGCCTGCATACAACAAGCACTCCATAAATAATTCTTTGCCATTGTATTTAATTTGGGGAACACATGAAAAGGATTCCTGTGGGGAAATGTTCTTTTCTCTTTAACATTTGTCTGTCTCGATAGGTATATCCGTTAAGATTCTTGTTAAGATTCTTTGGCTGATAACAACAGAAATCCACTTGGCTATGTTAAGCCAGAGAGAGAGAAAGAGAGCAAATTTAATGGAAGAGTTTAGATAATGGGCCACAAAATCAAAAGGAAAGCTGGAGAACCAGGTCTCAGAAAGTATAGGAAAGGGGACTTCTCCACACACCTGCAGAGAAGAGACTGATGCCCTGAAGGGCAGCGCCAGTTAAACCAATATTGGAGTCATTTTTTTCCAGATTCAAATCACAAGGGAATGAAACCATTTGGTTTAGCTTGGGTCACATGCCTATCTGCTGGCCGAGGCATGCTAGAGAAGTTTGGTTGGCTATCCCTCTAGCTCTGTAATCAAAGGCAAAGGTATGGCATCCCAAATACAGAACAGCAGTAGTTATGATTCTGGGCAGGCAGAAAGCATTAATGGCCACTACAATGGGCAGATGCAAACATCGATGGCCAAGGAAGGAAACCGTTTTAAATTGTAAATAATGGACAAGGGCAGAAAATGAAAAAAAAATATACTCTAAATTGGTTTTTAGTATCCTTTGCAGAGGAAGTCCTGTATTATCATGAGCGGCATGAGATCTGGTTTCCAACCATTGGGGTTTGAACCCAAACTCCTCTGCTTGCCAGCTCTGTGAATTTGGGTAAGTGACCTCTCCATATCAGTTCCCAAGGCCTCATCTAATCATCGTACTTGCTTTATAACATTGTTATTAGAATTAAATGAGCTCTTTGGGGCGCCTCGGTGCCTCAGTAGGTTAAGTGTTCAACTTCGGCTCAGGTCATGATCTCGTGGTTCACGGGTTCAGGCCCCACGTCGGGCTGTGTGCTGATTCTGTCTCCCTCTCTCTCTGCCCCTCCCCTAATCATACTCTGTCTCTCTCTCTCTCAAAAATAAATAAAACGTTAAAAAAAAAGAATTAAATGAGCTCATGTATACAAAGTTCTGAGGAGATGCCCAACATGTGATAAGAAATCAATAAATTTTAGTTATTCTTACAATAATTGATATTATTGAGTTCTATATTTAATGCAATAGGTAGAATTTTGGCATTGTCGGATTAAAATGTGGTTCTGAAGATTATTGACGTGCAGAGATTTGTGTATATTCTGAGGCACAAACTGGCACCTTCACTGTGGTATGGTTTCCTTGCTCTCTCATCCCAGAAAGCGGTTAAACCTTTGTTTCTTTATGAAAAAGACCATAAGAAGAGTGAAATCTCTCGAAGAACTGTAAAAGGTAATTTGGAGTCAGGTTGTCTTCAGGAAGTGGCTCTTGATGGAAGTGCATCAAAGAGAAATGCAGGAGCCCGGAAAAAATTCCATTGTCAAGAATCACTGTTAAAACTTGATTTCGTATAATTTGATCTGCTTAAAAAAGGTGATCATGTAGCACAGTTAGGAACAGGAAGTCTACCTTCAGCAAAAACAGAAAATGGATGATGGAGAAGTCAAGGAAGGAAAAACCATCCCCTGCACTCCCCTCCAGTTTTTGGGTTGTTTGGTTTTGGTTTTTGGTGGGTTTTTTGCGTTTTCACATCTTTAGTGCCCATACTTACCTACATTACAGCTTTTCCAGAATTTCTTCCAAGTAGCTTTTCCAAACCCAGATGAGTCTTGTGCTAATCTGGCTTCGTATCCGGAAGCAGGACGATGGATTAAGGTGAGATTTTCAGGATTCTAGTTTTGGAAATACACCTTCTTCCACTTGGATTCCTTCGTGGCGTCAAATGTGAATTCAACACGGGACTTCTGCGGTCGGTCAGGAAATGAACAAGCTCTGTGAAGCTGGAAGGTACTTAGGGAATAAAGAACAGGACTCCGTCCTATGGCAGTCCCTTCTCTCCCTCGTCTCTCTTTGTCTGCATTTCCTTTTAACATGCCAGTGGTCAAAGTGAATAATGATGTTTTTGTTGTTGTTTAAGAGAAGCCCTTGAAAGCCATTCTGAGACTGAGGTCCAGAAATCTAATCTTTGTTTGATTCTGTGTTTAGTGGGGATTCAAATCCCAACTTAATTTAATCTTTTGACTTATCCTGCAGGTACTGCCTGATTATATTCCATTGCCACCAGTAATAGGATTGCAGGGACAGAATCTTGCTATTAGCACTTTGAGAAACAAAAGCAGAACAGAAACCTTCGCTGGTATTAGTCAATGAAACCTGCCGTAAATGAATGACTACCTCCCCCAGCATTTTCCCCACTGCCTCATTTTAATAAGCTATTGCAAGGATTCATATAGAAAGTTGCAGATCCCATCGATCTTCAGAAAACCTTGAATTTCAACTAAAATGCAGAACCTGAAATCCTCTGCCAATAGATATGTTAAAACAGGAACCCCCCACAACAGACAGGTTGTAGTAATGACTTGTTAGTAATTTTGATGATCTCCTCGTATGTCCGTTCTTCTTAGGGTTTTATGATAGTTGGTGATTTTTAATCAACAGAGAAATAACACAGGGCCTAGTGAGGTGGAAAAGGTTTCCATCTCTGTAAATAAGGCTTTGTGGGTTATAGTCTTCTTGCCAGTTGGTGACCATAGATGAGTTAATAACCCCTCTCTGGTTTCGTTTTCTCATCCATGAAATGGGGACAGCGATGTTATCTATCTCAGGGGATTTTTGAAGGATTCAATGAAATAATGCATGGAAAGCCCTTGGGAAATTTGTTAGCTCATAGAAAATAGACAAGAAATAGTACCTATTCTAGCGATTAAGAAAAGAAAAGGAAAATTCAGAGAAGTGGAAGAAAGAAACGTAACGCTCCCGTTGTGCGTTCTTCCTTTAAGATCCTCCAAGTTCATTCAAGTTCATTTTCTATGAGGAAGGTGGAGCGTGTTCTATGGGGGGAGGGGGGGGGAAGCAGAGTGTAAAAGCCAGTTGACAAGGAAACATGTAAAAAGGTTCTTAAACTCAATAGTGATCTTTAAAATTTTTGTCAATGTTTACTTATTCTCGAGAGAGGCAGACAGAGCGTGAATGGGGTTGGGGCAGAGAGAGAGAGAGAGACACAGAATCTGAAGCAGGGTCCAGGCTCCGAGCTGTCAGCACAGAGCCCGACGTGGGGCTCGAACTCACAAACCACAAGACCACGACCTGAGCCAAAGTTGGACACTTGACCTACTGAGCCACCCAGGCACCCCAACAGTGATCTTTAAAACCAAGGAGTATCAGATTTTTACCCGGCAGGTGAACAGAGATGAAAACTATGTCAATACGCGTTGCTGTGGAGGGGTGCTGAGATGATATATTTATAACCATAGGGGCCTTCCTTGCATGTAGCAGTGGCCTATTTCAACTGATTTTAGCAAGATGGTAATTTGTCATAATGTTATTGGGTCACTCACAGCATTTCTGGGAAAGCTGGGAATGAAGTCCAGGACTAGTGGCCAGCCACATGGCCTCAGGCGACATACACAAGTACCCCCCAGCACTAGGTGCTGCCATGTGGCCTGTCAATACTCCATGACATTGAGTGCTGTCTCAGCTCCCTGCCAGTGTTCCTCTAAGAACCTGCTCTGAGGCTCAGAACCCGACAGCTACTGGGAGGATGTCCCTGCAGCATTTTGCTTCTTTGCCTCACCAGCTCCCATTCTAATATTGGGCAGGTCTGGGCATCTCAGCGCAAGAGCTGACACAACACCTTGGCTTCAAAGCAACATGGAGACATAAACACGACCATTTCAGCAGCTATAGGGGAAGGCAGCCTCCACCGCAAAACCGAGGGGATTCTTTCAACATAAAAAAGAGTCTATAGTATAAAGGGGAAAATATATTTGCACCATTGAAGGACAGCGTTTTATATTACCCATGAGAGTATAGCGTGGTTTATTCTTTATCTGAAAGCAATTTTGCAATATGCTTCAAGAGGCTTAAAATCGTTCAGATCCTTTGACTTTCTAATAATCCCACTTCTGGTCATTTATCCAAAAGAAGTTATCAGAGAAGCAAATACTTATGTACAAGGACGTTCCCTTGAGAACTTCGTATCTTGATCCAAACAAGTTGACAATCCCTAAATTTTTTAACAATTAGAGGATGATCCAACAATGTTAGGTCTATCATTTTAAATATTATTTAAACTAAGGGGAAAAGTAGGAACCGGGAAAGCTCACATTTCCAATGCGATTTTGTGCTGGATGCTGTTTTAAGAGCTCCCCATTGTCCAACCCAATGGCACATTGTCACCAAACTGGCACGTGTTAAGTGCTATTTTCTGAGGCACAGAAGTTAAGTGCTATTTTCAAAGGGAATTGAAGTAAATCGCCTCAAGGGAAGAGGAGAGAGGAAAGGAACAGGGCTTGTAGAAGTACCTGTTGAATAGCCGCAGAGTTGTTCAAGGTGGTGGGTACACTTCTCTTTGTTTGAGAATCTCCCCAACGTGTACCTTTGTTTCAGCAATAGGAAGCAGATTGTCAGGGTCCATGGCAGTGAAGCAGTGACATTTCTTTTTTTATTTTTCAGCTTATTTACTTATTTGTTTATTGAGAGAGACAGAGAGACAGGGACAGAGAGAGAGAGAGAGAGAGAGAGAGAGAGAGAGAACGAGTGGGGAAAGGGAGAGAGAATCCCAGGCAGGCTCCGCACTGTCAGCACAGAATCTGCTGCAGGACCCGAACGCAAACCATGGGATCATGACCTGAGACAAAATCAGACACAACTGACTGAACCACCCAGGTGCCCTCTAAACACTAACATTTCTGATCTCCCTTTTGGAGCTGGACTCTTTCCTTCCCATATGCCAACCAGATAATGTTTCTTTTAATCCCCAGCCTCACTCCTCATTCATCACTCTATAAAGATGAACTGTTTGCCTTAAAAAAAAATCTATTTTATTTTAAAATGGTTTTATATTTACAGAACAATTGCAACAACAGTATAGAGTTCCTGTCTACCCCACACCCAGTTGAACACCTGACGTTAGAACAGACATTAGAACACCTGACCTTAGACATTTTTCACAATGAATAAACCAATACCAATACACTATTATTAACTAACGTCAATACTATTTTTCAGTTTTCCTTAGTTTTTACCTAATGTCCTTTTTCTGTTCCAGGAGCTAACCCAAGATGTCACATAACACTTAGCCATCATGTCTCCTTGGGCTCCTCCTGGCTGGGATAATTAGTCACTTACCATATTTTTGACAACCAGTTTCGAGGAACACCGGTCAAGGATTTTGTAGAATGTTCCCCAACGAGGATTTGTCTGATGTTTTTCTCTTGATTAGACTAGCGTCAGAGATTTTGGGGAGGAAGACCAAAAAGTGCCATTTTCATCACGTGATTGTACATACTATCAACACAACTTATCACCATTAATATTAACCTAGATCACCTGGCTCAGGTAGTGTTGGTGAGGTGTTTCCAATACAAGGGGACCCTCCGTTTTCCATACTGTGCTCTTTGGAAGGAAGTCACTATGCAGCCCTACATCTGAGAAGAGGGGAGTTATGGCCCCTCTCCTTGAAAGCATAGGATCTACATAAATTATCTGGAGTTCTCTCACATGGGATATTTGTCTATTCTTTCCCATTCATTTGTTTATTCAGTCATTTATATCAGCAAGACTCATGAATATTCGTATTACACTTTGGGCCAAAACTACTTTTTTTTTTTTTTTTTTTTTTGCTCATATTGTTTGCTCTTAAATATCAGTAACAACACTGGATAAAACCATTGTCCAACCCAAACCCTGAGATACCTGAAGGCAGTTAAGAGCCAATATCCAACAAATATTTATTGAGCACCTACCGTGCACCAAAATCACATGGCTTTCTGCAGCAGATAATAATGCAGTTGACCATCAACCTTTTTATTATTATTATTATTATCCTTTGTCCAAGATCAGGTCTTTAATCTCAGCATGGAGCCAATCTGTCCAACGACCGGCTTCCGTGGCCCTTCCTTTAAAGGCTTCCTTGTGGAAATGTCTCTAACACACATTCATTCACTGGTGTGTTAGTGGGATCAAAAGCTTTCCCTAGTCTCCCATCCAGTACTCTAGGTCAGCAGCCTCTCTCATTCTTCACCATGCAGATTTCTTATCTTTCACCGGCTCCTTAAATGTCTCCCCATTCAGCATTGACATTGTTCTTCTGAATAACGCGTAATTGGAAAGAAGATTCTAACGCATGGACTCGTTCATCTTTCTTCTCTTTCATTTCCAAACTTACACATACCGACTTCCCCCACCACTCTCTTTCATTATGCCTCCCATAATCCAAAGCCAGTTTCCTCACCTCTGTTCTTGTTCCTCGCCTATTTCCCTGGAGACTAACTCCATTAAATATCCAATTCCTGCTCTTTTAATCTTCTGTCATTCTCAACCTGCAAACACATCTACTTTCATCATTGTTATCAATGCTAACATTTTTTTCAGTTCTTAACTATGTGCCAGATATTGTGATGAGCACTTTATAAGTGTTCCATTTAATCCTAACGTCAACCCCATAATGTAAGCAATATCATTAGCCTCGTTTTACAAAACAGGAAATAGGCTCTATGAGATAAAGGGATTTGACCAATATCTTGTCACTGGAAAGTGGCAAAGCCAAGGAGGACCTTACAGCAAGGTTCTGCAGAAATGCTCTGATCTTCCCATTGACTCAAAGGATTGTTTTCTCTGCCTCTCACTGACTTTGTTCTGAGCAAAATATAAAATACACTTCGCACAATTTTCCCCTCCACCATACCACAAACATACTAATTCGTACCTCTCCTTCAAAGAGTCAATGTTCAAGTAAATTTAAAAACAACCATATTAAATCCTCAATCCTCTCCAGAGGGGACGGCAGAGGAGGCAGCAAGAACAACAAATAAACTTTGCAAACAAAAATGTGGATTATCCAAAGTCACTAGGCGGTAAGTTTTAAGCCAGGCTAGGTGGGAGAAAACGGTATGCTTAACACATGCATAATGACAAGTATCTCAACAAATGACATCGTCAGGGGTAAGAGTGTGAAAGGTCAGAGGAGGGAAGATATGTATCTTGGGTCCCCAGGATGAATGCAAAGTTAAGAAAACAGGGCTTTGATGTTAGCCTCAAATGCTTTTGATTTCTTTTCTTACCTTTCTTTTTTTTTCTTTCTTTCTTTCTTTTTTTTTTAATGGACGAAAGAAGCCTTCTAACCAGCGAGGTAAATAGCTCACGGGTTATTTATTTTATCTCTATTCCTAGTTAAATTGAGTTCAAAATAATTAGATAACCCTGGAAAAGCCGCGACTGGTACTGCTAATTCCACCTAATGATTTTCCCGTGTAGTTGCCCAGTGAAAGGGGTTATCTGTGAAAACAAGCTTTAAACTATTAATAGAGTAAAATTACAGCTTCAGCAGCTAACCCCAGGTAACATGGTTGTGGTAGGGTATTAAGACTCCGGGTTGGGGGCCAAGTTGCTCACTTCTCCCAAATGACCTTTCTTTTCTTACGCGGAGTTGACGGTTCCATACCAGACCTAACGGTTAACTTGCTCTCGACACCTTACACTATTTGTGGCCTTAATTGAGGGACCTAAGCAAACAAATTAATCACCCTGGCCCATAAAAATGACAGAATTCATATGGTAGCATTCTTCATTCTCTCCAATTTGTTTTCCTGAAATCCCCGCAGCGATTTATTTGCTGAATATGCGAGTTTTCCCCCCTTATGAAAATTACAAATTGTTGTCAAGGTTAACGAGTTAATATTCTCATTCAATATTTATTTTATGGGGAGACGGCAGAAGCACAACTATTCCTGTACTTCTTTCCACTGCAAAGTCTGGTTTCTTAATCAAAATGACAAGGACACTGTCCTTTGTATGATACTTGGAATCATCGAGACTAAAAAATGAGCTTTATTAATCAACAGACCCTGATTAATTATTATAAAGTGTGGTGCCTACATTTCTGTACATTTTAATAATTCCTGCAGAAGGCTAACAATGTCCCCGGAGACTTGGAGGCTTTGGAGTTTGAATGTTTCTAAGCAATGTCACAATAAATAGTCGAGAGGAACAGTGTTCTTTCTCTAAGCCACTTTGCTTCAAACCCACAAACCAGGGAAAACCTTCTTTTTCCTATTTCCCATCTATAATTCATCATTTGCATACAAAGTAAGGAGCCAAGAGCCAGCAGCTTCATCAGCTTTCAAAATACCAGGGGACAGAGAGGGTGATTTATCGCAGGCCACGTGATCTAGTTCACATAATCAGAATATTTCTGCAGAAAACATCCTGACATGCTTTCTTGATAAGAGTGACCACACAGAAGATCAACGGGAGAAAGGCCAGGGGTCTGAGAACCTCCTGTGAGCTGTGATTCCCGGACCTCCTTTCCCAGACACGCCCAGTCGGAGTCCCTGTCAATAATGGGACATAGCCCATCCCAAAGGCTGCAGGCACACATGCGGTTTTAAGGCTTCTGAACCACTCCTTTAAAGTATCGTGCCAAAAAAAAAAAAAAAAATTAAAATTAAAATAAATTTTAAAAAAACATAAAAATAAAATAAAATGAAATACCATGAGAAAATCACCTACAGCCATGGAGATACTCTCTGTCTTGACTGTGGGGTTACCTCAGGGCATATGTTAGACAAAAGCATGGGCTCGTGCCCTTAAGATCTGTGCATTTCACTGTATATCAATTTGACCTCAGTTTACATGTTGCAAAAAAAAGAGCTTAGAGGAAATAAGAAGAGAATTAAAACAGCTATGTATCTATGTCTCTAACATCATTATCATCATCAGCATGAGATATATGTATATGTAAATATATGTACGTGTGTATATAAAGGTATATACATTTGTACGCATGTGCGTGCGTATACATATACGCACAGTCTATGACCCTCCACATTCTCCTGCTTCTTGTTCTCAAAATGGTTCTCAAAATACACAGCATATAATAAACATGCTGGAGCTGCAGCCATTGTGTCAACATTCCAAAGGGGGGGGGGGTGGGGGGAAAGGCCAGGAAGCAGGAGAAAAGCAAAGAAGAGTTAGATGTTCCATTTTCATCTTCCACATACAGACCTGCGCTTTCGGCTCATTGGCCACCAGGTGTTACATGGCCCCCTGCTGGGATCCAGTATGGTTGGGAGATGCTGCCTCTTCCCCTGGCTCACAACCTGAATGATATTGGATACTTGTATCAAAGGAAGTAAGGGAAGATTAGATGTTAGGAAAGCGGTGCCATGCGATAAGCAGAGGAGGAGCCGTCTCCACACCAAGGTTCATAGTAGAAACTAAGTTGACTTCAAGAGCATCAGAGATACTATGTTTCTTCTTGCAAATTGGAATATATGGCCTGAGATCTGCACCAGCTTCATCTTTTTTTTTTTTAATTTTTTTTCATGTGTATTTATTTATTCTGAGAGTGAGACAGAGCACGAGCAGGGGAGGGGCAGAGAGAGAGGGAGACACAGAATCCGAAGCGGGTTCCAGGCTCTGAGCTGTCAGCCCAGAGCCTGACGCAGGGGGCTTGAACCCACGAACCATGAGATCATGACCTGAGCGGAAACTAAGAGCCGGATGCTTAACCGACTGAGGCACCCAGGCCCCTAGCTTCATCTTTTATAACGTAACTCCTTGAGTGGGAGAGACAAGGATGTGGCCACAGACAGAGCTCATGGATTTGGGAAAAGCACACAGACTTTCTTTTCCATGGTGGAGCCCCAGTAACTATCACAATGTGCAGTTTTAACAGTTATGAATTACTTTCAGAGTTACCTCTCAGTAAAACTCTTTTTAGACTTCACCAAAGTCCAGATGCCCCCTCTGGAAATCCTACAGGTGACTCCATCGCCCAAACCAGATGTTACCATGGTAAAAAAATTGATCCTGAACACCTGGTCTGCACATTCCAAAGAAACACAAGAGGGGGGGAAATGTGATTCTACCCTCATGATGTTTCTGGAAGGCAGTCCCTCTTCCTTTTTCAAGTCAGGCGTTTCTATCACATGTATGATAGAAGCCTTATAAAACATCTATCGGATACCTTCACGGGACTCAAGCAGTGTGAGTTCAGGACACCTGCAGGTGCCCAGGTCAGAGTTTCGTGGCTTTTCCTGCACACTTTTGCGATAGAAGCTCAGAGGGTACATCTCAGGGCTCTGGAATCCTGGGCCTCATCACTGTGCTTCCATTTTACCCCGTAAAGTACAAGTTCAAATCACAGATAAGAAGTAAATGAGATTATGATGTTAGCTTTCTCCAGAGATAACAGCAGTCCAGGTCATAAAACTACCATATGGCAGATTTGGCAGTCTTTCCTGAGTGCCATGGATTAATTATCACATAGACAGACTCCAGTCCCCATTTGCAAGCAGCTTGGTCCCCCTGTGGCAGAGATTGGCAACCCGGTGAAGGCGAGAGCTTGTATTATGTTTGGCCGGGACACGATGTGACCTTACTGTGGCCAGTTCTGTCATCTCTTAACATTTCGCTCATGATTAAGTTTATCATTTCAAATAAACACAAAATGTCAGGTCTCTGGGTCTACTTAACATGGAGAGCCAAAATAGACCTCTCTTTGATTTAAAAGGGTCCAGGCCAAGGAACGATCTGATTAGCTCTCCCATCTGACTTTTATTAGAGCTATCAGATAATACAGTGAGGGCAAAATCCTTGCTCCAACTGGCTAGTTGCCACAAACCAGACCCCCACAGGGTATCTGCCACATTTCCCTTGACATCTCCAGGTTACTAACTCAAAGCGGTGGTCACTGGATCGATCCTCCTGGAGTTTTGCCTTTCATCCTGGCACCTACCCACCCTGAGTCAATTCTGCCCACGTTTATCCCGGTTCTCCATCCGTGGAGGATGCCTGATTGGCCTGGACCTTTCTTCTGTTCTGACTCTCGCTGATGAGGACAGATCAGAGTGCTTGTCAACCTCTGCCCATCTGGGGCTCCAGTAAATATTCCAATTCTCTCAACAGACACCTTGCCACCATTTGACGCTGGACACAGGGTGTTGAATGATTTACTTCTCAAGTGCTTCTTCACTCAACTGAAACCACCAAGCAGAAGGCTTGAGGGGAAATGCTCTGAGTCCGTTTAGCTCTAAAGACGTTGCTGTAGATGAGAGGCGACCGGTTGACGTTTGTACCGAAGGTGCTGGAGACTTCCAACACTTCTGCCTTTGGTCCAGTCTCCGGTTTGTTTTGTGGTTACATCATGAATAGCTGTGCTAGTCGATATCATATAACTACAGACTCTGTGCAGCTTTTCAGTCTAGAGCAGAAGTCAAAGCCTCTGACTGCGCTGAGCTCATTCATCCGTTCATTTATTCAGTAAGCATTAAAATGCTTGCTCTGGCTCCATCCTGTCATCATGCCACTATTCCTCTTCATCCTGCAGTCCAGTGGGCCTTCCCTTTGAGCTTTGGACAAGCTGAGGTCCTTCCTCCCCAGGGAGACTTCTGCCCTGTTTCTTAATTCAATGTCTCCCTTCTCCATTGTATTTGACCGTAGCTTGCCTGCTTACCTTTGATTCGTTTTCACATCTCAACTCAAGGGTCCCTTCCTCAGAAAGTAAAAGGGAAATCCCATGGTCTGCCTTCACAACAAGAAGTAGAAGCAAAGAATAAAAACAATGATCACAGTTGTAATTAAGAAACTGTGCTGATGACTTATTAAATATTAACCTCCCTCGCCAGCACGTAAGCTTCGTGAAAGTCGTGACTCTGTTTTGATTGATGCTGATCCTCGATGCCTAGCCCAGTGTCTTGCCCGAAGTGATGCTCAATAAATATTTGTTTATTGATACACTGAGCACTTACATGTGTCTCCAGGAGGGCTGCTGCTGAAGTGTTGGGAGAAGTGTTCCTGGAGGAGCTCACAGGTAAGGCATGAAGGGAAAACAAACAAAGGCTGGAAATCGGTGTAGAAAATACTATAATACATTGCAGGTCCTGCAATGGGTAAAAGGTTGGTATTAAAATACGTAGATTTCCAATACCCTTTACCACATTGCTATAACCCTCACTAACACCTTTGAGGGGAAGGTAGATACAGATACAGATTTTTTTTTTAAAGCCAATTTTCAATTCATTGAACTTGTCAAACAAATAATACTGTGAAAGCCTAAGTGCTCTTGATTTTCAAGAACCAGGCTTGGTTCAGAGGAAAAGAAGTGGTTTTATCAGAATTCCAAATATCAATGGAAGAGCTTAAAAGACTGTGGAAATGCTGTTTCATAAGGAAAGCAAAACAAGAGGAGCAGATATATGATGATGTTGTAGTCTTATTATCATCTGGTAAAGAAATTTTCTTTAAAAAATTACACTGGGTGAGAGACAAGTTTTGGAGAACAGTATCTAAGAAGCAGCCCCAGCCTTTCTCCCCTCATAAAGAACAACGTTTAGTGGGAGAAGTCGGGTGTCGGACAAATTCTCAGATAGGTTTGGAAAATCCTGGGTCATGAGTACTTGTAAGTCACTTCCTCTGGCATAGCCCAGTCAGCCTGTAAGCCACTTAGAAAAGGTTCTCTCCCATTCAACACACTACTACAAAAACATGGGACCAGCAAAACCAATATGGCGCCCACGCAGTCTATTAGCAAGGGCTGAGAGATGTGTCCAGATGCAGAGTTCCAAGAACAGTGTCACAGAGCACCGACTGTGCCAGTATGGTATGAGGAAACCAGTCAAGAGTTCCTGGGCTCCCAAGGAGCACAGGGTATACGCTAAGATGTAGAGAATAGACAAAGAATGCAGAAATGCTAACTATGAGAAGGAGATTCCAGAACACGATCCCCAAACACCAGATGAAATAACCTATTAGTAGTGGAGACCAGCAGAGCCAGAGGATGGTATGAGCCCTGGACAGTTTCTTCTTCGATGCCAGGATGACTGTCTCGTCAACAGCAATGCTTCAAAAATTATAAAACCCAGGAGGGAGGAGGATAGGTAGAGAATCTTAGACATTACTGGAAATTATTTTGGTGGTGACAGAGGTGATGAGATTAAGAGTTTTCAGCCATTGGTGGAAATCAAGGCACTTGAGTTAAAATTTTATTTTAGTTGTAGGAAGATAAGTCTACGTTTCTGCAGCACAGATTATGTGACTATCAACATGTTGAACCTGCTACAATGCAGGTTGCCAAGAGCTAATGAAAGGAATGACCAGGTCTGTCTGTCAGTGAATAGAGGGAAGGAATTTGAGTTGGGTCATGAAACCTAAGTAAGAATGTATCCACTGAAGGTGGTCGGAAGTGAATTCCAGGCAGAGGGAGTAGCGGGTACTCAGGGAAAGGGGCACAGAAGAACACGGCCCAGTCAGGGAGCAGAAAGAAGGTCAGAGTAGCTAGAAAACATCAGCGTTTCTAAAAGAATGAGTCTGGGAAGTTGGGGTGAAGCTAAGTTAAGGAAAATATGCTCAATCCTGCAGCCTCTGAAAATGGAAGTTTTTAAGAAGAGAACGAAGTTGTCAGAGTTTTCCACAATGGGAGGGAAATGGGAATCACTTCTCTAAAGGATAATTTGGCTTTTTCTCTGCCTTAAATGCACATGACTTTGACCAAGGAATTCTGTTCTAGGAATCTGAATTAGAAATGTTAGCTTGCCCATGTCCACAAAGCTGTGTGTGCCTAAAGATGATTACTGCAACAGTGTTTAAAATAGAAAAAAAAAAGCAGGTAGCCCCAATGTTCATTGTAGGGGACTCTGATATAGTGACTGGTGAAATATTATACAAAAGTTAAAAGGCGTAAGATTCATTATTCCTGAAATTGAAAGATATCCAAGGTATAATCAAATTCCAGCTTCATCCCTTTAATAACGTATGTTCTTGAGCAATTACTTTAACCTCTATGTGCCTGTTTTCTCCTGTGCAGAACAGGGATAGGAATATGCATATCTCATAGAGTCATCACGAAGATTAAATGAGTTAATACGTATAAAGGGCTTAGAAAAATATCTAATGAATATTAGACACACTATGCATTATTGTTATTATGTATTAAGATAGAAAAATAGCATAGCACAATATGCATAGTGTCATCTCGTTTGGGTTAAAAAGACATAGGAGGGCACCTGGGTGGGGGCACCTGGGTGGCTCAGTTGGTTAAGCAACCGACTTCAGCTCAGGTCATGATTTCACAGGTAGTGAATTAGAACCCCATATGAGGCTCTCTGCTATCAGCACAGAGCCCACTTCAGATCCTCTGCCCGCCCCCTACTCTCTCTGCCCACCCTACATGCACTGTGTCTCCCTCTCAAAATAAATAAACATTTAAAAAAACATATGAAACTTAAGTGACTGAAGTATTTCTAATACCTTTTTTTTTTAAGTAGGTTTCACACCTAACACAGAGCCCAAGGTGGAGCCTGAATTCACAACTCTGAGATCAAGACCTGAGCTGAGATCAAGAGTCAGATGCTTAACTGACTAAGCCACCCAGATGCCCCTATAATACCTTTCTGAAAGAAGGCCAATGGAACTGTTGGCAGGTGATATATCTAGGAGTTGGAACAGATGCTCAAGACTGGCAGGGGAAGGGGGCCATTTTATCATTTTATTCCCTCCTGTACTGTTTTTCATTTAAAACACATAATATGGGAGCACCTAGGTGGCTCAGCTGGTTAAGCATCCGGCTTTGTCTCAGGTCATGATCTCACAACTGGTGGGTTCGAGCCCCGTGTTGGGCTCTGTGCTGACAGCTCAGAGCCTGGAGCCTGCTTTGGATTCAGTGTCTCCTTCTCTCTGTTCCTCCCCTGTTCTCTCTCCCTCTCTCAAAAACAAATAAACATTAAAAAGATTTAAAAAATGTTTTAAACAAATAATATGCTTGCATTACTTGTAAAATGACCAAAAAAAAAAAAAAACCAACCAAATTAGGGATGATGTTCAAAATATGTATTTACTAAACCACCTGAGGTAGATCTACATGAGATAATTTCAACAAATACAATATTTAATGGAAAACGGTGGCATACAATAAATGTCCCGGTCATTAGGATGCTGTAACAGGTTTGGAAATTCTCCAGCTCAAAACAAAATGACCATGGCCCTGTGTTCCATTCAAAGTGCCACCTTGGAGGTGGAAAGAAAAGGCTTCCAATTATTATTATCATTACTATCAAATATTAACTATAATTATTAAATATTATGTCAATATAATCATCATTATCATTATTATCTTAGCTTCATAATGTACTAGCATAGTGACCTTGGCAGGTTTTATAACTTCTCTGGCTTCTTTTTCCTTTGAGTATAATAATGGTCCTTGGCCCCAGGTAGCAGTGAGGATTAAATGAGATAATGCATGTAAGGCACTTTGCAAAGTGGTTAGCATAGAGTAAGGGCTCAAAATGCATAATAATAATAATAATAATAATAATAATAATAAATCACCTCTTCTTATATATATTTAAAATTTTTTAATGTTTATTTCTTTTTGAGAAAGAGAGAGAGACAGAGCACAAACAGAGAGAGAGGGAGACACAGAATCCGAAGCAGGCTCCAGGCTCTGAGCTGTCAGCACAGAGCCTGATGCGGGGCTTGAACTCACAAACCATGAGATCATGACCTGAGCCAAAGTCGGACACTTAACTGACTGAACCACCCAGGCGCCCGACACCTCTTCTTATATTAACCATACTCAAGGTCATTTTCCCCCACTGAGGCCATTCTACTGAACCCCATGCAAAGGAAGAACTGATTCAAAGAAGTTTCTAAGAAATTTGAGCTTCTTTCTTATGGACACCATTCTCTACATGGAGAGCTTAACCCTTCTGATAATGGAGATACCTGATTTAAAAAAGAATAGTTAATGAAAAATTGACCTACCACGTTCTAAGAATTTTGAAGCTCAGAAACTCTGGCAGATGAATATATTTGGATAAAATTCACTTCCAACTCCTTACAAAAACGAAAGCAAATAAAACGACAACAGTTGCTTTCTCTGCTCAAAAGAAAATGTCCCATGTCCCTGTCCTTTGATGAGATGATATCAAGAAGCCATCATTCAGTGCCAATTCATGAGAATCAGCAATGTACTGTAGTAAGATTAAGTCATGGCAGGGATGCAGGACAGGGGTGTAATTAACACTGATGAGTGCTTGGATTTTTTTAAAACCAACATCAGGAAACCCACGCAAAACTACACTGTAATGTAAAACATTCTCCTGAGCTGGCAGGGGAGTGGACAGCATGACCCACAGGGTCTCTGTTCCAACTCGAATTGCTATTATTCTCTGGGATGTGATGTCTTAATCAGAAACAATAGCTTGTCTAATTGACTAAGGTTGGGGGGAGCCCTGCTACCTCTCGCAGATATCTCAACAGCGAGCGCAGTAAATGAGTAATGCAGTGAAATTAAGAAAGGACAATTCAGACAGTGAGATCAATTAGATTGTGAACAGTCATACAAGCAGAGGCCCAGAAGCTTCTTCACTTGAAGTGCTTAACACTAGAAAGGTGACACAGAGACATTTTCTGCAGAATTATCTTTTATTTGCAAGATTCCATGGGCTATTTCTTTTCAAGAGTAATAGTGAAGAATGGCTCACATTTATGATGTGCCTCTCACTTAAGGAGTTAAAAAATATTCACATATATTATGTGTATATCTCTAGTCGCCACCACAAAATAATTTATTATAATCCCAAATTTGCAGATGTGGAAATTAAGCCAAGAGTGATCTATTATCTCTAAAAAAACCATATATATTATCATACGTAAAGTAAAATACAATATACGAAATATCTTAAATGAGAAATAATAGTCCTGGTACAAAACCCTAATGTTCCCTCTTATATATGAGGAATATTGCACATACACCATATAGCGTAGCTATTTTTGTTCAAACCCTTGCTGGCATGTAGCTGGACAAAAGCAGGAGAATCTTCTCTCTGAAAGTCAGTTTGTTAGAGAGGATTTGCTTATGCAGTTTGAATATGGTTTTTCCATCAGTTTGACTGCCAAGTTAGAATGCAGTTTGAAAGCAAAGGATATAGGACTGAGAGCCAAGAGGCCTGCCACTTCCTGACTAGGCATGTGATTTTTTGGACAGGTCACTAAACGTCTCTGGAGTGACATTTCCTTAAAGTTTCCACTGCCAAGGACTCCCTTCCTCTCTCCCCTTTCTCTTCCATCCCAAGAAATGCACACTTATCAATTGCACTGCATTTACTATGTATCAGACCAACCATCCCAACCCCTTATTTATTATTATTATTATTATTATTATTATTATTATTATTGCTATTTGCTCATCACCTGCCAATAAGAACCTGATTAGAAGGCAACCGTTATTATTATACTCAAGTGAACCAACAACTTGATCTGTTGCTTTATTCTGGGTAAGATGTACATTAATACTGTAGAATATTAAAATGGGTCCATGCCTCTCCATTCCTCCCTATAGGTCTTCTACAGGTTCAGGAACCCCAAGTCGGGAGCCACCAGACTAGGTTCCTCCAACTCCAATGAACGAAGAAGAGGTGAGAAAGGACAGGGCTGATCTGAGAGCCTTGGTCCTCTCAACAGCTCAGAGCTATTCTGTTTCACTACAATTGCCATTGGTGTGGGATACCTAGAACCAGATTGAGAGACCTCCCAAACTTTAGATAGAAACTGGAAATCCCAGCTTCTGTGCAAAACGTCATGTTTAAATGTGGGTTACCCTGTATTCATCAAGTCTCAGATGACATCGTTCAAAATGCATCGTAATTTCTGAGGAATTAAGAGGTAAAAAAAAAAATGTTTCCTAGAAGTTTTTAATCATTTTCTTTTAAAATTAATTTTACTTAGAATTTTGAAATTTAATTTAAAATTTTGTAAGACATAATTTCGATGTAAAAGGATCATGGGGCTGAGTATGACCTTTGGGTCACCAGCTGTTGCTATTGTCGTCGTTGTTGTTTGACTTCTGCCTAGTCTCCATGTTCTCCAGTGTCCCTTCTTGCTCTGTTATTCAACTACTCAGTCAAAACACTGAGATGATCATAAACGTAAACCTCTTAAAATATAACCTTCCCCAGGAAAACCAGTAGGTGAAACAGATTAATCGAGAACTCAGTGAGTCCTAGATAGACGTATCGAACACATCCCACTTTAAATAAGCTTATATAGAACTAAATAAGAGTTGGTTACAGCTTGATTCATTGACAAAGCTGAATAATGCATAATATCATTATGCTTCATCTAAAATTGATAAAGGATTTATCTATTGTTATTGAGTTACATTTTATATTTTAAAGCCATGATTTGTATTTTCAGGGCTCAAATATTTTCATAGAGTATCAGAAAACTTTTAGCCCCCCAGCCCTCAGCTTGTGTTGCTTCATAGATGAAATGGCCATATGCAAAGCACCGGTCTATTTCATCCTTCAAGTGAGGACCCATTACTTGCCAGGAGAGTGTGCGTGCTACGTCACTTTGTCCTCAAATAACACTTTGAGGTAGGTATTACACACGTAGCTTCAGCTTGCTAAGAAGGAAATTTGGACATGATAAAAAGACTGACTCAGAATCATAGCTGATTATGCTGTCCCTTTCTGGTTCCTTCTATACCAGCCCCTCATTTGCAGTGTCTTGGGAGGCTAAGCAGTATACACTACTATCAAGGGTTCTTCTTCCCAAAGCTTCTGGTTGGATTTGGCCAATAGGGAACACCACCGATAAAGTAGAGGGGAAAAAAGAGAGGGTGATCTCAGTGTATTTCCCTTTAGCTCCCTCCCTGTGTGGAGCAGAACCCTCTTGAGATAAGGTGGTCATCTCCACATGGCCCTTGGTCTCTTGAGTCTACCCACCTCTCCTTCCTCTTGCCTCTGAGGCACAAGGGTCACAAAAGGGCCTCTCTGTGAGTATTCCTTGGGTCTCCCTCTATCCTGGCGGCTTCTCTATACCTGCCCACAGTTTTGTAAATAGTCCCTTTATTTAACTCTCTTCAAAAATCTCCTTATTTTTGTGGGTGCCAAGCCCAGACAGCTCCAAGAACCAACCAGAGTTTCAAGCCCAGGTCCTAATAACTCAGAATCAAAAATACTTTCCAGCAAACCACAGAGCTTCCCAAATTATCTCCTTAGGAAAGCTCTGAGCCTGTGGTATTACAAGTCTGTTTTTAAAGGGGGAGGGGGGGAGGAAACACTTAATAAGATAGACAATTATTTCCTGTCATGTAACATCTTCTTCACTAATGTCAAATACCATTTCTTTGAGAACCATCTAGTACCTTTGAACTGTTTGGAAGAAAAACGCTATGTAAATCCAAGGTATTAATAGCGTATCATTTTTGCCTAGTGATAAAAGCCCCAGCGTCACAAGGCTACTACAGGATAAAACCATTTCAACAGGAGAAAATCTTCAGGAAACAGATTCTACTACAAAGACATTCAGTTTGCTTAAAAAGTATAGGTTTGCTGAACTCATAAAGGTGTTACAGGATTTGCTAATGCGAGGAGGAACGCAAGATTACCTGTACGTGGAGAACGGAATGTTCTGTTTCCCCTGTCACAGTCGGCGGTATCATTAATTGCATAGGTAGTCACCTGGGGCTGCTTGGGTGCACCTCAGTGTTTGGTTCCTACCGACATTATACAACAACTTCTCTCAATGCCAATAATATCCCCCTCTTATTGTTTTCAGCCACACGGTTTCTATTTATATTCTAAGTAACTCACCAGGCAATTCTGGGTTCCGGTTTATTTTTCCGTAAAACGAATGATAATACAGTACAAAGTAAAAGAACAAATGCTTTTCATAAACATTTACTTGGACTGGGCCACCGCTAAACTGTGTCTTTGCATTTTCTCAGCGGGCACATCTTATGCAACTTAATATTTACAACATACTATACCAGTACACTTTATTATCCTCGGGTTACAGGTGGGGAAACTGAGGCCCAGTGTGTTTACTTATCTTGCCCAAAGTCAGCTCAGAGACAACAGAACGCAGGCCTGAATCTCCTGCCAAAACACTCAGTTTTACGCGGGGTTACACCGTCAAATGCAAACTGAGACGGGATTGCTGCACAGACTTAATGGAGCCAGCCGGGGAGGATGACAAAACTGGAAAGCAGGTGCCCCACCTAAAGGGACAGTCAATGTCCAGCTCCAGCTGAGCGATCATTCCCGTAAAGAATGCGGACACAGGATAGCCATGTCTTTGGCTTTTCAAGGGAAGTGAAAATCCTGAATGTTTCTATGTGAATCTCCTGATTTTTATTTATTTTTTTTATTTGTTTATTTTGAAAGAGAGTGTGCGCATGAGCAGGGGAGGCGCAGAGAGAGAGGGAGAGAGAATCCCAAGCAGCCTCTGCGCTGCCAGCCCAGAGCCAGATGCGGGGTTCAATCTCATGAACTGTGAGATGATGACCAGAGCCCATATCAAGAGTCGGATGCTTAGCTGACTGAGCCCCCCAGGTGCCCCTGAATCTCCTGATTTTTAAATGCAGGTTATCAGCTCATAAAAATAGTTTAAGTGTGCAAGCTAAGCTCACGGTCCACAGGTGTGTGTGCTGTGCCTTTCCCTCGACTTCTTGGTGTGCAAAGCCAGGAAGCTCAGCTCTACGGTACTTTGACCATCTTAGCTTCTTTCGAGGCCGGGAGCATCACACAGGTCATGGAGTTGGTCATGAGGGTGACCAAGCCATCCTCACTTGCCTGGAACTTTCCTGCTTTCAAAGCCACAGGACCCTCGCCCCAGGAAACCCCAGCCCCAGACAACGTGGGGCCCTTGGCCACCCGGTCAAAGCAGAGAACTGACTTCTGGCATCTGCAAAACTCCAGAAGGTCAAATAACCTGACCTTTAGAATGTGTCCTTTCTGGGGAATCTCACTCTCCTTGGAGGTGCTAATTTGCTAAAGCTTTTGTGTTTCCACTTCAAAAATGAAGCTGCCTCTGAAGTCAGGGTGGAACATTCCCTAGGACAGCCCCCCAGAGCAAGTTTCCCAGAAACTCTCCGCAAATGAGGAGAGGAGGGCACTGGAAGGCAGGCGACGTCCCCGAGAAGGCTTCTGGTTGTTATTTGTCAGAGCATCCTAATTCGAATCCAAATGGGAGCGTGCCATTATCGGGGATTCACACAGCTCCAGGTAAACAGCTAATGAGCAGGCTGCCAGTTCCATTTTTATCAAGAGCCCTCCGAGACTCAACCGTGCCATTTCATAAAATATGCAGATGATAGTGCGGGGAGAAGAGCAAAGGCTTTGAAAATGATTCACACAACCTAAAAATGATGTTGAAAAGGGAGGAATTAAATATTCACAAAGTGAGAGAAATTAAGGCATATTAACGGTTCGAATGTGGAAATGAAATGAATAACACGCACAGAGTTGATGAGAACGGCGTGATTACGGATCTGCCCAAAGTTTCTAATTCTGACACCGTGCGGTGTGGAGGTGCCCGTGTGGCTGGTAAGGGCAACACATGAGGTATGGGACGAGGCTCACGACGCGGACGGATCAGAAGCAAAGCGAGGAAGACACAGCAGTGATTAACATGAGGCTCCGTTCTGTGCTGAGGGTGAACTCCACGTTCACAAAATGAATACTAATTACGAGCACAAAACAGACTTTAAGTTGGCCAGACGCTTGATGTTGAATGTGGCTATTAAGTCCATAATGAGGAAGGCAAGGGAAGGCGTTAAGTCTGGAGGGGCTACATTCGGTGAGGTCACCCTATCCTCCACTTTGAAAAAGGGGACAGAAAGCCAAAACTGTGGCCCATCCAAACTAGAATTAGCAGTAATTATTATATAATATGTAATGATGAGATTTAAATGGCTAACACATTTTCTCTGCTGAGATCATTTAGACATGATTCATACAAATGATGAAATTAATAGATCTTCCCCTTTCAGACTGCCAGGCAGCCTCAACTAGATTTTTCAACAGAGACGGATCCTAGTGAAATCATATGAATAGAGAGATTTACGGAAATTGCAGGAGGGATTGGTTCAGTGTAGAAGAACACACTGGGGTTTAGAGAAATTCACGCATTCCCGTTGGCGATGAATGCATTGCTCTTGGTCTTTGCTTTTTCTTTTCTTTTTTTTTTTAATTTTTAAAAATCTACCTGTAGTTTTAAGAGGGGTTTTAGAGGTAAAGAAACCAACATCCTCCAAATAAAGAGACACAACACCGAAGGCTAAACAAATATTTACAGGGCGATAGAGCTGCCCTTCTTGAGTCAAAAATACAAAAGGACACAGTGTCTATACATACAAATACATCTTAAATAGTGACAGGGAGATGACTCAAGAAATTTAAAATTTAACACCTACGGCAAACAATTTAAGAGATGACGGTATTTGCATAGGAGGTATTTTTGATTTCAGTGCACCTAAAATTTTCAAGAGAAAATTAAGGAAAAGGTAAATAAAAAGGAAACAAAAAGGAAAGCTCAAAGCCATCTTTGATAAAGCATTTCTTTAGCATTTCTGCTTAAAACCCATCATTGTTATCAGATTTGGGGATTTTTTTTCCCTCCTGCAGAAGTATAAGGCAGTTACGGGGGACATGAGGACTGCCAGAGATCCGCTGTGTTTTCTGAGGGGACAGTTCCCTACTCCTATTCACTGCACAGCACATGAGCAAATTAACAGGCACTTGGGGAGGAAGCCCACAGTACGAGGCTCAGGCATGTAATAATTAACATAGCCTTGCTACCTCCCTGGCATCTTGGGATGAAAATATTATTCACAGCTGTGATCGCCTCAAAATCTCCTATTTTATGGCTTTGACACATCCATGAATAATGCCATTTACTATAATGTGCAGCATATCAGAAAGAATATTTTTACAGTGTGGCTGCTTCTCCAGAATTCCTGGTAAACCCAAAATGAAACCTTGGTTCCCTTCAGCATCTACAGAAAACAGAATGTGACACGGCACTACCGATCTCTTCTGCTTTACTGATCACCTACTATGTGCCAGAAATTCGGTGTGTTCTTTGTCTAAGCCTTACAATGGCTCTATGAGGGCAATGCCGTTATTGTGTCCATCCTGTACGTGATGAAATGGGGGCTTGGCAGGTTGAGGTCAAACAGCCAAAGACATAGAGGCAGGGTAGGAACCTCCATCTGCTTTGCTCCAAAGCCCGTGCTCTTCCCACAGCATGGAGTTCAAAGGCAACTTTCAATATAGCCATGACATTGGTTTCCATCATGTCCCGGGCCCCACTGGGTCTCCAGGGGATCGCCCTGGCAATTAATTCATTTAGGGAATCTGTTTGGAATTTTTTCTACTCTGCTTCATCACTTTGAGGACCTTCTTTTTCACTTTTCCTACCCTCGACTTGAGAACGCAGCTCAAGTGCACGCCCTGGCCAATGCATTCTCCACCCCACAGTTGAGACTGAGAATTTCCCAGTGAAAATCGAGCCGGGAGCTCCCTTGTCTAGAATCTTGGTACTTTTTTCCTTACACTGAGGACAGTGGTGGGCAATACAGTGCCTACGATGTCCCAGGTGATCTTAAACATCCTGTGCCCTGTGCCCCCAGCCTCATATCCTGCTTTCCTCCTTCAAGGTCTTTCACTAACATCCAGCAAAGAAAAAACCATGGATCTCAATCTGTCTCCAGGCATCCTACATGCTGAGCTGCCTCTACCCAGAACCCCTCGGCTAATTCCTCCTTGTTCTGTCGATCTTCCTTCCCTCACATTTCACAGAGCTCTCAGAGTTGACACTTTTAACTCCCTCGTCTACTTGGAGTTTTCTAGATGTTCTCATAACTCTGTGTTCTCCCTGACCATTGTCACGATTAGGATTGTCCTCTGTATGATTGTTTGTGCCATAATATCTGGTCCCCATGGGAGATTTTTAAATTCCATGATGGCAGAGACTATGTTCTCTGGCTTATGCACATAGTAGGTGCTCAATAAATATGTATGGGAGGGAGAGAGGGAGGGAGCAAGAAAGGGGGGGAGGGAGGGAGGACTGGCTGAAGCATCTTCGTTTTAACCAGAATCCTTCCTGCCTCCATTTTCTGTGTTGTCTAAGCCCGCACTGGACGTCCTTCCTTGTTGATGTTCACAGCACTTAACAACGACCAGCAACTATTGCATCGTGACCACTGTTGTTTTATCAGGAGTGGGGAGGCTGAGCTTGTGTCCTCGGAAAATCATCTGACTGCAGGAGCCTTGACTCCCCTGGGGCCCCCGTCCCTTCTCCGCACACCTCTCTCGGAGGCTTGTAACGCTGTGTGCTACAATTGCTTATGTGCATGGCTGCCTCCCTCCCTCACCAGACTGCAAGCTCCCCACACTCAAGGACTTACCTGGGGCGTATCTGAGTCCCTCCAGGGCCCAGCACAGGAGGTACTAGGTACATGGCTGTTAAAAAAACAATTCCCGGCATTAATGACGCAGGGAGTCCTTGAATGAACAACTAGAGGGATTAGTAAATTGGCGAGTTAATAAAATAACTCGACACGAAAACACAGTTATTCACACAAGTATTTCCTAAAGTGGAGTTAGTGCCTTCCCCGCTGGCGGTACACAAGATAATGTTTAGGGATACGTAAGCGAACGTTTCGATTGTAGTTGCTAAGGGACAAAGAAAGAGATGTGACCAAAAAAAAAAATTAACCTGCACATTAAATCCCTTATATCATTGATGCTATTACGTAGGACGATTTAAGTTAAATAAAAATATTAAGCAAATACAGTGGTATTACAAGTGTAGGATATGGCAAAAATCATGAAAATGGTACATAAATGTGTGAGGTCGGGAGCATATGGTTTGAAAGTGAATGGGGAAAAAAAAACCCTAAGATTTCATGAGCTTTTACTATGCTCCAGGTAGTGTTTTATTGTTGTTGTTGTTGAAGTGTTTACTTATTTTTGAAAGAGAGAGAGAGAGAGTGTGCACGTGTGAGTAGGGGGTAGGCAGAGAGAGAGGGAGACAGAGGGTCTAAAGCAGGCTCCGCACTGACAACAGCGAGCCCGATGCAGGGCTTGAACCCACAAACTGTAAGATCATGACCTGAGCTGAAGTCAGATGCTTAACTGGCTGGGAGCCCCTGTTCCAGGTGGTGGTTTCAGCATTTGACCTGTATTAAACTCAGGGACTCTTCATAATAGCCCTCTGAGTAAAAACTGTGCCATTTTACAGGTGAGGATAAGGAAACTGAGCTATAGAGAGGGGCAATCTTTACCAGGGTCGTATCACCGATAAGTGTTTGAACCAGGGTTCAAATCCAGGTGGAGCCTGAGGTCTTACACGCAGTGCTGCTCAGACTCTGGCAGAGAAGGCAGAAAGGAGCAAATGAGCAAACATGAGGGTCAGTGAGTGAAGCATGGGCTAAGGGGTCACAAGAAAGGGAATAACTAACCGCCGAGCCAAGTGCCTTTCCTGAGCATGACTCTGAACCGGGAAAGATGCCACAAGGGACCCCGAGTCACCTTTGTTCTGTTTCTGGCCTTTCCGCAGCCACAGTAGTGCAATAGTCACCCCAGACCTCCACGTGGAGGCCAAGTTCTCCAACCACATCTACCTGTGGCTCATGAAAGGGGAAAATGCCCCATGTGTCTCCACTAGTGTCTGAGGGCCCTCCCTCTGAGCTCTGACGTCCAACTAAACAGGCGGATGTGAGGCCGACCCATTTGCTCCCGGACGATCCTGCTTGCACCCGCGTGGGAGGGGATGGGAACAGAGGGATCCTCATGGCAGCCGTCATGGCCCAGGGGATAGGACCCGAGGGCCACCCATGCCCACTCAGAAAAACACGTGTCTCTTCTCACTTAATGATTCTCTTAGAGAGTTCAGCATCCTTCCCCATGCACCAGGATCATGTTTGCCCATGACTTTTCAAGAATCAACCAACTCCCCTTCCCTTTCCAAATCTTATACTTCTCCTGCACCTCATATGTTCCCCCTCTAGCTCTTTATGCAAATCCTAAGTCTGAATTCTATCTAGGCCCCTTAGTAGCTGTGCATCACCGGGTACCTGGGCTATGGCTCCCTTCCCCAGGTGTTAAATGGAACGATATCAGCCCCCCCCTTATCGGGTCTCTGAGAGGTGGAATGATCGAATTTAAGTCACGGAAAGCACGGTAACTGGCGCATGTTAACAGTCAACATACGGTGGCTTGAACCCTATAGTGGGGTTGATGGCAATGCCTATGCTCGCGAGAGCAACATTTACTTTTCCAGCTCTACACTTTATTTCGTTGTCCAGGCTTTTTCCACCAGGTGAAAGAAACTTAATTGATTCAGGCTCTCACCTCCTCCCTTTCCTTGAGGTTGAAACTTAAATTCCAGAGACCGGGTTTCTGGTCCCCGGTCACTGTTACCTGTCTATATGGATATACAACAATGTGTCCCGATTCGGTCTTGAACAGGAGAGTTAAAATTGCCTCTCCTCAGCACAACGCAAGGCCCCGTCAGCAGTCCCCCGTCACTGCCAGGCCACATTCGGATGGATGTACCTTTCCGATTCCTTCCACTTTGCCCTACAGTAGGGGAGAGCTCTGTAGGCTGCATTAGAACTATCTGCACGTCGGGGCCCCTGGGTGGCTCAGTCGGTTGAGCAGTTCTTGGGGTCGAGCCCCGCATCCGGCTCTGTGCCGACAGCTCAGAGCCTGGAGCCCGCTTTGGCTTCTGTGTCTCCCTTTCTCTCTGCCCCTCCTCCCCTGCTCATGCTCTGTCTCCGTCTCTCTCAAAAATAAACATTAAAAAAATAATAAGGAACTGTCTGCACATCATCCCGCATCAGTCCAGATTTGGAAGCACAAAATATTAACGCACTGAGGCGCTTCACAGTCGAGGGAGGAGCGGAGGGTCACCTTCTCGGAATGACTCCTGAAAATGTACCGCGGCACTGGCCTGCGAACGTCAGGAGTATGGAGAATCACGAAGCTGCCACCAGAACTACCGGCTTCAAACCCACTTGTTGACTCGGGATTAAGAAGCTGCTTCACCACGGCCAGCTCGGGAGCCACCCCTGCCGCGTCTGCGGTGGCGACAGCGGAGACGCTCTGCCGTCCGCCTCTGACATCCGCGAAATCAGCCTCTGGATGAGGGGACTGCTTTTAAGACGCGCCTGCAAACGGCAACCTTCCCTGGCCGTGCTTTCCAGAAGAAACCGCAGAAGCGGGAGGAAGGTAGCCCCCGCCTCTTTCCCACCTTCTGTTTACCAGAAAAATGCAAGGTGGTGCAAGGATGAGGAAAGGTGAACCTGCAGACAACTAGCAAAGAATTGTCCCCCCGCCTCTTCGAGGACGGGCCACTAAGACCCTGGGGATGGGACCCTGTGGTGAGCTAATGCCAGAAGAACCATAAGGATGTCACAGCAAGTTCTTCACTGGTGTTGAGCAGCTGCATGAGGACGGGGGGTGACCTGGCACCTTCGGTCTTGTTTCCAGTTTTCGCAGACTCTAGGTCCGTGAATTTTGTTATGTGAGCCCTTTCCAGTGCCTTCGCCTCTCCATGTTCCCTTTACAGCCGCTCACCTGGTGTCATTAGCACCCATTTTACAGGTGAGGAAACTGAGGCCAATGTGGATGAAGGATTCAGCATCGTGTGGTTTTGTTGATGTTAAAACTTCTTCCATTTGGGTCGTCCTTTAAAAAAAGAATTCCAAATTACTGATACAAGATTAGACGGGAAAGTAACTTTATTTGGAATGAGGAAATACAGGCTGCCGAATTATAAATGTTAAAGAGCCAAAATCTGGAAAAATAACTCAATATTTTAGTAACTGCCTGACATCTCTAAAAGATTTTTTCCTACATTTTTTGTGTGTGTCATGTTCTTTGTCTTGTTCTGACAGAGATTTTATAAAATATCTTTCTATAGAGGAAATAGAAAAATAACGTCATCCTTCCCCAGCAGGGTTGATCAAAACCTCTTCTATTATTGGTAGTTTATAAATGTTTATGGGAGTTTTATATCTCAGAGGCAATGTCACATACATTTTTAGAATAGTTCTCAGCTTGGGGAAAGCCTCCGTCAAGTTTCTTTCCTACGTAAGCTGTAGGATGTCGGGGATATTCCAAGTTTTCCACGGAATGACTAACCCTAAACACTCTTTGAATGAACAACCCTCAGTTACCAGTTTGTCACCGATGTCCTTATTTCATGGTGTATTCCATATTTTACTGTCCCTCGTTTATGCTGGTATTCCGTGTCATATTAGTAAGGAATTTAAGCAGTGGCATTATGATAGTTTCTTTTAATTTCCCTTAAAAGACAAAAAAATAATGTGCGGTGCAATTAGTTTTTTCTTTATTTTTTAAAATTTATTTTGGGAAAGAGAGAGCACAAGCTGGGGAGGGGCAGAGAGAGAAGGAGAGACAGAATCCCAAACGGCCTCCACACCGACACGGGCTTGAACCCACAAAGCGAGATCGTGACCTGAGCCAAAACCAAGAGCCAACAATGGAACTCCGCCCAGGATGGTGCGTGACCGTTCTCCTGAGAGAACAGAACCTCCAAGTAGACCGTTGACGCGTATCATATTCTCCACACACATATCTGATGCTCAGAAGAATTTTCCACAGACTAGCGTTCAACTCCTCACTTTCCTAACCATGTGTGTCTTCTACTGACCATTGGCGGTACGGACACCTTAGGCTATCTTCACATCAGAGGGCTGCCGTTGGCTTTGTGCCTTCCCACCACAGCATTGGGTTCATCGACTCAGTAGGTGTAGGGGTGTTTCTAGAAGCCACTCCACACCAGGATACCAGCAGGATCTTGACCGATTGGAGGAGCACAAAAATATATCATACCAACCCCCAAGGAAATCTGTCCTCCAAGCACGTTTCCTATTACTAGACCTTAAAATACCAATGGTCATTCTGACGCCACTCAACTCAAAGGTTAAGTAGGGCTGAGGCGAAGTTGGAGAGGAAAAAGGCAGCATCTTAACCGATTCTGCCCCAAACATTTTACTTGCACAGATGTTATACATACATATCGCCATGACAACACATTAGAAGGACCCCTCCCAGGGCCTGAAATGTGAGAGTCTCTGAAGCTCACGCTTGTTTGGCCTCAAGGTACAGCCAAAACCCCAGACCGGGAGCGTCTTTCCGCCATGCCTAAAGACCTCCCTGTTCCAAGAAGCGTCTGCCTAGTCTGGGGACATCTGCTTGCTCTATATTAGCCACAATTAATAATCAGAAGCAGAGACGTAGCCACTTAACGTATATCAACCACTCTTCTGGGAGGGAGCTGTCATCCTCTGGTTCCCTTTTCCCAAGATAGGGAAATTGATAGGTCACTAGTGTCTGTGAATAGCACTCAAAAGGTATCATATTTATTCTAGCTTCAGCTTCAAATCAGTGGCTATCTGCATTATGAAGAACATCATTCTATAAAACACATTTGGTCTTCATTTCACAAATGCTCCTGAAGGGAACATATGGTAATCTGTTTAACTTTGTATTCCACAGAGATATTTAAGCCCCATCCACCAAACTCTCATGCTATTTTTATTATAAAATTCATGTCCTTTTTACACCCTAAATATCCCCCCTTTCTGCTTAGATGGTGAAAACCACCCGAGGCTACAAAACTACCCTGTTTACCATCAAATTCATGAGTCACGCCCTACAGTCATTAAACGGAACAAAAATATTATTGACAAGGGGGTTGACAAGCACATATGGGTGGAGCCCATATTCTTTTGGGTTTCAGGCATGAATGATGTTGAAGTTATTTGTTTTTTTTAATCAGAACCCATGCTAACAAAATCTCTCAATTTGATCTTCTGACTTATTTGTCTCCTGCTGGAAGCTAACTCCTGTAAGTTTTTCTCCATTGCCCATTTTTGAGGCTATATTTCCAAGTCTGATTACTTTCCCAGATAGGAATATTGCTTCTCCTTGCTTCTATTCCCCATCCACAGTGTGGTTTAAAGCACTAATTTCACTTCTTAAATATCCCTAAGCTCACTGCCCTTCCCCACTCCCAATGAGAGTTCACTGTGGGATAGGACAATGGGAACTCGAGGTTTCCATTCTAATGAGTCATTGATGTTCAAGCTGTAAAACAGAGCGGGTGCTTAACTGGGAGCTGCTTGTCAATGCAAGGAAGAGAGCAGCATTCCTAAAATTTGGTCTGGGGGAGAAGTCATTTCTCAAAAAAAAAAAAAAATCAATGCAATTCCTTCTCCCAAAGTAGGGGGGAAGCAGGGGAGGAGGGCAGTTCATGTAACGCGAAACAGCGGCTTGCCTCTCTGTATGCCCATCACCATTTATGAAAGATGGTCTATGACCAGGTGATTCTCTGTGGTCGTTTGAAAACATGTTTGGAAAACAGTTCATTTTAAACCCTCATCGGCTTTCATTGATGCACATTAGCATATTGAAGGTTCCAGAAGTCCTTCACTAAAACAAGCAAAATTTTATTTTTTTGTTGTTAATTTCCCAGTTGCCCTTAATCACGTGACTCTCCAACAAAACTAGCCCTCCACAAATCACACTTTGGGTAATGTTGCCATAATTAATTTTTTTTCCGATTTTTAATGGCATATTATGCCTTTAATGAATAGATTTTATTCAATAGGGGAGAATCTCAATAGGTTTCAGATCATTTGGTTCAACTCATTTTTTTAAGATTGAGAAAAATGATAGAAGATATGCTTGCATAAAATAATATGGAAATTTTACGTCAGCTTCAGAATGAAGTATCAGAATTCAGAGTTTGGGTTCTGAAGACCTTGAGTTGCCTTTCTGTAACATTCCCAAATCATAATTCATGGGCAATTAGCCAAATAGTCATTTACTCATTCATTGTTCACTCATTCATTCTTTTATTTAATTGAGCAACTACAACATGCTAAGCACTGTCGTAGACCCTGAGAGACCATAGATAACTTGCTCATAGGGCGTTTGTAGCCCATTAGGAAACTACATGATCGTAAATAATAACACACTACCCATACTTAGTTTTAATTGATGTAAGTTCTACTGTAGAAGAGAAGAAACTATTGCAGTGATAATATATAACAGGAGAACATGACCCAGTTTGGGGGGAAGAGGAAGATGTCAGGGAGGTCTTCCTGGAGGAAGTAACATTAAGCGATTGCCGGAAAGATGATTGGGGATCAGATCAGGATATTCCAGCCCCCAAAACTAGAATCTGCAGAAAGAAATTTCAATTTCAAAGAAATGGAAGAAGGTCATGTGACTGGAACCCAGAGAGAACAAGAGAGAAAGATGAGATGAAGCTAGAGAGGTAGCTTTTGGGGCCAGATCTTCTAAGGCCTGGAAAGCCAGTAAATACATACGAGAATGTTAATTCCAACATCAGTGTGAAGCACTATTGATCAAACCTTTCAGTTTCAAGGTAAGACAAAAGGGGGTTCTTGGTTTGGAAAACAAAATGGATTCTATCCTAATCCCTGTAAGTACTATTTAAGCTTACATGCTTAAAAATTCCACCCAAATAAATGGTAAGAATTAAGCAGCCCAGGGGCGCCTGGCTGGCTCAGTCAGTGGAGCATGAAACTCTTGATCTTGGGGTTGTGAGTTCGAGTCCCAAGTTGGGTGTAGAGATGAAAGAAAAGAAAGAAAGAAAGAAAGAAAGAAAGAAAGAAAGAAAGAAAGAAAGAAAGAAAGAAAGAAAGAAAGAAAGAAAAAAAGAGAAAAGAAAAGAGGAAAAGAGGAAAAGAGGAAAAGAAAAGAAAAGAAAAGAGAAAAGAAAAGAAAAGAAAAGAAAAGAAAAGAAAAGAAAAGAAAAGAAAAGAAAAGAAAAGAAAAGAAAAAACAAGAATTAAGCAGCCCCAAATAAAAGAGATCTGAGCTATGCAAGATGAGCCCGGTCAGTTCAAATCCAAAAATTCGTCATGAGAGAATGTTCTGCTGCCTAAGCAAAGGCTGGATCCCATGGAAAAGCAACTACAAGTTCCATCACCCAGTCCGTGTGGACCACGGGGTAGCTGTGTCCCCCAATCTACTTTACCTTTTATCTCTCTTGGCTACCTCTGAAATATATCGGCTCTAATCCCAGTGAGTGAATGGGGAGAAAAGGTGGGATTTCCATCTCTTTAGTACAATAATCTTCTCAGAACAAGTCATCCTCATAAATAATTCCATATTATTTACATCCAGTCACACTGTCTGGATATCTGGGACTCATTTAATGAAATGGTTAGCTTTAAATATTTCCGGAAGAAGCCTTTTAAAATTCAGAGCATATGTCTTCAAGACTAGAGGTCAGGGTTTGTGATCAAATATTATGCCCTCAGACTTGAAATACTGTGTATGACCTGTGACCGGAAGAAGGACAGCCTCCCAGAAGTTACTAGCTGGTTCTGGGGAGGCAAATGCCTGCTTGAAATTATTTACGATGGATAACAACACTGATAAAATTGTCTTCATTCTCCAAGCCATTCCACTCGTCTCCTTCATCTCTGCAAAACATCATTTCCAAGATACAAGGCACCCACCCACGGGCAAAACCTTGCCTTTCCTACATGCCTCCTTGTCCATATCTGAGTGCAGACTCGAAGCCTTGTTGGACTTATCCCACAAGGTCTACCTGCACGCCTCTCCTTCCCAAGGCCAACCAACCCAGACCAGTTTCCATCGCATCTCCCCAGAGAGGTAATTTGGAGGTCACAGAGAGAGATACCTTGTAAAGTGGGTCCACAGCTACTGTCCTAGGGTAATGATAGGACCATGGGGCTTCTCTACCAGAAAGATAAGGGCTCAGATTCAGGTTAAAATCTCAGAGAAGCGACTGTCCTTCTCCAAGCCTTGTTTTCTCCATCTACAAAATGAGCAGGAAGCCAGGTTGGGGCTGTACTAGCAAAGGCAGTTATGAGCCTGGGACGTGGAGGCAGATCTGCCTGAGTTCCATTCACGACTCTCCCATGTGATTTTGGGAAAAAAATTGTTGAATCCCTATACACCTCAGTTTCCTCATCTAGAAAATGGGGATAATAATAGTAGGTCGGTTGTGAGGACATAGTGGCACCATACATGTAAAATCCTTAGGATGGTGTCCAAGTGAGTGCCCAGTGGTTATTATGAACACCAAGACTACTTTAGGTCCCCCAAGGCTCATCCAGATGGCACCTCAGCAGGGGCATTCCGGTCCTGCAGGATCATCTCCTAATGCCATGTGCCTCTTGCAAAGCCATGGTCTAGCCCCTCTCTGCTACAGTCCGTAATAGGTGCATCAGCCCCGTTAGCTCTGAATCTCCTCCCCAGTCTTGCAAACCCCTTGCTGTACCTTGAGGCAGCCTGTTTTCACCCCTTTCCAGGCTTGAGAGCTCTTTAAGTCAGAGACGAGGTCTTGTTTTGCGTACATGTAATTGGCAATGACGATTTCTTGGCAACAAATATACGATGCCTTTGTCGTGCTGCCAGGTAAAGCCGCGTTCGCACCGGGTCCAATCCTCACGTGAAGGAGTCCCCACTGCCCTGGCAGGTGGGGAGCCGTCGCCTCTGCTGCAAACCAGCCCCACGCAGAAGGGTGTCAGCACTCCCTCCCCCGCAGCGTGAAGCCCACGGTACCCAATTTCCCCTGGGCATGTACAGACTCAGGGTCCTAACTTCCCCAAATCAATCTAAGAGCTGGGGGTGGGGGTGGGGGTGGGGTGGAATTCACATATTGAGATTTTGCGAGTTTTACTAGGTTCTTTTCTCAGATGTACTGGAGTCATGAAACCAAACAAATCAATTTTTTTAGTCAAGTCAGGTTCTTGCTTTTTGTTTTATTCTTAAAATTTTTTTAAAAACTTAAAAAATTTTTAAATGTTTTTATATTTTATTTTTGAAAGAGACAGAGCATGGGCAAGGGAGGGGCAGAGAGAGAGGGAGACACAGAACCTGAAGCAGGCTCCATCTAGGCTCTGAGCTGTCAGCGCAGAGCCTGACGTGGGACTCGAACTCACAAACTACGAGATCATGACCAGAGCTGAAGTCCGATGCTTAACTGACTGAGCCACTCAGGTGCTCCTTAAATTGTTTTAACTTTTAGTATGTTTTTGGTGGGGAAAATACACTGGAAACATCCTCTTACAATGTTAAGGAGCAAGAATTACACTCCCTGGGTGTCCATCCCAGATTTTATTAGTAACCTCACTCAGATTACTAATCTCCCAATTTCTTTTCTCGTCTATAAATTGGGTGATAATATTAATTCTTCATAAAATTGTTAATACGCATAAATGGTTACAATACTGCCTGGCCCGTGACATTCATCAATGAGTGTGAGCTGCTAGTATTTGTTACTTCAGTGACAGAGTAACCAGGTCTAAAACTAGATCCCCAGCCCCCCCCCCACCCCCACCCGCCAACTTGTTTAAATCTCACCACTAAGTACGTTCTTGTAAGTTTCCTTTATTGGCTTTGCGCGCCCGCGGGCTCGTGTGCATGTGCGTGTGTGTGTGTGTGCGTGTGTGTGTGTGTGTGTGTGTGTGTGTGTGTGACCTGCTAGGTGCCAGGCACTGTTCTACCAGGTTGGGAGAGAGATATAAAGACAGATCAGATGCCTGTTTTTCTGCAAGGCAAGAAAAAACAGAAAACAAATATATAAACAAGATGATTTGATTTATAGTTAACCATGAAGCTCAAAATGCAGGATGAAGTGACGGAAAACCAATAGACGGACAATTTTTGATCATGAAGGAGGGTTCTTTGAGAAGGTGACTTTTACACTGAGATCTGAATAGAACAAAGGAATTCTCGTGCAAAACAAAACAAAACAAAAAACACGGGAATAGAAGACATATGGAAAAAATATGAGTCATCAAGTACTTATCAGAATAATGTCTATCCCACTAATGTAGACCAGAGAGTGGGACGGTGGTCTGTTTCGGCAAATAAGGGTTATTGGGACACAGACGCATCCGTGTTTTTATGTGTCATCTACACCACACACATGCTCCAGCTGCACGGTCGCGTAGTTGTGACAGAACCCAGATGGCCCCCAATCTAAAGTATTCACAATCAGGCACTTCACAGCAAAGTGTACCGATCCCTGGTCTAGATCATAAGACCCATGAGGGTAAGGACCACACTCTGCCTGCCCTGCCGCCTTCTTCCCCCCTAGTTGTATCTCACCAGCAGATCCCAGAAAATAGCTGGACAGGTAATAAACGCAGGACATTTTTGTACCCGCATGAATTTTTTCAGAACTCTATTTTAAATGAAATCTCTTGAAATGATAGCTTCAGAGCACACAGTTTTCCTTCGGGAGAACATCTCTGGCTCCCACGTGTCCAGAGAAACAGTAACGAGCCAGTGGCTCAGACAAGAGCCACGAGTTTTATTTCCCCCGATGAATTTCCTGCAAGGTGCTCCCACCAAGACTGGTTCCAGGCTGACGCGGCACCAGTTCCGTAGAATGTCAGCCAAGCTGGCGAGGATGCGGTGCAAGGAAGTCGCCCTCTCCGCCAGCTTTGCAGCTAACGCACCCTGTGCACGATGTAAATTCAAACCAGCATCCCCCCCCCCCCCCCCGGTCTGTTCCCACTGGATGACGGTAGCTCCCGTCCTCCGGATTTGACAATGACGTCTCCAGACAATGCCAAATGGCCCCAGAGGGTTATGGGGGGATGGAGTGAGTAAAATCAGCCTCAGCTGAGAAGTACTGGCAGCCACTGAAAGTGTCCTCCTCTTTCTATGGGAACTTTTAGACTTTGATAGCAAATCTTCTCAAAAATGCACGAGCAGAGAGAGGTAATATTCGATGTTCGATGTTCAGCTTTTCAATCCAAGCCACCTGGGAACTTTCACATTCACCTAGGTGGGGCGTGGGTGCTAGTTAAAAATGACAATGTTGGGGCGTGCCCGGGTGGCTCAATCAGTTAAGCGTCTGAATCTTGATCTCAACTCAGGTCATGATCTCGCAGGTTCATGAGTTCAAGCCCTGCATCAGGCTCTATCGGTGCGAAACCTGCTTGGGATTCTCCCTCTCCCTCTCTCTCTCTGTCCCTCCCCTGCTCATACACACACTCACACACTCTCTCTCTCTCAGAATAAATACACTTAAAAAAATGCTTTTTAAATGACAATGTTGGTAATTCACAAAAACTTTATGGAGAATAATTTTCTCTACTAGGGGCATAGATGTTTTTTAATTGTTAAATTTAATCTGAGACGGAGAGTCGCGTGTCCTCTTTGGAGATGAGGCGGTGTTGTGGCGGTTGTTTTAAAAACTCTCGTGCACAAATGCAATTGGAGGGCCGTGATTCCCTTCGCGGCTCCTAGATCAGGCATAAGAAATCCTTAAATTCTCTCTCTGCTTCTCATAAAACCTGAACTAAATCTACCTGCCGGCCTGTGGCTAGTGCTCCACAAGCTCCAACACCAAGGACAGCTGCACGCAGGGGCGACCCAGGAGGTGAGCCCAGAAGATGCACACAGGGACGACCCAGGAGGTGAGCCCCGAAGGGAAGAGAGGAACAGGGAAGTAGAGAGGGTGGTATCTAGGTGAATTCCGCTTTTGTTTTGTTTTGTTTTTCCAACAAAAAAAGCAAACAGCATTAATATGACCTCCTGGGGGAGGAAAATTCAGACCGGGGCCATCTTGGTCTAATGGGACGATGAGCCTAAGCATTCCTGGTTGTTTAGGATGTTGTATATTCCCAAAATCAGTAGAATTTTTGATATGGTACACTTCATTATTACATATCAAATAATTTCTGCAATGATCTCCTAATGAAGAATCAATCATAGCTTGTAACCAGCAACCTATAAATATATATTGTATATATGTATACAGCATATACATATACAAAAACACATATACATAGACATATATTTCACTCATATCTTGGTTTTAGCTGTGAATCATCAACTTTTTAAAAAAAGAGAAGCTTCTCAGGGCACCTGGGTAGCTCAGTCGGTTAAGCATCCAACTCTTGAGTTCGGCTCAGGTCATGATCCCAGGGTCGTGGGACTGAGCCCAGCATCAGGCTTCCTGCTAAGTGTGGAACCTGCTTGGGATTCTCTCTCTCCCTCCCTTTGCCCCTCTCCCTCACTCTTGCTCTAAATAAATAAATAAATAAATAAATAAATAAATAAATAAATGGAAACTTCTCATGAAAAAAGATTTAGATCACTGGCTTCTCTTCAAAATATAAAAGATACCACACCCACCTCCTTGAATGCTGACAATCCACGGGAGGTCAACAGCCTGGCGTGTGCTCAGCAGTTTGCCACACTCCCCACCACCCCCCAGTATGGATCCTTGCCCATTTCACACACTCAGGTTGGCTACCTGGAACCTGTGGGCAGTTTTGCTTTGCAGCTGCAAGTATAGATTCATTTTATCTTTTTCTTTGGCCTCTTCCTGCAGCCAGGCCAAGTCTCTTTTTACTTTCAAATACGTTTTCTCCAAATGCATCGCTCTCAGAAACATTTGCCCAACTAATCTTACCCAAATTTCTTAGGCCAGCCATTTTCTCCACTCGAATGTATCATATGTCACTTACGGCAGCATTTCCCAAAATGTACACCGTGAAACAATCTGTATTGTGTAGAGAAAACAGAAGAATACTATGGTTGAATGAATTAAGCAAATGCAGGAGTGTACAATGTTAAGAATCTCTGCAGCTGTACTTTTCAGAGCCTATAAAATGCAAATGTGCTCTATGAGTTTCCAAGGGGGGGCAGGTATGTGAGCAAGTCCTAGGTTGCCACGGAACTCTGGAAAGCTGTGCTCTATGGTCATATTTCCTTGTCTTTAAAAAACTGCATATTCATGGCGTCCAATATTTTTTGCTAATTGTTTTCAACCACAGATAAATTGCAGAGAAGGGAGGTCTGGACCATCATGGTGGGGGGGGGGGGCAACTTTTTCTCTTGCACGCTAAGATCACGAAGAAGTAAAATGTAACCATCATCAACACAAACACCTTTGCACAGAAGAGACATCATTTTAATCACCCCCAAAATAGGAAAAACGGTATCTCCATAAAGGACCACCCTTTTTAAACTGAATACATTTGGCTCACAAAATGCGTGCGATGTTTTTCTTGTTTCCTTTATTTCATTGAAGATCTGTAAAAACTTTGTCACCGACTGTCACCAATGTGCAAAACTGAATTTGGGAAACATTGGTCTACATTACATTAAATCTGGCAACAGCACCATCTCAAAAGCCACAGTGAAAATAGTTCACACATGAGAGGAGAGAGAGTCAGCTTCCAAGGCAGGGTTTGCTGTGCGGATGTGGAAACACTGAAGCAGTAGGCAGAGAAAACAAGCCGGAGAGCAGGGTGGACTTGGCCTTGGAGTGGCTTCTGCGGATTCCTTTTGCTGACCTGAGCTCACGTCGGAATTGCACCGGGGAGGTTTCACAATCTCGCCTCCACTGCAGGGACTGTCCTTTGTGGCCTGGCGTTGGTGGGAATGAGGCAATGCTCAGGATGTCAAGTGAATGACCTTAACAGTTGGGGTCAGAACAAAGAGAAACAGAAGTGGTACTTCACGTGATGAGCCAGTGCAGTCTACAACCTTGAAAACAGGGTATTTAAAACATTTCAAGATGCCAGAAGTTGATGATGCTTATGGTGATTTTAAGGAGTAGCTGTGTAAGACAGCAATACGTCCCAGTTATCCATCGCGTGCATAGGTTTTGCCCTACGACTGGTGGGTTGTTACTTCTTGCTGGAGCACATTTCTTGAATTGTTCAAAGTAGGAACTTTAGGAAAGTCCTAATGTATTTTAGAAAGTCTTTTTTTTTTGGTGCCATGGGACCCTTAGCCAGTTGATTAGGATGATAAAACATGGAGCCTCCAAATAATCCATTTCTATTTTTAAGGACTTTTTTTCCCTTTTTATTGTTTTACAGATTGGTTTCTCCTCAAGAGATTAATAAATCCTTGAGGGCAGGAATGGAAACACACATTTTAGGATCCTCACCGCCTGATGCCTACTCAGTCCTCACTAAATGTCTTTGTGAAAAACAGATGAATGTGAAACTAGGTGTCCGATGACAACCAGAAGACCGCGTATTCCATTTTATTTTCATTTGGCACTTTTATTTTGAGGTAACTGCGGACTCCCACGCAGTTGTAAGAAGTAATTCAGAGAGCTCCCACGCACCCTTAACCCAGTCTCCCCTAATGGGCACATCTTGCCAAACTGTGGCACAGTATCACAACTGACATTGCCACTGGCATTGGTGCCCTCGACTAGAGAATGTTCCCATGTTCTCAACGTTCCAAGGATTCCTCACGTGGCCACTTCTTTTCTGCCTCCAGGGAGAGGTCCAGATTCCCCGTTCAGCCTCTGATGACACCAGCACAGGAGGGCTAAGATCCTTCATTCCTTCTGGATGAGGGGATTTCTAGCTCCCCACCGGCCTCTGATGATGACACCGCAGGGCGAGGGGAGGGACGGATACTGGTGGGCGGTGGTGGTCGTCCCGTCTCTCCCTGGTGTGTCCTCTGATGCCAATCAGGTGGGAGTCCTGGGGCACCTCGTTACAGCCTCCTGAAAGGGAAGGATCAGCTTCCCATTAGCCTTTCCCGGTGGGACTGAGGTTGGAGCCATATTTCTTTCTCTGGCTATTTAAGCGTCGTTTTCTTTCTTCTTAGGCTGCCCTTTTTTTTTTTTTTTTTTTTTTTTGATCCGTGGGCTAGAGAGAACAGGTTTTGGTTGGGGCACTTTTCTGTGCACCTGTTGGTGTTGCTGGGTTTCCGGCTTCTTTGGCTCCCAGTGTGGGCTGTAGGATGTAAAAAGAAACCCCAGGGAAATCACCACCACATCATCCTTGAGCCCAGAGACTCGTGCCGTTCTGCCTCCTTCTCTTTGCTTTCTTCTCTTCAACTCTTAGTGTCTTCTTAATTTGGTTATATATACAATACCCAGGATCTTTACTTGGCATAGGGAAAATTACATATACTCTATCCTTCTGGAAATGAAAGCCTTCACTTTACATTTAAAAAGGGAAATTAAAAAAAAATTCCTTGACTTATCATACATTTCACTGTTATTCTTAAAGACTGTGTGTATGTTTTATGTAAATGGGCACTTATTCAAATATTATTTTGCTACTCATCCATCTACAAGCAGTTCCAATCAAAATCTAACTGTGAGTCAGGGGAACCCCATAGTCAATTTAATACATAATATAACTTCTATTTCAAAAACAAATTCCTACCCATCCTGACTTTCTCACTTGTGTGCATAAGATGTACATATTTACATTTTGATGTATTACTTTTCCAATACCTACTACCCCTTCTTAGAGACAAATAATTTACTTTGAACTAACTTTCCAGAACATAAAAAAGGAAAGGTCAAAAACCTATAGTTAGAGAGACCTGTCTGGATTTGACTTCCATCCTGTTTAGCCACAGTTAACAAAACAAAATCCCCATGGAATACATTTTCTCTAATTTCTCCTGTGAAAACATGCTTTCTCTTTTTCTTTTCTTTTCTTTTCCTTTTCTTTTCTCTTTAAAAGAAAGTTCACAAACGTAAGAAATCACTGAAGCCCTTTCAAAATCAGGAAGGGATTTTCCAAACAGATCCATAGTGATGCTTTCTCATGCAGGAAATAATTTTATTTGAGCACACAGGGGAGAAACAATGATGGTGAAGGAACCCCTACACTGAAGGTGTTTTGATCGCCCCTGCTCTCTAGCCAGGACCTGGACTTGACCATTCCTCTGGCTGTTGAAAGGGCAGGGTCTACTGACTGTCAGAGAAAAATACAGAGCTCACAATATGAGACCTAGAAGGTCATCAACGCCGAGAAACTTACATAGCAGCCTCAGAATGTGGCAGACAAAAAGTGAGGCCCGAGGGTTAAGACAGGAAATTGGGGGCTGAAAATCCCCAATTAATCATAATCATAAAAATTGCAGGTTAACTCCCCAAATACTAGAAACCTAGCTTTTAGTGTCATCAGAGTAACCAGAAACAGCATATTTTCCCCTATAACACACGCACACATATATACATCATTCATATTATTTTTTTTAACTTCTAAGACACATCCTAGGTCAACATAATTCATAGCTCACTCTTCTCCCTGTTCTTCTTGTCTCTCCATTCACCATCTTAAATAATAGTCCAACGGATACCCTTAGTGATATCTACAGGAAAGTCAAAACCATCATCCAAGATCACATTCCCTGCTACAGACTGTCTTTACCAAGGTTCCCAGGAAGGACCTGTTATATTTTGAAGGATGGTTCCTAAGAGTTGAAATCAAACTGACAATCCTGTTCCAAGGAACCCTCTCTAACTTGTCATCTCCACTGTCCTACTATGTGCCACAGATTCCCTTGTACACACAGGTCTCATAGAATTTATTACTTGAGTTGCCTTTGGGCAGGGGGAGACTCTCACACTTGATGTGATATCTACAAAACCTAACACACTGCCTGACCTATTGTTAGTATATAATATTGCAAGAAACAAAGGAACCTTCTAGCAACTGGTATCATTTAGAAAAACAAACAAACAAACAAACAATAAAAAAAAACAGAAACAGAAAACCTTTAAGAGGCAATACCCTGAAATCATATGACCAAAGTGAAGAATGACAGGCCAGCCACAGTTGCCATGTGTTTCCCAATAGATTCTGGAAAGTTAGAAACAAACTGAACCGTCACCAGGGGAATAGACAAATTAAATGTAGGATATTTAGCAGTTTAAAAGGAATGAGCAAGATCGATATGTATCGACGTGGGGGGAGATCTGTGAAAGACAGTTAGTTGAACGAAACAAGCAAGTTGCAGACTGGTTTGTGCATTGTGATGCTTTTTATAAAAGTAAAAGGAACTTCAGGCGATTCTGTATGTTTTGTGTAAAAATAACCAATTCTATGTATTTTCTCAGGGAATATAACATAGACATAATTGATTTAAAAACAAAAAATGCTCAAAGGCCATATTTCAAACTCGTTAACGGTGGTTTCTTTGGAGGGAAGGAGGATGGGGATGGGATCAAAGGGGACTGATAATATTCACATTGTTCATTTCTGTTTAGAAGGACAGTTCTTTAATTACACGTATTCCTTGCATATGTAAACGTTTTTGCCTCCTATACACTCAAAGTTGGTACCTTGCTGTGCTTAAAACGTTTGCAAATTGTGACCCCCGTGCTCCAGAATATCTTGGTAGGGTTTGTGGATTTTTTTTCCCCCTCTTCTCTTTCTTCATTAAAAGCTGAGAAAAACATTTGTGAAGGATATTGCTTAGGCCAATCCTCCTCATTTTGGAACAATCTTATTGTTTGTCAACTGCCAGCTTTGACATTCTCTCTCACTTCCCACGGTCTGGCAGCCGAGAAGGAATCTGGAGCCAATTCGATTCTCCCCCTCTGAAGAAACAGCTTAGCAGTCTGCACTGTGTTTGGCGAGAACTAGTGAAACGTGCATTTTTCCCCCTCTATTCTGAACGCCCAAGTGTGTTTGGTAAGAGGGGGAAAATCTGCCTCATGGCAGAAATGTGCTATCAGATCTGTAGGAAGAATTAATGTTTGATAAGTCTTGGTATTTGATGGGAGGTATAATGGTACGGCAAAATAGATTCCTGTCTTCACTCCTTACTTCCAAAAGTTTGCCATCAAAACCAGACAACACGGACACAAATATTTCATGACAAACATTGATTGAGCGTTTTATTTCTCAACAATTCTATGAACTAAGTCCTATTATTATCATCCTCACTTTACAGATTAGTAAACTGAGGTTAAGTGAATTGCAGAGGGTTATAAACTTACTATGTGACTGAGTTACAATTCAAACCCTGGCCTTTGGCCTTCTAGCTTAAGAGAGACTCAGCCCCTTTTCACCACATTTCTATACTGCCTCATGTCAAAGTCTCTCCATGTTAGTGGTTGGCCAACAGAAGATTCTCAATGAACACTTCTTCAATGAATTAATGACTACGTTACACCTGACAGACACTTGGTTCAAGGACATTGTGCAAAACCAAGGGCATGGCCAACCGCTCTATGTATATTGACGATAAGTTGGTATTACATTATCTGGAAAAAAATCATCATGGGATTTGGAGACGTAGATACAATCCTAGCCCACTTCACAAACTTTGACAAGTTTCTTAGTCGTTACAAGCCTCAATGTCCATATTTGTAGAAGAGGTGAAGTATGGTCAGCAGGACCCTAAGATGACCCCCAAGATTCCTACCTGCTGGTGTTTCCTACCCTGTATCATTCCGTTTCCTGGACTATGAATGAACCTGTAAACATGATGGAATTTCACTCCTATAATTAGGTCACTAATCAGCTGATTTGGAGTTAATCAGATGGAGATTATCCTGGGGGGTCCTGACCTAACCAGAGGAGCCTTCGCAAGAGGATGAAGCTTCAGAGGGATGAGTTCCTACTGGCCCAGAAGTAAGCAAACTACCATGTTGTGAACTGCCTCTGGGACCCATGTGGAAAGGAACTCCAGGTGACTTCTAGATGACAGAGACAGTAGTCTCTGGATGACAGCTAGCAAGAAAAGGGGAGCATCAGTCATACAACCACAAGGAAATCAACTATACCAACAACCAGTGGGCTTGGATGACCCGGGGACTTGGATGAGAGTCACAGCCTCCACCAACACGTGATTTCAGCCTGCTGAGACCCTGAGCACAAGACCCAGCCAGTCCCAACCCTGACTCCTGACCCACGGAACTGTGAGATAATAAATGTGTGTTGTTTTAAACTACAGAGTTTGTGTTAATTTTTTATGTAGCAATAGAAAACTAATATAGGCAGTGATACATCATATAATGACATGAAAATTAAATAATATAGGAGAACTGCCTGGCACATATGTGATCACAGCAAATTTGGGCCCCCTTCCCCCTTGGGCAATGTGAAGCTGCCTGTTTACTATCCTGAAAGTGAGCATGACAGCCAGAGTTCCAACAACCATCTTGGCCCATGAGGACAAGAACCATATTGGAGATGACGAGCAGAAGTCGAAGGGACCCCGGAGTCATTGCCCCTCACAGAACAACCGTGTTGACCTGGACTTACATGTAGAAAGCACCACCTCTCACAAGGCAGTTTACTCTTTTGGAGTTTCCGGATCACTGCCAGCCCAACCCAATGTTGTTAACAGGTTCTAATCACTGAGGTACGTGACTCAATGTACGGTCTCAATCAGACTCTCACCAGAAAAAAATAGACAGTGCTGACTTTATTGGCAGGAGCAGGATACCCTGGACTTTCTAGAGCAGAGAAACCCAAGTGATACCAAAGGACAGGGATGGAGGGGGGAAGCTTATTCCACTTATTGGCCAAGAGAAAAGAGATTTCGTCTTTAATTAGAGGAGGTGGGAGTAAAAAATAGGAGAGAAAGAAGGGGAGAGGAGCAAGGCACACAGCACTCCTCTGTACAGCTGCATTCCTCAGGGCCCCCAACCTACTTAAGAACCCCTTCATCAGTATCATCATTATCTACTCCATCAGGAAGGGGGGCGTCAGCAAAGGAGGATCAGACTCTCTCGCGGAGCTCATTTCAATGCTTACATCGCAGGCCTCTCCTTTGCTGGAGAGAATTCCTATTTTATCATTAAAACTGCTGATTGTAACCCTGCTAATATATGAATATTGCTCACACACACAGAAAAGGAGCTAATGCAATCAAACGCAACACTAATATTAAATTACTGTAACTCATTTACCTTGCCCGCGCATCATGATCTCCCCCTCCCCTTGGCAAGAGCTTGTACATGCACACAAAATCTATAAACTCTTTCCAGGAATACAAAAGCATCCTCTATGATGTTGATAAGAAACAGGACAGTCACTCTCTCCTGACATATTTGTTCTTTAAAAACAAATCAATGGCACCGGGATTTGGCACCTGAATGCAGAACAACGACTTGATGAGGCAAAGATTGTCTTCATTAAGGACATTAATATTCATAGGGAGTAGAAAATCTGACACAAGAGAGGACTCACTAACCTTTTCTCATATTAGATTTTTACTTCTTAACACAATTACAGTCCGGCAATGACTTAATTAATGCTGCTTTTCGTCAGCCGCCTTTAAAGAGCTGTCAATTTGGTCCTGCAGAGGCTGTCAGCGAAACAGAAAGACAGTCATCTCGGTGAAAAAGACACAGGAAGAAATTCAAACACTTAATAGTATTCAAAGTGCTAAGCAAAGTCACATATCAACCAGGATTAAGGAGAATTTTTGTCTTTTCTTTCCATCTTGTTTAAGTGAGTCTTGGCAATGGGGCATTGGATCTTGACTGTTGGGTTTGGAAGGTGCAGAGAAAGACAGAGCAAAGGGGGTGCAGGTGGAAAGCGAGAACCTTCCTGACTTAAAAATGTGGCACATTCAAGACCTACAGTCGAGGATGAGTTGGGCGATCTGCCCTTTGCCGTCACAGAATGTAGCAAAAGCATATTGTCCCGACACCTCCGTCCCGCGTATCTTTGACCCAGAGTTTGACACACCAAACTCTCTCCTGAGTTTCTTCTTGCATCGCACAGTGTTAGACGTCATTAAAATAAATCATTGCCCAAGATGTAACATCTCAGGACGCTGGCTTTTCTGCAAAACTTAGGATGGTTAGCGACCCTGTTGGCCGTGACTATGGTGGCCCTCTCCAGCGTTCCCACCACCGCCTCCTCAGGCCGACACCTGTCTCATTCTTCCCTGTCCTTACCACCTGACCCCTCAGGGCACAAGCAGTGGACTCTCTCCCTTTATCCAGTGTGGCTTCGGCTGCTCTCCAAACACAACCTCCATCTTCCCAGACGTCACCACCTCCGCTCAACCCCAGGATCGTCCGTTTGAACAAACGGTGCTGCTTCTGAGGGTGTTTTCGTCCGGTTATTTCTTGGCCGATACTGTCCTCTCGTGACGTGGCTGGAGTACACCTCCCAGCTGTGAGCCTATGACTCAGTCACAGCACTATCTGCAGGGTCTGTGCTGTTCGTTGGAGGATGGTCAGCAGTGTCCCTGGGCTCCATCCATGAAATGCTAGTAGTAACCTCCCCATCTCCTCAACATGCCAACCCAAAATGGCTCCAGACGCTGTCCAGGGTCCCCAAGGGGACAAAGTCACCCTCAGCGGAGAATCACTGGCCTACCTGGTCCCTTCTGTATCTTCAGCTTCAAGGCCCCATCCTCTAACCCACACTCCCCTCGTTCTCTGCTAGAGCTATACCTCCGCCTTTCACACACGGCATGTTGTACTTTCCCTTTGTTGTTGTTCAGGGTCTAGACTAAAAGCAGCATGAGAAGAAAGACTACTACAGGGGCACCTGGGTGGCTCAGTCGGTTGAGTCCAGCTTCAGCTCAGGTCATGATCTCACAGTTTGTGGGTTCGAGTCCCACATTGGGCTCGCTGCTGTCAGCACAGAGCTCACTTTGGATCCTCTGTCCCCCTCTCTTTCTGCCCTGTTTTGCTTGTGCTGTCTCTCTCTCTCAAAAATAAACAAACATTGTTCTTTGTTAAAAAAAAAAAAAAGACTACTGGGGCGCCTGGGTGGCTCAGTCGGTTAAGCGGCCAACTTCGGCTCAGGTCATGATCTCGCGGTCCGTGAGTTTGAGCCCCGCGTCGGGCTCTGTGCTGACAGCTCAGAGCCTGGAGCCTGTTTCAGATTCTGTGTCTCCCTCTCTCTCTGACCCTCCCCCATTCATGCTCTGTCTCTCTCTGTCTCAAAAATAAATAAACGTTTAAAAAAAAAAAGACTACTATAAATGTTATTGGAATAACTAGTTCAACATGTCACAATCCACTGTCAGGTTAGTTATGCCTCATCAGCAATGAGTTGTTAGTACAGCCTCCTGGACGGCTTTGGGAGAAAAGGCACAACGTCACTATTCCTTCCCGGAGAAGCTCTCAGTGCGCAGGTCACACCTGCATGACAAGCAGGCGTCCTTGCTTAGGGCTGTGCCGTCCCGCTCTCGGAACAATTAAGTCCCACTTGCTACATCCTGGACCTTGAACTTCCAGTTTGGAAATGGTGAACAATCATGTTGAGGGATGACAGTGTCGTGATGCCTTGATTTTTTCCCCCGCCCCGGAGGCTACCGGTATGGGTCTCTAAGAAGACGCAGAAGGAAACTTACAGAGCTTCTTTACTCTGGGAAGAGTTACTGGAGGCTACAGCCCAGCGGACAGTCCCTGGCCCAGGGGAAAAGACGCGATGGGACTGTGTGGGGCGGCCGCTCCCAGTGCCCTTTGCCGTCAGCGCTGGTTTCTCAAGAACGTGTGGGAAATTTACACAAGGAACAAGGTATCTGACGCAAAGAAATTTCCGGACCCCTTTCCTTTGGTGACTCGCTGTGTTTAGACCCTCTGATTCACTGAGATCTTCTTTTTATTAGAATTTATTATTTTTTTTTTATTTGAGTATAGTCAACACACGTTACATTCGTTTCAGGTGTACCATCTAGTGATTCAACTTCTCTCTACTTAAGCTGTGCTCCCTGTAAGCGTAGCCTCCATCTGTCGCCATACAACGCTGTTGTGATAACATTGACTATGTTCCCTACACCACACCTTTCATTCCCGTGACTCATTTATGCCATAACTGGAAGCCTGTATCTCCCTCTCCCCTTTTTGCCTGTCCCCCAAGCCCCCTTCCCTCTGGCAGCCATCAGTTTGCTCTCTGCATTTCCAGGTCTGATTCTGATTTTTGTTTGTTTATTCATTTGTTTTGTTTTTTGACATTCCATGTCTGAGGGAGATCATAGAGTATTTGTCTTTCTCAGTATGACTTGTTTCTTTTTTTTTTTATTTTTTTAATGTTTACTTATTTTTGAGAGAGAGAGAGAGAGAGAAAAAGAGCGCTAGCAGGGAAGGGGCAGAGAGAGAGGGAGACACAGAATCCGAAGCAGGCTCCAGGCTCCGAGCTGTCAGCACAGAGCCCAAAACAAAGCTCGAACCCACGAGCCATGAGATCATTACCTGAGCCAAAGTCAGACACTTAACCGACTGAGCCACCTACTTGTCTCATGTACCACAATACACTCTAGGTCCACCCAGGTTGTGGCAAAAGGCAAGATCTCATCCTTTTTATGGTTGCATAATATTCCATTATATATATCAGTCACATCTTCCTTATCTATTTGTCTATCAATGGGCCCTTAGGTTACTTCCATCTCTGGACTATTGTAAATAATTCTTCAATAAACATAAGGGTGCATATATCTTTTCAAGTTAGTTTTCTTTGGGTAAATACTCTCACTGAGACATTCTTGTTTGTGATCTCTTGATTGGCCCCAAAGTGGGGGCTCACTGAGAGAGAAGGTCATCCTGGCTGGTGACCCAGAGTCAACATGAGTCCCTAAAAGTCTGATGGAGAAACATCCAGGGCATACCATGGGATTAAGGCTGGAGAGGCCTTGGATCCTATCATTCTAACACAGTGGGGATACTTCACAGAAATCGTGGAGCAAACACTTGAAACCCAAGAGGCCTAAACCATTGGATTCTAAGGTTAGGATATCATTCTGATCAAAGCTAAGATCTCAAGCAGCCAAAAGGCCTTCCTGCAGTCGGCAAAACCACGTAGGCTGCATGCGACCAGTGTTCAACGGTAACACCATGTGGATGCACCAGAAACAGCAACAGCTGGGACCTGAGGTGGGTTTCCAGACTTCCCAACCCACCATTTCCCTCTCCAACTGACTCTTGAATGAATACAGCTCCTGGGACTCCGGGAGAAGCCACATGGGCATGGGAGACGGAGCAGGAGGGCAGCAAAGACTGCATGAGGGATACAGTAAAGTTTCTACTTACAAGTGTTTATGAGGCCTCGAGTAATTGACCAGAACTAATACAACAGGTGTGGCTGTTTTCATTCCTCACATTGTAGAATCTCCTGAGTCCAGTTGTGCCTGGCAGAGTCTGCCAATTAATCCGGCTCTGATGTCAAAGACAAAGGGATCTGTTATATGACCACCAATAAGGATAACTTAGGCTTTAAAGTTCAGAATCAGCCTTGTCCACTGCCCTGTGGACATGCAGGGCACGTGAACATGGAGGGCACGGGGAAGGGAGGTCGCTTCTCCATGGATGAGCATATTCACATTCAGACCGGCCAGTCCTAAGTTACAGAAGCAAAGAACTGACCACACCTCTCTTGTCTACCATCAGACCCTAGCGACGCACGGCCACACATACAGGATTTGACACAGCCCAGACGTGAGTTCAAGTCCCAGCTCTGCCACTTCCTAGCTACGTGGTCTTGAACAAGTACGCGACCACCCGAGCTCACCTGTACAACTGCGATAGTGACCTCATCCCAGTTAGCCTTCCCTGAGAAGGTCCCCGGTGACAAGAGATGTGCTCTACAAGCCTCATTTCGTATAATCTCATGCTATCTTTGAGGTGCAGCCATCATTCTCATGATCAAAAAGTGAGGGCGTTACCAAATTGTTCAGGATGATGCAGCTAGTAGGCTGTGACATCAGGATGTGAACTCAAGCTTCCTTAGATCTTGTGTTCCCACTACTGCCCTGCACGGCTTCTGTCATGGGGTTTGGGGATCATCAAACAAGATCAGGTGTGTAAGTCCTTAGCCAAATCTATAGCACAGAGAGAAAGGGAGACACAGAATCAGAAGCAGGCTCCAGGCTCCAAGCTATCAGCACAGAGCCCGACGCGGGGCTCGAACTCATGAACCACGAGATCATGACCTGAGTTTAAGTCGGACGCCCAACCGACTGAGCCACCCAGGTGCCCCGATACCTCTTATTCTTCGTACACATATCCTACGCCTACGCATTAATCCTTCTTACCCCTTTCACTTAACTTACAGTGAAACCTTCTTCATTCACTATTTTACCCTGGCCTGACTCTCCATGCTTCTGTCCTAGGTCACAGCCTTCCTCCTAAGAACTTCTTTTTCCTTCCTTTCAGAAAATAAGCTTGAGCTCATGTTCTCCTACCCACTCACATGCACAAAGCAAGTATATTTTTTCATGCGATGCTAACATAAATGTTGGAGTTCCTGTCTAAAGTGGATATCTGGGACCCAGAATAGCATCTGAGCCCCCGATAAGACCTTCTCATGTCGGAAGTGAGGCCTCCTACACAACTGCACATACTGAACCGGTATTGGAAGTAGATTGAAAGCTTGTAGTTAACTACCACTGGAAGTTGATTTGGCCTGGAAATCGTTCCAGGGACTCAGGTCATATCTTACCATTATTCGATTCTGCAGATAAAATTATCTGCCTTTAAACTGTCATTGAGAGAAAGACATCCCGGTTTTCCCACTGCGGGACCACCCAATCCTTAGTGGCCCCACGGTACCAACGTGGCTGAGCTGGCGTGAGGTTACTGCTCTTCTCCTTCTGTCATACTCGAACATAGGGAAATTGCATGCACAGGTGGCCCAGAAGATGCGCAGAGGGTGACCTGACCCATATTTATCATTGAAAGAACTCACTCATCTCGGAGGACTTTGTGTTTTCTGGGACTCACACCTGTCATGGGGAAGACTGAGAACACCTTTCAAAGAAAACCTAATTTACTTAAAGAAAAGTGTGTGTGCCCCTTCAACAATCTTTTTGTGTACTATTCCATGGACAGGATGATGGAACAGACAATTTCAGGCCAAGGCACTTTCCTAAGACACCTGTCTGCAGATAACTGATCATGACATACAAGTGTCTCGAACGCCTGGGAAGAGGGATTACAGGCACGCACTGTGATAGGCTGGGGCAGAGATGGATGTTCGCACACCTGTGTTAGGCAAATTCTCCCCTCCTCAAGGAATAAAGAAAGGTTGTCAGATCAAAAAAAGAGAGTCATCTTCCTTCTGGACTCTCCTTACCTTCCCCCACACGGAATCTGAATCTTACGTCAGGTAAATGGGAAAGACAATTCTCATTCTATAGAATGGGTTTAAGAAAATGTGGGGAGGGAAATCAATATAAATAGTCATGGGCAATCTACTGGGTTTGGAGAAATCACTATGAATATCGTAGGCAATACGCTGGTTTTTGAATGCAGGTAGAATGGAAGAAACTTAAAACGTGGATTTTCCTACTAGTTTCATAACCATTAACGATTATTCAGCTTGATGCATATCTCTACAAAGTCAACCGAAAAAGCATTTTACATATCGAATGGTTACAACATTCTAAATTATTTACACATCCTGTCTTACATAGTCCTGCCAATAATCCAGCGTGGAAGGAATGACGATTTGCATTTTGTGGGTAGGGAAACTGAGACCTGTTCTCTCTGGCTTTATACTCGCAGTAGGTTTATGTGCTTACATTTATGCGATATAATCTCATTTTGCATCCACACGAAGGTGCCTACACACGTATGCCTGTATTCACTCTCCCAGATCCTCATGTAGGTTTGCAGATCGCACCCTGGGAGGTCCCAGATAAGGCAGAAAGGCTGGGACTGAATAGTTGAACACTGTGATAATCCTCAGGGTGGCTGCCAACAAGCCTTGATTTAAAAATAAACAAAGCAAAACAAAACACGCAAATACGGTAATGGCAGAATTCTGCATTTACCCCCCCGTCTCCTTCAGAAATTTGGAATCTCGAAACAGAGCCGGGTTTGGCGCTTGGGTGTGTGCGATCCTCATCAAAATGCTTAACACAATTCTGTATCAAAAGCACTCTGCGACAGGATGCATTACATTTAGCTGCACCCGTTCAGGACACTCATCTGAAGCAGTTATTGGAGGCAGAGATAAAAATGAACTTTTCCGGATCAACTTGTGCTAACTCTTACATTCACTTTTAATGAACAGGTCGTACGTGGTTCTAAGGGTGTCTGCATTTTTCTTTAGACCTCATTTCTTCCCTTTGGCTGTAATGAGAAGGGAAGAGAGAAGCAGAGATCAGCTCCGAGTCCTGCAATAGTTCATAAATATCTCTTTAAATATGAAACTGTCTAAACCCTCGGTGGCCATTACTTATTTATCAAGCTTCCGATCCAAACTTCTCTCCATATCATGACCACTGTCTGAACTCACATAATGGTCTTTCAATATGTCAAACACTGAACCATGCTCCTCCGGTCTCCCCACCCTCTCTCGCCCCTTAGCCATCACCTTTCGGTTCGCCCACCTTCTATGTCATATTATGAGCCGGTGCCGTGTTCAATTGCCATTAATTCTGCTCTCATCTGCCCTGGAATCACGGATGGACACAGCAACCCATCCGTGGAACACGCACACATTCTCAGACTGACAGGCTTTTATCCAAATAGAACCACAAGTATATGATCTGGCATCCGTGAATCAAATAATTGTTTAAAATAATTTTTTTGAAACACGGAAACTGCGAGGAAGGACATTCTGAAATCATGACAAACTCTCTCACCCCAAAATGATAATTTTAAATATTTTGGCGTGTTCCTTGATGGTCTTTGTCTATGCAGTCTTTTGCACAGTTTAGATTATACAATAGGTAATATTTGAATACCCCCTCTTAGTGGTAAAATAGAAGATTTCCACATACGAGTAAAAATGTTTCCTACTCTTCGTGAAAGAAAGGGCACAATGAAGAGGTACTTATTAAAATACAAACAAAATAACAGAAGACGGTGGAATTCTCCTCCCAAAGCTTCATCTTGTGTACTCCAGCTTAATCACAGGTCAGATAACATTCTTCCTACTCTCAGATACAAATATCTGGTATGTTCTGGATTGCCTGTATAGCTGAGGATTGTCCTGATTATTCATTCACATGTAGTATCTCCGATTAACAATCTCTATCAATATTTTGAGAATTAGATGCCAATTAAGTGGCATTTGTGCTAAACTGGGAGAACAGGAGAACAAGGATGTTCCATTTTGTAGTCAACATAGCAAGAGAAAAAAGGAGCTCCTATCTAATGCAGTGCTGTTGTTTTTTAATTATTCTGTCTGTTTAGAGAAATAAATTCCAATCCTTTTGTGAATGGCAATATATTTAATCTCTGAAAGATTGGCTCTACTCACGGAGCCCTTATAAACATGGAAAGCTTTCTCAGTTGTCTTTTGGACAATTCTAAGACATCTTCACGTTGGGTCAACGGTAATTAATATCATCCCAATCATACACCTTTATTCCACAAAGAAGACAGGAAGAAGCCTTATAAAAACAGAAAGCAGAATTAGGTGACATCATGAAATGCTAGACACTCCATTGAATTCTGTGAGGCGCTTAATGAATCTTTGTGCACGACAAAGATTTTATGCACAGGACTCCAGATGTGGAAAGAAACGTGGGTCTTTCCAAGACATGTTTACCAATGGTGCTTTATCTTCCCCTCTAAAAATAGGGATAAGAATAGTACCTACTCATAGAATTACTGCGGTGGCAGGTAAATGAACTAATATCTTAAAGCACTAAGAACACTGCCTGGTACAGAGTAAGTGCCCCAAAATATCAAGCTCCTAACAGACAGTGTCCTTCTTTGTATACATATTTTATCTCTCGCTATAAAAGTGAAAATATTTTTATTATAGAAATTTTGGAAAAAACAGAGAAGAGCAAAAAAAAAAATCACATTTAACCCTTCACTAAGGGATAACCACTGCTAAGCCCTTTTTATTTCTATACACATAAAATGAAATTCATCGCTTCAAAAGATGGAGCCTGACCTCCTCAGCTGGAATGAGGGCCAGAGAGAGATTCGTAGAGATTCGTTTCCAGTGAGCACAAAGTGGAGGAAGTGATGGCGGGTGACCTCGGAAGCCGGCTGAGTCATAAAAGGCATGGCTCCTACAGCATTGGCTCGTTTGGATTGTCACCCTAGGGGAAATAGGTCCCTGTATGGTGAGGACGCTCGTGCAGCTTATGGAGAGGCCCATGGAGGAGGAACTGAGGTCTCCGACGAGCAACCAGAACCAACCTGCCAGCCGTGGGAGTGACCTTCCTTCCACGATTGACCCCCACTTACTCCCTGACTGTAAGTTCACGAGAGGCTCTGGGCTGAAACCTCTCAGCTGAGCTGTCTACAAGCTCCTGACCCACAAGACCATGGGGTAATAATAAATGTTTATTTTTTTAAGCCACTACATTTTGGAGCAACTTATAACACAGCATTAGATCCCTTATGTAATGACTATATATGGCCGTGTATAATGTCTAGACTTTCTGTTAGTTCTTTTCTTTCCAACCAGCTTCATTCTTCTTTCATAACCTCTCATTATAAATTCTATATGTGGCTTTATCATTTTGAATATTTTAACGTATTATTTAAAAATCACTTAGGGGCGCCTGGGTGGCTCAGTCGGTTAAGCGTCCGACTTCAGCCAGGTCACGATCTCGCAGTCCGTGAGTTCGAGCCCCGCATCAGGCTCTGTGCTGACAGCTCAGAGCCTGGAGCCTGTTTCGGATTCTGTGTCTCCCTCTCTCTCTGACCCTCCCCCGTTCATGCTCTGTCTCTCTCTGTCTCAAAAATAAATAAATGTTTAAAAAAAAAATCACTTAGATTGTTCTATTATCTGTAGTTATCGGGAACAAATTCCGTCAGTTTTTGTGTGTTGACCTCATGGTGGTTCACATCTTTGTGTTCTTTGGAATTTCTGACTCTGAACCCACTTGGAAGTGAGTGCGCAAGGCTCTTTCGTTCCTGGATGTCACCCTGTGAGTGGATCTCCATGGGGCTCTGTTGGGACCTAACAGCTTCGATCAATTCAGATGTTAATTTCTAGTTTCTGTGTCGCGTATTCAACAGACTGTGTGACCAGGGACTCCATATCCATGCACAATGCAGCCTTGGGATTCAGATTTCTCACGGATGACTCAATCTACCTATGACACTGGGTAAATAAGAAGTTTCCTTAAAGTGACCTTGGAAGGTAGGGTAGTTTCTTAAGTTGACTTGTCACTGATGGGTGGCTTCCAACTTAATGCAGGAGGCTCATTTCAGTCTCCTGCCCACCACAAGATCATGAAGCCTCGCTTTCCATTCCCACACAGACATGCAAATCCAAGCATCAGCGTCTTTCCTAGAACGTCCTTGAGGTCACTGCCCCTCCAGACACACAAACACATAACAATTCTATTCTGTGTTCTCTGAACACCACCTCAGTGGTTCTTCTTAGTGAACCCACCTTAGCTTCTCCTATCAGAGCACCACAGCGATAGCCTCTTCCCCTTTAAAGTCCTGCATTTCAAAATATGACACGCACTGACACAACTTTATTTAATTCTATTGACTCAATCCATTGTATTTAAGCCAAATATAAAGCATTCCCAAACACACGTGCCCGCTCTCCAAGGTCTATTCTCCCCCTACCCAGCACTATTTAACTTTCTTCTTTGTCACTTTGCGATGATCGCTACCTAGAATATGGTATATTTTGTTAACATATTAATAACCAAACATTGTGTCGTACTCTCTTTACTATTGACCTGGATACCCTGGTGGATAAGATGACAATGCCATGTGTCATGAATTGTGGTTTACCGTTCAACGTAGATTTTAATAATCTAGTTCTGGTCCAAGGTGTTTGTGGCAACACTGGGTCGCCTTTCTTTCTTCTTTGGATAAAATGATACTTAGCCTACTCCCAGACATCTCCCAACATGCCAGCTTCCTCCCTGAAGCGCTGCCCCCACAGATGTGCTGTGGGTCTACACTGCATGCAGGAGCACACAATGAGCACGGTGTTCCATTTTCATTGAGAACAGCTGCTCATTTGCTGTGGCGAGGAGAGGCCTCAGGGTTAGAAGGGACCAAACTGCTCAGCCTTTAATGTTTTTGCAAAATTATCTTGTTGACAAGTGCAGCATTATAAATTTGAATCCATTAGCTAAGAGGAGCCATAAATATTTGAATAATGGCCTTCTCAGAGTTTTACCAGTCTATCAAACTTGTCACATGTCCGCTTTTTACATTTTTCCTACTGCCGAGAAGAAAAGGGCTGAACCGTATCTTCTAGATGGGTTTCTAGACGTGGGCATTTTATCCCTGCTTTCAAAATAGAAACGCTTTGCCAAGCAGAAGCTGATTAACAAAACCACGCTAGTATCTGGTGGTGGAGGCAGAGGGCATACCGTCTACTAAAAGTCGCTCTTTCTTGCTGTGCGGTGCTGTCTGGCCCACCAGGGCTCTGTTTCCTCCACTGGCATCCAGGAACGGCTAGATGACACGCTCTAGCCAAGGAAATGTGAGCAGATGTGACGTGAGTCACATCAAGAGAGGGGTTTTTTGTGGCCCATATGTCTTCTCTGTTGTCTTTTTTTTTTTTTCTCACTAGAAACTGAGGCCCCTGAGGCAGTGAATGATAGAGCCGTAAGCCAGAAGGAACCCTGGATTCCAAACTACTTCCTGGAATACAGTAATCCGCATGCTGATCAGGAATGCTAACATTAGTCTGCTGCAAGCATAAAAATCCACTGCTGGGGGTGCCTGGGTGACTCAGCGGGTTAAGCATCCGACTTCGGCTCAGGTCATGATCCTGCACTTCCTGAGTTCAAGCCCCGCATCGGGCTCTGTGCTGACAGCTCGGAGCCTGGAGCCTACTTAGGATTCTGTGTCTCCTTCTCTCTCTCTGTCCCTCCCCGGCTTGCACTCTGTCTCTTAAAAATAAACATTAAAAAAAATTGTAATGTGCTTCTGCCCTAAGCCACAGAAATTTTGAAGTTGGTTTTAACAGCTAGTGATATCCCAACTAATAAAGTGATCTACTAGAAGTTAAAATAGCAAAACTATTGATTTTTTGTGTGTGCTTCGGAGTTCTAGATTTCTTTGCTGTTGTTGTGTGCAAAAGAGATCTCCTAAATTGTGAAGTAGTAACCCCTGCTCATGTTTCCAAAAGGTGGAACCCAGCTTGGCTCTGTGTTGTTTGTAGTCGATCATGAGTCTACCAAGACTATCTGTGTGAACATCATGGCGCCTGGCAAAGGCACCAAGCGGATAGGTATTTAATACGTCGTTCTACCACCAGCTTGTTTGATTTCTAGAAAATTCAGCACAACTCTCAATCAATAGTTCCCAATAATAGCCCTTTAAGGAGTTGAACCTTACACTGTCACACTGGTGGGGTTTATGGCAGGTCATTATGTGCATTTCATGGACATTTCTAGGCGTTCTTAAGTCTATCGCTAGATTAAACAGCTCACAACAGAACTCCATCCCAAGCCCCTCCCAGCCATCGCCACTTTAGATAATAACACTTTATTGCTACCCTCTTTACCCGTTTTAAAGTCTAACATTCACTGAGCTTTTACAATGTGCCAAGCACCGTGTTACATGTTCTGTAAACATTATTCCTGCTAATCCTTCTAACAACCCTGTAGGATTTATATAATTATCTCCAGGACGCTGAGACTTAGAGAGGTTAACTAACTTGCCAAAAATTACACAGCTGGTAAGTGGCGGAACGTGGATTTCAACCCAGATCTGCCTTGTTCCAAATCCCTGTGTTGTGGGAATCTCATAGAGAACATTATGAACATCCATATACAAAATTGATTTTATAACCCAGGGTTTCTCAACCTTCGCTTGTTGAACTCTGGGGCCAGATAATGCTTTGCCATAGGGGGCCAGCTTGTGCATTAAAGGATGGTTGACAGCATTCCTGGCCTCTGTCCACTAGAAGCCAGTAGCATCCTCTTCGTGTGACAACCATACGTTGCCAAATGTCCCTGGGAAACAGTATCCCCCACACTTGAGACCCAGCAGCATAAGCTAGTGTGAGAAATAAATTTTTATCCCCAAAGACAGTGACCCAGTCCCTCTTTTCTGATAAAGAAAATTAGTTAAGTGATCGTGCCTCCAAGAAGTTCAAAGTCAAATTTAAGCTTCAACCATAGCAAATAGGTATTCCCCAAGTCCTGAGCAATCTCCATTCTCATTTTCTGATTCTTGACCTACTCTGTCCTTCCCCCCCCCCCATCTAGGATGTCTTTCTCCATTTCAAGTTATTGGAAATACTTCACAGAAGATCCAAGGTATAAATTTAAAAAAATGTTACACTGATTTTGAAATCAACTTGCTTAATTATTTGATCCAAACTGAATCTTTCTAGGAATGATAAATGTTCTTTTCTTTTTAAATCTTTTCGAGAATTCTCTCTGATATTAAAAAGTCAAAGTTGGAGTAAGAGATTGAACTTTACTGAAGCTTTCTAGCTCCCAGAATCATATTTTAAAACGGGTTCAGTCATTATAAAATCATAGAACAATAGAAGAGCTTTGGAAATATTTTTTTTCAAGTTTTCCCTTTGCAAATGCTGAAAATCATTATTGCGTTAAAGCATTTTTATTACTAAGTTAATAAAGAGAAGATATAATAAACTAGATACATTTCTAAGATGCTTTCTGAAATTTTGGTATCACTCATGCTCTAAATTGATGCACAAAGACAGGCTTAGCTAGTTGAGAGGCTCTGCTTTTAGAATTCTACCACATGTTTTTCACAAATGAATTTTCCAGTCTGTCAATTACTGGGGAGATAAAAAATTGGGTCCAGAACAAAGGGTGACTCAGAGGCTCATTTGGAAATTTGGGATTTCTGGTTCTGCCTTGACAGATTTGGAAGAAGAGGCAAAACATTTCCTGTAAATACCATCGCTGGGATGGATTTTCACTCTCTCATCCCCCCATCAAACAGAAACCTACATTGTGCCTTGAGTTGAGCCCCAGAGAAATTATCGATATTCACACATCTGGCACAAATCTGTTGGAAGGGGGAAAAAAAACATTATGCCATCTGTATTTCTTTAATCGTTTCATACAGCTCCAGTCTCTTGCAGTAATATTGTCACACAGTCTTGTAAATATAAAGTTATATTACTTCGTGGCTTGTTTGAGGACACTGTTCATCATAAGGGGAGGATGAGGAGATGATGTCACTGCCAGGAAAGAAAAAAAAAAGAAAGAAAGAAAGAAAACTCGCCTTTCCCAATCCCCCACCTTCCCTGCAGTATGGAGGAGCCAAATTTCATCAAATTTGGCACAGTTGTAGGAATTAACATGACTGAAATGTATGCCAGATTTCAAAACAATTTCTAACAGTTTCTGTGAGACCGTGTAAGCAACTGAAAATTGACATGTTGTGTTGTGCCCGAGTCAGCCAACTGCTGTCACTGCATAATTAGATTTTCCTGCATGAGAGGAGAGTTTCCTCTAAAAAATTATGAAATAGGCAGAAGCTAATATAAAGTAGAAGTGGGTCTGTTATTCACAAAAAGGTAGCCTTCCGCCAAAGAATGACTTTGGGCACGCGCGCGCACAGTCAGGAGAGGCCAGTGGTCCTGGTTTCCTGTGCTTCACATGCATGAAATGCTCTTTGCAAAGGAAGTCGATTTACAGCACAGGCCAGATGGAAGGGCGCCCACTTGGCTACCCAAGGAATGGCTGGAACCCAGAACCAAGAACAGAGTTGGAGCTAATGCGTGTGTGGTTACTTCCTTCTGGTACAAAATAATAGATGTGGCAGAGGAAGCCGGGTGTCCCCAGTACTTACTGTACCCTTCTTCAATAGTGAGAGTAGTTTTTGTTTGACAAGGCCACCCAGGTAAAGACTACATTGCCCAGGATCCCTTGCACCCGAGGGTAATCATATAACTAGGTTTGAGTCAATGAGACAAGAGCAGAATGAAAGTTTCCAAACTCTACGTGGTGCCCATAATAGGAAAGGCGGGTTCCCTCTTTCTGCTCCCTTCTTGACGGCAGGAGCATAGGAACGATCATAAGCCATCTTTGACCACAAGGGTGAAATCGATGCCGCATAAAAGAAAGCTACACTTGATGTGCCAGAGCAATGAGATAAAAAGAGCCACATCCCTGATACCTTTGAATCAACACAGAGAGCCTGCATGGTCTTCTGGAATGTTCCATGAGAGACAGAGGCCAGTTACTGCTTTGATTAAGCCATTGTAATTTTGAATCTGTGCTAGGAGCAGACTTTTCTGTATCCTAACCAAGACTGCGCACTTTTGGAAATGACCTTCAGCATTCAGAGCTAGGCCCTTGCAGGCAGGAAAGGGTTTGCACTCCTGGGCACACGTACCTTTGTGTCCTAATCATCCCCTTCAAAGTAACCTTTCCCCAGATGATCTTATCTCTCTGAAAGGCAAAGTATGACTCAAAATATCATTAATTCACTCATTCATCCATGATGAGGTGATCACAACCATTATTTTCATTTTACAAAGGAAGAAACGGTGGCACAGAGAATTGAAAGGGCTTCCTCCAAATCAATCTCAGTGTTTACACATCACGTGCTCAAGTGGAACGAGGTCCTAGCATACAAAAAGCATACACAAGGTTTATTAAATGACTAAATCAATGAGTGCCTCCTTAAATAAAGGAGTAGAACCAAGGCTAGAACTCAGCTATGCTGACGTCAAAGCTGGTGATTTTAGGTTCGCTTTGCTCCTCGACTATGTGTTGTATGAGGCTTCTTTGAACTGGATTTATGAGGGAGTTTCGGTGATTTTGTGAAGGTAAATTAATTAACTTAAAATTTAAGAATCTCACATCAAGTTTTACTTATTTCCTGTGGCCAGTAACACGAACCCTTAACTTGAACTGGCTTAATTATTCGTGGGCCTTACTGGCTTACCTAACTGGGAAGCCCACCCCCAGCACTCGTGTAGCTCTGGCTGGATCTGAGGCTGGAGTGCAGTCCTCAAATCATGATTCTTGCCATCCCTCAACACAGCTTTTCTCCAAGCTGGCTTCACTCCCAGGTTCCATATGCTGTCACATCCTATGTCTCATCCTGTTTAATTACAACAGAAAGAGCCCCACACGACTCGGTTTGATTGGTTTGATGGGCCTATTTATCCACCAACAGCTATGTCTATCACCCGATCAACCAGGGCTCTGATTGGCTGGGGCATGGATCTCTGCCTAAATCCCAACCAGGCTGCAGACACAGAGAGCAGACAAAACATGGTTCTCGAGAGGCCAAAAAGAGTGCTATCCCAAAAGAACAGGAAATGGATACTGGATAAGCAAAAACAAAACTCACTGCAAGTCTTTTACATACTCAAAGCTGTCCCATTATAGGAATCTAAACTTAGGTTTATTATCCCCTCCCAGCATCCGTCTACTGTTATTTCTCCATGGTATCCATTACTGATTTCTAGTCTTATGCCCATACTCAGAAGTAGGTATACACAAACAGTACGTACACACACACACACACACACACACACACACACACTCCACTCTTTCTTCTGCCCAGTGCTGTTCCAATTCCCCTAAACATCTTTTGTCTTCTGGAGACAGCAGCACTCTCCTTGGTGATCCTGCACCATAATGCTACCGTCAACATCACCGGCATCTACATACCAGGTCTGCCAAAAATTGGTCGTATACTCTCAGCTAAGTAACTTATCCTTTGTAAGCCCTGATATCCTCATCTGAAAATGGAATCACAATCATTCCTACCTCACAGAGTTGCTGTAAGGATTAGACAAGGGGTGCATATAACACTCTTAGCGTGGAGTCTAAACTCACAATATATGCTGGTTACTAGAGATGTTAGGTCATGGAGCCCCCTCCCTCCCCCTGCTTAGTCCTCCTTCCTCTAGAAAGTCTTATATTTCTGAACAATCTGGCCTAAAGTGACCCTATTTGAACTCTCATAATATTCACAATTGCCACACTGGTTATTGGTTCTGAGACAAATACCATCTACCCTGGTTATGTCTTCTCAACATCTTAACCCCTGTGCCAGAGGCTGCCCCCATTCTCACACTGGGATTTTCACTTCCTACTGAAGACTGACTTTCACAGTATATCTGGAGTCAGGCAGACCAGAGTTGAAGCCCCAGCTTTACCCTTTACTAGCTGTGAGATCGTGGAGAAATTATTTCACTTAAAAGAACCTCAGTTTTCTTTTCCGCAAAATACAGTTGATGTCAAACATACACAAGGCAATATATACACACTACTGTAGAATGATTCTAGACACACAGTGGGTGCTTAAAAACTGTTATTTTTTATTACATGTATTCCTAACCTGCTTCAATGCTTCAATAGCCTACCCTAATCGTTCTAAGAAATAGTCATGAAATGAGTCTATTTGATCAAAATTCCTACTTCTCTTATGTATGATAGGATCAATACTCAGATGTATTTTGTAGTCTACGTGGTCATATTAGCACAGAAGGCACATTCAGATTCTTAACTAAAAAAAAAAAAAATTACAGCAGTCAAGTTCAGAGCAAGGAAAATGCCAGGGAACTACAAAGTTCCTGTTATGAACTTAAAATGCACTGGACATTAATTTCATTATTTCATTTGGTCTCCCAAGAATCCTGGAAAACCAACCACCCCAAAAAGGAGTGGCTAAAACAACACTGTGATGTTTTTACAATTTGGTACGTTGCTGTAGTTTCTCTGGTGGTTTTATCTGGCATTCATGCAACTGCAATCAACTAGATGGGAAGGTCTATTGTACTGTTCAAAATGGTTCTACTCAAATGTCCAGCAGGTGCTTCTGACTATCAGCTAGAGAATCTTGGTTCACCTCCTTGTGTTTGCTTGTATAAGCCAGATGGCTTTCTTGTAGTATGGTGGTCTCAGGGCAGAACTCCAACAGGGCAAGTCCCAATGGGCTGGTGCTTATCAAGCCTCAGCTTGCCCAACCCATCACAATGAACAGTGATGTTCCACTAACCAGAGAACATCACATGGCCAAGGCCAGACTTAATCTGGACAGGGATTTTTATTCTGTCTCTTAATGTGAGGTGTGGCCAATAATCTGAGGCCATTTGGAATCTGTCATAGGGTTCAAACAAAATAGTATGTGGAACCAAGTGGCAGAGTTTAGAATCAAATTCAGGTCTGAATATCCCCATACTCCTTCTAACATACCGCAATGTCTTGGAATAGGCTGAGAATGATGATTTTCCAGGATAACTGAGATTTATACTTTCCTTACACATATTACATTCCCTGCCATGTAACGGGCATTATTCCCAACTCTGGGGTGGCACAGATATCCAAAGACCTGCCTTCAAAAAGCTAAGATCATGTGACAACATCAGATTAATGGGATGAGGGGAAATTTTAGATTGATGAGTCAGGATAGGCCTCTCATATCCTGCATTATTCTAGCAGGGCTAGAACAAGAATGGAAACATGAAAACAGCCATGGAAAGAGTGCTCAGGAAGGTGATGTTCTCAAGGCAGAAACAAGCTTGGTGTTGGAAGGACAGAACTGAAACAACGTGGCTAGAACAGACAGAGCGAGAGGGGGACAGTTGGGAGGAGTTTCGACAGGTGGAAGGAGAGTAGAGCTTCTGACCTCTTGGAGGCCACTGAAAGGAGTTTGGATTTCATTGAATTGGAACAGGAAGCAGTTGGAGCATCAGGGGCAGAGGGTTGATGTGATCTGGTTTACACCTGATCTAGGCAACACTTGATAAGATGCCACAGTTGTGGCTGCTATACAGTGTGTAGATTGCAGAGCAGCAAGGGGGGAAGCAGAGCTCAGTCAGAAGGTTACATGCGGACGGGGGCAATGAACAGGGAAAGAAGAGGAAGCTCTAGAATATGCTTTGGTATGAGGGTTTATAAGACCTCGTGATGAATATCTTACGGGACGGTGGTAAGTAAAGATAGAGTAAAATAAGTAAAGATAAGTAAAATAGAGTTGAAGATGTGGGCAAGTGTCATGCACTGGGGCCACAGGTACTGAAGCAAGGGGGAGTCTACTTAATTATGAAACTGAATGTCTTTCTTTCCTCTTGTCCTCAGAAAGCATGAATGGGAGTCCTTTTGATTATTTTCAAGTTCATACGGACATGGTAAGTAAAAAGGACAAAGTGCTTTGGTGACGTGCAAAGGGAGGAAAAGGGGGGTGGAAATGCACACTTTGGTTGCTGAGAACACTTTCCATCCATTATTCCTAACTATGTTCTCTGACTGGAGCATAGGCATTCACCTGTAAACGGAAAGGTAGTCAGATCTAATGATGAGAAAACAAGAGAGGAACATCACACAAAATTCATTCTACTGTTTATACGGACACTTACCGCGTGATCCATCCAAACACAGCACAATAATCATGGCCACTGTACTACTTCTGAATAAAATGGAGACATGTTAGCCTTCCCCTAATCTACCCCCGATCCCTATAGCTCCCCAAACCTCGATTCAGCCTTTTCTAATTCACAAAGTCTGAAGTTGTCCTTGGCGCTTATGTGAGTGGAGTGAACATCTATCCTTTTATATATATCTTTTAGCCTCAAAATACCTAAATCAACCCATATCATTTGGGAGGCAATTGCACCTTGTCAAGGCAAAAGGCCTGGATCCCCTTCTTGTCTAATAAATTACTTCCTGAGACTTAATTCCCTGTTGCCTGTATATTTTTCCTGCATAAAGCCCCCCAAACGATAAATCATCTTTCTGTCTTGTCCATCATGTCTGGGCTCATTACTTCACACATCCTAATTATCATCAATGCACAAAACTCAAGGAAAAAAGATCTGAACAGTGAAATGATATTTTTTTCCCTAACATGAGTGCAACTTCCTGTGATTAAAGACTATCATAATATAAATGGGTGCTTTGGATGATTTCTATGTAGCTCTTTTACATCGTGCAGATATTCTTAATAGGTCCGACTACCTAAGGAGGTGGGGGGGGAGCTCTTTTTGCCTTTAAGACTTCGAAGTCTGATTTTTTAAGTGCACAGATAACTTGAATACCTAAATTGAAAAATGAGAAGACTATCCGTAGGGAAAAATGAGCTTATTGCTGCCTCCCTGAAGTTCATCAAATGTTGTCACATATTTCTCTAACATTTTTGACTTGGTTAAGTGCAAATTTAGGTGAACACACTCTTTTTCCCAGGGTTCATGGCAACAGGAATATAATATGTATTTTTCTCATTAATGAGTGCAGCTCTACAGTGTGAGGGATCTCAGGCAAATTGCGCTTTCTTGAGGCAGAGGACTGGACAGAATGACCTTGCATGTCTATTATTTCATGACTTAGTTTTTGCTAACCGGCTAAGCACTCACTTCCCACTCCTTCTTAGGTGTATTTGTGGCATGTAGTAACTTGAAGTCTCCACTCTCAGAATCCAAATCCTCAATCATGGTGCATCTGAATTTCCCCCTAACAATGGGGAAACCCCAAATTAGGAATTAAGCACGTGGACGAACATAAATAAAGCTCACCTTTCATTTCACCAACTCAAGTTATGATATCGGAAGATCAAGGAATTATAGTTCACATGATTATTGAAACTTTGCTGTGCATCTAAGTCCAAATCCTTGTTTAGTGTGTGATTTGGGGCAGCAACGTCTAACTCGTCGATAATGGACCAGATCCCTTTGCCAATCTCACTTTTTCTTTCATGGTTATCACTGATGCCCTGTCATATGGCTTGTGGTTATCAGGGAAAAATTCACAGTAACCCTTAGGCCAAACTGTGAAATAGAAAATCTTTCCCTGAATCTTTGTCTCCGGTCAGCTAGGTGGCCTTGAGCATGAACCTTAACCACTCTGGGCCTCAATTAACTTATCTGGTAAATTATGGAGCTGTAGTAAGGAACACTTGTAGTAAAACGCTTAGGGAAATACTTGGTAAGTATTAAACATTAGTGCTGTTGGGGCTGCTATTATTATCTCTTTGTTTAGCAAACCTTTTTATCCTTCCTGATTTATCCAAACCTTGATTTATCCTTCCTGATCCAGCTGTGTAAGCCCTTGACTCCCATGGGCAAAGGCACTCATTTCTTCTTCTCTACTTCCATCCTTCTCTGAATCCTCAGGTAATTTTGACCATAATTATTTGCTCTCACATCCATCTTTCCCACTGGCCCCTGTCTCCCGCTTCGGTTGGTTTCCTTCCAGTGCAGAAATAGGGTCTTCTGCGCACCCAGCCAAGGTTCTAGCAGAAGTCCTTGCACATTTGAAAGAAGGGATGAATTTGCTGTTGGAAAATCTATGGGTTCTAGATATAAATACAAAAATAATAGAGCGGTTTTCTTCGGCTTAACATTTTTCAAGGTTCATTTAGATTAAAACATTCCATTTTACAAGAATGAGAAAATGAATCCCTTCAATGGTCATCAATGACTGCTCTATTAGAAAAAAAAAAAACAGACCCAACTGTACATCATGTGTCTCCTGATAGATGTAATGGATCTTACCTCTAGAATGGTCCTGCACTTTACAAAGAAAGCAAGCCCAGATTACATCAAGCCTCTATCTATCAATCAACTTATGGAAAATGCAGTGGACAGAGGGGAGTGTCGTATGATACTATGTTGGTGAAAATAGTGAAATCCAGACTGTGAGGAATTCTACGGGGAAAACTCCACAAGATAAACGACCATATGCATGTTCGGGGGGGAAAAAAAGAAAAGGAGAAAGCTGCAGATTTAAAGAGAGTTGAGAGACAAGTCAGGAAATTGCGATATGAATTTTTGAATCCAGACTCAAGTAAATTCTAAAAGCAAATTGAACACTGACTGGATGCATGATAATATAAAGGAATTATTAATTACTTTAAGTGTAATATGGCTATTTTAAGAGACCCCTTTGTTTTTATTAATTTATGCTGAAATATTTACAGATGAAATAGAAATGTGCCTGGGATTTTCTCCAAAATCCCAAATTCTCCAAAATAATCAGATGGGTGGAAATTCAGATAAAAGAAGACAGAGTAAGAAGCGAAGTTTGTTGAAATCAGGTGATAGATGCGTGGAAATTTATGGTCCCATTCTACTCTGTGTTTACACTTCTTACTCATAAAAATAAACTTAAAGAGTAATAATTCCCTGTATGATAAAAGCAGCTTTTACGTTTCTTCTATTTCACCTACGTTGCAAACTCTGACAGTGTTTTTGCTACCCAGGAGACTAGATGCACTTCTTTTCATAGCAGAAGTGTCCAACCATTATTTATTAGATTGGATTTTCTTGTTTGTGAATCCTCTGGTCATAACATATATTTTCAGCCATGGCTAGATCACCCGAACCACAAAGAGTTATTGTTATAAATTCAGTAGTAAATGTAACACCAATAATTACGAGAACAACAGCTAATAGTGAATGAATGCTTACTCTTCGTCACTCTGGATGTCACTTTACATGGAGTTATCTCACTGACTTCTTGGAGAACTTTATGAGGTGTGGCACATGTCATAGGACACCATGGTGATGTAATTACCAACACAGAAGCTGAAGCTTTGTGGGGGTAAAGCTACCCGAAGCTATAATTGCACGGTAAATGTCAGAGCCAAGCCCACACCAGACCTCCCATACCTCAACACCTAAGTCCTTGACCTCTCCTATCTGACATCTTTCCTTCTGCGTCTAGTGGGACAGGTGACTCAAAAATAGGAATAAATTATGATCCCTTTTCATAAGAGGCATTATAGACAGCTGATCTCAAGTCAAGTGGCTGCAGAGAAACAGACAGAAGGGAACATTTTCCTAGATGATTTGAGATGAGCACTAGAGAAGATGGCTAAGTGCAGACAAGGACGAGAATAACGTGTCTAAGATAGGAAAACAAGACATCCAAAAGCCTAGATCAAAGATTCCCAAGCAGTGGTCCAGCCAAGCTTTTTGTGTGGTCTGCACAAGGTTTAAAGTTTTTTCGACTGACTTTCCAACTTTCAAAGATTTCACATGTAAATCTACACTTCTGGGCTTAAAAAAAAAAAAAAGAAAAATCAAGTTTGCTGGGCCCATGTTTCCCCATAGTCATTACAAGTCCTGAAGCAGGGGAGAGAGTTGCTCAAAGTAACGTGTCAGGGAGTAGCATAGAGACGACATTTTAGGGAGAAGATGCTAGAATCAGAAATTATTTTTAGGTCTGGTCAGAAATAATGAGATCCTGGCCAACTTAGAGGTAGAGGGAATTGAAACAAGGCAGGGGGTGGAAATCCATGAAGAGAAGTGGTGACAGGACTTGAAGACAGAATGCCCTAAGAGGCAGAGGTATGTGACTTATACCAAGTCATAACGGGTGCCAGTGTATCCCATCCCCGTGACTGGAACGAATGAGGTCGTAGGAGGGAATTCTGCCACATCGGGATCATTACATTTTGTGTTAGCATCTGTCAGATGGTGACACAAGAGATCGGCATGGAAACTAAACAATGCAGTATCCGCACTGACATCTTGTAGATCTTAGAAATATGGAAACAGGATTTGAGTAAGAGGCAGGAGATGCAGACATTGGGAAATTGTTCAGTCCTGTACTGACTACTTCAAAAGACACAGACCAAGAGAAGGTCTTCCGCTGAAGAGTTCTTACAGTGAGGTCAGAGGAAAGAGAAAAACTAGCCAGTAGTTAGATGTTCATGACAGCGTACATGTGATGAAGCCCAAACAAAGGAATGATTGTGTGTTTGGGGAAAATGTCTTGGAAGTTGCCCTTCTTCTTGAACCTTATCACAAAGAAAGACTAGATATAGAGCACAAGGATGTGGGATCCATGTAATAAAGTTTGCACTGACTGAACCAACATCTGTTGAGAATATTTGTTGCCCGCTAAGTAAAATACACACACGACGTATCTCTCCATCTGCCTTATTCTTCCTCACGATACTCGGGGATGCTGGATATCACCTTCTGTACTGCCTATGTGCCTCCTGGCTTGATTCTTGCCTATTTCCCCTGAAAAATACAAGCTCCATGAAAGCAAGGACTTCATCTCTTGTTTCTCAGGCTCTCCTCCAAGCTTAGGATAGCTCTTGAGACACAGTAGCTTCTCAATAAGTAGCATTTGAGAGTGTCCATTTTCACAGAGCCTGAGTTGGACAGAAAATTGAGCAAGTTTGCAAGATGGTGCAACCAGTGTGAGAAGATCAGGGGGCTCGGCAGAGTGGAGTCCTGATACGTCAACTGAAAGAAAAAGCTACTGTAAGATCTCTACCTCACTGTAAGAGAAACAAGAGAATTATTCTCTTTGCATGTTTATTAGAGATCGTACTCAAAAGACACACAATTCAAAGCTAAAACAATGATGAAGTTGTGTCCACTTTTTTTTTTTACTTCTATCTCCAGCTAACACACGCCTTATACAAAAAAAAAAAACTTGGGGTGCCTGGGTGGCTCAGTCGGTGAAGTGTCTGACTTCGGCTCAGGTCATGATCTCACGGTTCGTGAGTTCGAGCCCTGCATCAGGCTCTGTGCTGACAGCTCAGAGCCTGGAGACTGCGTCCGATTCTGTGTCTCCCTCTCCTTCTGCCCCTCCCCTGCTCACACACTCTCTCGCTCAAAAATAAACAAACATGAAAAAAAAATTTTTTTTAAGTTGAAAATTTCCTTTAAAAAAAACTGCCACCCATGATTCTGTCATTCTATTTACTTGTCCCTGATGCCACTTAAATTGGGGTGTGGGGACACAAGCTGGAGATGAGCGTTCATGTCACTGATGAGCTGTACTGAATCATCTCAGCCTTGGTGGAGTTAATTTAAGGCCCAGGATGAAATGTGTGGCGTGTGTGTGTGTGTGTGTGTGTGTGTGTGTGTGTGTGTTCAGCGGGAGCCCATTCTCACCCTTCTGACGGAGAGCAGTGTCTAGCTACTTTGCCCTCCCCAAGGGCAGGAAAGCCTCTCCCCTCTCACCTCTGCTAGCCAGTCTGGACATCAGGGCAAACACCCAGAACCCATCTTATCAAACTGCTTCCGTCGCGAAGCAGCAAGAAATTGTCAGATTTAGATGGTGATGCTGACTTCTCAATAGGGGAAAAAAAGGACCTAAATTAGACTTCTATAAAAAGAATATTGCATATTTATTTCCACAATAACACCCAGGAAAAACGTTAGTCAAGAAGCAAGCAATTGGGTGAATAAATAAGCTTGTCTTTGTTCTCATCAATTAAGTTATTACATCAGTTGGAAAACCAGTGAATTATAATACAGATGTTTAATGAAACACTGCTGAGCCTATAAGTCAAACTCCTATTTTGTGGTGTGATTTTGGCTGCATAGTTTTGTGTGTGTTAAACCGTATTTATTAGCTGATACCCATTATTATTTTGAGCAAGGTATAATTCAGTTGTCAGGCTCCATCGCAGGCAAGGAGATTTAATCAGTGAGAGCCGCTTTGCTACTGAGTATAAAACAATGTGGGTTTCATGAAGCAATCACGGCAGTGTGAAAAAATGGGATTAATTAGTATTGTATAAGAACAGGCAGCATGCTCATTAAAACCTTGTGAGGTGGCTCTTGATAAACTACCACTTGATAGGACCGCATTAATGTGACAAGGCAAAGACTTCATTCCCAAATCCTTTCTGATTGTATCTTGCTTTTAAGTTACCTGGAATGACCCTCCTCGGCGGCGGGAATACAAAGATCAAAATGACTGCCAGGGATCCTGGAGCCACCTGGACCCGGGAAGCCACGCATCGAGGGGGGAAGCTTCAAAGACAACTTTTTTTGAACTCGCAGTCAAACATGAATCAATAGTTGTAAATGAAGCTGCACCCATGGGGGTGGCGGATTTGCATTCGCGCTCGGCAGGTCGGCAGAAACTAATTTGACGATTGGTAACCCACCCTAATGAAGGCCACATACGAACCCTCTGCCTGTTTGTTTTAGGGGTGTGGGCGGGCAGTGGCTGGAAATGCATCCGGCCTGAGGAAGGTGGCAGGGGCTCCAGGGAGCCCTGGGGGCCCGGCCAGAGGAAAGGAAGGGGACAGAGAACCTGTTCTTTGCGGCGCCTATTAGCGCCATTGCCTCATTATTTGGATTTCCAAGATGCCTCTCTTAGTTCCTAGAATGAATGGTTATTTTTTGTTGTGTTTTGTTTTCACAGTGAAAGCATCTGCACGTGAGAAAAAGCCCTGTGAGAACAATCTGCTTTGGGTAAGGAATAATTTTTTGATGTGCTTTAGACTCGGCTTCTTCTTTGGGCATCCAGTTTGATTCTCTTCCAAACGTGGACCAGTGTGGGTTGTATCATCATGCTGCAGTTGGGGTTTTTTTGGGGGGGGAATGGGGGCGGGAGGGGTTCTTGAGGCGATGTCCAAGGGTATGCTTTCTCAATAGCTCACCAGATCTATAGTGTCCTCAAAGGATCTTCTCTTAACTGCACCCCCTCCCACCCACCCCCGCTCCCATTTTCCCGGTGGCTTTAGCTAACTCTGCCTGCGAGGCGACTCTACACAGAACAGGTATCTGTTGGATGTACTTCCAGGACTGAAAATGCCACTCAGAAACCTCAGCGTCCCTTTTCCTTGCCCTCCCCGACTATTTTATATATATAAAACCTTGTTAAATCTCACCAGCACATTAAATTAATGTTTGCTACCATGAAGCTCAAGTACTCAGCTCACAATTAGAGGTTGTTTGCAATTGAACTTGGGCAATTGCACTGCAATCTGCAGATTCAAGGCGCTGGGCAAAAGTCAGGCTACCTGAGCCGCCTAGATGGGATTAAGCACACTGCTTTATCAAGTGATGTGTTGCAATATTATTAATTTAAACCTTAACATCTCATTGTTGTGATCCAAGCTGCATGATGTAATGCAATATGACAGCCATTAAATTAATAGAAAATAGAATTCATCTCTCAAAATTTCACACAAAATAAAGGCACAGAGACAGACAGAAATAAAGGAAGAAAGACAGACAGATAAATACCTTTAATATATATATTTTTTCTGTTTCCAACGGAGTCTGCCTCTATCTGGCAGTGTTAGGAGGACCACAGAGCATCAGCCGTTTGCACAGAGATCCCCGCCATCTTATTTATTCCTCTGGGAGGCAAAGCAGTGACTATATTCCTATTTTGTTCCTTTTAGTTCCAAGAGTGGATCGCATAGACATAATATGCTGTAGGTGAGAGGGCACGCATCACCGTTTACGCGTGACACAGTAATAGGAAATTTCCGGCCCCTCTTAGCTTGAGGAGGACCTCCCGCAAAGACCCTACAACTCCTTCAGGTAGTAGCCACCTACTTGATTTATAATCCTACAGCGGCGGAAGAGGTTAGCTGAGTAATTTGGATCACTAGATTTTGCTAATGAACTCGGGCCAGAGAGAGAAAGCACTTTACGTGGCAAAGGCTCCATTTCACCTTCCTGACGCTCCACATACTTTATCTCCAAATTTTTACATTATTTATACAGAAAGGGAAATGGTTCTCTCAGAGGAGAATGAGTGGGCAAAGCATCTCTGCTGATAAGAGTATCTTCTAGGATTCACGGCCGCGAGGACGCCCTGTCTCCGTGCGACCAAAATAGGGCTCCCGGATTTAGCAAAGAGACATACAGGAGGCCCAGTTCAATTTGACTGTTTGGTAAACAACAAATAAGGCGATATTTTGGACGCACTTCTATGAAAAGTCGCTTGCTGCCTCTCTGCAATTCAACTTGAACGGTGCCTCCCGCGTGTCAGCTGGGAGTCTGAACCGAAAGGAGGTGTATTTGCCCCAGCGAGGGCATTGCGGGAACGTCAGGAGAGAATGCCCTACAGAGCTTGGGAAAACTGAACGTATGGAGCAGTCTTCTGGCGTCTGTGGTTCTCAGTGGAGCATTTTTATTTAGCAGATTACTATAGGCTTCACTGAGCTTTGAAATAAACTCTTGGTCACTTTTTTCCCACATGGATAAACAAGCTTTAAATGATGTCGCCTTCATATTAACCTCAAAGAGACTTTTCCACTGTTGCATGTTGTATAAAGGAAATACATAGTGGTTCGCACACCTGGGAGTTCCTGGGACCTTCCCACCAACACCACTGGGTATCTTCATTTATCTCCATAGACCACAGTCTCAAAAGCACTGACCTTGTATATAGCCACAAGAACGGAACGCAAGTATTCAGATATCTGTACAAACAGAGAGCTGTACGTGTATATGATACAGTCAAACAATACAGGTACCTTCCTGTCCCCAGCAGCACTATTCGTCACAACCAAAAGGTAGAAACGACCAAAGGGGTCATCAGCTGATGAATGGATAACCAAATTGTGGTCTTTACTTACAACTGAATAGCATTCAACCATTAAAAGGAATGAAGTGCTCATACGTGTTATAACGTTGGCTGAGCACTGAAAACATTATGCTAGGTGTTAAGCCAGACATCAAAGGTCACGCATTTTGAACTTCTTACCAGCTACAAAACAAAAAACAAAAACCTTCTCATTTTCCATAAAACGTATTAAATGGAAGACATTTCCACATAAGGTATTAACTAAACTAATATGAATTGAGCCCCTCATAAAAGGGTTACCGGTAGGAGCACCTGGGTGACTCAGTCAGACGCCCAACTCTTGATTTCAGCTCTGTGCATCATCTCGCGGTTCGTGAGTTCGAGCCCTGCATCGGGCTTTGTGCTGGTGGTGCAGAGCCTGCTTCGGATTCTCTCTCTCCCTCTCTCTCTGAGCCTTGTACTCTCTCTCTCTCTCTCTCTCAAAATAAATAAATAAACTTAAAACAAAACAGGTGCTCCATTCTGGGCCTGCTTACTGAGCTGAGCCCTGCTCACCACCCGGGCAGGACACCTACCTGCAGTCCCTGGCGTCACTGTCATACACAGCACCTTTTGCCTATGACAGGCCACGTGCTGTATGGTCCTGGGACTGTAATGAATCTCAAGTAATCGTGGGGACAGGATAAATCTCAAGGGGCTTAGAAAACAGCATAACATAGTAACTCAATACACGTGCTTCGAGAGCCGGACTCATCGGGTCCCTCATCAGCTGTGTGACCTCAGGCAATTCCTGAACCCCTGTGACCTCAGTTTTCTTATTTGTAAAACGGGGGAAATAAGAACATCGACCTCCCAGAGCTGGTAAGGGTGGGGGTGGGGGAGCTGAATCAGTTTAAAGCGTTCCAAACAGTGCCCGGCACTCACCAGAACGGCTAAAATTACCAACTGGCGCCACTAAATCCCGGTGAGGTTACACAACCAGGATTTTCACACATTCCTTTTTTTTTTTTTTTTTTTTTTTAATTTTTTTTAACGTTTATTTATTTTTGAGACAGAGAGAGACAGAGCATGAACAGGGGAGGAGCAGAGAGAGAGGGAGACACAGAATCTGAAACAGGCTCCAGGCTCTGAGCTGTCATCACAGAGCCCGATGCGGGGCTCGAACTCACGGACCGTGAGATCATGACCTGAGCCAAAGTCAGACGCTTAACCGACCGAGCCACCCAGGCGCCCCGATTTTCACACATTCCTGACGGCGGTGTCACACGCACTCTGTCACCACTGTGGCAAACCATTTAGCGCTTTCTTATGAACTCAACCCACCTACTCAATGATTCAGCAATTCCCCTCCTAGGTCTTCGCCCAAAAGAAATGAAAACCCATGTTTATAAAAAGATTTGTACGAGAATGTTCACTGCAGCTTATTCATACTGAAAAAAGAAAAACAACACAGAGACAACTCAAGTGTCCATCAGCAGAAGATTGGATACACGGGGTCTGTGGTCGTATAATGGAATAATACTTAGCACTAAAAAGGAATGAACTAGTGATACACCAAGGAACACACCGTATTTCCAAACCGTTATGTTCAATGAAAGAATCCAGTCCCTGAAGAGGACATATGCTATATGATTCCATTTTTGTGAACTTCAAAAAACAGTCATGGGGCACCCAGGTGTCTCAGTCAGTTAAGCATCCGACTCTCGATTTCAGCTTAGGTCATAATCTCACAGTTCGTGAGTTCAAGCCCCACATCGGGCTCTGTGCTAATAGGAGCCTGCTTGGGATTCTCTCTCGCCCTCTCTCTCTCTCTCTCTCAGAAATAAATAAAAGCAAAAAGAGACAGGCAAACTAGTCTATGGGGATAGAAACCAGAGTAGTCTTTGCCACTGCACGGCAGAACATGAGGGAACTTTCTAGGGTGATGGTAGTATGTGGTAGGAGGTAGGAAATGTTCTGTAAAGGGCCAGAGAGTAAATGTTTTAGCCTTTGAGGTCTACATACAGTCTTTATTGCATATTCTTCTTCTTTTTAAAAAAATTTTTTTAACGTTTTATTTATTTTTGAGACAGAGAGAGACAGAGCATGAATGGGGGAGGGGCAGAGAGAGAGGGAGACACAGAATCGGAAGCAGGCTCCAGGCTCTGAGCCATCAGCCCAGAGCCCGACGCGGGGCTCGAACTCACGGACCGCGAGATCGTGACCTGAGCCGAAGTCGGACGTTTAACCGACTGAGCCACCCAGGCGCCCCTCTTCTTCTTTTTAAAATAATCCTTTAAAAATGTAAAAATCCATTCTTAACTGAGAGGTCACACAAAAACACTCCACCGGCTAGATTTGGCCGCGGGATTGCAGTTTGCTAAATTCTGGTCTATTCGGGGTGTTTGTTACACAGCTGTACACATCTGTCAGACTCACTGAGCAGTACGGTTAAGACCTATGCATTTTCCTATATGTATTCAGTAAAACAGAGAGCAGTGTCCAGAAGTTGAGCTAATATTCACACGTTGGCTAATATTATTTTAGCTTCACGTTAAACGATATACTTATTTGTTTTTAATTAGAACAAGAAAACATCGTTCTTCCACTCTGTAAAATCAATTCGAGCAATATATTTAAGGCATCCGTTGTGATTCCCTCAACTGCCTAGACACACGGATCCGTCCCCTTCCTACAAAGAGAATTTTGTTTATAAGGGCAGTACCTTAAGCCTAGGAACACTCCAACGCAGAGGATATGGTCTCGCATCTCTAGGGGTCTTTGAACCCTTGTCAGGGAAACGGGCATCTGTCATGGACCAAACTGTCTGTCCCACCTGATGCCTACTTGAGAACCACCTCTCCTTCCACAGGACAGCTTCCTACCCAGTTAGAGTCCTTACCAGTGTCACGGCTGAGGACAGAACGCTTCTGAAGAATTCCTTGTAGTTAAGATCTCCCAGGTAACAATTTGAAGCATTTCCAAAGGCTAAGACACTACCTTGAGAGTATTTTCTATACATTCACACGTTGCTTTTCGCTCATTGCTGAAGAACGCTCTCTATGGGATCCGCCATTCCAAACTGCTGAGCCAAGCAGGATTAGCGACTGTCACAAAGCAAGTTCCACGTGGAGTGGAGAGTCCTCATCTGTTTCCAGCAGCAGAAGTTCTGGTATTGGTGGCAGCGAGAAATAAAAAAGCACTTTGCCAGATGAAGCTAAGAGGACACTGGAGCGTGGCCCCACAAAATAAATTATTGCACTTTTTCTTAAAATTCCTATCAGAACCAAAGTTGAACTTGGTGGGGGGAGGGGGGTGGGCTACTGTTAACAATTGGGATGAAGAAGAAATAAACTCCTTCATTAATGGAGTTAGTTTAATTAAATAATGTTTAAGCATTTGTTATGATAAATACTAATCATCTTTTTTTTAATTTTTTTAATACTAATCATCTTTTATTTTTTTATTTTTTTTTTAATACTAATCATTTAACATCGCCACGTGCGATTTGAAGAAAGAGGGGCTGACTGCTGTCCTCGGGGAGCCCACAGTGCCGTGCACAGATGAGGTGGGCACTCTCACCACCATCGTCCCGTCTGTCACCGTCTTGGTGATAAATATTATTGATTTATTATTACATGAAATACTATTTATTTATGCTTGGCCTTGCACTAACCCTTGAGACACCCTGACCCATTTAACCCTCTCCAAAAATAACCCTGGGAAATAGATCCCATTATTACACCCATTCTACAGATGCACAACTGAGGCTGCTCAGAAAATAAATAGCTTGGGGCACCTGGGTGGCCCTGTCGGTTAAGCGGCCGACTTCAGCCCAGGTCATGATCTCACAGTTCGTGAGTTTGAGCCCCACGTCAGGCTCTATGCTGACAGCTCAGAGCCTGGAGCCTGCTTTGGATTCTGTGTCTCCCTCTCTCTCTGCCCCTCTCCTGCTTGTGCATGCCCTCTCCCTCTCTCTCTCTCTCTCTGTCAAAAACAAATTAACATTAAAAAAATTAAAAATAAAAAGAAGGTAAGTAACTTGGCCAACCTCTGACCCCAGACAGTGATAGAACTTGCCTCAGAACCCAGTTCCAAGACTCCAAACTCTATGCTCTTAACGCATGTCTCTTTTCCTGCATCTCCAAAGACAACTGAAAACATAAGCAATGATGGACCAGGAAGTAGTCTCTAAAAGTTGAGAGAAGCATCCAAGAGGACCAAGCACTAGAACGGAAAAACCGTGTGAAGTCAGACTTTGGTTTCACTTGGAAATAGGAGTCATTCCTGAGCAGGCAAAAGTGGGTGAGGCTGGCGTTTCATCAGGAGACCCCCACTTCCCTGGGATAGACTCCTGGAAATGTCAATTAAAAAAACATTAAACTCTCACAAGGGAACTTCAGTCCAATTAAAACAGCTTCAATTCATTTGCTGTCAAGTATTATCTTTTTACAGATACCATGATCTGTTCAAATTGATCAGAACATGATGAATATTTCAAGAAATCACTCTTCCCCGCGGTGGGAACAGCGATATATCATAGAACTTTGGTCAACGACTCATACCACCGTACGGCAAGGGGACACTGATGTTGCCTGGTACATGGAGGCGGGGTACTGTGTCTCAGATACAGGGTGCTGCGTCTTTTCTGTGCACGGAGACCGACGGGGAGAGAAAGGGGCAGCAGCAATGAGGAAATGATTCCAAAGGAATAGATCCACTCTAGAAACATCGAACTGGCAACTGCTTGAACACTGGGGACTGGGTAACCTTCCTGAGCTGCTGTAAGGCATGTGGTTGGCAAACGAGCTGAGTGCTGGGGCAAGACCCTGCCGGCCCCACCGCTGGGAGGACCGTGGTGGCCGAGGGGCGTCTCCACAGCCTTCCCTGGAGAGAGGGACTCTGGTGAGCAGGAGGAGGAGCGGTTCTCCTTGGCCTCTGTTACTATGGCAACCTTCCCCTTTGTTTCCCTGGATCCAGAGCTGCTGCCTCATTTAGAGACTGGCATCAGGTGAGGCAGCTGCGTGATGGCGTTAGGAAAATGAGGAAGTGGAAAAACAGCACTGCTTAAGCAAACACACATGCACACATCCTGGCACCGGGAAGGCATTGTCAGGACGAGTTTCCAGACCTCTTGCCACTTTCTTTTGAGCCAATCAGCAGCATATGATTGCAATTGCTGCTGAATAATATGCTCGGGGAATTTTCGCTTTATTCTGGCTGTCATTTGGACGGTTGCCTTGGACGCGTTCTTCTGTTGCCCACAATACTTTGCTCTTCCTTACCCCATGGAGGGGTGTCAGTGTCAAGGTCACATCCCCTAACAGGCTTTCCCTGAGCACGCCCCACCCTCTGCCAATGTTCTCTCTCGGCATCCCGAGCAGTGAGCACGGTTCACAAGCCTTTCAGTGATGCTCTGTGCTCATCAGTTTTTGCTCTGTCTCCTCGGCTAGATTACAAGCTCCGCGAGGGCAAGGAGGCCGCCATTCTTACACAAAGTGCCATCAGATGAAATGCGCCGGGCAAGTGGCCGTGAATGAATATTTGTGAAATAAAGGAAGAATCCGCTAACTCTGAAAATGTGATTTCGGATGCTGACATACTAAGAGCTGCAGTAGTGAGTTGGAGGCTCTCCATTTGTTTTTCTCTTCAATGGACAATCAACAAGAATCATATTAAGACCAAAGACCATGACCTGAGTTGCGAATCTATTTACTCTCACTGCTGTGTCTGCCTTCACTGCAGAATTTCCCCATGTCTTGAGGCAGCCTGGTTATATATGTACAATGGAATAGTGTAGGGGATGAGAGAATGTAAATTCAAGGGATGGGGGCAGAATGCCTATCAGGTCTTTCTCCACTGGCTTGTGGCCACAAGAAAGGCAGCATCTCGGGACAGAAGCATTCAGAATGCTCAAAGGGTGAGTCCAAGGAAGAAATCTCCACCGTAGGGAGAGAGAGAAGAGAGAAGGGGGGCATAGGTGAGACAGAGAACAAAACAAGTCTGCAAATGCACCGCATCCTTCCCGGATGCACTCACTCTTAGAACCCCCATGGGACCATTGGCCTTTGCCATCTCCCTGTATAAAAAGTTGATGATGAAATCTATTGGTTGCGGGATGAGTGGGGGCGTGGCATTCCTCCACTCCATAATGCAATATCGTTCCAAATTTATAATGCACATGAATGAGAAATTGGATGAGTTTTACCAAAAAAAAAAAAGTATATTTTAGTCAACTTTGATGAAACTTACTCTTTCCAAAATAGTGAAGCATTCCGTGAAATAAAACGATTCGGGAAGAATGTATGATAGTTCATACGTATGCAAAATCAGTAGCACCAAACAAACAGAAACCAAATTAAACAAACAACTAACAAAAGCTAGATGAAAGTATCTGTCAGTTCCACAGCAGTGACGCAAAGTGAAGGGATGAACTTCATAGAGAAGCAGAGTATCCTACCTCCCTATGTCTAAAGAATAATTCCTGAAAGGTAGAGGCCATGAGCCATTGGATTCCTGCTAATTTGTCAGTGATTATACTAATGACAAAACCAAAATTATTTCAACGAGTGGAAGACAGGTCTGCCTTACCTGAGAACCCAAAAATGATCTCAAGTAAGATTCTCTACCTCACTGGCTAATGCAGCCAAGGGTCTACACTGTTCCTCTTTGCAACAGTTTGGGCTCAAAGGTCTGAGACGAGTGTGATTAGCCAAGTCTAGGTTTTGAGCCAACATTACTAGGTCTTTGTCCTTGCTCCTGGCCCACAGCTGTTAAATCCTTGGAATTTCATAAGTGATAAGAGTAGTTATAAGGGTGAAAGAGAATCTTTTGTTATTCATAACAAGCCCCTTTCAACCACACCTGAGTTTATGTTGATGAGGTGACTTTTGGAAAACCCTTAAGGGGGGGGCGGGGCACCAGTTGCCAGGGGAACCAGCCCTAGTTTAGAGGGTTGAAACTTTTTGTCCCATCCTCCAACTTTCAGGGGAGGGGAGAGGGGCTGGAGATTGAGTTCAATCTCAATGATTTAATCCAATGATTTAATCAATCTCACATACATAATGAAGCCTCCACAAAAACCCTAACCGAAGGTTGGGAAACATGGAGATGCTGGGAAGGTCGAGTGCCCAGAGAAGGCATGGAATCTCCGTCTTCCTTCCCCCACACCTGCCCAATGCATGGCTTCCATTTGGCTATTCCTGTGTTATATTACTTTATTTCACCAAAATCCTGTTCTTTGGGGACAGCAGTCTTCACCCTACAAATAGATCGTACTCAATTCATATGGTGGCAGCGGGGCGGGAGGTGGGGAGTACGGTTCTCTTTGTTTCAAAGATGGGTGGCCCAGGTCACAGTAAATAGAATTTTCTTCCCCTCTGGCCACAAAGAATATTTTTCAATAGGCACAAGACCCAAGCTGAGTTCTCCTTGAGACTTTTGGCTAGCAAAAGAGACTTCAATCAAAATAATCTGTAGGGTCCAAATCCAGGAATTAATAAAAATGCTATTAATAAATAAGTCATCAAACCTATAGAGCTGTGGTTTTCAACCAGGCATATCTGGGTGGTTTTTGTTGTTTTAAGCACACACCTGGTCTACTCCAAACAAATCAAATGAATCAGTAACTCAAGAAGAGTCTGATGTATCTCTCTAATTAAGAACCTGTTTTATAGAAATACTAGGTTCTTATGAGCAATTAAACAGTTTTTACATTTTATACAGATCCTCAACAATGAATATGTAGAATAAAATGTCAGAATATTCATTTAAGCTTAAAATGCTTAAAACATATTTGCTAGAGTAAAACTTTATATCACAGAGCTGTTGGTTAGAGGAGCAGGTTAAAGTTAAGAATGTAGGAAAAACGGGGGCGCCTGGGTGGCTCAGTCAGTTAAGCGTCCGACTTCGGCTCAGGTCATGATCTCATGGTTTGTGAGTTCAAGCCCCACGTCAGGCTCTGTGCTGACAGCTCAGAGCCTGGAGCCTGCTTCGGATTCTGTCTCCCTCTCTCTCTGCCCCTCCCCAGCTCACACTCTGTCTACCTCTCTCTCAAAAATGAATATTGAAAAAAAGAAAGAGAGAACATATTTTCCTTGAGCTCTGACAAAACTCCTTGTGAGAACTCTTACTGGCCAAACTTGGATCATGTGTCCATCTCTAAAACAATCACTGTGGCCAGAGAATGGATATTCTGACCAGTTTGTGCAGGATATTCACTTGGTGCAGGGGTAAAGGTTGGATGAATGGTATAAACTCTACCCAAACCAGACGGGATGGGTTCTCCACTGGACAGAGGGATTCTATTGTCAAAAGGGAAAGAATATTGAGCAGGTAAAACAAAACAGCTGTCTACTAAAACTCAAGTGTGTAATATCCAAAGGGGTTTGTACAAGAATAAGTGTTATTTAGAATACACTATTGGGGCGCCTGGGTGGCTTAGTGTCTGACTTAGGCTCAGGTCATGAGCTCGCAGTTTGAGTTTGGGTCCCATGTCAAGCTCTGTGCTGACAGCTCAGAGCCTGGAGCCTGCTTCCGATTCTGTGTCTCCCTCTCTCTCTGCCCCTCCCCTGTTCACGCTCTGTCTCTCAGTAATAAATAAAAACATTAAAAAAAAAAAAAAGAATGTAGGAAACAGCCATATTAGCCAGGATTCTTTTGGTTGTAAATGGCAGAAAACCCAAATCAAAGGACTGAGTTAAAAAGGGGAGGACTGATTGGCTCATATAGTTGGGAAGTCCAGGGGCAGAGTTAATTTCGGGTACAGCTGGTCCAGAAGTTCAAATGGTGGTATCTGGGCTCCCTCTTTTTCTCCATTTTAGCCCTACTTAGTTTGGCTTGGATGGTAGAGGAGATGACCCCACACCCCTTCCTCCCCAGGATCCCTGGCTTGAAGCTCAGAGACCCCCATGGAAAGCAGACTTCTTCTCTTCAATGTCTACTTGCCATTTCCAGAAAAGACCCTCAGCGGCTCAACTAGTTAACATCATGCCTGGACAAGCAGAGTGATGCAGATAATGAGTCCCCTATTATGAGAGGCCCAATCTGGGTCACATGTTACAGAGTGGACAATCATAATTAAAGGCTTAGAGGAATACCTAGCATGAGGAAAGAGAGGCCAACCCTACTCCCAGCCTAACCATGCAATGGGATGGTAGGAAAATAAAAGTCAACACATGACTGCTACACTCATACCTAGACTGAGCTCACATTGTTGACATCCCTTCATTCTTCATTATGACCTACCAATGACTTTCCAAATGTCTGAAGTCAATAAAAAATAAACGAATACAATACTTAGCAACAATAGCAAAATCTTACTATTGTTCAAGGGCAAATTAACGAGCGTGCTACTGGCTTAGAGGGCTGTCTAGGAGAGCTCAGATCCACAAGAACCCTTCCTCAATTAGAAGCGAGTCTTGGAGCATCTGGGTGGCTCAGTCAGTTAAACATCTAACTCTTGATTTTGGCTCAGGTCATGACCTCAGTTCATGAGTTCGAGCCCCCATCAGGCTCTGTGCTGACAGTCCAGAACCTGCTCGGGATTCTCTCTCTCCCTCCCTGTGTCTCTCTCTCTCTCTCTCTCTCTCTCTCTCTCTCTCTCTCTCTCTCTCTCTCTCGCTCTGCCTCCCCTACTCATGCACACTCTATCAAAATAAGTAAATAAACATTAGAAAAAATATTTTTATTTTTTTAACGTTTATTTATTTTTGAGACAGAGAGAGACAGAGCATGAACGGGGGAGGGTCAGAGAGAGAGAGGGAGACGCAGAATCTGAAACAGGCTCCAGGCTCCGAGCTGTCAGCACAGAGCCCGATGCAGGGCTTGAACTCACGAACCGCGAGATCATGACTTGAGCTGAAGTTGGACGCTTAACTGACTGAGCCACCCAGGCGCCCCAGGAAAAAACATTTTTAAAAAAGGAAGTGAGTCTTAGAGGGCAGCAAAATTCTCTCCTTCCATTCTAGTGAAGCTACTTTTCTTAATGGTGAACCGAATCAAAGAAAAGGGAGGCATCTCGCTATATCTCATGTGATTTCTGCCAAATCCAAAACTCTTCAGTGACACCTAGAAGAAGAGTCCAGTAAACCCACTCTGAAAAAAATGTCAAATTCTGGTTTCTAAACCAGCTCACACATGGAAATAGCATAATTAGTACAAATAGCTACATTTCCATGAAGATTTCCAGTCAAGGAGCTTCGCAAATTAATTCCACTGGAATGATACCCTTTCAAACAACTCCGCCTGTCTTCCATAATCACTACACATACACGGGAAGTCTAACTGGAAAACCACACAATAAGAGTTCCGGATGTACCAGGATTAGGAATAAAGAATACGTCTGAGGGGCACCTGGGTGGCCCGGTCGGTTAAGTGTCTGACTTCGGCTCAGGTCGTGATCTCACAGTTTGTGAGTTCGAGCCTTGCATCGGGCTCTGTGCTGACCGCTCAGAGCCTGAAGCCTGCTTCAGATTCTGGTCTCTCCCTCTCTCCCCCTTCCCAGCTCACACTCTGTCCCTGTCTCTGTTTTTCTCTCTCTCAAAATTACATTTAAAAAAATAAAAAAGAATATGTCTGAAACTGTGGGAAGAATTTTAATATCTCAAACTGTCAGAAAACAGAACCATTTCATCTGATAGGCTATGTTAGGACCTACGGTTGAACATAAGGACAGAAGGACAGAAGGCTGACCTGGTATGCAGACAACAATGAAATGGAACTCTTTAGGGGCAGTGGCTCGGTTGGTTAAGCGTCTGACTTTGGCTCAGGTCATGATCCCAGGGTTTGTGAGTTTGAGCCCCGCATCGGGCTGTCAGTGCAAAGTCTGCTTCAGATTCTCTCCCCTTCTCTCTCTGTCCTTCCCCTGCTCGTGCCCACTCTTTCTCTCTGTCTCTCTCTCTCTCTCTCTCAAAAATAAACAAACATTAAAAAAAAAAAAAAGAAATGGAACTCTTTAGTAAGTGAGCCAACCAGAACTCACACCCTTTATATGAATAAAGTTCCATGAGCTATGGAGCTTTAAATTTCCATGGGCTATAATATTTGCATGAAATCCATGAAACAATGTGTTATGGATTGAAGCTTTCAAATCTGATTCAATCTGATCTGAGGGAAATCTGAATTAAAGGTTTGAACCAAACCGTAAGGCAAACCCCAAATTAATTCAGGGTATGTTAATGCCAACATTTTGTTTTACACATAAACCAAAGGTCTTAATTTTTAAAAATTAAGTTATTTTCAAAGAAAGTATGGATTTGCTTTGTAATTCACCACAAGAGACTACAGTAGCACAACCACCACTTAACAGAGACATTTGGTTGATTTATTCAGCAGGTATTTATTGAACACCTAATATGTACTAGCCTTTCTGTGCTCAGGAGATAGTGACGACCTCCGTAGATTACACCACTGGCCTCAGGAATCCCAAATTCTAATGGAGGGAAACATAAAAATCTGGAAAATAAATAAACGCACACACAAACTTCAAACTTTAGTTTCTCTGAAAGCAGGGGTTGGCAAACAATGGCCCGCAGACTGTTCCCGGTAAATAAAGTTTTATTAGAACACGGTTTATGCATCATCTGTGCTGCTTTTGTGCCACCGTGGAGTGCTGACTAGTTAAGACATACACTATGTGCTCCACAAAGCCTAAAATATTTGCTGTGTGACCTGTTACAGAAAAAGTTGGCCAGCTCCGTAAAGAAACAGAAAGGGTGCCCTGTAAGGTGACCGGGATGGAACGCGAGTATAAGGTCTGGAAAGGACTCACCGAGGCAGTGGCATCTGAGTTGAGAGCTGAGGAATGGGAAGAAAACAGGGTTTTAGACAAACAGAACGGTATGGAGGTGTGGTGGGTGTTCTTGTTTTATTTTTAGTGAAGTATTTGGCCTTAAAGGTGATGAACATGTTACTGGACGGTAACATCAAGAAAATCTCAAATGGTAAAATAAACAGACCCAACACTTTCCACTTGTGCCTTGTGCAAGGTGATAAAAGCATTTTCAAGTTGTCTCTGGATTTGCATTCAAAAGAGGGAAGGGGTCCACAGAGTTCAACAAGCACCTCTGGGAAGAAGGGACTCATCGGTGCCCTCTCCATAACTGCCTCGCCTTGATTTCTGTGGATGAAGGGTAGAGCCTAAACGCATTTCTTCACAAAGTCTTTCTCCTTGCTCGGCCTTGTCTCCAACTGTGATTTCCCTCACCTCCGCGTCTTTGTGCTGATAGAACACATCTGCTTAGAACATTGCTGGGCATAGCTTTTCCCAGAAAAGGTATTCCGATATCATCTGGGGAGAAGCAGAGAGTCGAGACCAGTGACTCGGAGTGAGTAAGATAATGAGGGAATCCAGATGTCTACGCGAAAGCTCTTGTTTATTTCCACCCACACGTAAGTGGCCCTTGTCGTGGGAGCATCGGATGCCTTGCTGGCCAGAGATGATTGTTCTCCTTCCGTGATGCTCCACGTCTCCAGGTGGGGCCCTTCTCCGTAAGGTTAAAAAACCCACTTTACCTTTTGTGTGGTATCTTACACCAACGTCTCTTTAAGTCTCAATTCTCACATTATATTGGAAACTATTTCAGATGAAAATCCATACTTAGCAAGCGTGTCCTTGCCTCTGTGAAAAACCTCATGCTCCATTTTCATGATACTTGTGGTGGTTTGGGGTGGATAAATTAAATCTGCTTTTCTCCTGATTGCCTTGCTGGCCTTCTTTGTAACTTCACTTTGTATTCCTTTCTGTTCAATACTTTTCAAAGTACTGAGAGTTTAAAGAGGTACAATAAATCCCAGATCAGTTTTTAATGACCACGGTAAGCCTGCTTGTAATATGTCAGTAAGCTGAACCTAAGAGCCAATGGGGAATAGGCTATTTCTGCCTTAGTAATTGCCTCCACAGAAAGATTTATAATGTCATTATCTGAATCTACAAGAAATAACTCATAGAGCTGAAATACCCTAAAAAAATATTACAATTCTCTTAAAATCTAGTCATTCATAAATGCTAAATCATAAAACTTTTTTCAAGATGTTTTATGTTAAAAGTAAAACCCAGTAAAAATATAAATGCTCATTTCTTAATCAGATTCCTCATTCTTTATGTATCTGTTTGGAGCTTTGCAGTTTTCTGGGCTATATTTACAAACCTAACATTTGGCTGCCAGAATCTCCAACCACTACAAGAAGCCATGGTGTCTGAAAAGGCATTTCTCATCACCTTTTTATCTCTGTGTGATAGCAAGGAGGAAGGAGGAAGAGGGTTAGTTAGTGCGGCAATAAAATTAATTTCAGCAATAAAAGTCACCTTTTCCCCTAATTTCCCCATGAAAAAAACCCACACTAAACTTCCTGCCAAATGCACCCCAGAGCTGTGTTAAGCCGTTTCTGCAGCTTTCCTTCCGCGACCTCCTCAACGTTTCCAAATCAAAACAAGATCAGTCATTTCTTTCAAATAGCAGGAAACATCCTCCCCAATTTGTCCAGAGTTTAATAAAAAGCTGGTAGCCACATTTCCTCGTCTCCCTATGCCATAAAATAGAGCAACATTTATACTAATTTCTGCAGTGCAAAAATGTTCTTTGCAGGAGAGAATCTATTACGGTTTTAAAAGGACACTTAAGGTGTTTTTCATAATTTGGAAAATCATATTTTCTCCCCTTAAATACAGTAATTTGGCGCAAACATGAACAGTGAATCAGGCTTTTTTCAGAAATTCCTTCTTTCCTCCCGTTGCCTACTCAAGATTGGGATTTTATTCACATGTTTAATATCTAGGATTGCAGCTAGGCCTTTGAGGGGGGTGGGGATGGAGAGAGGGTTATTTACAAGCACATGGGGAAGAAAAAAAACCTTACATCTCTTGTTTGCCATTCTTGTTGCTGCCCCTTGGAGCTGACCACCATTATGCCATTCCTTGATTATTATTTCCAATTCAACATCTCCGTAAATGGGAAATCAAGCGTCTCGAGGTATCTTTTTTTTTTTAATTTTTTTTATGTTTATTTATTTTTGACAGAGAGAGAGAGAGACAGAGTGTGAGCGGGGGAGGAGCAGAGAGGCAGGGAGACGCAGAATCCGAAGCAGGCTCCAGGCTCCGAGCTGTCCGCAGAGAGCCCGACGCGGGGCTCGAACCCACGAACCGCGAGATCCTGACCTGAGCCAAAGTCAGACACTTAACCGACTGAGCCACCCAGATGCCCCTCTCGAGGTATCTTGATTCAACATATCCCAATTTGAACTAACCTTCTTTCCAGGAAAGTGCCAATCTTAGCCAATGACACTACCTGTCCATCTGTTTCCTAGGAACCATAAACTGAGGCCGAAAGACAAGACCTCTGGTCTTCTCTCACCTCGTGCATCCAGATAATTATGGAGAAAATGTCTACCTCCAAATATCTCCCAAATATGAGTATTTTCTTCTCCCACCACTACCTGACTAATTTCTCACCTGGGCAACTGCGGCTACCCGCCAACTCGTCACCCTGCACGTCACTCCCTTTGGTGTCCACCAGCCACACAAAGGCCAAAGAGGTCTGCGGAAAACTCAGATCTGATCACAAGCCTCTTCAATGGCTTTTTAATACTCTGGGTAAAATCTAAAGTTCTTTTCGTGGTTTCCTTCAGAACTTGGTGACTAATGGCCTCTATGACTTCATGACATTGCTTTCCCCACCCTGGAACCCCGCCAGAAGCTGGAATCCTGGCCACTTTTTGGTTCTTGGGGTACATCCATGGTGTCTTATCTTGCTGCCCCACACATGCTATTCCTTTTTACCTGGAGTAGCCTTCTCTTAGCCCACCTCCTTCCTCACCAAACTGCTCAGAATGTGGTCCTCAGAGAAGTCTTCCACACTCCATGGTCTAGAAGAGCTTCCCTTGTTGTACATTGTCTTAGCCACCTGCATTTTTTCTCCTATAGCATTCACCGCATTTGACGTCATTTGCTAAATGATGGCCCCCTTACCTGGAGGCACCATGGTGGCAGAGAATATCTCTTTTCTTTAGCACTGTATCCTCAGCCACTAGCAAAGAATACCTGGATAAATATTGGATGGATGAATTAATGTTATTCCATAATTCATCTTTCTATGTCGATCTCTACCCCACACATTCATCCCCTCAACAAATATTTATTGTAACTTACTTATGCCATGCACCATACTAAGCATTAGGATGAGCGCATAATATACTAGGATAATCAAGACAGAGTTCCTAGTGGAGAAGCAAATTAATTAATTGACTAATTAAATTACATAGTATACATATTACATAAACAATATATAGACATGTATATATAATATATATGATAATTTTAGATGGTATTGAGAGCTGTGAAAAATATACCAGAATCAAACCACAACACTTCAAGGAGGGGAAATGTGGAGAAGGAATTGGCCACAGACAAATCCAGAGGAGGGAAGTTCCACGCCAGAGGCTTAGCAGGTAGAGGGTTCCTTGGTAGAAATAAGATTTATGGGATCAAGCAGGACAGTGTGGCTGGGACATTGGAATCTGGGGGCACAGATGCCTAAAATGAGGTGGGGCCAGATCACACAAGACCATGGAAGCTGCGGTGTGGAATGTGGATTTTATTTAAGTGCCACAGGAAACCATCTGGCAGAAGGAAGGAATGACAGGGTTGGATTTTTGTTTCAGAAGAATAAGTCTGTTTCTGCTATTTGGAATGGGGATTAGATGGGGGCCATGAGTGAAAGCGAAGGTATTCAAGAAGTGGTTTTAATTTGGATGCAAGCTTCAAGACTTCCCATTGTCTACGGGATAAAGCTCCAATTCCATCATGATGGAATGATATTTTAGGTTCCCTGAGGCCTGGCCCCTGCTACCCCTGTAGGCTTACCTCTACCCACTCCTTGGTGGCCCCTGCACTATAGCTGGTCAGCACACGGCACCTTGAACCCCCCTTCACATTTTCCCTTTAGCATTTGACATACACCGACTTTTCTTTTTCTAATTTCCCCAAAGCATGTGTTTTCTCCCTCAAACCTCATCTTCTACCTGGAGACATCAAAACACTCTTGAAGACCAGAGCAAATTTTCTTCTTCCTGAACAATGGGCCACATCTTTAAAAGAAAAAAAATGTGTATATACTGCTTGCCACTTCTTGGATTATTGCTTTCCAGTATTGTTTACCTCTTGTTTAGTTATCTCACCTTCCCTGTGGGTGCCTATATCCCATTTCCTCAAGCACAGTGCAAAACCCCCAAGGGCAAAGACTTTCCTTATGTTTCCGCAGAAACCTCCCCACAATGGCTGCCATGGCGCCATACCCACAACATGGCGCTCTCTGCTGACCTGCTGTGGAGGCAGCGCTAAATGCACTTGTAAGAACTGAGGGAAACACCAAGTTGCCTCATGACTAGGTAAGTAAAGGAGTTGGAAGTTGCAGAGATACACTTCAACAACAACAACAACAACTCTGCTTTTTAACGGCTTCTTTCCTGGAAGCCTCTTTCCTATAAAAACCGCCAGCTTTGAGTAGAAAATCGGATATGGAATATGAAAGAAGCTTGATGCGCTGTTGATCATTAGCTCTGAAATTCTAATCTGGCTTGAGGTCAGAGATTTGGAACTAAGCCCCACGGAAGGAGCAGCTCAGAGAAGCCCACTAAGGAAAGGTTGCCATGGCCCTGGATAAATTCGGTGCTCACACGATGTGAGATTTGAGGGTGGATTGTGGAGAACAGAACTGAGGCCAGAGGAAGGTAAACCCTGCTGAAAAGACAGCCATCAACACAGCCCGGCTGTGCTGCACGTCAGAACCGTGAATTAGGTTTGGGGAGAACTGGCCTCTGGCTTCTCATTTCTTGCCATGTGTCTTCACCTACTCAAGCAGGCATTTCACTGACAGGTTAAGACATTTAACACGAAATAACAGAAGGACAAAGGAGCATGGCTGACTGAATCACAGCAGTGGTATTTCTGTTCTCTAAAGGTAGTTTCCTGCGTTTGCCATGCTGAAAGTCTGTAAAGGGGACCCTGGAAACTCATGGGGAGGAAGGATGAGAGAGATCTAATCAACTGTATGTAGAACGTGGAACTGGTGGCTGCTGGGAAAATCTCACTTATTTTCCAAGACTTTTTTCTTTTTTTTTTTTTTTTTTAATTTTTTAACGTTTATTTTTGAGAGAGACAGAGCGTGAGTGGGGAGAGGCAGAGAGAGTGGGAGACACAGCATCCAAAGCAGGCTCCAGGCTCTGAGCTGGCAGCACAGAGCCCGATGCGGGGCTCAAACCCACAAACTGTGAGATCATGACCTGAGCTGAAGTGAGATGCTTAACCGACTGAGCCACCCAGGTGCCCCCCAAGACTTTTTCTAAGAGAAAGAAGAAGGTAATTCAGGAAACATGGATGGAAGGAGGTAGTCACAAACGGCTCCCCTGGGATTAAGAAAGCTAGAAACCCTGGTGACATCCTCTAAATCTAGAGACTTAGAAGACTCTATTAATTGTGCAAACTCCAGAACAATTCACTTGATCTTGACACTATCAACATTGGGGGCTGGATTATCCTACATCGGGGGGGCTATCTTGTGCAACATAGGATATAGGCATCCCTGGTCTCCACTCACTAGATGCTTGGAGCCCATCCCCAACCAGCTGTGACCAAAAATCTCTCCAGACATTGCAAAGTGCGCCCTGGAGGGGAGGGAGGTGCAAAATCACCTCCAGTTAAAAATCCCTGAGCTACCGTCAGACAGACTTGGGTTTCAGTTTCAAATTTGCCATTTCCGCATCTGTAGGATGGGAATAAATATCAGCCGCCTTAAAAAGCTGTGGGGAATAGTTAATGGATGAGGTATGTAAACCATGAGCACAGTCAGGCACGTACTAAGTGCTCGACAAATATCAGCCATCGCTATTCTTGTTACTATTATTTATTGATCATGGCCCAGGAAGAGAATTCCACACTCTTAACATTAGTTTTGGCTCCTTTAAGCGATGGAAAGAAAAGGGAATTGTTTTTCATGTGATATTACTTCTCATGCCTGCTAATGAAGAATCATATATATCTCGCCATGTAATTTCTCACAGATGAGCTCAAGGCCCCTGAATTCTCTTAATCTCACACTCCAAATAACTTGGGCATCAAGGAATCTTCCAGTATTTGCCATCGAGGAAAGAAAGAAAGGGTTCATTTTTTTTTCGCATTCAAGTCAATTTCCAAAATGAAACAGTAGACGAACGTCACGCACACCAATTACCTAATTGTGAAACTGCATCCCTGTTTTTGACATAAATAGTCGTGAAGTGGTAAGTTTTCAGCATGATTGTTAGGCTGATTGCTGAGTGCCAGATATCAGAGGCTAAAGAGGTTTTAGCCTGAAAAATTACTCTAGCATCTTTCGGTTGAGGGAAAATCACTTTAAGTAAATTAAAATAAGCTACGTCCTCTATGTCGGCCCTAGTAACGTCCCACTTGGGTGTGAGAATTTGTGGTCTCGTGGAGGACCATAAATGGGGGACGAGATGTGGTACAGAGAAGAATCATTTATTCTTTCGTTCTCCCGTGATTGATTGTGTTTTGTTTTGTTTTGTTTTTAAACTGAGAAGAGATATGAGTAGGAAAGGGTCTCTAACTTTGTAAACAAAGCTTTCTCTTGTATGTGACCTTCACAGTTAAGCGAGAGAACAAATGGTAAAATGATGCAGGTAAGCTGTGTTTCCATGGAAAACAACTAGATGTATGGAAATTCTATAATGCTTACCAAAAATAATGTATCAGTTCATCAACGTTGTTCATTAGATTGGTAGACTTGTTCTGTAAAGGACCAGACAAGAAATACTTTAGATGTTGGGGGCATATACAGTCTCTGTTGCAACTACCAAATTCTGCTATTACAGCACAAAAGCAGCTATAAAAAAATATGTAAACCATTGTATATAAAAATGTATATAAAATATGTAAAGTGAGGTTGTGTTCCAATAAAACTTTATTTACAGAAACAGGCAGCAGGCTGCATTTGGCCCACAGGCCCTTGTTTGCTGACCCCTGCTGAAGGTAAAACTCCAGAGAATGGCCAACCCCAATACCACTGGCCTTTGTTATTCTATCTGTCCTTTCAGTGCATTTATGACCCTTTTTGTGCAAATACCCTCAGGGAAATGATAAATACACGGCAGCCTTTTCATTTTTGTGTGACTGGACAGAATGATCGAGAAGGCTGCTCGTTTTAACAGAATTATTCCAATGTCTTTGCAGACTAAATAAGCCTAGTATGGAACCGCACATTTAATTTAATTTTTCCCCTCCAAAAATAAAAAGCAGTCATATTAAGAAATCCCATCACTCAACACTGAGAGGAAGCTCCTTCAAGTCTTCAGAGCTAAGGTAATTACTGGCAAAGAACCCCTGATGAGAGATCCTTGAGAAATGGAAAATGTACCCAAAGAACTAATAAAACCCCAGTCAATTGCTGTTAGATACCTCTAAATAGAATGCAGGGAGGAGATAAGGGTTACAGGGTTACAGGGTTGCAGGCATCCAGCTCAAACAGAAAGTCAGAGGGAAGGACTTCAAGAGAGTGTTGTGGACAAAGAGCTGGGGGCACAGGAGGGAATTTGCAATTTCCCCCAGGATACAGGCCTAGAATACAGTTCATAGCCCCAGTGTAGGTAGGTTACTGGTACAGGTCAAGAGAGTAGGAGGGCAAGAAAGGGGGAAAATGCCATCATCTTGGAATTAGCTATATATGTGGAAATAGTTGACAATTTCAAACAGTGTATGGGAAGGAAGGAAGGAAGGAAGGAAGGAAGGAAGGAAGGAAGGAAGGAAGGAAGGAAAGGAGGAAAGAAAGGAGGAAAGAAAGAAGGAAGGCAGAGAAAGACAGGAAAGAGGGAAGGAAGGAAAGAAGGAAGGAAGGAAGGCAGAGAAAGACAGGAAAGAGGGAAGGAGGGAGGAAAGAAAACAGAGACCAGCAGATGAGCAGCCCATGAAATCAGAACATAAACGGAGAAAAAGTGAACCTAATTAATATGGAAGAATACCGGAAGTCTCCGGGCCCCTGTCCATAAAAGGAAGTAGTTGGGTGCAGGGCTAAATTCACCCCCCAGTAGGAGACCCAGGCAGCAGCTCTGTGTGTGGCAGAAATGGGACAATGAGTGATGAGCAGGTCACACACCTGCTACATCAGAAGGGAAACCCTCTAGGTGACATCACGGAGCCTCCTGACCGTCAGAGAAGTTAGGAGATTCCCAGATTTTCTCTCAGGAGCATCTCTAGGTGGATCTGTGAGTTTGTCTTTTTTTTCTTTTATTTTTTTTAATGTTTATTTATTTTTGAGAGAGAGAGAGAGACAGAGTGTGAGTTGGGGAGTGGCAGAGACAGACGGAGACGCAGAATCCGAAGCAGGCTCCAGGCTCTGAGCTGTCAGCACAGAGCCCGATGCAGGGCTCGACCCCACGATCTGCGAGATCACGACCTGAGCTGAAGTCGGACGCTTAACCGACTGAGCCACCCAGGCGCCCCCCGCCTTTTTTTTTTTTAAAGTTTTTATACATAGCCTTTATTCTGACTCGAGACTGTGAAACCCAGAAACCACTGAAGTTCTCAAGAAAGTGTCTGTGGTGGAAGGTGAGATTGTTCACCGGGTACCGGCGTGATCCTTGACACACCCCAGCCTCTTCTGCAGTTAGCTTGGGGCCATGGGACTGCACTAAGGCCAGTGGATTCTCCTGAAAAGGATGGAACCTGCGCTGAGGTCTGGCACTTTAAAATGAACCATCTGCCCTCTACTGCTCTCTCTTTCCTTGCAATGGTGCCCTCAGAGGATGTGTGTTCCAGATGCATAGCTGAAACATGGAAGCAGCCCAGACCTTGAATCGATATTTGGGGAACAGCCATGTAGGCGATTCACTCAACCCCCAACACACTGTGTCATGAGAAAGGCACCTTTTTTGTTATTAAGCCACTGAATTTTCAAGGTTACTTGCCACCTTAGCATTGGCAGGCATGGCCCTGATGTCATCCCACTTTGACTAATCCATTGGATCCCAGATGTAGATGACAGAAAGCCCAACTCAGAATGGCTTGAGTCAAAAAAGAATTCAGGCACACCTGACCCAGAGCTTAAACAATGTAAATAAGAATCACATTCTCCCCAACTCTCGGCTCACCTTTTGGGGTCAGAAGCCTTTGGCTCTCCCCGGCACCTTCAGATCCAATCTCCCCATGGAAAAATCTAGAAGAGTAAAGAGTCTCTTTTCTTGTGATACCCACAATGACCTCAGGATTTACTGTGATTGGGCCAGCTCAGCTCACCCTGGACTTGAACTCATCCTTGTGGCTATGAGAATGCAATGTCACAGTCAGCTTAGGCCTGGTGCATATGCTCTGCCCCTGGAATGAGGGAATAGCCTGTACCAGGAGGGGAGAGTTTCCCCAAATGTAACACCCCTGTTGCCAGGAGAAAAGGGAAGGAGATACGGAGAGTAAAAATGCAGTCTCCAGTGACCTGAAGAGGGAGGTAGTTGTCACGACTTTTGTATTCAGCGGGAGCCCAAAAGTGCCATTCTCTAACCCCCGTGAGAACATTTAGCTCTCTAAATTTGAAGATGGGGGGATTCCAGTGGCTAGATGATGTTATTTTTAAGGTTATATTAAAAATGTCCCACAGTATCAGATGCCTGGGTGGCTCAGCTGGTTAAGTATCCAACTCTTGATTTCGGCTCAGGTCCTGATCTCATGGTTCATGAGGTCGAGCCCCTCATCAGGCACTTACAATGTGGAGCCTGCTTGGGATTCTCTCTCTCCCTCTCTCTGCCCCACCCCTGCTCATGCTTTCTCTCTCTCTTTCAAAAGAATAAATTTAACACTTTTTTTAATTAAAAATGTGCACAGCATGACTCATAGGAGCAATGATATTGTATACCTCAACACTCCTGTTTATCCAAGCATGCCAGCTGATACTCACATCCTCAGTTCTTTAAAACTGCTAGGAACGAGTAGTTGAAGGGGGTGCTTGGGTGGCTCAGTCGGTTAAGCGTCTGACTCTTGATTTTGGCTCAGGTCATGATCGCAAGGTTTGTGAATTCAAGCCCCACATCGGTAATCCCATGCCTGGGATTCTCTGTCTCCCTCTCTACCTCTCTCTCTCAAACATAAATAAACATTAAAAAACCCACAAAGAGTAGTTGAGAAACACAGGCTATGATTCAGAGAGACTTTTCTACATCTTAATTCTACCTTTACTGGACTTTACCTATATGATCTTGGGCACTCTATCAAAATCTCAGAGCCTTCCCTGTCGAGTGGACAGAAGAATGTCTATTGTGCATGGATACTATAAGGATTTAGAATAATGTGTGCAAAGAGCCTGGCAAGGGGCCTGATAAGGTCCCTGCATGAGCAGGGGTGCGGCAGAGATCCTGATAAGGTAGTCGATAAAAATTAGTTTTCTTCATGTCTTAGCATTACCCTTATTCTACTTCCATGGTGTCTTGTATGCTACAAACTCTCAATCAATGAACCAGGTGTTCCGTTAGTTACTGTTCGTTCTATAAATGTTTGCATTTAGAGAAAACAATTAGTAAACAGATAGAAGAAAATACAAGGAAGGGAGGGAGGGTGCAAGGAAGGGAGAACAGGGAAGAGGAAAGAAAGTGAATAGGTTTCATTCATTCAATAAACATTCTTGAAGGACTACAATGTGCTCGTCGTCATGAAAGCTATACATCGATAACATAGACTCAATCCCTCCCTCCCTGGGGTTTACAGTCTAGCAAGGAAAAAGAGATAATCAGCAATTATACATCAGAATAACAGGGTGTGTATGCATTGAAAAAAGTAAATATTAAGGCGACCAAAAGGATGCAGGATTAGGTAACGGTCGATATGCTTGAGTTCGAATGGTCAAGGAAACTCCTCTAAACAGGTGAAATGAAGCCAAGATCTGAAGATTCAAATTGTAGCAGCTATGATTAGTACTGCTGACGCCATTGTTCACTAAGCCAAGGGTAAAATCATAGGTACCTAATTCAAAAATATTTGTAAACCTCAATGATATTATTCTGAGTTTGTAAACCTCAATGATATTATTCTGAATTAAAATTCAGCTCAGTAATATTTACGCATTCAGTAAGCATTCACCGTGCACCAGTGTGAATACATTCAGCCACCCGATGGCTGCAACCAACATGAAACAATTCTTATCAACCTCCACAGAAGAACGAATACATGTGCAAACAGTGCAAATCTCTTCATATCTCTGTTACCACCCTCTAAGTTTGTTTCAACCAGACTTCCTTGTTAACATTAAAGTCATTCCTGTCCATCAATAAATGATCATGGAATGATGTCTTTATTTATCTTGTGCATTTTCTAATTCCCTCTGCTAGAATATAAGCTCTCAAAGGGCAATGTGATTTTCCGCATGTTTCCCTACTACCTCCCCTGAACCTAGGAAGGCACTTGACATGCGCTAGGCACTCAATAAATTGCTGTTGAGTGAATGAATCAATGCATAGATAACTGTGTTTGCATTTCCCCAAATATATTTGCATTACAACTTGTAATTTCACACTGGGCTTAGTCAATGTTTTTTAACACACTGACACTTACAATCAAGACTCAGAGTCTTACTTATGCTAACAAATGTTGATTCTTCCTAATATACAGTATTGCTTTTCCCAGCTCTGAATATTAGCTTCTCATTCAATCATTATGACAGATATTTCTGAATAAATAAATAGGGTCCCATGTGTAGCGGCGTCTATTGTAAAACTGATCACTTTGATTCTATTTCATTAGGGGCTGGATACAGGATTAGAAACCTTCTGGGAAATAAAGAGCCACCACAAAAGCATACAAATAATTGTAGGAGTGGAACCACACTCTGACAATGGACATGGGTGTCTCCAGCGCGAAAGCCCTGAAAGGGTCAAAAAAGGAGGGGGTCGGAAGTAGAACGTGTGCTCAGGACACTTGAGTGGGGGGTCTCTGGAGTGGTGAATGCCCTTAAAGAACCAATCACAGTTGAATTGGCATGTTTAAGTCATTTTGGCAACGAGGACTGCAACCCTGTCTCCTGAATAAGATACTGCTGCTCTAGCAGAACAAAAGAACCATTAATGCCACCAACTAACCCGTGTAATTCTCATTTACACCTCTTTATTACCTTCCATATACTTCGTGAGAAGCATTACACATTCCATTAATTGTTAACATACACGCAAGTCAAGATCTTTTATTATGCGAGGTCATCAGTCAATGATAACAGAGATATTGATGTATTAGGCTCCTCATCAGAAGTTGAGCAACATTTCCGTTCAAGATGATACATGGACCTTTAAAATGTACTCAATAATATTGAGTCTCAGTATTCCATTGCTTTTCTCTGAATGTGCATTTAGACCTTATACATCTATCTACCCACCCATCCCTTCATTACATATTAGGTATTAATTTTCTACTCTTGGGGCCAGGATCATGCCTGTCTTGTTCACTTCTGTGTCCCAGGGGCTAGAACACAGTAGGAGCTCAAGAGACTGTTAGGCTTGCAAATAAGTGAGTGAGGAGGTGGTTGGCAGAATTCTAAGTCCCCACGCCCTGGTGTTACTCCTGTGGTAATGTCCACTTACGTGGCAAAAGAATTTTGCAGGTGTCATTAAGGCTAATCCTCAGTCAATCTTAAGAAGCAGACTTAATCTAATTACATGAGAGTTTTCTATGGCTGAGAATGGAATGGGAAGTCAGTATTTCAAAGCACACTTACTGAGTTTTTTAAAAAAAAAAAACAACAACTATCCTGAGTTATAATCAATATACAAAGAACTGCACAAATTCATGTGTACAATTTGATATGTTTGAACATAAGCAAACACCCACAATTCCATCACCACAATCAATCATCAATGATAGACATATCCAATACCTCCTAGAATTCCCTGTGTCCCTTCTGTTTTTGTTTTTTTTTTCTATTTGTAAAAAACACTTAACGGGAGATCTACCCTTTTAACAATAGTGTGCTGTTATCTCCAGGCACAGCCTTGTACAGCAGATCTCCAGAACTTCCTCATCCAGCAGAACTGGAAGTTTATGTCCATGAAATAACAACTCCTCACTCCCCCCAGCCCCCAGCTTCTGGTAATCACTATTGTAACCTCCACTTTGTCGTGACTTTGACTACTTTAGATACCTCATGTAAGTGCAATAATGCTGTGTCTGTCCGGGGACTGGCTTCTTTCATTTAGCGTAATATCCACCACATTCATCCATGCTGCAAATGACAAGATCTCCTTCTTTTCATGGCTGAATAATATTCTACTATATCTGTACACTGATGGAGGAAGCAAAGAGAGGACCAGAGAGAGAACCTGGGACTCAGGGTGACCTCTGGCTGACAGCCAGCAAGAAGGCACTACAACCAGTCCTAAAACCCCAAGAAACTGAACTCTGTCACCTACCTGAATCAGCTCTTAAGAGGATTCCCCCCCCCCCCCAGGGCTCCAGAATAAGACCCCAGCCCAGGGCGCACCTTGATTCCAATCTTGTAAAATCCTAATCGAAGAACCCAGTTGAGCCCATCCAGACTTTTGACTTACAGACCTGTGAGATAATGCACAGGTGTTCTTTTAAGCCACATTTGTGGTAACTTGTTACACACCACAGATCTCTACTACTGGAGAAATTGGGGGAAAATAATGGTAGTATAACAACATAGTATTTTGATCTCTTGAAAGCTTTACATAAAAATAAATAGAGGGGCACCTGGGCGGCTCAGTCAGTTAAGTGTCTGACTTTGGCTCAGGTCATGACCTCGCAGTTCATGGGTTCCAGCCCTGTGTCGGGCTCTGTGCTGACATCTCAGAGACTGGAGCCTGTTTCAGATTCTGTTTCTCCCTCTCTCTCTGCCCCTCCCCAACTCATACTCTCTCTCTCTCTCTCTCTCTCTCTCTCTCTCTCAAAAATAAATAAACTTGGGGCGCCTGGGTGGCGCAGTCGGTTGAGCGTCCGACTTCAGCCAGGTCACGATCTCGCGGTCCGTGAGTTCGAGCCCCGCGTCGGGCTCTGGGCTGATGGCTCGGAGCCTGGAGCCTGTTTCCCATTCTGTGTCTCCCTCTCTCTCTGCCCCTCCCCCGTTCATGCTCTGTCTCTCTCTGTCCCAAAAATAAATAAAAAACGTTGGAAAAAAAAATTTTTTTTTAAAAAAATAAATAAACTTTAAAAAAATTTTAATTAAAAATAAAAATGAATCAGACTATAGAAATCACATATCAGAGTTGGTCAACTGGGAAAGAAAGAAAGATTGAAATAAAGAAAGAAACAAACAAACAAACAAAAGGAAAGAAAAGAAAAAGAAAAGAAAAAAGAAATTACCCAAATAGCAAAACCATGAACAACATATACAACAAAAGCAGGTAACGAGGCATTTTAGAAACCCCAAATTTCAAGTAGGAGGGTGGGGACAAGAGCCCTGAGTCTTTGGCGGGTCAGACTCTGCAGAGAAGAAGCAGAGGAAAGAAATGTGGTGTCTGCAGACCTCAAAACAGGAGAAACTCTAGAGAGCCAACAGGAACTCACTGGAAAGCACAGTGGGCCAGTGTGGGGCAGCAGGCAAAACCGGGAATGCCATGATCCCTCTGAGAGCCAGTGAGTGCCAGAGGCCAGTGTGAGCTCAGAGAGGGAGGTTACCCAGGCCGCATGAAGCCTCAATGGCAACCAGCCGAAATCCCCTTCCAGGATTGGGCCCCACCTCAAGGAGAGTCTACCGGAAGAGGTTCAAAACTGAAGGTTCGGATAAAAGTGAGTGTGGGGGAAGGAGGGAGGCTGGAAGAAGAGCCAGAAAAATCTCAGAAAGGAGGCCACCCTACTCACAATGTACCTAAAAACACAGATGGGGAGGCTCTGTGGGATTGGAAAAAGTATCCCAAACCACATTTCCTTCTCAAAGTTCAGGACAATTAATTTCATATAAAAGTGACAACAGAAAAGTATGGAGGTCAGATCCCTTGCAACATTACAAGAGGGAAAAAAAGAGAACCAAGAACCAGAACCAAGAACCAAGAAGCCAGTTCTTACAGAGATGTGAGAATACCAGAAAGAAATGCCCACAAAACAGGTCAAACCGCAGCCTGCTACGCTATACAATAAAATCATACAGTATCTGGGGGGGAAAAACCCATACACAGCACAAATCCGAATTAGATAACTCAGAAATGAGGTAAAAGAACACAAACAATACTTATAAATAAAAAATATCATTTTAGAAAATGAAAACCAAGATATAAAAATATGTAAGATTAGAACAATGAGCACACAATTTAGCACAATATACAATGCCTTAAGACAAACAAAAGGCTGAAAAAGAAATTTTTAAAAATTAAAAAGAAACAAAAGGAGATAAAACGTTTAAAAGAGAGGACAAATATTAAAGACAAGCAGAGAAGATTTAAAAAAAAGGAATGGGAAAGGGGATCCCTGAAGGAGAAAACCAATGTAATAAACAAAACAAATTCCAAAATATATAATTTAAGAAAAGCTTCCTAAATTTAAACACCATAGATATTTGAAACTAATTATTGAAGAGGTGCACCATGTACCTGAGAAATAGCGAACTGAAAATCTCCAAGACATATTCAAATAAAATCTGTCGGGCTTTCAAGCAAAAGGAACATCGTTAGAACATTTTAAGCAAAAAAGGAAAGTTATTTACAAAGGACAGAAAATCACTGTCATCAGATTTTTTGACAGTAACACTTAATGCCAGAAGAAAATGAAGTACCATGTTTAAGATACTTTAAGGAAAGAAAATCTAAGCTAAGGATTTTATATCTAGCAAAACTGACTTCCACATAGGAAGGGCACAAACTATCATCATGCAGGAACTCGGGGCAAAAATCAGAACCTCTACAAACCACAGAGTTCCAGTGCTTCCCTGTGTGGGGACAAGAGCCACAGTCCTGAGTGGATCGGACTCTGTAGGGAAGAAGCAGAGGAGAGAAATGGGGTGTCTGATGGATGTGAGAATAGAAGAAACCCTTAGTGCTACTTGAAAAATCGAGCAGAAAATGAGCTTCAGACAATCAAAATGACTAGAGGCATCTACAAGAGGACTGGATGGGGATATGAAACATACAATTCCCTGTAGGCTTGAAGATAAAGGAGGGTTAAGGGGTGGAATGTAGTACGCAGAGAACATGTGCTCAGACCCTGTGGATATAATATAATAATAATACAAAATGGGTGGAGATATTAAATGGGGAAAACATGTGAAAAATAATTTTAACAGTTTCAAGGAATCATATTGGTTATGGTGGTTCAGTACCATTATTCCAAGATTGTTGTGTAATCGGACATAAGGAAATGAGTAATTATGAGATATTATCATTTCATCATCCCCTACATCTTTGAGCACCAAAATTCTCCACAAGGAAGAGGAAACGCAGATATAACATAGAAGAGGTTCAGCAAAATCCTGTAGTGCTGAATCTGAATTGGAAGTATCAGTAGAAACTCTTATGGTATTTTATCTTCTTCTTGGTTCTTTATTCTGTGAACACCTAAGACCAATGACCAGCCAAGTAGAAGGAGCATTCCCAGCACACAGGTTGTGGTCTTGAAGTACCACTTTTAGAGAGCTGGGGCGGGGAGTAGGGGGTATGGAGGAAAGAAGGAAGGCTTCTTCCAGATTTGGAGCAGAAAATGTAGGCGAGTTGAGAACCTCTTACGCCGGGAAGTGAAGGACCTATCAGGGTCACGTCAGAAGGACTCAGGACCCGACTGGAAAAGTCTCCCACTGGCAAAAAAGGAGTAATTTGAGCTTCATTAAGATAATTGCAAAGGATTGAAACCCATCATATTCCTCATTGTGACATAATGACATTAGTAATAATATAATAATAATACTACTAATAAAACTAAATGGTCTCCTAACTAAAGGGAGGATGATGGAGAACCTATTTATTATGCCAAAATATATATAAATATATATATTTATATATTTTATATATATATAAATATTTATATATAATATATATTTATATATTTTATATATATAAATATTTATATATATAAAATATATATTTTTTATATATTTATATATAATATATTTTTAAATATATTTTATATATAAATATTTATATATAAAAATAATATATATTTATATATAAATATTTATATATAAATATATATATTTTATATATTTATATAAATATTTATATATAAATATATATATTATATATATTTATATATATATTATATATATTTATATATATATTATATATATTTATATATATAATAAGTTATATATATGTATATATACATTATATATATATGTATGTATGTAAACAAATCAGCATTTTATAAGCCACAGTGAAAAATCCGATGTAAGCATCATTCTTTAGGCTGTGTCAACAGCTATGACACTAAAGGAAAGATGATGATCACACATTTCATGCCTCCTGATGAATGGACACACCACCCACCAAAAGCCTTGCCAGAGACCCTGGACCCAAATCTGACCAAGTCTCTAGATTTAAATGTCAATTTGCAGGAAATACAGTGGACACAGGAACATTCTCAGCTGCACCAAGAAGATGCAATCACAAAATCCAGACTGTGGGAAACTACAGGTTAAATGGCCTGGGTCCTCCACAGGTAAACTGCAGCGAAAATAAAGAAATAGAGACGGAACCCGTAGATTCAAAGAAACTTAAAAGACATAATGGCACCAACACAAAAAGAGGCAAGGCCTAGGGATAAACACTTGAGTGATAAAAATAATATAAAAACTCAAGGAGATTACCACTGTGAAAGCCAAGATTAGGAATCAGCAAGTTTTCCTGCAGTAAATATTCTTTAGGCATTGAGGGCCGGACAGCCTCTGTTGCCACCCCTCAACCGTGCCTTTATGACGCAAAAGCAGCCAAAGATAGAAAGTAAATGAATGGGCATGACTCTGTTCTAATAAAACTTTATTTACAAAACAGGTGCAGGCCGATCCCTGTTCAAGATCATAGTTACTGTGGGTCAGAGAGAGGGAATTTGAACTGGGATACAATATATGTATGGGCTTCTGGGGTGACCAGCACAGTTTTATTTCATGAGCTGAGTGGTTGTTTATTATAAATGTGTTTAGCTTACATTATTGCATTATGCTATATAATTCTTACGTGTGGTTTTGAGTATGTGTTTTATTTTAAAATAAAAAGTAAAATCAAGTGACTCATGCAGACAGTGACTAAAAATCTGCTATTCAGGTTTCCAATGAAAGATGACAATTACTTGCCCTCCGCGTAATATTTTCTCTTCAAAGAGGCCGAGTGAGCTAATGGTAGCCGAGGTAAAGTGTCTGGGCTGCAGTGACACCGCTAGGATTCGATCCCAGTTTCACTAGGACTGACTGTGATGGTTACATAGGTGTCACCTTGACTAGGGCCACAATACCCAGGTATCTGGTCAAATGCCAGTTTAAATAAATGTCACTGTGGGGCTCCCGGGTGGCTCAGTCGTTTAAGCATCCAACTTCAGCTCGGGTTATGGTGTCGCGGTTTGTGAGTTCAAGCCCCACGTCGGGCTCTGTGCTGGCAGCTCAGAGCCTGGAGCCTGCTTCGGATTCTGTGTCTCCCTCTCTCTCTACCTTTCCCCCATTCATGCTCTCACTCTCTCTCTCTCTCTCTCTCTAAAATAATAAACATTAAAAAAATTTTTTTTTTAATGTCCCTGTGAAGGTATCTTTTGGGTATGCTTAACATTTAAAGCAGTAAACTGAGTAAAGGTGATTACTCTCCATTTGTGGATGGGCCTCACCCAATCAGTTGAAGACCTTAAGAAAGAAGACTGAAGTCACCCGAGGCAGAGGGGATTCTTCCTTCAGGTGGCCATCGGACTCCAGCTACAGCATCACCTCTTCCCTGGGCCTGCAGCCTGCCAGCCTGCTCTACCTGTTTCAGACTCAGCCCCACAATCTCTTGGGCTAATTCCTTAAAAATACACTTCCTGTTGGTTCTGTTTCTCTGGAAAGCCATGACTAACACACCTAACCGTGTAACCCTGAATGAGTTACCCACCTCCTCTGTGCTCTGGGTGCTTCATTGCTAAAGTGGGACAATAACTGCAACAGATACCAAACTGTAAAAGGTAGTTTCTTGCCCCACGTGGGAGGAAGCCAATTGATATTTTCCCCCCCGTCCTGACATAATAAAGGGATGCCGGGAGGGGTAGCAGCCACCTCGACCATGAGGATGAAAGCCACAGGCTGAGGCATTGCAGACAAGCGAAAGCAAAGGAGCCCGGGACTCTGATGTCACCACTTACCCATCACACCGCTAGGCTGAGCCAGAAAACCACAATGGTTCAACTTAACACAGCCAACCCTACCCTTCACCTTTGTAGTCAAGCAGGAAACAACAGACAGAATAACGAGCTAGCATGTTGTATTTAGAGCAAATGCCTAGTCATCATTACCATTCTGGGCCGTCCCTCCATGTTGGACATCCTATCAGGGCTCAGTGACGTTGCAGCCATTCCTCCAGATAATCATCTCAGCCTCAACTCTAGAGGAACGAAAGCACGTCTCTCCCACAGGCAGCCAACAAAAGTCTCAGTCTGGGTCCTCAATTCGTCATAGGAAACCCAGGCCTGAGGCTGATGGTTGGGGCTAGGGTTGCCTGAGTTAGCAAATAAAAACACAGGCTGCCCAGTGAAATGTGAATTTCACACACACAATGAATTGTTTTCAATATAATATGTCCCACACAGTATTTGGGAGACAGCTGTACTAAAAAATTATGTGCTGTTTACCTGAAATGCAGATTTCACCGGGTATCCCGTATTTTCGGATGTCCCTAATTGAGGCCCATCACATCTAAATACTTGAACTGGGAGCTGTGATTCATTCAATGAGATTCTGGGGCTGTCTTACTGAAAGCAGGTGACGGGGCAGAAAACGCACGCACACACACACACACACACACACTCATAGATGTCCTCTGTAAACATCTCATGTTTCTAAACAAAACAACTTATAGGAACCACAAGCTGAATATCTATAACCTATAGATCTGGGGAGAGAGGGAGGGCCTGAAAAAGCAGGATGTAAAGCATAAAAAAAAAAAAAATCCTACTTGTATCTAAGGTAGATATGATCCAACCACACTGATGTTTATGACAAAAATTTTCTATTTCTTTTCCTCCAGTCATTCAATTGCTGGATGAAACCCCCAATAAGACAGAAAGGAAATCATAGCACAGAGTATAAAGATTCAGAATGAATATAATTATATGATAGGTGTGTGTGCTGTAAGCTTGCTCATATCTATCTTTCTTAAAAATAGATTGCATAAAGAAAATCTCTGATTTCATTGAAAACAATAATTATGTCAGTTATACCAAGAAAAGGATTACAATACTTAGAATTTGGAATACTCAGTAACTCACAGCTTGGTATTCTGCATATTTGTTGCAAACCGGAATATTCTGGTATGATAAACAGCAATGTGTATATGTGTGTATGTGTTTGTGTGTGCACATTTATGTACATGTGTGCATATGGCCTTCGCCTGTGATCCAGTTGGATCTAGAAAAATCCATTTTTGAGATATGATAGGAATTAACAATATCATGTGAGTTTCAATGGTCTTAAATTAGACAGCTCTTAGGATGCCAGGATTCAAGTCCTTTGATTTTATGTAACTGACACCTTCCTCTCAGTACTTTAGTCAAGCAGGCTCTACAACAATTAAATAAGAACAAAAGGCACCTAGTACTGACATTACGGCAAATATATATAGGATGTACGCTTAATTGTCTCCGCCTGTATAAATTCCACTAACAGCCTAAGCAGAGCCTCAATTCTCTTGTCCTTTGTGCAGACTCAAGCTCTGTGATCACGGGGAGATTAGATGCAGCTCTTTCAAAAATGTGGTGTTTCAAAATGGACAAAAGAATTTGATATATGACAACTGAAAACTGTTTTTGTTCTAAAAAGAAGCTCGAAGGAAATCTGTTTTCAAAACCACCTCGTTGAATGGGGAAGATGGCATTATTCATGTATTTCTTCTATGTTTCCATTCCTTTATCCTGTGTTAACTCAGCAGCTATTTTGCGCCAAGCACTAAGCACTGGGGACATGGGACGGTGTGGGGTATGCTGGCTACCCGTCTGAGAAGAGACGACCCCACCCCAATCTTCCAGGCTGGTCACTTCCCCAGCGCCTGAAGTGTTTCACATGGTTTGGCCTCCCGTTCACTGAAAAATGCTAAGAGGAACTTCTTGGAGGGAGGTATGTTTTGCCTTTGTTGTCCAAATGCTAGTATGGTCCCCTCTTGTACACAGCATTATTTGAGATGAGACGCAGACGCACATTTTAAAAATTTCATTAGCTAGATATATTTCGTATCGGTGCGTACCTTTTATACCTGTTGCCATTTCTATTTCCTTTTACGATAGATTTCCGTGATTCAAGATAGGGTTAGAGACAAAGGTGAAGTAAAAGATAACACGGGGGGCACGTGGATGGGCCGCCTGACTTTCAGGGACTCACGAGCGGGAAACGCTGTCTTATGTAACTCGGGGGACCCCAGAGAGAATCCTGCTGGAGTTTCTCCTGGTGTGTCTGCTGGTGCCGAGATGCCCTTCATTTGGGGACAAAGTCACAAGATCCTTTGGCAGATACTGCAAGGTAAGATGGCAGAGAGAATGCCCTGGGAGAAAGAGCACATGACGCTTAGAGGAAAGCATAAAACTGGGCGACGCCAGGCTGCCTGGTGTTTTTAGGGGATGCCACTGGAGACCTGAAAGGTGTCTGGGAAGGGGTTAAAGGGCAAAGAGGAGCAGTGGGCAGGTGAGCCCTGGTGAGCACTGAGTGCAATCATACAGTGATGCTTAGGGCGACCAAAAGGATCTAGAACGTTCTTGGTGCTTTATGGAGAGCAAAGTGCTTTGCACGCTTCCTTCAATCTCCCTAAATGATAAAACCATGAAGCGGTACATTGTACATTTGAGGACATATATGAGCAGAGTCATTTAGTAACTTGCCCCAAATCACTCAGCCACGCCAACTTGAATCCAAAAGTCAGTTCTCTAATTACCTAGTCTGTCTTACAGTAAAGGATGTAAAGGAACGTGATTCATCTACTTGATGGACCACTGCAGCCCTTTGCTACTCTCCCGTGGGCCACAGACCAGCAACAGTGGTATCACCTGGGAGCTTATTAGAAATGCGGTATCTCAGGCCCCACGCCAGACCTGCTGAATCAAAATCCGCATTTCACAGAGCTCCCAGGTGGTCCATGTGCACGTTAAAGTCCGAGAAGCACTGCTGAAACCTTTCCTCCATTCATCCAAGACAGGAAATTGACTTAAAAAAAAAAAATAATAACAAAATCAAGAATAAAATCGCAGACGGGACTGGTACGAACCTCCACGGACAAGGGCGGGAAGAAGGAGGGAGGGAAGGAACAGAGGGAGGGAAGAAAAGAATGAAAGGACTAATCACCTAGCAATCTGGAAAATATAGACCGTACTTCAGAAAACACTGTGGAAATATCCTTTTCCTCTTCTCATTTTGAGCAGGGATGTTTCGTATTTCTCCGGAAAGGGGGCAAAAAGCCAGAGCACGCATACACCGTATAGGTGCAGTTTGAATGTGCCACAGAGCCCCCAGCGCCTAATGAAAGCCTTTTAAGTAAATCTCACGGAGCTCTAATCTCGCGGAGCCCATCCGTGTTCTTCTCTGCTGTTCTTATTTAATTTTTAATAAGAACACTTCCATGCGGCTCGAAAGCACGGCTCAATTAAGAAATATTCCTACCAGGCATCTTTGAAATCTTACGGCATTCTCTTCCTTCTGTTTCTTGATGACCCTCGGTTTGGTTGCGGAGGGTGGTTTATGGGGAGGGGGGAGCAACGAAAGCTTATTTTTTAATTGCAAGTTCAATTTCACACTGTTCTTTGTGGGGTGGCAAGACTGATTTTCAAAGACAGAGCCGCAACTTGTTCATCTGCTGCCAGAAGGCTACAGAGGAATATCTTAGGATTGTATTTTGAAATTTCGAGTGACATCTTTGATCTGATTCCTTAGGTATTAGATGCCCTTGAAGTTATATCGAGGTCATGAGAAATAATTCTAAATGAAACAATTGTTTCTGAATCCTATAACCCCAACTACAAGTATCTTAAAAGTAATCTAAATTTGAGTCTCTTATAATGCTTAAGGTTTATAACGGAAGAAATACCCGCCTGGGTCTTCCTGGCAAAATTTACCTAGCATTAACGTTTCCTTTCCAAAGACCGGTTTCTGAAGATTTAAATCTAGCCACAAGTTTTCACTATATGCTCATATTTTTCAGCTGAGAATTCACGGTCTCATCTATATCAGTGTATTTATACATCAAGCACATACACGCATGCACGTGTGTGCGTGCACACAGCAACGATAAATGGTACTGCCCGCGTTGGTTAGTTTCGAAAGCACAAAAGAATAATGTTTAATGTACATAATTATGTATTCATTATTTTCATCGGTAATCCATTCTCTGCCTGACATGTAAGCAGTCTTACTAAACTAGGCTTAATATAAATGGGACGATTATATACAGAATCATGAGGGGAGAAAAACAGGTAAAATAGCATTAAGACAGACATCACCATACATCAGAGCTACTGTTCCACTGACCATCAATTTTAACTTTGTCTATCCTCATGGCAAAGACAAAAAGAAAACATACTTTACTCTATGTCTCATACTTCATCATAGGAAAAACCGTACAAATGCATCACAAGTAAAATGTTTTCACGCCCAAAGGAAATTTTCACACGGATCTATATTTTGGGGACCTCAAGCAACCTAACAGCCAATGTCTTCAAATTCGGCTGCACGAAAGACAAAATACAGCAATACGGATTTCTGTTTGGACAATCCTTGTAAGAATATCTCACAGAAAGAGGGGACTTCTGTAGGTAGGTGAGGTAATGCTAACCAAAGTTTATATAATGGGGAGATGTCACTGATCTTGGAGTGGATCTTACAAAATGTTGAATCCTCCCTTCAAATACCAGGGGTACCTGGTAAATTCATCAAGGCTACTTCCCAGTTTAGCGAAAGCGCTAACATTCCAGTTGACTTTGCCAGAGACTCAGTGTCTTTAGGAAGCAAATATTTCAAAGGCATGATTAAACTTCCTGCAGAAAGAATTTAGGAGCTTGAAAGATCATTTAACTCAGACACAAAGCATCTTTTTAAAAATAAGTTTACTGACAATGTTTATTACACAAAATTTACCCACTTCAATGATTTTTAGTAAATTTACCAAAGTGTGCAACCATCGCCATAATCCAGTGACAGAATGTTCGTCACCCCAAAATGCGCACGTACAGTTCACCTCTACTCCCTCCCCCTATCCTAGGCAATTGCTAACCTACTTTCTGCCTTTTTTTAATTTGCTTTTTTGGAGATTGCATATAAATGAAAGCATACAACACGGAGCCCCTCGTGGCTGACTTCTTTCGCTTTGCATGATGTTTTTGAGATTTGACCAAGTCCTAGCATGCATCAGGACTTACTTCCTTTTTACTGCCAAATAATATTCCACTGTGTGGATATACCACATTGTCTCCATTCACCAGTTGCTAGACATCTGGGATGTTTCTAACGTTGGCCATAGTGACGCTTCCCAGTTTCCAGAGTCGTGCGACATGCCAGAGATAAATTAGGAACAAGTTTTGCCAAATCATAAATAATTTTCTGCACACCCCCTGTTTTCCCTCTGCCCCTTAGCTAATGTTTAATCATTGCAAGAGCTGATACTTATTCAAGCCTTAGGATATTTGAAGCTTATTATGAGTTCACGTCTGAACCCTCTGGCAATTAATTACTCAAGATCGTGCAGCTGGGAGCGCGTAATAGAAGGGCTCGAAACTTAGCCGTTGGACTCTCGAGGCTGCATGTGGTCATGGTACACCACTGCCTCTTCATAGCTCCATGCTGACCTCCCTTCCTCAGGGAAAGTCTCTTCCTGTTCCCCCAACAGCTTAGACTCCTGTTAAATGTCACGTACACCTCTGTGCTTCTACAGGACATCCTGGTAATTAACATTTCACGGCCCTATTTCCTTCCAGGCTGTAGGTTCCAGGAAGACAGGGAATTAGACTCAGCTCCTTTTTCCCCCCTCTGTTTTACCCTAGCCTTATTCGGGTCCAGTATAGGCATTCAACAAACATGTGTGAAACAAATGAGTCATTTTTCATTAGCATAACCTCCTAAAGTTCACACCAGGATAAGTTCGATAGTTGCCAAGCATTTCCAAAAAAACAGTATGAGATTTCTACTTTAGTTAGATCATTGAGCATAAGCACTTAAATATTGGAACACACTTGCTACATACAAAACTTTGATTTTGGAATATTTTGATGATAAGCAGAGCCCTTTAAAGTGAATTAACCAATGGGTTGGTTTCCCTTAATGGGGTTGAAACACCAAAACCATGCCATGATCTTAAGAGAGGGTGCTGTCTTTCCTGGTTATCAGTAAGAAATGCTTTTCCTATACTCCTCAGTTTTGTTCTATTTGGGCCCTATCATACTTTGTTGGGGGATGGGGGGAATCTGTCCTGTACATTGTATAACGCTTAGCAGCATCTCTGGTCTCTACCCACTAGATGCCCGTAGCACCTGCCCTTCACCCCCACCCCAGGTGACAATCAAGAATGTCTGCAGGTATTTGCCACATGTCTCCTGGAGGGCAGACTTGCCTCAGTCGGGAACCACCAGTCTTGGCATTTTTCCGAGTATATCACATGTATTAGCTCATCGACTCCTAACAACCCCGTGAGGTAGGTATCATCATCATCCCCATTTCAGAGAGTAAAACAAAACAAAACAAAACCAACTTTGCCACTGCAACTTTAAGGAAATTACCCAAGGTCACAGAATTCACTCTCTACTCTACTGCCTGTTGCTGGTTAGAGGGGAACCCTGCGGTCACTCGTAGCTGCATGAAGGCAGGGGACAGGAATAGCACATCTGGCTGATTCTAATCCCAATGCATTGCCTTCATATAGTAAATGAGTAAATCCATGTTACTGGCTTAGAACATGCCTGGGACACAGTAAGAGCTACCTCAGTGACAGCTGTTGTAAACATTATTATTCCCTGGGTCTGAGCACGTTGCCGCTCAAATGAAACCTGGGTTTATTAACAAGAGAGACGCTTGGGCTAGATGTCACTCTAGAACATATTCTATAATAGCATGTGACACTGTCAGCGGCACCCCCATTTTCTAAAGCCAGGGGATCAATTTCATATAATAGCTCTACTAAGATATTGAAACATAAGTAAAATAGGAAGGCAGTTAATAGCCCTCTCATATCTTGTATCATTTCAAACTGGAAATCCATCCAGCATAAGAACTTAACTGTTTACTGTGAGTTTAGAAGTAATAAAATGTCACAGGCTTTAGGAAGCATTAAAAGCTTGTGCTTTATTCAAAGAATATTCAACATACTTCATCCATTCCTTCTGTTCACGAAGCCAAAAACCGAGGAGAAAATCATGATGCAGATAGAAACAGATGCTATCTCTCCCCAACCACTTGCCCACTAGAGTAAGGACTAGGGACTGAAAATTGTGCCCAAACCAATGAACAAGAATTTACTTATTCATTTAACTACATACATGTATGCAGTTGTCTATACATTGGAATATGTGCGTGTGTGGGTTGAGCTCACACTCTGAATCAGACAGAGTTCAAGATACTGAGCGTAGAGCGGTAAGAAAACCAGACAAAATTGCCTCCCCTCGTGGAGTTTACATGGTAGTGAGAGACAGAAAATGCACAAGATAAGTATAACCACCTAGGTTTTGAACTTGGATGGAAAGAGCCCATTATATTCTGGCTTCCTTCCTTGAATGATATGGAAACAAAAGCTTAGCTGAGGTTGATGAAGGCTGGGAGAATGTTACAGACAACATCAAGCCAAAAAATGCTGATGAACCCCTCATCTTATAAATAAGAAAACTGAGCCCAAGACAAAAGTGCTTTGCCCACGGTTACTGCGTAGGAACCAGAAATCTTTCTGACACAAAAAACCAAAACAGATGGAAATACTCCAATTGAACTCATTTACACCAAAAGGAGAGTAATTTGGCTCCTACAGCTGGCATGTCCAATGGGTAAATCTGGGTTTCACGTAAACTCCAGGGCTTCAGATTATATTGTTGGACCCTGACTCTCCACACATCTCTCAGTTCTATTTCCTTCTCTGGTGGTTTCACTCTCACTGAAGCTCACCCTCGAAGTTTACAAAAATGACCCCTGGCAGTTCCTGACCACTAGGCAATGTAACATGGTCTCCAAGAGTTCAGCTCGGCAGCTGACAAATTTCAGATCCCAGCTCTATCATTTGCAAGCCGTGTGACCTCACGCATATTCCTTTACCTCCCGGGGCCTCAGTGTTTCCATCTGTGAAATGGGGACAAATATGGGTACATATAAGACAGGGTTGCCGTAAAGACTGAAGGTTGTTGTATGTGAAACTATTCACATAATAGTGTGTTCTTCAAGCAGTGCCTGGCAGACGGTAAGTACTCAGGCATCTATTACTGTTGACAGTTTACCAGTTCCAGTGGGAAGAGCTTCTCCTTTCTCAGGAACTCATACTAGGCAGGAAAGGGAATTCTTCCCGCCCGGGGTCGTGTGCTTATTCCTGAGCCACTGGAGGTGAGGTGGTAGGACACTCCCACTGGCCAGGCCCCGGTCATGGTCCACACTGCAGCCATGGATGTAGGAAGATGAATGAGTCCTGTAGAATCCCACAAATTGCAAATGAGGGGAAATGGATTCCCCCGAAGAACAGGGGGATGCTAGGCTGACAGGCAAAAGAGCTATTCATTCCAGAGGACGTTGGACACGTAGGGGACTGAGACATGGGGGGGGGGGGGGGGCGGTGACATGCCAGAAGTTACCAGTGAAAATACACTTCATGTCAGTACAAGGATGGATGCCCTGGGAAACAAAACCAAGTTTAACTAACGTTTCCTCTGACGTCGTTGTTTTGGGGGTAACATTTTGGCGGGAGGTGCTAGGGTGTTGACTTTGTGGTTACGTTTCTTTCGGAGAGCTGGCTATTATTTTGCCCATTTTCTCTGTCCAAACTTTTGGGGGCAATTCCTGAAACTTGATTTTATAGCTAATGTGACAAACTGGTTTTTACGTGGGACAAAATTGACTCTCAGATGGCCTCATTTCACCCCACAAATTTTGTCAAAGTGAAAGTAAGTTGTCCAGTGTTTAAGAATAGACTTCTGGGGCACCTGGGTGGCTCAGTTGGTCAAGCGTGTGTTTGACTCTTACTTTGGCTCAGGTCATGATCTCACAGTTCATGAGATTGAGCCCCATGCCGTCAGTGTGGACCCTGCTTGGGATTCTCTCTCTCTCTCTTCTCTTTGTCTTTCTCTCTTTGTCTCCCTCCCTCCCCCACCTCTCTCCCTCTCTCTCTCAAAATAAATTTTTACAAAAGGATAAAGAGACTTCAAATTAATCACAAATTTCTGGTTCTTCCCTTGACAAATTTAGACACTTGTGCACTTTGGGACTGAATTCCCACACGGACATGGATGGAGTTGAGTTGCTCCTTTGGACAAAGTTGGTATATTCTAATGTCTTGCTGCTCAAAGCGTGACCCACGGGAACTTGTTAGAAAGGCACAATCTCGGGCCCCCATTCTGGATCAGCACGAACAACATCTCCTGGGTAGTTGAAGGCACATTTGAGTGTGGGAAGCACTGTACTGTCCACATTTGGGCCTCACCCACTTCCCTCATTGACGGTCATGACCAAGAGAGTGGTGGGGCAAGAGGAGGGATGGAGGGCATGAAATGTAAGAAGGCCTCGTTCTCAGGCTCAGGCCAATGCCCCACCTCACGGTGTCCAAACGCAACATTAGCTCACACACCCTGAGAGTGCACATCGCCTTCAGTTGTGTGCCTTAGACACATCTCTTGCCTGACTCCAGTCCAGGCCCCGTAGAGGGCCTTTCACTTAACTGTCAATGGCCTATTTCCATAGCGCTAGGAACAGAAGGCAACACGGAAACATCTAGCACAACTCCATATTTTTGTAATTGGAAAACCTAATGCTGAAAAAACCTAATACCTCGGGGATGCAAATGGCCCCGAGTTGAGCGTCTGATCAATGGCAGAGGAGAAAACCCAGGGGTCCTGTCATTAGGGCCACTTCCTACCACGCCCAGCGGCCCCTCTCCCCCGCTGGCCGCAGCTTCTGGATCCGCTTGTAGAAAAGTGACAAGGTCCTGGAAGTAGGTTAAGGATTGTGAAAGTACCATGTTTATTCCTTAACCAACAGATCATTACAAATGGTTGCTTGTTGATCAATAACCTGGTGGCCTAAGTAACACGGATATCCTTAAAGGAATTCGAGAGGGTATTTTCTTTTACTTGATGAGAAAGTCAATTTTTAAAATAATCAAAGGCAAAGATTTCCTAGGTTCCACACCAAATCCATACAGGGGGTCGGGGGGGGAACGATAAATTGGCCTTGATCAAAATTAAGCAAGATGCTATGAGGAGAATAAAAAGACAAGCTTTTGACAGAAAAGAAATACTTGGAAATCATGTATCCGATGAAAGGCTTGTATCCAGAGTCCATGAAGAATATCCAAAATGCAATCATCAGAAGGCAGACTAACACAAAAAGTGGGCAAACGATTTCAAGAACTGCTTCACCAAGAAGACATATGGAAGGATTGCAAATCAACATGTGAAAAGTTGTGCTGGTCATTAGGGACCAGAAATTAAAATTTCAAAGAAGTACATAACTGTTTAAACATCTAAAATTATCAAGCTGGCCAAACTAAGTGTTGTTGATGGACTCACACTACACGGCTGGTGGGAATACAAAATAACTGAATATCAATTATACCTCAATTTTTAAAAAATATATATACTAAGAGAACAATAACAACAAATATTCTTTTCCTTTTTTTTAAAAATTTTTTAATGCTTACTTATTTTTGAGAGAGACAGACAGACAGAGCATGAGCAGGGGAGGGCCAGAGAGAGGGAGACACAGAATCTGAAGCAGGCTCCAGGCTCTGAGCTGTCAGCACAGAGCCCAATATGGGGCTCAAACTTGTGAACCACGAGATCATGACCCAAGCCAGTTGGACGCTTAACCGACTGAGCCACCCAGGCGCCGCATGGCTGTTTCTTTAAACACAACATACCATGTATCTACTGCCCAGAGATTTCACATTCACTGTTCCCTCTGCCTGTAATGCTTTTCCCCGGAGATTCAAAAAGCTTGTTTCTCAATACCTTTTCTGTCTTTGCTCAAATGTCACATACTCGACATATGAGCTTACTTCATCCCTTCCCCAGAGCTCCCTTTTCCTATCCCCAGCTGTATCTTCCTGCCCTCCACTTAGTATCTGGCATACTATCTATTTTGTGTCTTTATCTACTTAAACACCTGCCTCTGCCCTCAGAATGTAAGCTCTCTGGGAGCCGGGAACTGTTGACTGTTTTTATTCAGGGCTCTATTTCCAGTGCCTGGAATGATACCTAGCAGGTATTAGAAGCTCAGTAGTATTTGCCGAATATTGATCCAGTTAGGTCTTTAACTTTCAGGGGCTCACGGGCACCTTACAGTGGCATTTTGGCACCTCCCCGGCAGGTATGTATTCTGAGACTCCACTATGAAAAAAAGTCACCGACCGAAATTCTTTTTGAGTTACCAGTTCACACAACATTCGAAACCCCAGAGTACGTATGTGAGAATAGACGCAACAGCATTTTATAAGCCGCAAATCACTACATTATTTTTTTAAGTAATCTCTATGTCCAGCGTGGGCCTCAAACTCATGACCTCGAGATCAAGAGCCACACACACCACTGACGGAGCCAGCCAGGTGCCCCAGAACTACACTACATCATTGTTAATAACAAGACTTATGTGACTTTTCTGAGTCTGGGGTGACTTAATTCTGAGCAAGTCACTTCTACATGTCTGGATCTCACTTAACCCACCTGTAAAATAGCGGTTTAAACTCAACAATGTCTAGATTCTTTAGGGCAGTTCAGCTTAGTGCCAGAGAATATAGATGGTTACCAGACAGACCTGGGCTCAAGTCTTGGCCATGCCCCAAACCCCCCACAGATCTTGGGAAGTCACTTAACTTCTCTCAGCCTCACTGTCTACATCTGTAAAATGGGGGCAAAAAAAAATGTCCCTGCCTCTTTGGAAACCATTAAGAATAAAATGAGGGGGGCTCCTGGGTGACTCAGTTGGTTAAGCGTCCGACTTCAGCCAGGTCACGATCTCGCGGTCCGTGAGTTCGAGCCCCGCGTCTGGCTCTGGGCTGATGGCTCGGAGCCTGGAGCCTGTTTCCGATTCTGTCTCCCTCTCTCTCTGCCCCTCCCCCGTTCATGCTCTGTCTCTCTGTGTCCCAAAAATAAAAAAAATAAAAAACGTTGAAAAAAAAATTTTTTAATAATAAAAAAAAAAGAATAAAATGAGAGGGGCTCCTGGGTGACTCAGTTGGTTAAGCATCCGACTCTTGAGTTTGACTCACAGTTCCTGAGATCTAGCCCCATGTCAGGCTCCGCGCTGTTAGCGTTAACAGCCTGCTTGGGATTCTCCCTCTCCCTCTCTCTCTGCCCCTTCCCCAATCCCTCACTCTCTCTCTCTCTCTCAAAACAAATAAACTTTTAAAAAAAGAATAAAATGAGATAGTACCTGAAAACCACCAGGCATACCGTAAGTATCCAAAAAGTGATATGTATTATAGCATTGTATTTTCCCTTTTTTCCCATCTTTAACACAATGTCACTTTTATTGGATATTCCAGTCCCTTCTACCTTCTAGGAGAATTTCATTTCAATTTTAATTCAAATACTTCTAAATCTTGAAAGTGAATGAATTAAAGCTGCTAGCCAGTAAAACTCAATTCAGTATAAATGCTCCCAGGTAGAAAGTTTCCAAAAACCATTGAGCCCCACCCACCCATCTGGGCCTGGAGAGTCAGAAAGTTGAACCACATCACATACTGCTCTATTTTAAATGCCACAATGAACCGTACAGGCCTAACTGCAATTAAATAGTCCCTGCTGACCACTGAATATATAGTACATCATGTTCAAGAGAGGCAAAACTGTCAGATTAGTGGAAATTCATTTTGGGATTGCTGGGTAATTTCAAGAGCTGACAGCCAAAGAAAAATCCATGATCCCCTGTGTGTACCAGCATATATCACTCTTTAACAGCAGCTGTTTGGGAACTCATAATGCAGCAGTCTTCCTGATTCCAAAGTTCACTTCCAGAACAAAGTTGGAAAAAAAAATGTGAGTGATGAGATCATTGTTTTAAACGGTAAAAAAAAAAAAGGAGAGAGACCCTTCTTGTACCAATCTTAGCTAAACAAATTGGAAGTGGGCTTCTAAAGCTGGCATAGGCTTTGGGAGCCAGTCACTTCTGAGCTGAGGACTGGGGGCTCTCACCCAGGTAACCGTTCTGGACATTAGTTCCGGACAAGCGTTCGGGACATTGGTTCAGAACCCTAAATGGGACCTTGTTGCTTGGGGTCCTTTGTCTGAATGCACATTTCTTTCAGATAGTTTTCTCAAAGTCACTTGGCCCTAGATAGGAGTCTTCAAACTCTCCCCAAGAAGATACTTCCTAGGTGAGAATTTTTTGATGGGCAAAAAAACATTTCACTTAGTCGATAAGCCCTGGAGGGCTAACTAACATGTATGAACTGTTCGCTATGTCCCAGGCACGGTGCTAAAGGCTGTAGCCCTACGGCATTCTTCTAATGCTTCGTTGGAGCTTCTGAAGTCTGCGTTCTTGTACCCACTATGCAGACGAAGAAGCTAAGGCTTGGAAAACACGGCACTAGGACTGTGATCCTAGCACCAGTACAGTAGATTGGATTCTAGGCCATCTACTCTAGAGGAGAAGTCCCCAACAGGGGTCATTTCACACACACACACACACACACACACACACACACACGCCCCAGAGGACATCAGGCAACATCTGGTCGTTGCAACTGCACGTTGCAAACAAAGGCTGCTGAACATCCTATAATGTGATGGAGAAGCATCCAGCCCCGTATCTCAACGGTTCTGGGAAACGTTGCTCTAAGACAGTGATTCTGAAGTGTGGCCCCTGGACCATCAGTATGAGCATCGCCTGGGATCTTGCTAGAAATGCAAAATATAGGGCTCCGCCCCCAGATCCAGTGAGTGGGTTAGTGGCAGCCACTTGCGTTTTCTCGAGCCCTCCAGGTGATTCTGATGTAGACCAAAGTCGAAGGAAACCCCTATTTTAGGGCCATCTGAACATGTGGACTGAGCTCCGCTGCTCCCCCTAAAAGCTTACAAAACCTGAAAAACAAACCACAATGAACATCAAGGCCTTTGGTTTGTCGAATGCTACCCCCATCAGAATTCTAGATCAGCCACACCCCCTTCCTTGTTTCTGAGGCTACTATAAGAAAGCCACTAGCCTGTCTAGAAGCTTCTCGGTGATGTGCAGAAACCAGACAGAATGCTGGTGAATTCTTCGGGAGCATCTACAGTCCCCTTCTCAATGCTTCTCGGGTCACTAAGATACTCCTTTTAGCAACATATCAGTGAACATATATCGGCCCCCCACTTAAGGCAGGTCCTGGGAGAAGGGCTCATACATGCAGCATCTCAATTATTATCGCTAAAAGGGACAATGATGAATACCGTTTCTGGAGGACTTTTCACGTGCCAGACACTTTACCTACGTGATCTCATTCCTCACTATGGCCCAGAGGTTAGGTTTTATAATCACGCCCATTTTAGAGATGAAGAAACTGAGGCTTATGTTGGGGATGTTCTATTAGATACAGACATGCTCTAACGGGGTCGCCAAATTCCAGTGTCAACCTTGGGGTTGACAGGAAAAGAGCACCAGGCTGCAGTGAATGGAAATTGTGCCACTAACGACAGCTTCTTCCTTGTTCGTAAAATGGAACGTTTAAATTAAAGCAACTCTAACTTCCTTCCACATCTCACCAGTTACGAATCATGGTGGTCATAATTGCTCTGTTTTCTCGGGATCAGTGCAATGAACACTGTAACTATTGCCATTGATGCTTACACTGATTTCATTACCTTGTACTGATATCAATTTCATCCATACAGCATCGGAAACTTTTCCCCGTGCTTTTCCAACCATGATCTCCATTCACTTCACCACTGTTTTGTGAGGTACGTGGAGGGCATGTTGACTTCGTGTGATATTTGGCCACTGGAATGGTATGTGGGTAGCGAACATTTATTGTATCCTCGCCACGTGCCTGGCAAGTGCTAAATGCTTTATAATCCTTCTCCTTTACCCTCAGGGTGACCCTCTGAGACGAGCATGACTCTCCCCACTTCGTAGATGAGAAAACCAAGGCGCTGAGAGGAGTCAGGACCCAGGAAGAAAAGCCATCGGTGCTGGACCCGTGTTTGACCCAAAGCCTGACCGCCCCCAAGCCCAAGATCTTAGCCTCAGAGGCACAGAGAGAGCTGACATCCTTAATGAAATTTATCACGATGGAGCCTAGAATTAAGTCCAAGCCCCTGCCTCCCATCCTGTGGTCCTGCTTCTAGAGCATAAGTAGACTCCAATCTTTTATTCTGGGGCTGTGGGTGGGCATGGAATCAGGGGCCGGATCATCCTTGCCAGGACGGCAAAGACGCTCACCTCCACCCTGCTGTCTGTGTGGGGGCGGGGCGGGGGCGGATCTGCACGGCGCTTGCTCCCTTTAAACGGATGCACGAGCCCCTTGGGAGATGAAGCTCGTTGGTTCTGTCACTCGTGAGTAATGCACCATAGCTCCCTGGTGGGGAAAATGCCAGATTATACAATAGCATGCTTTGGTGTGCAGCTGTCTTTAGAATAACAAATCCCCTCTTCTGCTTGTGAGCATTACGCTTTAATAAAAACCAAAATAGTGGCCACAAATCCCAGCTCTAGCTAAAGGGCATGCCTTGTAAATTCATGTTGGTTACACCCCTCACCACGCCCCGCCCCCCAAAACACACACCTTTCATAATTCACAGGGAACGGCCCAGCCTGTGGCTTTATTCACCTTTGGTTTTTGGAGGGGGCTATATAAAAGGGAGCAACGTTTCTCAGCCTCAGCACTACTGACGGTGACGTTTGGGGCTGGATAATTCTTTGTTGGGGTGCTGGGGATGGGAAGACTGCCCTGTTCATTGTAGGATGTTCACCAGCCTCCGTGACCTCCACCCAGCAGGTGAAAGAAGCCCCCGACTCCAGTTGTGACAACCAAAAACATCTCCAGACATTGCCAAATGTCCCCGGGGGGGGGGGGGGGAGTGCAAAACTGCCCACCCTTTGAGGGACCCCCCCCCCATGTCAACGAGAAAACAATTAGCGAACAGTGTCGTGCGTGGGCGTTAGGAGAATTCACGCCTCACAGGTGAAACCCTCCTTTCCTAAAGAAAAACACGAATATATTCATCCCCGGAAGGAAGCACTGGGTCCCAACAGTGTGCGACATAAAACAGACCTCCTTCTGCAGTGATCCGAGCTCAGCGGAGCCCTTTCCAACCACCGGCCTTTTGGGAGAGCTGCGGGTTCCGCACACTCCCGGCAAAGCTGGGCCCGGAAGGCGGCAGTGGAGACGGCTGGAGGCGGAGGCCCTTCTCCCCGAGCTCACGTCTCCACTGCGCTCACGCCAACGTCACCCGTTCCAAACTTAGAGGTGAAAGCTCGCAGGTGAGACCGGCGAGTGGAGCGACAGGTTGGAAATAGCACGCTCAGGGGAGGCAGAGAGGATGCGTTTCCTCCCTGCCTGCCTTGGGTGGGGGCATGGTGGCAACAAACGGGGGCACTTTTCTTCGCAAGGGGACACTAAATCGGTGCTCACCTCCGGGCACCCTATTTCAGAGGCTCAGTAACCCGCCCCCCCCCCGCCCCCCAAAAGGTAGTGTCTGTCCACAGAGGTTTAAAAAATGTGGGGTCTTGCCCACATTGAAAAACTGCGATATTGCTTGTAAAAATGCAGGTGTCAGACTTCTCAAGAAAAATAGGCAGTTCCGGGTGCCTCAGGCCGGCAAGTCTGCAGGGCAACCGTGATGAGCTGGGGCTGGGTGGTGGCGCCTCCTGTCGGCAGGGAAAGCATGTGGCAGTTCACCGCAGAAGGGCGGACCCACTCTTCATTTTAAGGTTTTTTGTTTGTTTGGTTTTTTAATGTTTATTTATTTTGAGAGAGAGACAGAGCACTAGCCGAGAAGGGCAGAGAGAGAGAGTCAGAGCGAGACACAGGATCTGAAGCAGGGTCAAGGCACAGAGCCTGACACGGGGCTCGAACCCACAAAGCACGAGGTCATGCCCTGAGCCCAAGTCAGCAGGCTACTCGTCATTTCACACCTGTCTGACGGGATTCCGCAGACGACTGATTTAAGTGCCCCTCCTCTTTTTATTTACTCATTTTTAATGTTTTTAACGTTTTTTATTGTATTTTTGAGAGAGACAGAACGTAGTGGGGGAGGGGCGGAGAGAGAGGGAGCCACAGAATCCGAAGCAGGTTCCAGGCTCCGCGCTGTCAGCACAGAGCGGGACCCAACTCACAACTGTGAGCTCACGACCGGAGCCCAAGTCGGTCGCTTGACTGACTGAGCCACCCAGGCTCAGTTAAGGGCCCCAGCCCTCCTCTTTGTTTTTAACATGTGCTGTAGTAGACGGTGTTGGATATGTTAAAATACATTCAACGCATATATAATTTAGGAAGCATAACAAAACCAGCATCCGTGAATCTGCCACCTAAATTTAAACCAGAACATTACCTTGAATATGCTCATTATTTTCTCTCCCCCTCTCAGGTACGCGTTATTCTGAATTTTGCGTTTGTCACTCTCCTATCTTTTTTGTATTCCGTTGCATCACGCACGGAGGCATCTCTAAATGATACGAGACTCAGTCTTGCTTGTGTCTGAGCTTTATAAAAACAGCACCCTAGGGTGTGTAGTCTTAGGTAACTTGTTTTTATCCCTCCCCTGTCGGCTTCTAAGACGCATCCACATTGTTGCACGTGGCTGTGGCTCTTTCATTCTTCACTGCCGTATAAGCCTCCACCACTCTGGGATTTACTTATCCCTTGCTTCATGTGGTTCCTGGCCCCTGCATTTCGCCTGACTCGCTCCTTCCCGGGGATCAGCTTTAGAATGACACTTTCTCAGACGGTCTCAGCTGCCATCCATCAAAAAGGATATGCTTTGGGGGCGCCTGGGTGGCTCGGCTGGTTTAGCATCCGACTTCAGTTCAGGTCATGATCTCATGTTTCGTGAGTTCGAGCCCCACATCTCTGTGCTGACAGCGTGGAGCCTGGAGCCTGCTTGGGATTCTGTGTCTCCCTCTCTCTCTGCCCCTCCCCCGCTCATGCTCTGTCTCTCTCTCTGTGTGTGTCAAAAATAAATAAAACTAAAAACAATTAACAAAAATTTTTTGTGCCCTTGACACAAAAAAAGGATATGCTTTCTTGTTCTTTTTTTTCCCTTAACTTTAATTCCAGTATAGTTTACAGTTCGTTTCAGGCGTACAACATAGTGATTCAACAATTCCTTGCATCGCCCAGAGCTCATCACAAGTGCCCTCCTGCATCCCCATCACCTATGTCGCCCACCTCCCGTCCGGTGACCGTCCATGTGTCCTCTATAGGTACGACTCTGTTTCTTGGTTTCTCTCACTCTCGCTCTCTCCTTCTTCCTTTGTTCATCTGTTTTGTTTCTTCCATTCCCCAAAAGAGTGCAATCACACGGTACTTGTCTTTCTCTGGCTGACTGACTTGCCTTAGCGTACTACTCTCTACCTCCGTCGTGTTGTTGCAAATGGCAAGGTTTCATTCTTATTTACGGCTGAGGAATAGTCCAGTGGACACACAGAGCACATCTTCTGCGTCCATTCTTCAATCAGCGGACACTTGGGCTGTTTCCGTAATTCGGCTCTTGTCAATAATGCTGCCATAAACATAGGGGTGCGTGTCACACGTTGCATCGGCAATCTTGTATTTTTTAGGCAAATACCCAGTGGTGTGATTGCTGGGTCAGAGGGTATTTGAACTTTTTGAGGAAGCTCCATACTGCTTTCCACAGGGTCTGTGCAAGCTTGGATACCCACCGGCATGGCACGAGGGTTCCTTTTCCTCCACGTCCTTGCCGACACTCGTTGTTTTGCTTTCTGGTTATTTTCTATAGAGACGTTTAGATTTTGTTCCTTTCGAGATGCTTGCCACAATTTGTAATCACTTTTTCAGTCTGCTCATTTTCTTGCTCATTGCTGATTGTCAGGAGCCTCTATGTTCCGTGAGGGGAGGACCTTGTCTGCTCGAACTCTTGCTGTCACTTCTGTACTCAATTCTCCATGAATACATGTCATTTTTTTTTCAAAATGTGATGAATATTCACTGGCAAGGAATTGTGATCACACCCCTGAAAAACGCTACCTGGCCCGCTACACCGGACAGAGAAACCCAGTATTCCTTATTCATGGTGCCTGGAACCGAGGTGCTCGGTCAACATTTGTTAAGGGCTGTGAGTAGAAGTGACGTCTTCAAATTCTAGGTCATGCCCTTGACACAAAAAGCTCTGCCTGCGGCTCTCCATTTGTCTCCCCACTTAGCGGAAGTGTAGACACAGTGGTAAGCTATTTTGAGCCAGGCAGACAAGGAAGTCGTCCCAGGCATGAAGGAGCAACAAGGAAGAAGGTGTCCAGGGACAGATACCGTGGGACCGTCACACCAGCCCCAGGCTTAGAGGGAAAATGAACTGTTCTCGTGTTTAACCAAAGCCATTCTGGGTTCCTACCATGGTAGTCAGAGCACTATGCTGATGGATCCAGTGTCAGACGCTCCTGGGAGGGGATTCTTCTCCCCCAACGAGACATATCCGACCATCGACTGACTCTGTCCTCCTCTTGTCACCCATAGAGGTGACAAGTGGGCCCCCAAGTTCCCGGGATCCTCTCCGAAGCACCACCTCCTTCCCTTCCTCCAAGCTTCTCCCCTCTGATACTTTCCTTGTTAAGAGTACTTCATTATTTTTTTAATTTTTATCTATTTTTGAGAGAGAGAGAGCACAAGTGGGAAAAGGGTACAGAGAAAGGGAAACAGAGGATCCGAAGAGGGCTCCATGCTGACAGTGGAGCCCGAAATGGGGCTTGAACCCACAGACCGCGAGATCATGACCTGAACTGAAGTCGGACACTTAACCGACTGAGCCCCCCCCAGGCACGCCCCCCCTTATTGATAGTACTTTAAAATTACCTCCCATCCCCATTGGTTTCTCTACAATGCTTGGGATTGGACTTCATTCTCCAAATAGCAGAGGGGCTGAGAGGAAAACAATGAGACGGCAGCAACAAGAAAATTCTATGACAATCGGTTTCCATGGCCAGAATTCCCAGACTTTCCCCAGAAACCTGTCTTGAATCTGCCCCCGACACAAACTAGATAGTCAAGACCCGACAGCATCTAGCATTCCCCAAATCTTTATGGCCTGAAAATGTCTAGGCAGGCATCACCAGGTGCCCTCCTCCACCAAAATGAAGTCCTAATAAAACCTGTAGCTACAGCCATGCAACTTCTTGGAGAACCCGCCCAAACCAACCATTTGGGAAATCCACACCAGAGAAACTAAAGGAAGTGACTTCTTGTATGAAATCGTTACTTATAAACCAGGAAAATGCTGAGGAACATCTGCCAAAAACAATAGTTTGAGAAGAGCGGGTCGGCTGCTGACCCATCTGACGATAATTAACTGGCAGGAGCTGTTGTCTATTCAGGCCGCTCCAGGGTGGATCTAATGAAGTCAGACCGTTGGGGGAATAAGAAAAGGCTTATTTTTCAGTCCCCTGTTATCCCCAGGGTTGGCCCACAGCTCATCTAATAACAGTATCAACGCACAGAGAAACAAGACATAACGGTAACAAGAAATGGCAGCCATGTTTTGAGTGCTTCCTACACGGCCAGGTAATAAGCCATGCGTTCTAAACATTGTCTCGTTACAGTTGCGTAACAAACAAAACTATGACGTAGGTCTTTTCCCCACGTCTATCCCCATGTTTATCTAGGGGAGAACCAAGGTTTGGAAAAGCTAAACTATCATGTAGGTCCTATCCCCATGTCTGTCTGGCGGAGAACCAAGGTTTGGAAAAGCTAAACTATCACGTAGGTCCTATCCCCACGTCTATCTGGGAGATAACCAAGGTTTGGAAAAGCTAAACAACGTGCCGAAGCCCACCCTACCAGCGAGGCGTAAATTCAGGATTCAAACTGCTTGCATCCTTCTTCTTAACAGTCATGACACTATTCCCCAAACTCTAGCCGTTTCTGTATCTCATACACAATTTTTGCCGTATCTGTGTAACAACAGTTATAACGATAGGAAATACTTTTCTTTCAATCAGCTTTCCTTTTATTTTTACTTAGCTGAATTTATTTCAATGGAAATGTTATATGAAAACCATAAATGTAAAACACCAAGAACCATTTACCTTAAATAGATAACCACCTTGAATATACCCCAATATAAACATTAAAAAATGCTATTAAATTCTACCTAGACTTAGCTGCTGAAGGATCTGAACCCGGAGTTTGTTCTTGCTTTGGTAGGTGGGGAGGTTAACACATGAGAAAGTGATGATAAACACTATACTAGCATCAAGTAAGCCTTGCTCCCCAACCCAGACAGAAGGACCCAAAGAGAATTCAATGGGCAACTCCTTTCCACTGTGTAGGAATGTGTCAGTGTTATTTAATGATGAGTGAATGTACTCCCAAACCGTACTGAGTATCCTATTTTCTGTTTAAAGAAATACCATATTATTCTCTGCTCTCATCCAAGAGAAATATCCTGGAAACAGAGACTTACACTCATGGACATTTTTAAGAGTCTACATCAATTACCTAGAAACAATGTGAAGCTTGCTCCTCTTGAAGCCCACTGCTAATGCCTGCTTATGGACTAAAAATCTGAGAAAAGTGGTAAAAGTCAACATTAATCTATTTTTCTTCAAAAAGGATTTATCCGTGAATTCACTGGTTCATTCGTTCAGTGAGTACTCACTGAGAGCTCTAAGCGCTGGGAATAAAGTGATACGCAAGTCAGACGTTGTCCTGCCCTCACATGGCTTAGGAAACATGAAAATGGCATCACAGTAGCCTGACTAGATGGCAACATTTACCTAACAGCAATGGAACAATCCTATACAGAGCCTTCCTGCTCCTTAAGTAGAACACTGGACTAAGAAATTAGACCGGCAGATAGAGGGGCAGGAGGGATCATAATCTGGCCTCTTCACTCCTTAAAACAGTGTTTAACTGGGAGTGAAAACAGTCAGTTAACTGTCCTTGGTTTATTGGTGGGAAAGGAGCCAGCCTCCCAAATGTCTAGGGCCTGAATTTCACTACTCAATTTACTCACTGTGTTTCTTCCTCAACATAGAGAGTCACAGAACCCTCTCGCGTCGCCAGGAAAACAGTGGTGATCAACCAGTCGGTGTCTGGGAATCAGAAAGACCTAGCCTCAGGAGGAGCCAAGATGGCAAAACAGCATGGAAGTTTTTTTATGTGTCTCACATCCATGAAATACGGCCGGACCAACACTAAACTATCCTGCACACCTAGAAAACGGATCTGAGGATTAACACAACAATCTGCACAACCTGAACCACAGAATTCAGCAGGTATGCGACGCAGAGAGGTGAACTGGGGGAGGAAGCTGCGGAGGGCAGGGAGGTGCTTTTGTGTGGGGAGAGAGGACGGAGATGGGGGGGTGGGTAGAATATGAGAAAAGCACCCCCCCCCCCGAAAGCAGCCGGAGAGAAAGTGGCAAATTGGAAACAGCCGCAGGGACTGAACTAAAAAGGGAGAAAGGAGAAAGGAGAGGGTTTAAATTCCATTAAGACTGTAAACAGGGGACGCGCAGAGTCTGAAACTCCGCAGCTCGATACCTGGCGGTGCTCTGGTGGGAAGGGCGAATCCCCAGGAGCAGAGTGGGGTCCCGGGTTCTTCGGGCCACAGGGGGAGAGGTGGTTCCCCCGCTGGGCGGACATCTGGTAGAGGCTGTGCGGCCCCCGGACAGGCAAAGGCCCCAGTGGACCCGGGAGACCAACCACATTGGCTGGCGCTGGAACGAGGTCGCTGGTGGTGAAGCCCGGGGCTAGACGTCTGCACGTTGGGATTTGCCACAATCCCTGAAACGCTGCTGCCACACGATCCGTGAACTTTTTCAGGGGCGGCCCGGCACCCAGCCGCAGTCTCTGGGCACCGGCAGCAGCTCGGTCGGGCGAACGTTCCTGAGTGCGGCCGGCATTCAGCCATCGCTCCATGAGAGCCACTGCAGAGGGGCGGGAGGGGTCAAAGCCGCGATCCCCCAGAAGTAAGGGGTCGGGAAAAACAGCCACATCAGAGAGAAAACTCAGGAGGGAGGTACTGCCTGGGGCTTGGTCACAGACAGTGTAAAAGCGGGGAGTGGACGGAAGCCAAAGACAAAGAACGGGTGCGCGACTGCTGGTCGGGGAGAACAGAGTTCCGATACTAGAGACTGGGTAGCCGGGTGATGCCATGGTCACTGGTCCCCCGCGCATGCGCAGAGGCACCTACAAGCGCAGCAACAACCCACCCCAGGAAGCTAAGCAGCGCCATCTAGTGGAGAGCGGAGCCCTTACACTAAGCCCCGCCCCACTGGGCCAACCTCGCTCTTGAGGAACACAAGTCTCTCCACCCGCTTAGTTTATGGACTATAAAACACTTCATAGTTTGACTTCTGGCGGAAAACGAAGTAATTTCAGGCATATTTCAGTCTGTTCGCTGGTCCATCTATTCATTTTTCTTTCTTTTTTTTTTCTTTTTTCTCTTTTTCATTTCTTTCTCTTGAATACAGAAAGGGAAAAAATCCATTTTTACTTTCAATTTTTTTTAAAAATATTTTTCTTTAATTTTTTCTACTCTATTTTTTACTTTTGTGTATAAATTTTTTCACATTCTATTTTTCGTTCCATCATTTCATTTTAGTCTACTTCAGTGTATTCATTTTTTCAAAGCTTCAAATAATTTCCTTTTTTTATCCTTTTTCTTTCCCCTTTTGTCTCTAATCTATCAAGCCCCTTTCAACACCCAGAACGAAACACACCTAGGATCTAGCATCATTTATTCGATTTTGTGTGTGTGTGTGTGTGTGTGTGTGTTTGTTTTCAATTTTTTAATTTTAATATTTTTTTAATTTTAATTTTAATATTTTTTTAATTTTAATTTTTTCCCTCATTGATTACTTTTCTCCCTTCAAAATGACAAACGAAAAATTCACCCCAAAAGAACGAGCAGGAAGAAACGACAGCCAGGGACTTAACCAACACAGATACAAGCAAGATGTCTGAACCAGAGTTTAGAATCATGATAATAAGAATACTAGCTGGAGTCAAAAATAGATTAGAATTCCTTTCTGTGGAGATAAAAGAAGTGAAACCTGGTCAGGATGAAATAAAAAATGCTATAACTGAGCTGCAATATCGAATGGATGCCATGGCAGCAAAAATGGATGACACAGAACAGAGAATCAATGATATAGAGGACAAAGTTATGGAGAATAATATAGAGCAGAGGGAGATTAAGGCAAAAGAGCACGATTTAAGAATTAGAGAAATCGGTGACTCATTAAAAAGGAACAACATCAGAATCATAGGGGTCCCAGAAGAGGAAGAGAGACAGATAGGGGTAGAAGGGTTATGTGAGCAAATCATAGCAGAAAACTTTCCTAACCTGGGGAAAGACACAGACATCAAAATCCAGGAAGCACAGAGGACTCCCATTAGATTCAACAAAAACCGACCACCAACAAGGCATATCATAGTCAAATTCACAAAACACTCAGGCAAGGAGAGAATCATGAAAGCAGCAAGAGAAAAAAAGTCCTTAACCTACAAGGGAAGACAGATCAGGTTTGCAGCAGACCTATCCACAGAAACTTGGCAGGCCAGAAAGGAGTGGCAGGGTATATTTAATGTACTGAATCAGAAAATATGCAGCTAAGAATTCTTTATCCACCAGGGCTGTCATTCAAAATAGAAGGAGAGATAAAAAGTTTCCCAAACAAACAGAAATTAAAGGAGTTTGTGACCGTTAAACCAGCCCTGAAAGAAATTTTAAGGGGGACTATCTGAGGGGAGAAAAAATGAAAAAACGTAAACAAAAACAAAACAACAACAACAAAAAACAAATCAATAAAGACCAAAAGCAACAAAGACTAGAAAGGACCAGAGAACACCACCAGAAACTCCAACTCCACAAGCAACATAATGGCAATAAATTCATATCTTTCAGTACTCACTCTAAACATCAATGGACTAAATGCTCCAATCAAGACATAGAGTAACAGAATGGATAAGAAAACAAGATCCATCTATATGCTGTTTACAAGAGACCCACCTTAGACCTAAAGACACCTTCAGATTGAAAGTAAGGGGATGGCGAACCATCTATTATGCTAATGGTCAACAAAAGAAAGCCAGAGTAGCCATACCTATATCAGACAATCTAGACTTTAAAATAAAGACTGTATCAAGAGATGCAGAAGGGCATTATATCATAATCAAGGGGTCTATCCACCAAGAAGACCTAACAACTGTAAACATTTATGCTCCAAATGTGACAACACCCAGATATATAAATCAATTAATCACAAACATAAAGAAACTCATTGATAATAATACCATAATAGTAGGGGACTTCCAACACCCCACTTGCAGCAATGGACAGATCATCTAATCAAAAAATGAACAAGGAAACAATGGCTTTGAATGGCACACTGGACCAGATGGACTTAACAGATATATTCAGAACATTTCATGCTAAAGCAGCGGAATATACATTCTTCTCCAGTGCACATGGAACATTCTGAGACACATATCAGCCCTCAAGAAGTACAAAAAGATCAAGATCATACCATGCATATTTTCCAACCACAATGCTATGAACCTTGAAATCAACCACAAGAAAAAATTTGGAAAGGTAACAAATACTTGGAGATTAAAAGAACATCCTACTAAAGAATGAATGGTCTAACCAAGAAGTTAAAGAGGAAATTAAAAAGTTCATGGAAGCCAATGAAAATGATAACACCACAACCCAAAATCTCTGGGATGCAGGAAAGGCAGTCATAAGAGGAAAGTATATAGCAATCCAGGCCTTCCTAAAGAAGGAAGGAAGGTCTCAGATATACAACCTAACATAACACCTTAAAGAGCTGGAAAAATAACAGCAAATGAAACCCCAAAACAGCAGAAGACAGGAAATAATAAAGATTAGGGCAGAAATTAATGCTATCAAAACCAAACCAAACCAAACAAAACAAAACAGTAGAACAGATCAATGAAACCAGAAGCTTGTTCTTTGAAAGAATTAACAAAATTGATAAGCCACTAGCCAGTTTGATCAAAAAGAAAAAGGAAAGGACCCAAATAAATACAATCAAGAATGAAACAGGAGAGATCACAACCAATACAGCAGAAATAATAACAATCATAAGAGAATATTATGAGCAATTATATGTCAATAAAATGGGCAATATGAAAGAAATGGACAAATTCCTAGAAACATATACACTACCAAAACTGAGACAGGAAGAAATAGAAAATTTGAACAGACCCATAACCAGTAAAGAAATCGAATTAGTATTCAAAAATCTCCCAAAAAAACAAGAGTCCAGGGCCAGATGGCTTTCCAGGGGAATGCCACCAAACATTTAAGGAAGAATTAATACCTATTCTCTTGAAGCTGTTCCAAAAAATAGAAATGGGAGGAAAACTTCCAAAATCTTTCTTAAAGCCAGCATTACCTTGATTCCAAAACCAGACAGAGACCCCACTAAAAAGGAGACCAATTCCCTGATGAACTTGGATGCAAAAATCCTCCACAAGATATTTGCCAACTGGATCCAACAATACATTAAAAAAATTATTCACCACAACCCAGTGGGATGTATATCTGGGATGCAGGGCTGGTTCAATATTCGCAAAATAATCAATGTGATTCATCACATCAGTAAAAGAAAGGACAAGAACCATATGATCCTCTCAATAGATGCAGAGAAAGCACTTAACAAAATACAGCATCTTTCTTGATAAAAACCCTGAAGAAAGTTGGGATAGAAGGATCATACCTCAACATCATAAAAGCCATACATGAAAAACCCAACACTAATATCATACACAATAGGGAAAAACTGAGAGCTTTCCCCCTAAGGTTAGGAACAAGACAGGGATGTCCACTCTCGCCACTGTTATTCAACATAGTATTGGAAGTCTTAGCCTCGGCAATCAGACAACACAAAGAAATAAAAGGCATCCAAATCGGCCAGGAGGAGGTCAAACTTTCACTCTTCGCAGATGACATGATACTCTATATGGAAAACCCTAAAGATTCTACCAAAAAACTGCTAGAACTGATTCATGAATTCAGCAAAGTGGCAAAATATAAAATCAATGCACAGAAATCGGTTGCATTCCTATTCACCAACAATGAAGCAACGGAAAGAGAAATCAAGGAATTGACCCCATTTACAATTGCACCAAAAACCATAAAATACCTAGGAATAAGTCTAACCAAGGAGGTGAAAATCTATACACTGAAAACTATACAAAGTTTATGAAAGAAATTGGAGAAGACACCAAAAAAATGGAAAAAGATTCCATGCTCCTGGATAGGAAGAACAAATATTGTTAAAATGTCAATACTACCCAAAGCAATCTAAATATTCAATGCAATCCCTATCAAAATAACACCAGCATTCCTCACAGAGCTAGAACAAATAATCCTAAAATTTGTATGGAACCAGAAATGACCCCGAATAGCCAAAGCAATCTTGAAAAAGAAAACCAAAGCCGGAGGCATCACAATTCCGGACTTCAAGCTGTACTACAAAGCAGTAATCACCAAGACAGTATGGTACTGGCATGAAAACAGACACTCAGATCAATGGAACAGAATAGAGAACCCAGAAATAGACCCACAGTCATATGGCCAACTCATCTTTCACAAAGCAGGCAAGAATATCCAATGGAATAAAGACAGTCTCTTCAGCAAGTGGTGCTGGGAAAACGGGACAGCAACATGCACAAGAATGAACCTGGACCACTTTCTTACACCATTCACAAAAATAAACTCAAAATGGATAAAAGACCTAAACGTAAGACAGGAAGCCATCAAAATCCTCGAGGAGAAAGCAGGCAAAAACCTCTTTGACCTCGGTCACAGCAACTTCTTACTCAACATATCTCTGCAGGCAAGGGAAACAAAAGCAAAAATGAACTTTTGGGACCTCATCAAAATAAAAAAGCTTCTGCACAGCGAAGGAAACAATCGGCAAAACTAAAAGGCGACCGACAGAATGGGAGAAAATACTTGCAAATGACATATCAGATAAAGGGTTAGTATCCAAAATCTATAAAGAACTTATCAAACTCAACACCCAAAAAACAAATAATCCAGTGAAGAAATGGGCAAAAGACACGAATAGACATTTCTCCAAAGAAGACATCCAGATGGCCAACCGACACATGAAAAAATGCTCCACATCACTCATCATCAGGGAAAGACAAATCAAAACCACAATGGATACCACCTCACACCTGTCAGAAGGGCTAACACTAGCAACTCAGGCAACAACAGATGTTGGCGAGGATGTGGAGAGAGAGGATCTCTTTTGCACTGCTGGTGGGAATGCAAACTGGTGCAGCCACTCTGGAAAACAGTACAGAGGTTCCTCAAAAAATTAAAAACAGAACTACCCTATGACCCAGCATTTGCACTACTAGGGATTTACCCAAGGGATACTGGTGTGCTGTTTTGAAGGGATACATGCACCCCAATGTCTATAGCAGCACTATCAACAATAGCCAAAGTATGGAAAAAGCCCAAATGTGCACCGATGGATGAATGGATAAAGATGTGGTATATATATCCAATGGAGTATTACTCGGCCATCAAACTGAATGAAATCTTGCCATTTGCAACTACGTGGATGGAACTAGAGGGCATTATGCTAAGCGAAATTAGTCAGAGAAAGACAAATATCATATGACGTCACTCATATGAGGACTTTAAGACACAGAACAGGTGAACATAAGGGAAGGAAAGCAAAAAGAATATAAAAACAGGGAGAAAGACAAAACATAAGAGACTCTTAAATGTGGAGAACAAAAAGAGGGTTGCTGGAGGGGCTGTGGGAGGGCAGATGGACTAAATATGTAAGGGGCACTAAGGAATCTACTCCTGAAATCATTGTTGCACTAGATGCTAACTAATTTGGATGTACATTGAAAAAATAAAATTAAAAAATAACAATAAGATAAAAAAGACTTAGCCTCAAGACTTGGCTCCGTGACCTCCTATCTATGTGACTTATGTGGCTTTCCTCTCTAAGTTTCTTTATGGAATAGAATCATCATAATAATTATACTGTGGTTACTGGAAAGATTGAACGAAGCGATACACTGAGATATGATCGCCCCTACAAGATTTTATTGCAGCTTGAAACACCACCCATGTAGAAATGAATGTGCCAAGGCTCTGCGTTTCTTCAGGCATAAAAGGTGAAAGGAAAAAGACCCACTGGGATTCTTGCCTCAGGGGCTGTGAAATGCCTTGCTCTTGGAGAAGAATCATGGAACCCACTGAGCATGCTCCTGGCAGTCTTGTCATGCAGGGAGGTGCTGCTATGGTCATGCTTCCTGTATTGATGCAGGTGCCACTTGTCATTCACTACAGCAGTGGTTCTCAAATAGGGACCATTTTGGCCCCAGAGGACATTTGACAATGTCTGGAGATATTTTCGTTTGTCACGCTGGGTGGGATGTGGGTAGAGGACAGGGACACTGCTGAACAGCCTACGATGCACAGGACAGCCTCCACCACAGGAAATTATCACGGTCAAAACATCAATGGCGCTCCTGTTCTGGAATAAGGTGAACCTCACCAAACCAGTGCCTGGTGGTAAAGTAAACCCTTGTATTTCTAAGTCAGGACACCTGTGCCCTAAAGAAACCAGCTGATGCAAATGGGTAAAACAAGGATATTTCAAAGGGAAAGAAGAGTCAGATGTGGGAAAGCTTGGTGAGAGTGAAGACATGGGGCTTGGAGGAGGAGTGTTTACTCTCTTGAGTGTTCCCTCCACCAGTCTAAAGAGCAGAAGACAAGGATCCAGGTATTAGAGTGTTTGGCAGTGAGTCCCTCCCTTCTCTGAAGACGCCCACCGGGACCCAAACTGCCGGGGGTTCCATATAACCAGAGATGTTAATGAGTAACCCTAAAATGTGATTCAGTAAAATTGCCCGATTTTTTAAGTTTATTTATTTGGGGGAGGGAGTACGGGCAGAGAGAGGGAGAGAGAGAATCCCAAACGGAGCCGAATGTAGGACTGGACCCCACAAACCTTGAGATCACAACCTGAGCCAAAACCAAGAGTCAGATGCTTAACCGACTGAGCCACCCAGGCACCCCTAAAATTTCACAAGTTTTAAGGACCTTGCAAGGGAAGTCGGCTGTGGGCCAAATATGGCTCGTGCTCATCTGAATGACCTTGGAGGGGGAATCAATTCAACACAACGAGGTAAGTACAAAGTAGAAGTGAGTACCAAGGTAGAGAGGCAGCCCGGAGCTTGGCTGTGTTACCCTCCACCCAGATAAATGGAGAGGCCTTGGAAGGCAACAGGCACGGCAGCAAAGAACCTGGGCTGCAGAAGAGGTCCTGGCCACCATCACTCAGCTGGAGAAGTTCCTCCTGTCTCTAAGTATCTATAGGATGCTAAGCACGTCCCCTTGTGATGCTGGCCTCAGGCGGGGTGAGATAAGACATGCGCAGTACGTGATAAGGACACCGTTAAAGGCAGCCATGACAGTGGCTTGTTCTGCAAAGTCCCAACTTGGTTTTGAAATAGGCCCTGTGATGAAACCACAGTAGAATAAAGACTGTCAGCTTACAGCATTACTTCTGGTCTGACAGGTAAGTGGGCTTCCATTTGGGTCTTATGCTCTGTATTTGAGCACTCTAATTGGGGGAATGAGGTCCAAGTCAGGATGAATCACAGATGTGCAAACTTTCTATTTTGTGTATAATTCACAAGCCAGAATTTCCAGTGAAGCTTTGGAGCTTATCCTTTTTTTTTTCCTTTTTTTTTTTTTTTTTTTTTTAGGATAAGAAATGTTCTTGAAACAGAAGACATTGTAGACAGCTCTCATTGCCTTCTGGGTAATCATGTCTTTAAAGTAAGCTCCTGAGGCTTATTATGAAACAAATTGCATCTTACTCATGTCCTTGGAGAGACGGTTTAGATGGATGGGTGTTGGAGTGGAAGCTTCCAGAAGCCGATCTTGTTTCCAAGGAAAAGAATATGCTTTCACTTTTTGATGGCACACAGTGGATTGTTTCTATGCCCATTCCTGAGTCTTCCACAGGAACACATAATGGCTATCTGCTGCCACAACGGTGAAGGAATTTTCCACTCTGATAACTGTGATGCTGTCTCATCTTTATGAGGTGCAGAGGGAACGAGTGTTTGCCCAGAATTAGCAACTGTTAACCCATCTTCTCCTGGGAGCTTACGACTCAACAGCAGCCCTTAGCTGACATTTACCGAACCCCTCCTATGTGCGTGCAGCGCTGTTCTAGAACCTAGAGCTTCAGGGCTGTGGAAGTCACAGTTATGTAGTCACGGTCACTGGAGTAGCCTCTGGGGAAGGTGGCAGGGACCAGGGCCAGGAGCAAGGCTCAGTCAGGGTCTCAGCAAGAGAGGGGCGCCCGCTCCCAACTGTGTGCTGTAAGAAGCACTTAATAAAGGGACTGTCTACACAGACTGAGGCAGTGTCTGGGCGAAGCAATAAGTACATCTAGAACAGTGACAGTGGCAACCATTAACACCCCCAGGCCTGACGGGACAAGAAGAGAAAGTGCCACCAGAACCGAGAAAGCTAACTGCATGGAGAGGAATACCAAGGGGACCTGTGGCCTGTTTTACAGGGACAACCATCCCATGGACATGCAGAGGGGAGGGAGGTGGGGGAAATACCCCAAACTCTTTCTCTCCCACCCCCAATCTTCTTTGGTGCCCTTACTGGCCAAGCCCAACAGGAAACTCGAAGGCAGAGAGCCCATCGCTGCAGACCCCACGGTCAGCCTCCCAGGACACGGAGCAGGCTGATGGGGATGTGGACCTAGACAGAGCAGCGAAAGGGATCCCACACGTTGTCCAGCATCTGTGATGTTTGACTTTGTGCAAGGAAAATGCATTCAAGTGAAGAAGGTGAAGGACGCGAGGGAGAAAGAGGAAAAAAGGAAGAAAAGGCAGGAACAGGTGAAGAAAGGTAAGTCAACAGGCAATGAAGTTCAGAGGAGGTGTGTCCTTGAGTAAACACCAGTTGCTATGGGAACACCAGGAGGAGTCCCTACCTCGGACTTGGGGAGTCAGGTAGGGCCTCCTGAGGAAGGAACCCCTGGATGGACACTTGAAGAGCTGGTAAGAATTTGCCAGGTCAGAAGGTAGAGAATGGCACTGACAGAGGTCCACGAGTGAACCAAGGTTCTCGGAGGTCAAAGCTAAGTTTAGGGAAAAGCAAGAAGTAAGACTGGTGGAGGAAACAGAGCATCCGAAAGACCGTTGGATGTAACAACAAGGAGCTTCATGCTAAAGCAAATGGGAGACGTGGAAATGAGGGACAAGAGTAAATCAGCACTTTCATTTTTTTCCTCCAGCTTTACTCCCAGGAAGTACATTTAATGCTGCCAACCTTTTGGCAAACACATACCTGTTTGTCCCTGTACTTGACAAAAGGAAAGCATGCGTGGGAGATTGGTTTGTCTTTTTAATCCATGGCCAAGATCCAAAGGGCCCAGAAAAACAACACAGGTGGTTCTTTGGTTGGCTGAATGTTTCCATGAGAAAAGAAACTGCTGTCTACTATCCACGGCACACCTGAGTAGAGATACCAACATTTCGAAAGGCAATCCGACACACCTTTGGCATTTAAGAACCGAAGTCTTCAGCCTCGGCATGGTGAGCCGAGCCCAGATTAATGACCTTTCAGACTATAGGCTCAAGGAATTCGAAATAGGTCAGCCTTGCAAAGAATTTTAAGAAATCGTTGAACCACAGCAAATCAGACTTCTCATTGGTTCCACCCACCCTGAAGCAAGTGGCCCTCCCCATTTCCTCGGAGACTCCATTTCCTCTGCTCCCTCCACTTGGAGGTTGGGAGAACAAACATAGACTGCTTGCAAAGACACTACCTTTGGTGCAAAACAAAGGATGTACATAAATAGAAGCCTGGTAACTCCTCATTGGGTTCATCATTTCCAGGCCACCAGTTCATGGAGGAGAGCCAATTTTCATAACTCATGTGAGTGTTCTTTGCATATTTGCTTTCTGTATGAGATGTGTTTTGCAATAAATGAATCATGCAATATAGTGATCTAACAGATAAAATTCCCAGGTCATGGTTTGTTTTTGTCTTTATCTTGGTAACATGCATTCTGCAATTATGAGTTTGGAAATAGAAACTGTCTTATCACCCCCCCTGGCACTGATAACCACTGGCAGGATCCCCAAAATCTAAAACAAACATGAACATGATCCACTGGTTTAGTCTATATGTCTTTCAAAGGACGTGGGGTGGGGGGGTTTACGGATTTTACCTTTTTTCTGGATTTCCAAATCTTGTAAGATATTAACATCAGCACTTACCTGATGCCCTTTCTTAACAACAGATCTTCTCAAACTACACTACCCTTGCTCTCACTACACTAAATCTTTGCCAACATCGAGGTTCACATTTCTGCAAAGGACAGTTCTGGGGGGGGCCATGGCTTTGTTATAAGGGTTCTACCCAGGACAGCTACCCCTTCTTGGGGCCAATGGCTCCTCCCCTACTCTTCCAACTTGTTCTGGGGGTGGCTCTTGGTCACATAAGTCCCTTCCCCTTCCTAAACACGTGAATGAACACAGTCTGGGCCAATGATCCCATCATATCCCCTGGCCACAGTGGTCGGTCCAGGGATGGCGTTAAGTCTAAGGCCAAGGCCAGTCAGAGAAGCGGGGATAAGACTAATAGTGAAACTTCAGACTGAGTCAACGCCCTTGATCCACGTATGCCTGAAACTAGCTGCTCCATCCTGCCCATGGTTTGCTTCAAGAAGGCAATAAATGTCCCTCTTTTGCTTAAGATAGCTTGATTTTTCTATAACCTGTAAATGAATGAGTCCTGATGAATATATCATGCTTGTCATGCTTTTTAGAAAATAAAACGATCAATTTTCTTTCTATATTAAATTTCTTTACCCATAAAATGCTAACAGAATCTCACAGGTCCCTGGTATGGCTGTGACCTGTGCACCCCCGCTCCCGCCCCGCTGGGACCACCCCACTTGATCAACGCCCTGCTGCTGCAATCTTGACATTTTAATCATGTTTAATGTTTGAAGGGAAAGCCCCACAAATTAGGTAGCTGGTCCAGAGAGAACCCAGCACTTGGTGACATCACAGAGGTAATAAGGGAGGGGTTTATACACAAAGGGCACCCATACCTCAGAGTGGAATCATTCTTTCCACTGGTGGTATAATGAGCAGATGCTAATGAGGGGGGGAAAGGGGAAGACCGTGGGGGGCGGCTGCTGATGGAATTGGCCATGACCTCCAGAAAGGCATTTTTGGTGGGTCCCTAGGAAGCACTGGGGAGAGACCCCCTGGGGTGGGGAAGGATGGGCAAACTCTGATCGTATGTTCAAGTCAGTAGGAGATGTTCTAAATGAAGGAACAAAATAAACACTCCTCATTAGGAAAAAAAAAAAAAAAAAGTCATTAGGGCCAGACTGCCTGGGACAGGCAGATTAGGAATCAGACTGCCCGGGTTTCATTTCTGCTACTGCCTAGCTGTGTGACCTTGGCCAAGCTACCTAACCTCTCTGTGTCTCATTTTCCTCATCTGTACAATAAAACTAAGAATTGTACCCATCTCATCATGTTTTGTCAAAAATCATATTAGGTAACGTATGCAAAGCAGACAGCACAGTGTCTGGCACAAAACAAATCTTCAATAAAATTCGATGACGACGATGATGATTGTTATGCATAATTTAGGAATAAGCAGTGTAGTTCTGTGAATAACTAGATAATTAAAGAGTTAGGGATAAGATATCTTTTACTGGGTGAGAAGCAGTGTTCTAAGCCAGAAATTCTCAAATGTTAGGTCTCAGCCTTTACACTTTCACAAATTATTTAGCTTCCCAAAGAGCTTTTGTCTGTATGGCGTAGAGCGATCAATATTTACCACAAGAGGAGTTAAAACCAGGAAAGTTTCCAAATATATATTTACCAATTCGTGTTAAAACCATAATATATTAATAATAATACATAATAGAAATAAATAATAGCAAACCCATCCCATGTTAACATAAACACCCTATGCTTATAAAAATGTAACTATAGTTCCGAAAACATTTTTGTAGTGAGAGGCACATTTTTAAAGTGTGGTTTCAGGCTCTGGCTACATTGTCCTTCCCACCCCCCACCCCCGTACTCAGTCTGTTGTGATATGTTGTTCTGGTTGAAATAAGCATACGAGGAAAATCCAGTCGGACACAAGTATGTGGTTCGAAAAGAGAAGACTATTTTAAGATTTTCAGATAAGAATGGATGCTCTCCTCTGATACTACACCAAAACTCAACAGGTAATAAAGTCGATTGCAATGTGAAATCAAAAAGCGTTTCAGATTAACAGGAAAATCCATTTGCTCTATCTTGTGATTTGAATGGATCTTTTACACATGCCTGATTTTCTAATAGCAGAGACTGGTCGCCTGGAAAACACAGACTTACCAACCATCTCATCAGAAGTTGGTTAAGTGTCCACCTCTTGATTTCAGCTAAGGGCATGATCTCACGGTTGGTGAGTCTGAGCCTGACGCTGGGTTGTGCACTGACAGCACAAAGCCTGCTTGGGATCTCTGTATCCCTCTCTCTCTCTCCCTGCCCCTCCTCTGCTCTCTCTTTCTCTCTCTCAAAAATAAATAAATAAATGTTTTGTTTTGTTTTGTTTTTAAGTACTGAAGTATGAGAATGCTGCCGAGCTCAGAGTGGTGGCTTCGAGTTTTCCAAAATTCTAATTTTTGCTCAAAAATAAACATGTTATCATTGGCTACAAATATCACTAGTTGCTGTCCTTGCAAGGACGGTTCCTTTTGTTCATTTAAAAAAAAAAAAAATCTGCCAGATCCTGAGGTCTGAGTCACCATAAATTGTCATTCATTCTTCCAGGTAAATATGGTGTTTCCTGGAAACAATGGTGACTTCATCTCCCAGCTCAATCAAACAAGGGTTTTCTCTTAAAGATACCGTCCTAATTCATTACATAGCAGCAGTTCTTTATATATACCTCCCATTTCATCAGACAGAATATTAAAAATGTCAAGATTTAATAAAATTAAGACATGTTACTACTTCAAGGGCGCTATTTATTGATTGATTGATTGATTGATTTTTGAGAGACAGAGAGAGACAGAGCACAAGCGGGGGAGGGGCAGAGAGAGGGAGACACAGAATCCGAAGCAGATTCCAGGCTCCGAGCTGTCAGCACAGAGCCCGACGCGGGGCTTGAACTCACAAACCGCGAGATCGTGACCTGAGCCGAAGTCCCACGCTCAACCGACTGAGCCCCCCCCAGGCGCCCCTTCAAGGGCGCTCTTAAGTGAAACTGGCATCTAGTTTTTTCCCTGCAAGTACATTCTGGTGAAGACTAGGCTACGGCTCCTGGTCCAGATGTCTCCGGAAGATCTACCCATCACTGCTCTTGTACCATCAGCCCAGATGTCCACTCAGTGAGAAAGGCAGCCTCTTCGGCATCATTTCAAAAATACTTTCGCCTTTGTGGATCCTAGTCTCTGGGATCAAATCACACTTGGAGAACTGCTCCTCTAACCTACCCCACCCCCACCCACCTAACCCCCCCCCCCCCGACACTCAATCATTGCAAGAACTCTGGGACATGGATGTTATTATCCCCATTTGCCAGCGAAGAAAATTGAAGCAAAGTGAGGCTTGCTTCTGACCATCAGCCACTGAGAGGAAGGGGCAAAAATTCGGCTGAAGCATGGGCTCCCAGCCACTAGGGCGAAAAGAGGGTATGATTTCATCTGCATATTATTTCCAGCTCTTTGAGACAGATATGCTACAGTAATGAGGGCAAAAGGGAAAGGAATGTAAAGTCAGACCAAAGAATAAAAAGAAAGATCAAAAAGAGGAAATTAGCTTGGATGAAAGATTACCATTTATCCACGAAAGTAAGTATCTTCCCCCACAAAGCCAGAACACAGCACATTTAAAACTGCACCGATGTGAAGGACAATTTAGATTTTTTAAAAATCAAGTAATAGAATAATGACAAGTATAAACTGAAAGCCTGGGATGGCACACTTGGGTCAACATCAGAGTTCAAGGAGAAGGGGCTGAGGGCTGAGCCAGGTTCTCAGAGAGCAGTACATGCCTTTTTCTTTAAGAGCAATTTACCAGGACTTATCCAAGCCTGTAAGAGCAATCCCTTAAGACCATCCAATTTCCTTTCTTTCTAATTCCGTACTTAGCAGAGCAACCTTCTGATAATTAATTTGGTTTCTCAGGTAAGTCAATACCGGGAAAGAGACTGGTTGAATTATTGTGCCAGCTGTATGGGCCTGCTCTAAATGAATAAATTGGTTTGTGGATTTATCAGTCCACTCCCCAAGAGTTCAGTTTGCAAATACCACTTTTCCTGGGGCACGCTGACATTCGACTTGTCGACTTGCAATGCTGCGTGACCAAAGCGAGCGGGGCTGTTTTAAGACTTTCATAACCCTGGGCACTCATCATGGGGGTTCACCCTGCCGTGTTAGATCAACTGTATTAAAATGCACACACATTCCCCGGGCTGCCATATTGCACAACACCAGTTGTGAATGGAGCTCCCAGGAATTGTGACAATAAGTGGCCCCACTTCTACTCTACATTAAATATCATGTGTTTTGTTAAAAATAAGTGGAAAGAATTTTTGTAAGCTTGCCGGTTTCCCTGTAAGTCACTCATTTGATTTACTTGTGGCCACAAGTTCCCGGCAATCGTTATGTATGGCAGGAAATGCTAATCGCCCCCGGCATCCATTCTCTATTTCTTCATTTAGCTGAAGGCTTTCCTGTATCTCTAAACGTGGCCGTGTCTTTAAGTCCGGCCAGTTGGGTATGAGTAGGCATTACGTGGGTGACTTCCAGATCACATTCCTTAGAACAGAAATGAGTTCATTTCTTTTATCCTCATTCCTTCTTGTAGTAAAACTTGGAACTGCTTAGTCAAGGTCAACAAGGACAAGACTTCAAAGGCTGGTAAAGCAAGGAAGGAACCCGGGCCCCTGGATGGCATCTTGGAACAGATTTGCCTCTGTCCGTGGACCACCTACCCACCTTCACACTATTGTACAGGAGAGAAGTAAACTACCATGGTTTTGTTTTATATTGGGGGGTCTCTCTATTACGTAGGCTTATCTTATACCCTGGCTGATAGCAGGGGTTGTAGTAAAGTGAGAGAATCAAATTATACATTTTTTTAATGAAGATTTTTATGATTGTTAAATTAAAGCCAGCATCCTTTCTACTAACTACCAGCCCTAAACTACCTGGCTCTGGCTCCTCTCTGACCTCATTTCCTCTTAATACCTGCCCCCCCAACACACACACACACACATACACACACACACACACACACACACACACACACACACACACACACACACACCAACGCACACTCTCAGACTCTCTGGACTCCTTGTTTCTCATCACATCAGACATCCCGTTGCCTAAGGATCTTTGCACTTACTGTCCCTTTCACATGAATACCCTACCCCGTAACACTTTATGGCAAATCCCCCCACCTGCTTCAGGCCTTTGTTCAAATGTCACCTTCTCAGGGAAGCCTTCCTTGACCACCTGACTTACAAGTACACTTACCCTGCCTCTCCCCCAGGCCACCATGCACCCAACGACTCCCCCTCTGCCTTATTTCTCCTGTGGGACTTATGAACATAAGACACATTTATCTCACATACTGTCTTTCTCCTTTCATCACAAGGGCAGGTATTTTTGTGTTTTGGTCGCTGTAATACACCCAGAACCCAAGGGAACCTAATACATGCTTAGTAAATATTTGTTGAATAAATAAGTTAATCATTTTCAAATTAATTTTTTTCTTTATATGTTAAACTGATTTTTTTTTTTTTTTTTTTTTTGCTTTCAGGTTTCAAATATTTTGGAGGCCCCTAAAAGGTGTATAGGCTGTAGGCACTGGGCATAGAGTGCCTAATGCATGCCGTAGACCAGAATGTGTGAGGGACAAGGATGCCCCCCGCCCCCGCTCCCACCTTGCCGACACAGAGCCCTCGGCACAAGACAGCAGACACTGAGCACTTCTCACGGCCCCGGAACCCTAGTCATACTCTGTCCGTGTGCCCTGCCCCCATCCTTCCTGGCCCCCCAGTTTCTGCCATTGGGCTTTTGGGGCTGTTTTTGCCACATGCAAGAGAACTAGGTCCTGGGAGTTTATGCCCTTTCTACCTGGCTCTTAGCCAGCGACCAACTGGAAAGGAATACAAAGGCCCAAGCCTTTTGTCACCAGTTGGGAAAGGCTCTGAGGTGTGGTTTCTACTCCAGAGCCTCCTTCCCCATCAGGCGGTTCAGGAGGAGGCTGGGATTTGCCTGAGGTCACACATTGCTTGCCTTCTTTCCCTTCCCTGTCCTGCTCCCCTCCCCTGCTCCCCTGGGATCCTTTTATCCCATTCTTCTGGGAACATATTCTCAATAAATCCCTTGCACATGGATCCTTGTCTCAGCTCCTGCTTCTAAGGAATCTGACCTAAGACGCCCAAAACAGCCTCCCCGCCGGCCACACTCGGCTGCCTGACTTTGCCAAGAGATAAAAGCCACATTGGCCGTGGCTGCCAGGGGCTGCCGTCCCCCCAACCGAGGCTGAGGTAGCACACGGGACACTTTGCTGTGCTCCTCACGGCACCGACGGCCGGCACGGCCACCACCACGCAGATCCCCCGGGAGGAGGAAGAAACTACTGGACGAAGCAGGGAAAGAAAACGACCGCACGATGCTCAGAAGCACAAAGGTTGGAGAAGAGTGCCAAACTACTGAGAAGTGGGTTCGAGCTCAACTCACCTACAGATTTGTTATAGGACCCAGATGGGCCTCCGTGTGACAGATTCCGGCGAGGCCACCCTCCAGTGCCAAGACAGGGTTGAGCTTTTGATTCTTCCAGAGAAAATGTACCACGGCAGCACTCTTGTTTCCAGCCTGCTTGTTTGAATTAGAGCTTTGCAGCATTTTAGCTATGGTATCTCTGGGGAGGAGTGAATATGTCAGTGTAATTAACTCATCTGATGAGAGAGGTCTTGTTTATTTCCCCTACAAAATAACAGGTGGTGGCTGAGCTCCGATACATTATGGTGATATGAAATGCATTTAGCATAAATCATATTAAATAAATAGGGAGACAAAATGATTTCAAGGTACATTTTTTATTGTTTTAAATTAAGTTTTGCAAGGGAACAGCTGCATACCAAAAAGCCACAAAGCTGCTACCCACCTCCAATCTGCTCCTCTGAGAAAGAGTTAATGACACGCTCAAGTTCCACCCACCAGGACTAATAGAAACTTCAGTATTGTTTTCAAATTAGGAACCAAACAATCCCCGGCTTTCTGAGCACCCTCTTTGCGCAAGGCAAAGAGCGGTCTAATCAATTTGGGTAATCAGTTAAAACAACCTTACACAATTCATTTCACAAAATCCACAGTGACATTCATTTAATAAACACGTGGAAGCAACACCGTGTGCTGGGCATTAAGTAAATAAAGACAAATAAGACAGAGTCTTTGCCACCGAGGGCTCAGAGCCTAAGAAGGATAGTAGACAATGAAGTGTTTTCAGGGATTATAATGGCAACGCATATTCTTTCTCTCTGCGAAAACTTCAGAAATTTCCAAACGTGACTTTTTTTTATTTGCAGTTAAATGAAACCCAATCCTGGAAAGCAGAAAATGTAGTGTCGGTCAACAGGAAATGCTGCGGAACTCCGGCCGTGTTGGATTTGCTCTGAGCATCAGGGACGTCGGGTGGGAGGAAATGGGGAAGGGAAGGAGGAGGGGGTGTGCAGGGAGCAGCAAAGACAACTCCAGCCTCAAAGTCTGCAACTAGTAAGAGCCGAGAGGCCTGAAATGTGCTGAGTACTGGCCCCAAACATACTAGTCCCTCGTCCCTGGAACCTGTCCCTGGTGCCTTATGGGGGAAAGAAAAATGCACAGAATGCAGACAGAATTAAACTGATGGAGAGATTATCTGGGATTATCCCCCGGCCCTAATGCCATCAAAGTGTCCTTATAAGAAAGAGGCAGAGAGAGCTCTCCCACACAGAAAAGAAGACGGTGTGACCCCAGAGGCCAACACTAGAGAACATAGACTCACAATTTCTATTATTCCTCAAGAAGGAATTCTAGACAGAGAAATTATAAAACTAATGATAACAATACAACACAATCTCCTGGAGCTGAAGAAAGAAAAAAAAAAATCTTTAAACTGAATGCGCCTTTGAACACCAAGCAAGACAAAAACTAATAATAATAAAATAAAAGCCCTCCCCTAACCACTTATGTGGAAATTTCAGGACAAAAGATACAAGTATAGGAAGTTGAAAACAGACCATAGAGCTAAAATAGCTTACCTAAATTATTAAAGTTCTGGTTCTCATTGGATGTCACGGATGACATTGTCACCAGCATCTGGTACCCAAGGCCTGAGTTCAAATTCTGCTGACACCATCGACAACCTGGTGGGCAGCATAGCACAGAACCAAGAGCTTAAGGGTCTGTCCTCACCAGCATTCAATGCTCAGTCTGCTCTGAGGCCAGCTATCCAAAACCAGGTAGGTGCGTTAATAAACCTAAGTAAACTTCCTTACCATTAGTTACGGCAAGCCTCAACTCTACAGCGCCCCGCGTGGTCATCACCCCTGAGAGCACATGAAGGCAGCGTAATAAACACAGGAAGTGCACAAGTGTCCTTGTAAACCATGAGTTGCAAACCAGAGAGCTTGAATTTGATCTGGTACAAAGACCTATTTGATTGCTCAGGAGTGAAAAGAAATTAAAACTCAGAATGTCCAGAATAACCCAGATTCCCTAGTTCGCTTAAGGAAATCTGTCAAAGCCGGGACCACGTGCCGGCAGGACAACGGGCTGGCTTTGGCCATCTCTGTAGACTCCGACTTGGCTCCACAGGCTGGGAGGGTGTGGCTCCCAAAGTCCCCTCCGGTCTCCAATCGCAAACACCTGCCTGATTCACCGGCTGGCATCAGCTGACTGACCCAGGAACGTATTTGATTGTGCAGACTCTGCCATGAACAAGGGACTTCCAAGTAGCCAATTCGGGGCTTGCAGGAGTGAGGTTTCTCCTCTCCACCCAGTTGGAACTCCCGGGGCTCAAGAGACCACGGTCCTCAGTCCATAATGGGCATGTCATATAATCACACTGTAGCGCATTATCATTTCATTTAAAAGGAGTGACTGCTGAAATTACATTTCCCATGTAAAACAATAACACGATTCCCAGTTGATCAGCAAATAAATAAGAGAAAACAGCTTTGTAATTATTTCAACAGTGGTCTGATTCAAAAAAAAACAAAAACAAAAACAAAAAACAAAGCAAAACCCATCAAATGCCATGTCAAGAGAGAGCACTAAGCAGCAAGCACTGGGCAAACATTTTACCTGAGTTGAACCCAGCACCTGCTACTCTGAGGATGACTTCTATAATGAAAAGCTGTCGTGTGCAAATGACCCCTCACACGAAAATTCCGCTGTAGATGTCGGAGATGCACGTGGTGCGTGTGAGAAAGAAATTAATCAATACGAAGATGAACACCAGCAGTCTATCGCAACCACGCTGTTTGACAATAATGAAACGGAGGGCGGGGGGACAGACAGGGCTCAGGAAACTCACAAAAGTGCAGGAAACGCCAGCGGTAATCATGAATTAGTAACTCTGGCTAGAAATGGGGAAAACAAGAGTATGCAGAGGAAAAAAATATTGTCAGCAAATGCCCATCCCTGTGTCGCTAGTCGAAGCCACCAATATCTCTCCCCTGAATTATGACAGCGAACGGCTCGCTGGCCTGTTCCCCACCATACGTGACCCTCACAGCAGCCAGAACCGTCCCGTTACAACGCAATTCACATCGAGCGACCTACGCCTCTAATCGGACTCTTCTGTTGGCATCCCTGTCACTTGTTCATAAAAGCCCCAGTCCCCACGTGACCTATGGAACCTGAATGGCCGGATCCCCCATTCCCTGTCTTTCCTTCACGTCCTCCAGGCACAACAAGACGCAGTTTTCAAAACCTGCCAGGCGTGACAGGTGCCGTTCTGTCCTTCTGCAATTGGCTTCTCTCAGACAACCCAGAGCTTGCTCCTCAGGAGGTCTCTTAAAGGCCTCCTCCCCATGCAGCTCCTCCCGGCCAGTCTATCTGACAGCCATGACCACTCCCTTCCCTGTCTTCTTAGCGTGTGACCCTCTCAATTACAGACATTTGAGTCAAGCGTCGGGTGTACTGTCTGTCTCCCCAGTTAGACCACAGACTCCAGGAGATGGGAAAGGTCTGCCTGTTTTGTTCTCTGTTGTAGCCCATGTACCAGGAGAGTGTCTGGGATGTAGAAGGTGCTCAACAAAGATTTGTTGAATTCATGATGGCAATTCAGAGGTAAACAGGAAAACAATGATAATAACATGCAAAAAGGATTGGGTAAATTTACCATCCCCCAAACGGCCCCCTCCCCCTCCAAGAGGATCTGTACCAATCTCCTCCCAATGGAACAGATCAACTGGAGGTTCTGGAAAGAGGAGCTCCAAGAACTGTGCGTGGAATGGTGACCCTCTCCCCCTCCTCCTGTGGAGTATCTGTATGGTGCATCCTAGCCTAAAACCACCAGTCTCTCTCTCTCTTCCTCCTTCATCAAGAACGAAAATGGTTTGATTTGTAATTCCGTTTGACAAACACTTATTTGCTGAATTGAATTTGCAAGGACGCTCAGGCTTCAGTGTGGCAGAAAGAGAAAATTATTATTTAGTCTTAGAAGGAGTTTTTACTCCACTCATTTGTGAAGATTAACAATAAATATTAGGCATCAATCTGATTGCGTCGTATTTGCACACATCTTCTATAAAAACCATTGATGGTGGAGCGCCTGGGAGACTCAGTCAGTTAAGCGTTCGACTTCGGCTCAGGTTATGATCTCATCGTTCGTGGGTTCGAGCCCCGTGTAGGACTCTGCTGTGGCACGGAACCCACTTCAGATCCTCTGTCTCTGCCTCTCTCTCTCTCTCTCTGTCTCTCTCTCTCTCTCTCAAAAAAAAAAAAAAAAACTGATGGTAATTTGACAATATGTGATGCTCTTCTGCAAAACTACAGCACGACCAAGAGTTAAGAACCGGAAAACGGTGCATTTGCAAGAAGTCCATTCTCCCAATGCAGTGTCTGCTTTGGGGCAAGTCCTCCTCCTCTACATGGAAAAAGAAGCCTCTTCCAGAGCAGATCACTGCTGCAAGACAGGTACATGAACCGAAGGAGGGGCCACATGAGCTGATTCACCTGAGAAAGCCATACGAAATTGGTAAGCATAATCTGCATTATCCTTTCTCCTTCCTTCAGTCTAGTGGAGGTATCTTAAAAGGTTGAGGAAGACTGCCTCATAAATAATCATGCTTATGACTGAGCACATTGTGTTTGCAATTTCTCAACTACAGCACTGTTGAAATTTGGGACTGGGAAATTCTTTGCTGTGTGTGTTGGGTGGGGGGGTGGGGGGCGGGTTGTCTCTGTTCATTGTAAGACGTTCAGCATCGTCCATGACCTCTACCCATTAGATGCTAGTAGAACTACCTTCCACTGAATCAAAAATGTCTCCAGACATTGCCAAATGGTCCCTGGAGGGCAGAATCATCCTCAGTTGAGAACTAAGGTTGTCGAATGATCTTTCCACAAACTGAATTATATTTTCATCACCTACGGTTAAAAATAATACATGATGAGGTCCTGTAAATGTATTACCATGGTATGTTTTATGGCCATTTCTTTTTCTCCTTCTGTATTACTTCCACCATATTTCAGGCTCTTAGGAGCTCGGTCGTAATCAGGGAGAAAAATTTGATTGCAAGGAATAGAAATCCAACCCACTTTGACCAAGTAAAAAAAGTAGAGGTCTGAAGTATGCAGAAAAATTTCTAGACCAAAGAAAGCACAGGGAGGATTTCCAAGATACACAGGTGGTCGATCTCTTTCCCTCCTCCTCTCCTTGTTCTTCATCCCTCCCCCCAACACGTTTGCCTTCCGCACAGCAGCAAGAGAGAGTCCTTGAAAACCTCATGCCTCATGGCTCTTGCACTCGTTCCTCTGCCTACAGTGTCCTTTCCCCCAGATGTCCATGTGGCTTGTTCCTTCACTTCATTCAAGTTCCTGCTCAGGTGGGACCTTTCAGAGAGGCCTTCCTTGGCTAATCTATCTACAAGAGCAAGACTCCCTCCAATTATTCCCTGTGTCCTTATTCTGTTACCCTTCCTTCATAGCTCTTAACTCTACAACATGATTTCAAGCAGTGTTACGTACTGTCTCTCTCCCACTTCTATACAGCAAATGCCAGGAGGTGAGGCCATGTCACTCCCGCATCCTCAAAGCCTAGAATCCTCAGAGGCTGGACTTGCTGAATCAATACTTGTTCTCAATCAGTATCTGTCAAATGAGTGGATAGATTCTTCCGTCTCTGAAGACAGACTCCTTTGTTCAACACCCTTCCAGGTAGATCTTCAAGGATATCCCAGAGTGTATGACCCCGACTTAGTAAGAGTTGGGTTCCAGTTTGGGTTCTACACCAGTTAACTAATCCAGTCTCTGTGTCATTCTGAATTTGGGAAGAAAAAACTACCTGATCTGAGTATCTTGTCTGGGTGCTCACTCCTTGTCCAACCAGGTGTGGTAAGGAATCAGGCTTCTAGGGATAAATCCTCTAAGCCACGCATATAAACAGATTATCTAAGAAAGGGGTGTGAATTGGTCAAGATTATGTAATTGTAGGTATTAGAGATTTCAGTGATGTCATGACTCCAAGAGCTTCCTGACTTTCTGGGGGATCCAGAGGATGAAGGTCTTGCACACAGCCTAAAACTCAAGTCGTGTTGGCAAAAGGCAGAAAGGCTAAAGTAATACACAGGCCAAAGACCATGGCAAGTGGGTGCTAACTACCACCACCACCTCTGGATCTTTTTTTTTTTTTTTTTAATGTTTATCTTTATTTTTGAGACAGAGAGAGACAGGGCATGAGCGGGGGAGAGGCAGAGAGAGAGAGGGAGACCCAGAATCCAAAGCAGGCTCCAGGCTCTGAGCCGTCAGCACAGAGCCCGACGCGGGGCTCGAACGCGTCCACTGCGAGATCATGATCTGAGCTGAAGTCGGAGGCTCCACCGACGGAGCCACCCAGGCGCCCCACCCCTGGATCATTAATAGGAGTTTTAATCAGGAGATCAAAGAAAGGTTCCAAGACTAAAGTCGAAAGAGTCTAATTAAGGAGGAGAATGTAAATTATTCCCAAATTGCAAGCAAGCAAGTCGAAAGTATATCCAAACTTGAAACCAGACGTGGGCTAGGCTGCAGTGTGGTTGGGTATACACCTGGGAATGGGCTGTGGGGAGGGAAGGGAATATTGACACGCCAAGACCCAAGACAGAAAGAAAGACTCAAGCATGTGGGTTGAGCATGAAGAAATGGATAAGAGATGAAATTATTCCCTATTATTTGATAGGAGAGTCTTTCACAAGAGAGTAGGCAGAACAGGGTACCTTGGCCACAATTTAACGAGGATCTGCCTTTGAGCACTGGAAAGGATGTCTGCAGAGATCTTATGTACCTTTTCTGAGAAAGTATGAAGAGGTATGCGATGTCTCTTGAACAAAAGGCCGATCTCAGCAGGAGGTGGTGATGTAGCTGGGCACAAGCCCAGGGGATTTCTCATGGTCCTAATAACCAGCTCCCATCACGAGCCAATCCATCATATACACTATTTCCACATTAATGTTATTAAAATGACACTTACAGCATGTCACTCCTTTGTTCAGAAGCCATCGATGACTCACTGATGCCTACTGGATGAAGTACAAATGACTCAACCCTGGCACTTACAATCTTCCATGATTTACGCTAAAGAGTTTATTGTCCAAGAGCCAGTGAGTGCAAGACTGAGTGTTATGGGTTAAAGTGTGTCTCCCCCAAAAGATATGTGGAAGTCTCAAACCTCAGTACCTCAGAATTTGACCCTACTTGGCAATAAGGTCTTTGCAGATTTAACCAAGTTAAGATGAGGTCATCAAGAGTGGGCACTACTCCAGTACAACGGGTATCCTTATAAAAAAGGCAAATTTGGGCACCATACAAAGGGAAAACTATGTAAAGACACATGGGGAGAAGAGGGCCACGTGGTAACAGAGGCAAAAGTTGGACTGACGTACCTGCCAAGCCAGGGAGCACCAAGCTGGCCTGGCTAACACCTTCATTTCATACTCACAGTCTCCAGAGGGGTAATAGAATTCATTTCTGTTGGTTTAAGTCACCCAGCTTATACTACTTTGTAACAATAACCATAGAAAACTAACACCCTGGGGGAAATGGTGAGATAGGAGTTTTGCTTAATGGCACACGGCAAGAGGGTGACCAGTTCTCCCATTTTTTCCCAGCATGGAGGATCTTTCACAGGGACTTTAAATACTAAAACTGGGAAAGTCTGAGCACACTGGAATGAATTGGTCACCTTCTACTGCAGCTCCCTCAGTAGGGCAGAACCCCAGGGAAGAAGTAGACCAGTGCATAAAGAACCAGGAACTTCCTTTTGAGAGTCGAGTTAGAGAGGACGGTCAATGCAGAACCTAGTGGCTTCAACCAAGGCACAGTGGCAAAAAAAGGGGGGGGGGGCAAAGAGACACAAAAGTTACATTTAACATGAAGGTCCTACAAATTAAGATCAGAAAACTCATCCCCACAGGAGCTGAACCAGGAGAGAGATCAGGGAAATGGTGAGAAACAGAAAGTGCTCGTAACTGACTTCCCTGGGACAGATTCACCACACCTTCCCCAACACTGAGTATTTTTTTCAATTTATACTTGTTTATAATTAGGAGGAAAGAGATCATGTTTTCTTTATTTTTTAAATATAATTTATCGTCAAATTAGCTAACATACAGCGTGTAAAGTGTGCTCTTGGTTTTTGGGGTAGATTCCCGTGGTTCATTACTTACATACAACACCCAGCGCCCATCCCAACAAGTGCCCTCCTCAATGCCCATCACCCACTTACCCCTCTCCCCCACTCCCCACTCCCCCATCCACCCTCAGTTTGTCCCCTGTATTTAAGAGTCTCTGATGGTTTGCCTCCCTCCCTCTCTGTTTGTAACTATTTCCCCCCCCCTTTCCCTCCCCCATGGTCTTCTGTTAAGTTTCTCAAGATCCACATGGGAGTGAGAACAAATCATATCTGTCCTTCTCTGGCTGACTGATTTCACTCAGCAGAATACCTTCCAGTTCCATCCACGTTGTTGCAAATGGCGTGGATTTCATTCCTTCTCATTACCAGGTAGTATTCCATTGTATATCTAAACCACATCTTCTCTATCCATTCGTCAGTTGATGAACTCTTTCCATAATTTGGCTGTTGTCGGTAGCGCTGCTATAAACATTGGGGTGCATGTGCCCCTATGCATCAGCCCTCCTGTATCCTTTGGATAAATTCCTAGTAGTGCTATTGCTGGGTCATCGGGTACTTCTATTTTTAATTTTTTGAGGAGCCTCCACACTGTTTTCCGGAGTGGCTGCACCAGTTTACATTCCCATCAACAGTGCCAGAGGGTTCCCATTTCTGTTTTAATATGAAGTTTTCTTATTATGGTTGAACACTATGAAATGTTTATTAGCCTTTTGTATTTCCTCTTATATAAATGGAATATTTGGTCTTTGGCTCACTTTTCTCCCTAGACCTTAGTCCCTAAAAATTGGTTTTCATGAATTCTTCAACAGTAAATATATTTACACCTTTTGAGCCATATATGTGGCACATATATACCCATGCTTATAGTGTGCCTTTTAATAGGCTTTATGTTACTTTCTAAAGTATAGAAATTTTGCAGGGGGGCCTGGGTGGCTCAGTCAGTTAAGTGACTGACTCTTGCTTTCTGGTCAGGTCATGATCTCAGGGTTCGTGGGATCGGGCCCCACATGAACCTCTGCGCTGACAGCACAGAGCCCGCTTGGGATTCTCTCTCTCTCCTCTCTCTCTGCCCCTCCCCTGCTCCTGCTATGAATGAATGAATACATAAATAAATAAAATATTTAAAAAATAAAATATAGACAGATTATTTAAATTGTTAATGGATTCTTTGTGATGTCAATAATTTTTTTAAGGTTCAGATTGTCCTTGCCCACACAGAGAACAAATTAAAGTTGTTTTTAATTTTTTAATAGAAAATGTTAATATTTTATCTCTAGAAATAGGGACCCATTGGGTTAAAATACTCATCTTTCCATTTCACTATAAAAAGTCACGTCATCTTTGCTTGTTCTATTAAATGGCTCTCCTTCATCCTTCCTGGGTCTGACAAAACACAAACCAGGGCCCAGAATACAGCACAGAGTTTAAGAAGGCCTCACTCTCAGCACTTGGAAGCGTAGAAGGATCACCTAGTGAAGTAACTAACTAGCATCTTTGAAAATATGAAAGTGACCCTGAAAACCCAAAGAACAGCAGAGAGACTAGAGGATGGAACGTTGGGAAAAATAAGGAAGGGAGTAAGATAAGGAACCGACTTCCAGAAACCATATCAGAGATAAAAGAAGGGATCCTCGAGAATTACGAGGATGAATTGGAACACTGTCATTTCCTTGTCAATGAATGCAATACATACTGGAGATCATATTAAATAGTGCTTGCTTATCATTCTGTACTTCTAGAACTAACTTTTAAGGATGTATTTCATGTTAAGCCATATTTCACTTTTTCTTAAATGTCTTTTAAATTTCTTTTGAAAAAGAGAGAGAGTGCGAGTGGGGGAGGGTCAGAGAGAGACAGAGAGAGAGAGGGAGAGCATCCCAAGCAGGCTCCGAGCTGTCAGCACAGAGCCTTATGTAGGACTCGAACTCAGGAACCATGAGATCATGACCTGAGCTGAAATCAAGAGTCAGATGCTTAACTGACTGAGCCACCCAGGCGCCCCCATATTTCACACTTTTGGTAAGTGATATCTCTAACTAGAGAGTGGAGCCATGGCATCTCGAAATGCAGAAAGCCAAGCTTCATCATGGCATACTGTCCATACTTTGTCCCTTCCTTACTGACTTGAAGTATGTTGATGAGGCAACAAAAATTCAAGCCTCCTGTGGACTGCAGCTGCCTTCTGTCCTTCTGTCCTTCTGTGCTAGTCTCTGGGCGACATGGGTTTGAGAAACAGGCTGTGAGTTTCTCTTCCACTCTTCCTCTGTTCGCATAATTTCCTCCTCTCTTGCATGGCTTCTGCCTTTGATGTTAGAGCTTAAGGGCTCCTGAGACTCGCCCCACCCTGAAAGTTCACCTTTTAAAAAAAGGGATGATGAGGGGGTGCCTGGGTGGCTCAATCAGTTAAGCGTCCGATTTCTGCTCAGGTCATCTCACAGTTCATGAGTCCGAATCCCACGTCGGGCTCTGTGCTGACAGCTCAGAGTCTGGAGCCTGCTTCGAATTCTGTGCCCCCCTCTCTCTGCCCCTCCCCTGCTCACACTCTGTCTCTCAAAAATAAATAAATGTTAAAAAGTAAATAAAGAATGAGTATATAACATCTTTTAATTTTCACTATATAATTTAAGTATTATTTACATGTATAAAACAGTATTCATGAGGTTGATGCGTTATATGTTCAAGATCTAGGAATGTGGCTCATGTTCTTTTATTTCTTATTAAATCCACCTGAAAATAACTCTTGTGTTACATTTTACAATTTTTTTTTTTCTCAATAAGTTGTGTTTTCTTCTTACGCATGCTCAGCATCTATCAGGGACTAAATAATGAATACCCATTATAAAACTTCTTTCTTTACTATAAATAGCCTTGTCTTGTAATACAACTTTACCATGAAAGATCAAATCCCTCTCTGTTTATCTCTCTATAACATGACCTTGGCATGCATGGAAATCTCATATATTTATGGAGCAATCTATACCAGTACTGTTAGGCGCTGGGAAGTCGGGTTCATACGATGGCCATGGTCTTTAGCACCAGGAAGCTCAGTTTGGAATGGGTTTTAAGGAACCTTCCCTTTTCTGGCCTAGCAGTCCCGCCTAACTGCACTGCAGTCCTTAGTTTAGGGACAGGGATGGCCCACAGGCTCCTAGAAGATTTGGTGTGGAAAAAAAAAAAATCTCACCTCTATTGTTTCCTGGCAGGAAGGCGTGGTGTAGAATAACTCCACACTCTGTAAGCAACAGTTTCCAAAAAAGATGCAAAACTTTGCTGATATTGTCAACATCTTGTTGATTAACTTTCTTTGGAAGAAGCATCTATAACAACTAATCAATAACAGGGCCAAATCTTCTCCTGCTACTGACCCTTCAGTTGATTGAAGTTTAAAAAAAAAAAAAAAAAGCAACTTATGTTTATGTAATTTTTAACAACTACCAGAACAAATCCTGAGTCAGTGTTTGACAATCCAAAGCCCTTTATAGGCCTCATAGGGATTGCAAGTTGTTTATTGATCAAATCCTTGTGTTTGGCAAATTACTTTCTCTATGAAATTGGGGGAAGATAGTCCAACAGTATGAACGAGTTAGTTTTTTCTTCCAAGACCGATAACAAAAAAATTTACACGGAAGAATTATATGTGAATCAGCAAGCAGCACTGTGAGACTTATCTTCAGAGGAGAAAATCTAAATATTTGTCCAATTGAAAATAGTCACACTTGTCTCCTATCTGTTAAGGAAAAAGGTAAAAAGCGACACACTACATTAATCCTTAAAAAGGATGGCTTGAAAAAGAAGATTTAAAATAGTCTCCAAGAAAAGGAAAATATGAAGTTTTTCAAAAGATTTTTTAATGTTTATTTATTTTGAGAGTAAGAGAGAGAGAGAGCAAGAGTGGAGGGGCAGAGAGAGAGGGGGAGAGAGAGAATCCCAAGCAGGCTCTGTGTTGTCAGTGCAGAACCCAACGCAAGGCTTGAACTCACAAACCGTGAGCTCATGGCCTGAGCCCAAATCAAGGGTTGGACATTTAAATGACTGAGCCACCCAGGTGCCCCCAAAATATGAAGATTTTTACCTATCTTTTCTTTAAACTGATAACATACAGTGAAATTTCACATTTGTAGACATTTACGACGTGAACAATTGGACAATTCTTCACTGTATTTTGTTCTTTCACTATGATTTTTAGGCAAAAACAATACCAAGATAATCAACAACGTACGTAGCACCAACACCAACCAATCAGAACAGACATGCCCTTGTGTAGACGTTAGCCCTTTAGCTGCTTAACCACTAGGGAGCCCTAGGGTCGAGCCTTAGGTGGCCAGGAAAGGGTAGGGGCACTTAAAGGGGCTTAGAGAACTAGAAGGATCCAGATACAAACTGATCTGGCAATGCGATCATCTCTGTTGACTATCAACTCTAAGTTCAAGGTCAAACCCCATTACAAAGAATGTTACAGAACCATCCCAATTCTTTGGCTGTGACATTTTGTCATAAGAGATTCCATTATTACCATAACCCTACTTACACACTTTTGGTTTAAAGAGGACAGAAAGGAAACAACTGGGGTGTAATCCCTGTTAGTGTCAATGAGGAAATGCAAAGATCTTAGCAAACTGGAGAGGAGGTTTAATATTTTGTAGTTGTCAGTCCCCCCATCTCTTCTGTTCTCAAAATCTTAAACGTTTTGGTGTGCTGCATTTGGTTTGGCTGGTGCATTTGGTCAGGGATCTTCAGAGAAACAGAACCAGTGGGATGTAAACAAAGAGAGAACTTTATTTTCAGAAATTTGCTCACATGATAGTAGGGGCTGGCAATTCCAGTTGTAGAGCAGGCTTGCAGGCAATTCAGGTAAGAGTTGATGTTGTAGCCTGAAGTCTGACTCTTAAGGGCATGCCAGCAGGCAGAAAAACTCAGGTAGGGTTTCTATGTGGCAGTCTACATTCAGAATGACTTCTCCCTTGAGAAACTTCCATCTTGGCTTTTAAGGCCTTCGACTGATTGGATGAGGCCCACCAACATGATAAAGGGTAATCTGCTTTACTTAAAGTCAACTGATTATAAATGTTAACCACATCCACAAACACAGGTGCTAGGAATTCACATCAACAGCCGGACTAGTATTTGACCCAACAACTGGGCACCATAGCCTAGCAACGTTGGCACACAACATTGACCTTCACAGGTGGCTATTTTGGAAGTTCAACAGTAGGCAGGGTGATGGAGATGCTACCCTGTGGCAAACTCAAAAGGCCAAGGCTAATTCAGTATCTTTAAGCACGTGCTCTCTTCCAGGCCCTGTGCCAAGGACATGTCTCATTTATACCTCACAACGGCCCGATGGGATCAATATCTTTATTATTCTACTTTGCACATGATCAAACAATGCTTTAGACAGATCAGGTTGCTTGCCGCATTCGTTTATTATTATTGCTGTAACAAATTAATACAAACTTAATGGCTTAAAACAATACAAATTTATCTTACAGTTCTGGGAGCCAAGAGTCTGAAATGGGTCACGCTAGGCCACCATCAATATGTCAGCAGGGCTCCACTCAGGCTCTGGGAGAGAATCTGTTTCTTACCTCGCCCACCTTCTGGCCCTGTGTGTACCCCTTAGCTTGTGGCCTCTTCTTCCGTCCCCAAGGCCAACAACATAGCATCTTCCGGTCTCTCTCTCTCTCTCTGTGACCCCCTTCTTGTGATGATATTGGGCCCACCCAGATAATCCAGGATCATATTCCACCTCACGATCCTTAATCATACCTGCAAAGTCCATTTTGCCAGGTAAGGGACGTATTTACAAGGTTCAGAGATTAGAGCACCAGCATCTTTGGGGCAGCCATTTTTCTGTCTCCACACTTGCTCAATCTCACAAAGCTAATAGTGCTGGGGACTGGATTCAAAACCAGTTCTATCCGACCCCAGAGCCTACACTCTGGACTATGGTGGCACTTCAACTCTCAAAAATAGCACACAAACAGAATTCAAGTCATCAGGGTGATTGTTTACTTCATGACCAGAAGCAGGGACCAACAAAAGCATTGGTCATAGGGAGTTGTAGGCAGGTTAACAAAGTACCGCTCAAGAAGTTATTCAAAGGCACATGGAAATGCTTTGTTTTAAAGAATGCTTCGGTACCATGGGATTACACTTTCATGACCAACTGAAAAAGGTGAATTCTACAGGCTTTCAACATTAAACTGAAGCTTCTCTGATCACATAGCTTAGCTATAAAGCCAAATTTGGAAGAAGTTGAATCAAAAAGTGTTTTTGCCAGAAGAGAGAAAGGAGACAGATAAGGACACGTTAATGCCACAGCGATGGCTATTGTCCTCACACAAAACACCCCAAAATCTCAAGGATCAGTTTTCAAACTTGACCGACTCTAAGAAGCCACATGGATAAAATGGGCTTTGGAGGACTTGAAAAATAAAGCTTGGAATCTTCAGGCTTGTGACAGAAAGAAGAGGGATTTATTCCCTTGGGTGAGGGGGAGTTCAAAACAGACCTCTAAAACACCATGACTAAAATAGCCCAAGGAAACAGAAACTAAGACAACAAACAGCTCCATACAAACTCACTGTGTACTCCCATCTGATGGTCTTTTCCCAAATTGCTCAGCTAATCAAGCTGCGAGGCAACATTTAAACACCATGACCTTGGAAGCAGTCTGCCCAAAGGGCATGAAACACAGTACAGGGCGCAAGAATGCCTATCCCACAACTCAGAGGCACAAAAAAATCTAACTTTTCAATTACTCCATTCCTCCTGCCATTTTCTCTGCCCTGAAAGGTATTTGGCTACTGATTTATAGATATGATGGGCTCCAAAATACTACTTCTCTTCTTATTTTGGGGGAAGGAAGATTAAGCAATAGAGAAGAAAGGAATTTTCACCTGCATTCTACATCCACCTCCCAGGAAATACGACTCCTTTATCATAGACAGTGGGGGTTCTCTCCTGGGACCATTTGCCCCTCCGTGGAACTCTAGCCATGTCTGGAGGCCCTTTGTGTTGTCACAACTCAGAAGGTGGGACTAGAGGAGGGGGAGGTGCCATTGGCTTTCAGCAGGGATATTGCTAACCATCCTACAAAGCCCAGGACAGCACATGTCACAGAATTATCCAGCTCAGAGAATCAATATTGACAGAGTTGAGGAACCCTGATGTACGCACTGTAGCAGAGAAGGACAGGGCTCTGGAACCAGAAAGCTTGTGTTCAAATCCTGGCTCTGCCACAGCCTGGCTAACAAACCTTGACATGTGTTTCCTCGCCTCCAAACTCGACAATGAAAGCACCCACCTTGTGGGGGATTTGTGGGGATCAAACAGATTAACCTGAGTACTTGGGGTAGAGCCTGGCACAAATGATACACATATTGCTAAATACATCATACTATAATACTAGAACCACTGGCTCAAAACTATTTGTTACCTGCCCCACTAACTTGTGAATATCATGAGGGCAGAACTTGACCTTAATCATCCACATCATCTCAGCACCAACCCATGACCTATGTAGACTTAAAACAGACCAGAAGCCAAAGGCTCAGGGGTGCCCGGGTGGCTCAGTCGGTGAAGTGTCCACTGCAGCTCAGGTCGTGATCTCACGTTTCGTGAGTTCGAGCCCCGCGTCAGGCTCTGTGCTGACAGCTTGGAGCTTGCTTCAGATTCTGTGTCTCCCTCTCTCTCTACCCCTTCCCCGTTCCCGCTCTCTCTCACGCGCTCTCAAAAATAAATAAACATTTTAAAAAAATTTGTTTTTAAAGAAGCCAAAGACTCAACCCACTGATAGAACTCTGAGCCACTGTCGTTGGTACCCACCATAGCTGTTCAGCCCTTGCCACGTCCGGGCACACTGCCCTGATGCCCTGTGTGCCAGGGCTTTCTCTGACTTCCAGGTGCACCCTCGCCACAACCTGGCAGGCCCGATGTGCCAGAGAATGGACGCCTCTGGCCTCAGCCCTCAACCAGTGACTGACGGAAACGTGGCCGAACACCCAGCTCCTTTGCCCACGGCACGGATCACTCAGAACTGTTACTCTGTCTTCTTCTACTCGGTCTCCAGGGTCCCTGGCAGGAGTGAGCTTCCTGGACAACACGCCTTCCCATCCTTGGCTCACTTTCCCACGCCCTTGGCTCACTTTCCCATCTCAGGGTGGGCCCTGGGGGGAGCTCCAACCAACACAGGCGCGACAGGCGCACAATGGACCAAATGGTGGGGCAGGTGATGTCCCTGCCTTCAATATTCTTGCGTATCCGTGGCGCTCAGGTTTTACTCCCGCTCACTTCTCATTTCTCAGGGCTTGTGTCTCCGGCCTCGGCCTCGAGATGGCAGGGAATGGGAAACGGAAGGATAATCCATTCTCAGCGCGATGAAATAAAGAATTCGTCTCCAGGTGTGAGGCTGGTGTTGAATGAAACTCGAGATGATCTCCGGAGCAGAGCTTGGGGGCACCTGTGACTTGTAAATGGAGCTCCTCTGTTTCCAGGGAAATACAGACTTTTAAAATGAAGCTCGAGGCTAAAAGCTTCCAACAATAAATCTCCCTGAGGCACACTCCCCTAGGGACAAATATACGGGGAAATTTTCAAAGAGGGTGCTTGGTTTATCACTTGGTGACTCTTTTTCACTGAGGAAGGAAGTCCCTTTGTTTCCACTGAGAAACCAAGTCCACCTGGACCTCTTCAGGAGTTTTTCAGTTATCCCCACTCCAACCCCCTTGAAGACCTTAACTCAGCGGCTTTTGAAAGTAACCTTTGGGGGGTTGAAACAGAGAGTATGTTAGTAATCACCGCTGTTCCTCGTGCCCTTTCCTCCTGACCTGAAGAAGAAGAAAAAAAAAAAAATCCAACAAATGATAACAAAAGCCATCCTGCTGTGTGACCAAAAGACAACCTCAAATCTGTTGGCTTATCCTTCATAGAGAACCGCGTGGGGTAACAGTAATAAACATTTGTCGAGGGCTTTCTGTGTTCCGATGCTTACTGTCTCACCGGACGGCTCCGTAAGTAACATCGTGCCCATTCTACAGATAGAAAGTTCGAGAAGTAAAGCTCAAAACATTGACCAAGGTCATGTCACCACAGCTCACAGATCGCAGGGCTGGGATTTTTAATCTAGGAGAGTCGGACTGCAGAATTCTACACTCAGTGATTACTCTAAGTGAAATTGCGGTGCAATTGAACTGATAAACATCATCTGAGTAAAGCTGATAATAATTCCACTCAAAATCAGGCACGAAGACAGAGAACATATAAAAACTGATCGTCATCAGAGGGAAAAGTCCGCTGAACAGGGAAGAATTGTTAACAGAGTGCCAGCAAGTTTTCCATGTAAGATTCTACCATTGTAAACTTAATTTCTCATATGGATGTCAAACGTGCGGGCACCCACAACAGAAGCTTGGAGGCATCTAATCTGTGGGAAGATAAAATTAGAGCCAGGAGTAATTGAATAAATACAAAAATGAGACTCTCTCTCTGTAACGAAAGAGACCCGGGCCCCACTGCAGTGAGGCTGACACAGGAATTGTAAGACCTCACAGATTGCCAGAAGTGAACGTGCTAAGCCCTCCCCACATTCCCCATCTGCCTCTCACTCTGAGCCTGGTGTCAGACTGCCCGAGATCGACTCGAGTGACAACACTCACTAGCTGTAGGTACTGGAGAAGTTCCCTCAATCTTTCGTAAGCCTCTGTTTTCTCACTAAAATATGACCAGGGATAACGCCTCAAATTGTTGTGAAGATTGCATGAGAAACTCATGCAAAAGGCATGACTGGATGGTGGCACATAATAAGCACTCAATAAATATTCAGGAGTATCCTTCTGCCTCCACGAAAGCCTGGCGCACAGTCACCTCCGGCCCCAAGCACTACCCACGTGCCTTGGTGCTTGGCCTTCCCTCACGGCCCAGAACAAAGACAAGAAACCCGTGTTCTGGGACCTGGCATGGAGCTCCCGACAGGGACTATCACATGAGCGGTACAACCATTCACAGGACTCTAAGCTCAGAGGACTCCCCTCTTTGGTTCCCAGCCTCCCTGGGATGGGACCTTAGAACGAAAATCCGAGAAGACAATCCAGCTGTGGGTAGACGAGTCCTCATGGTGCTTCGGGGACTCTTGAGCAGAAAGAGAATGCTAAAAACCGGGAGAAGGTATATTCAGGTCAGAATTTGAGAGAATGATGGATGGCCCAGAGCATGGATTTTTTTTTTTTTTTTTCCCTCCAGAGGCTCATAAAAATATACATTGACCAAAGATCCTTTACAGAAACTATTCCTGGTCCTCATCACAAGTTCAATAAAGTGCTACCAGTATGCCAGGTTTCCAGAGTGGACTGATCTCCAGGTTCAACTAATCCACCACAGTGCCCTATTTGGGAAGAGGTGCATTTGGGATATGAATTCGGACATCCTGGTCCAGAAGCCTACAGTGCTCCTCCTGCCTCTTCTGTGTCTCTCTAGATCTATCCGGAAACAGTGTGTGGGAGACACAGAGAGGCACCCCCCGCACCCCCCCTTCAGGGTTAAGACTCGCTGCCGTCTGTCTATTCTTGAATTCAGGGACTGCCACAGCCGGGAAATGCCCGCTGGCCCCAGGTCATGCCCTGGGAGCAGCTGGTACAGTGACAAAGTAACGTGGGGGCATGGAGGTCTGGCCATTTCTGCCCAATGTGGGACACCGTGATGGACAGTCCCGGCCCCGGAGCTCCCCACAGGGCTGGCCAAGGCTCTACTGAGCCTGCACGTCAGCTTGACTTCTGCTTCTGCGCAGTCCTGCTTCTTCCCCTTCTTTTTAGAGGCATCAATACCAATAAACATCTTAAACCTCCAATTCAGCTTCCAAAGAACTCAACCTGCACTATACACACAGTGAGGCCTTTTAAGCCACAGAAAGGTCGGCTCAAATAATTAGGTTTTAGGGCAAAAGACTCAGTTGGAGCCCAGCTCATGCACTTTCTAGCTCTGTGTTGGGCAAACCGGGTAAAACCTACCGAACTGACATAAAAACAAAGACGAGCATTACTTCACGGAAACAGTCAAGACACTGTGAATAAAAATCACAGCACATCCTATAATGATCGTCCCTGATCCCGAAAGGACCCCTCACTCCAACACAGATGAGTAAGAAAGATTCTTTTGTGGCATGGGAAAATGCCCCTTTGCTCTCCCCACCCCCCGCCCCAGTGACTCCAGGCCCCTCTCTCTAACGGACAGCAAGTGTCATTCTTTCCCAAAAGTTTCCAAAGTCAGCATCCCCAGTAGCGGCAGAAAGTAAGGAACATTGTTATTCTTGTAACACCCGAGCTGTAGCATGTAATTAAATCATTAAGAGGCAAATTAACTCCTCTAGCGATACTCTTCTAAGTATTTGTGGGCAAACCCATTAGCATTGTGCCAGTAAATCCTGAAATTTCTTTGCAGGCAGACTGAGTAAGCGCAGCATCAAAGGCAAGGGGTGGGCTGGGGAGTGTGGCCCACAGGTGGTTTGACCTCCCATGGAGATGGGCGGGTTGGGGAGGGTGGGGAACGGATAGGACGTCAATGGCATGTTGTGACTGTATTTCATAAACCCTTTGAAAATACAACTGCCGAATTTCCCCTGCTCAGAGCCAATGATACCTCTAGTCCTTCCCCAGGAAAACCACTGAAGAGCTTTTTCTCCTTAATTCTGCTGGATTCGTTCAGTTTGGAGTCTTTGGTTTTCGGACGGGCACAGCTGGGGAGGAGGGCTACTGGGGAGTTAGAAAGGGCATCTTCCAGTGGTATATACTTTGTAGCTATTTTATTTAGCCACGTTTTCAGAAGAACGAATGTGAAGTTGGCTTCGATTCGGTAGCCAAATATATATTTACGCTATTGACTCAAATTCAAGCTGGCCAATCTGGTTGGCTGGCTGTGGCCTTCCATTCATCCAGGCTTGAGTATTTCAGTCAATATGTTGATCATTTATATGATGACCCTGTTTAAACCATTTAAGGAAATGTAAACAGCATGAAAGTGTATTGAAGTCAACATAACTCATTATTGCCGCTTATACACTCATCAAAATCCCGAGGGGGGTGCCTGACCTGATTGGAGGTTTCCTCCAGAGTCATACAATAATTTTAGCTGTGAAAGGAAATTTTATGGCATGTAAGATTAGCCCACACTAATGCAAGGTCAAAAATAATAGAATCAATAGGCAAACTCAATACTGTTAACATTTTGAGAAAATTACTCCCAGAAAACAATGTCAACAACAGATTGAAATGGGTCTCCAAAGTCGTCCCATTGATTTCCTTTCACTTTGGTGGCAATCTCTTTCTTTTATGCAATATGGAATTTTCTTAGTCTTTTTTTTTTCAGCTCTGCTTTAAACATGGAATATTTCTGTTGTATTTTTTTATCGACTGATGTCAAGTATTACACGTGTCAAAAAAACTCGTGTGGTTGTTCATATTGAAGAGAACAGAATATGGAGACTCCTTTCATCATGTAAAGCCTTTGGTGGGTCTTTAATTCAGGGCTCACGTGATAAATTTGGGAGTTATTTTCATTATAGCAAGGTGTCCAAGTGTAAAGGTCAACAGAGTCATTACTAAATTAGTAACTAAATAAAAACCTTATACTAGAAACACACGGCCTTGGAAATGGTTTTATATGAGACATGCCATGTTTATGGTCATTATCTTGATGTTAGAGGGGCAGATTGTGGTTGTACACACCCAGGTTCTTTAGTGTTATCAGTTAAGTGGCCAAGCATTAGCAGTAATATAGTAACCCGAACCCACCCCAAATTCCTCTGCTCCAGATTTCCTACTTTAGTCAATGACTTCCTCACCCTCACTACCCCAATGACTGACTTATTCAATCCAAAGCCTTGGGAATTACCAATTTCTTTCTTTCCCACAGCCGATCCATGTGGCAACTGTACCTCCAAATTATATCCAGAAACCACTCACTTCATGCCGTCTCTGCTTATTCATGGCCATAGCCTCTTTCCAGTTCTCCCAGGTTCCATTTTCCATCCAACAGGCCATAGTGATAACTTTATTTTTTTTTTATTTATTTTGAAAGAGAGGGAGCATGAGTTGCGGGGGGGGGGGCAGAGAGAGAGGAGAGAGAGAATCCCAAGCAGGTTCTGTGCTGTCAGTGCAGAGCCTGATGTGGGGCTCAAACCAACGAACCATGAGATCGTGATCTGAGCTGAAATCAAGAGTCATCTGCTTAACTGACTGAGCCACCCAGGTGCCACCATAGTGATCACTTTAGACACAAACTAAATCCATGGACTCATCCTTGAAACTCTCTCAGTGGTGCCCACTGCACTTACAAGAAAATCCAGACCTCCTTCCTGTGGCCTGCCAGGCCCTACATGGTCTAGTCCCTGCCCACCTCTCCCTCCTCACTCATCTTCAGCCTCTCCTGCCCTGACCTTCTAAGCTCCAGCCCCACGGGCCCCCTTGCATGACCTAAAACACGTTAAGCATAATCACACGTCAAGGCCTTTGCCTGGGCTGTTCCTTCTTCCCGGCCCACCTACCTCCCAATTTTTCCATCGTGGCTCCTCCTCTTCAACCAAGACTCGGTTCTCCTGGCACAGCCTCCTCTGAACGTGTTGTCAAAGGATGCTCTTGGCCTCACCCTCATCTTCCTAATTACTTTTATCACCTGCATCATTTCTACAAAGTTGACATTTACTACAATGACTGAAGTATGTAAAAAAGTGGCGGTGAAGCCGAGTATATAAATCATTTTGCCTAACATATAATGCTTCTGTTCTTAAATTTCATTACTACTGACAGCAGAAATCCCTTCATTTATCACTCAAGGGCATCACGCCTCTTTTTGTTCCATTTTCTTTTGAGTTACCTTCTGACCTTTCAAAGTTCTCTCTCGTTTCGGGGTTCTCGCCCGCTCTCCAAAACGCATTAGGGTACCATGGAAAGGCTATGTCCTCATAGCTCTGGGAAGGTGTGTCTGGCCCACCAGGCCCCCTTCCACATTGGCTCCTTGTGTTTATGGTCTTCAGGCATCACACTCACCATCCTTACTGCAACTGCTGTCCCATAGTGTGGCCCCCCTGCTCAGTGGGCCCTCTGGGCTGGGGTCTACCAAGATGGGGCTGAACCCATGTACTCTTTTAAAGGGTTCTGTGTTGGCACCCGGCGTTAAAGTCCACGGATCTCACCACTGCCGCCGGGCATAAAGTCCTAGCCACCTAAACTTCCTTTTCCCAAACCCAGTCTTCTTCCAGGCCAAATGGTCCATACAACTCTTCCACATCCCCTTCGGTACTGTAGCTGATTGTCCCCCCCCCACCCACCCATGCTGGGGTTTCCCAGGCTGCCCAATGGTATTCTCCTGCCATAAGCCAAGTCAGAGGTACCCTTGTGCCGAATACAGTGCTGCCCTGAAGGGCTTATGATTTCTCCAAACTTTGAACTAAAGAGTTGTCTAGACCCAAAGTTCTAGACAGCCTCAGACCCAGAACCAAGATGTTCCTCTCAGAATTCCTGCCTTCCTCTCTTCCTGTCACATTTCCGGGCTCCTCCTTCTGGCCCCCAAGGGCTTTTTCCATCCTATGGGATCAGAAATTCCTCTGAATTCCTAGCCTCACCTTTGCCACTCAAAGTTGCACTTTGTGGTCTGCCCACCAAGCCTAGGATCCCGAGAGGTAAAAGCCCAGTTTGGAAAATATCAAGAGTAACAGTGATTTCCTGTCAATGCCTAGCTTTTAAGACTATGGCCTTACTAAATATCTATTTTGAAATTCAAAGCTAAGAATTGTAATTAAGATAATTATTCAATAAGTGTTGTCTGAGTGTATATATATTTTTTATTTTGAGGCCATCTCAAAAGTGCAGAGAAGATGGGCGCCTGGGTGGCTTAGTTGGTTAAGCGTCCAACTTTGGCTCAGGTCATGATCTCACGGTTTGTGGGTTCGAGCCCCATGTCGAGCTCTGTGCTGACAGCTCAGAGCCTGCAACCTGCTTCAGATTCTGTGTCTCTCTCTCTGCTCCTCCCCCACTCATGCTCTGTTTCTCTCTGTCTTAAAAATAAAAATAAACATTAAAAAATTAAAAAAAAAAGAATTATAAAAAAAAAGTGCAGAGAAGTTGCAAGTAATAAAAAAGAATCATTTCCCCCTGATCTCTAAGAGGAAATTGCTGACCTACTGCCCTAAACCCTTCAGTGTATATCCCCTACAAGGATATTCTCTGACATGACCACAATCGACCATCAAAATCAGGAAACTAACATGATATATTCCTACCACCTAATTCTCAGACCCCATTCATGTGTCCCCAACTGTCCTAACAATGCCTTTTGTAGTAAAAGGATCAAGTTCAGAATCACCTGCTGCGTTTGGTTCTTATGCTTCTATCCTCCTCGGTCTGGAAAGTCGCTCTGGTCTTTCCTTGACTTTCATAACCTTGACACTGGCAGGATATAAGGCAGTAATTTTATAGACTTCCTGTGGCCCTTCAGCTGCTGTCCACTTCTCTTGTGTGTAAGATGCTATAGCGTGATCTGAAGCTAGAGGTAAGAAGACAGTCTCTAACGCTTCTGGGATCACATTCTATCTCCAGCACTCCTGACTGTATGGTCACGTGCAATTTACATAAAACCCTGTGCCTCAGTTTCCTTGCCAGTAGAATGAAATTAACCGCCATGCTTATTTCCTGTGGCTGTTGAGAGCAGTTGGCCTGTTGAGTCAAGAATGGATAGCATACAGACTGGCTCAGAACCTGCTCGAGTTGTCCAGGTAAGACCACGTGGGCAGAGAAATGATTGTACACAAAATCTATCTGGAGGGGTAGTCTGCAGGAACGGCTTCTAATTTTTTTTAAATTTTTTAAATATTTACTTATATTAGAGAGAGAGAGAGTATGTGTGCATGAGCAAGGGAGGGGCACAGAGAGAGGGAGACACAGAATCCAAAGCAGCTCCAGGCTCTGAGCTGTTAGCATGGAGCCTAACGTGGGGCTCCAACTCACGAACCGTGAGATCATGAGCTGAACCCAAATCGGACGCTCAACTGACAGAACCACCCAGGCGCCCTGGACTGACTTCTAAGTAGGATAGAGGGAATAAGGGAAAGAGACAACTCAAGGATGAATTCTTAGATGTATGCAAATGATTTCACATGAGAAGCAAAATAGCACTTTAGCTATGGAGAGCTGATATTCTTAGAATCTCCGTTAATAACACGACACATCGTCGGTAACAAGGACTGAAGACGCACAATAGAATTTAATCGCTGGTACCACAATCTCACAATAGGAAATTACAATGCCTCAAATTTAATGGGTTTCATTTTTCAAAGTGAATATTTTGCTTTTACAATCTCTCACCGCCAAGGATGCTCTCCGATTAGAACCAACCAGAGGCTCCTTTTATCTAGAAACAAGGCTCTTGGCTATTTACGCAGACTGGTTAGCTTTGTCCACTGAAACAAAGACCCCTGGCATTCCTCTTTCTTCTTTATGGTCTAATCCCTTTGATTACTTTAGAAAGGGCTGCAAACTTCTTTTCGTCTTAGCAAGACAGTGATGGTAGGGTGAGAAAACACATGAAAGATCTGAGTTCTAGCCCACCAACCCCAGAAATTGCGTGGGTCACCCGAAATCTGATCCCCAGCCTCCTCCGTGGACTTAATATTGCATCCTGCATATATTTATTAAGCATGCACTAATTATCAGGCTCAGCTATATATGGAGGATATAGGAGTGCAAATAAGCATCCTGGTCCCTGACCTCACAGACCTCATAGGAGAGAGACGTCCCCTCCCCATCCACAAACAAAACGGATGACCTTGATATAAATGTTTTGTAAAATTACATTTACGGGAAAATGTAAATATTATTAGCATTTGTGTAAGTTCTCTATCTGTAGTCTCTTAAATGTTTCCACGAAATTTCTAACATTATCAATTACGACTCAAACGCTTTTCTCATGTATTCTGAAGAAACAGTCATGTAGGGTCGTCCAGGTCTATAATCCTCTCTCTGGAACACCTTAGGGCCAATATATCTCAAATTCAGGTATTCCTGGATCTCAGGTGATTTGGTGGAGATTTATTAAGTTAACACTCACAGATGGGACTGGGACAGATCACTGTAATCAAACCCAGTATTTCTGCAGTCAAACATATGAGTATTCCCATCCAGCAGGATGATTTTCTAAAGAAATATATAAATATATATGTATATCTATACACGTATCTATACATAGGTAATATATACATATATAATATTTATAAATAAATATACATATATAAAAATATATAGATATTATATATGTATATATGTGTATAGATATAGAAATAGACAGAGAGAGAGAGAGAGAGAGAGAGAGAGAGAGAGAGAGAGAGATACAGATCAGGTTAGTTCATGTGGTTGTTTTGGATTTCAAAATTGCATTCAAGGAATTGTGATCATAGGGCACATATTGTCTGAAATAAGTAGGACATGTATTGGGCCTTAAAACTCAAATTTATCAAAGATATTCATTACAATTGCATTCGCTACAATGGTATTTGACCCATAGATAACCTAGCTTTATAAATACATTTAAAGCACCTCCAGGTCCATTAATATTTCATTGATCCATAAACTACTTCCAAGTACTTATATTTATCAGCCTCAGAGAAAGCTATATCTGATGTAGAAACTACACACACACACGTGCACACACACACACACACACACACACACACACATACACACACACACAGGAACAACTTCAGACTCTGCTGCTATTTTCACATGATCTTCTCCCTGAGTATCTCTTTGTCTTTTTACAAGGATGTCAATCATATGGGATTAAAGATTCACCCTACTCCAGTATGACCACATCCTAACTAATTATCTATGGAACAACGTTATGCTCAAATAAGGTCATATTTTAGAGATTCTAGGTGTTAGGATTTCAACATATCTTTTTGGGGGACACAATTAAATCCACAACTTTAAATCCACAACAACTGGTATAGTCATAATTAAACATATGGGTCTTTGAAGACAGAATGAGTGAAATTTGATCATATTGGTTTAGATAAAAGAGGAGAACGGATAGGTTTACATACCTGGGCATAGAAGAGTAAATGTAGCTTCAGAAATAGCTGGATCCAGGAGCCAAAGGCCGTCCCACAGGTTTCATCGCTATAGGTCTCTAAGCTCTCATTTCCATTGTGTTTGGCTTCAGTTTTTGATGAGTTTTCTCTGTGTGGTAGCCCCTAGAAATTATAGAATCGCATTACCTAGAAATTCTATTAAGTGCAAGTATAGCAGATGAGGACTTGTCTTCCTCTGGTTCCTGCCAAGTGTAAGACTGAATATTAATGTAATACTTCGGGTCAGATGACCACCTGAACCTGTTGCTGTGCTAATTTGCTCAGCCTAGACACATGCCCACCCCTGGAGTTGGAAACAGAAGTGGGGTCAGCCCTGCCTACAACTCACAGTGTGAGAATGCAGAAAAAGAATGATAGCACAGAAACTCATAACCAGCAGTGTTGGGATAGAAAACACAGTGGATATTTAATACAGATGATGGTCCATTCTTTTTTATGGCTGAGTAATATTCCATTGTATAAATACACCACATCTTTATCCATTCATTTATTGATGAACGTTTTTGTTGCTTCCATATCTATTCTAAATAATGCTGCTATAAACATAGAGGTACATGTATCTTTTTGAATTAGTACTTTCATTTTATTTGGGTAAATACCCAGGAATGGAATTATGGAGTCATATGATAATTCTATTTTTTACCTTTTTGAGGAACCTCTATACCGTCTTCCACAGTGGCTACCCCCGCTTCCATTCCCACCAACAGTGCACGAGGGTTCCTTTTTTTTCCACGTCCTCGCCAACACTCATTGTTTCTTGTGGTTTTCATTTTAGCCATTCTGACAGGTGGGAGGCTTGTTGTTTTGATTTGCATTTCTCCAATGAGTGATGTTGAGCACCTTCTTCATGTGTATGTTGGCCATCTGGATGTCTTCTTCGGAAAAAGGTCTATCCGTGTTCTCTGCCCACTTTTTAATTGGATTATGTGGTTTTTTTGAGTTTGTATAAATTGAGTTGTATAAATTCTTTATATATTTTGGATATTAACCTCTGATTGAGTACATCATTTGCAAATATCTTCTCCCATTTAGTGGATTGTCTCTTCGTTTTGTTGACGGTTTCCTTTGCTGGGCAGAAGAGTTTCACTTTGTTGCAGTTCTGATCTCTCCTTTCTTGTGATCTAAGTGTCGTGCATGGTCCCCAAGCACATCTCTCTTTTCTCATCAGCAAAAGTTTTTTCTCTTCTCTTTTTGCAAAAGTATGATCATACCATCGGTGGACAAAAAATTATTAGGTCAAGCTGCCTGGCTGCTACTATTCTAATGACAAGGTTTAAATGCCCACATTTCACCCAGGGCCCCAGCAACAGCCTCAGAAAGGATGTGGTTTCCAAGGAAGAAGGGTATGCTCAAAAAATTCCAACCATTCGTTTTCTGCCATTCTAATGTCACTTGACGAAAGATGTTGCTCAAAGAATATGTCGATAGCAGCTGGGTTCACCAGCTTTTGCCAACACATTGTAGAAGAGTTTGTGATTTTAATCAAAATTTGTCATCCACCCAGAACTTAAGAAACGAATTTTCATCAAAGGGAAATTTAAGCTTCTGAAAGTTACCTAGCCCCAGAGCCACGAGGGTGAACTCTAGGTCCAAAAAGAGAATAAAAATCAATCGTGACAATTATTTTGCCAAATGATCTTAAACTGAAGTGCATGGAGAAGGCTTCCATAAATGTCAGCCGCCACACCAACAGGCGGCGCTGTCCCCACACTGGCCTTTTTCTTGTTAAAAATGCACGTCAATATGCAAAATGGAAGCGTCCCGGATCAATGCCAAGCACACTCTCCATTTCTAGAGGCTCCCAAAATAATCTGCAGAAAGTGGAATTCAAGGGAAAATTTTGTTTTGCTGGAGGCATGTACAAAGAACCTTTAAGAACCATCTTATCTGAGGATTTGTGCTTACTCTTATTTCAACGGATTCAGACCTGAACTTCCTTCAAAATAAGATGCAGGTGAGTGGGAGAGCAAAACATTCTGCAATATCTCATTCACACAGAGGTCACTTCTCTGCCAACTTCCATCACCTAGAGTAAAACCCCAGAAAAACCCAACAAAATGCAAAAGAAATGGTCTTCAGCGTAGCCCAAATAGATGTTGCCAAATCCAACCATTTTGCTAATGAGAGAGCAACACTCAGAACCTATGGACCCTTACGCAACTATTCGTAAAAATCTAACCGTCTCGGTGTATCAGTCAAGAGCCCATCAGAAATGAGACGGCATTCTCCAATTAGGATAATTCACAGAGAACTTAGTAAAGGCAACGTTTACAAAGGAGCTTGGTGTAGGGAAGTTGAAGGAGGTGTTCCCACCCCTAGGCCTGGACTAGGGAAGGAGACGTTTCCAGAATCAGGAAGAAGTTGTAGGGAAAAGGCTACCTTGAAAGGAACAGTGGCCATCAAGGAAACAACCAGCTGAGACAACCCCAGAGGAAGGCCCCTAGGAAATCAATATGGCGGCCGTACTCTCTTCCTTCCTGTCTCTTGTCAGGCTTGCCCAACTGAAAGCTGGAGAGGAAAGAAACCCTTTGATGCCGCCCCTAAAGGTCGGGAGTGGAGAGCAGATCTACAGGAGCAAACTGATATCTAGCACGCTTGATGGATAACTGTGGGTTTCTCAGTCCACGGCAACGTGGGGAAACCAGAAGTGGCTACATTAGATACAGCACGTGGCTATACCCGGAGGAATACAACAGGGAAGGGAAAACAACACGTACAGCAGGCACCAAGACATTCCAATATGTGGATGGCTCATTCCAAGAGTACAAGTTGTCTCCCCAAAGGAATTCAAGTCAAAATCATTACAAATGGGAAAATTTAGGGGAGGCGCCCGGTTCTCCAGGGTGTCATCACCATAGTATAGATGCCTCAATAATTTAATAACAAGTAGCCCAGGAAAGTTTATGAAGAATTCCATGAACTCATCTTAGGCAAGCAGAGATCTGCTCCGGACATGTTGTAAGGTTTCTGCCCAAAGTGGTTGAAATTGCTTTGCTAATTCATGAGAGGCACAATCATAACTGACATTTTACTGAGCTCTTACTACGCACTGGGAACTTCACATGCAAACACCATTTCGGCCCCACACCAGCCTCAGGAGCTAATGTGATCATTCCCTTCACATTTCCCACAGGGCAGTTGAGTAAGTAATTGTCCAAGATCCCAGAGCCAGGGAGAGATGGTGCCAGTTTGAAACCCAGGCACTCTGGACCCAGAGCCTGAGATTCTAACCAAACTCAGAACACTCCCCACCCCCCAGCCCACACTTCCAGCATCTGCTATCTCTACAGCACAATGCAAAGGAGATGATTTAAAAAAGAGAGAGACAGAAGAGAAGAGGAGAAGGAAGGAGGGAGGGAGGGAGGGAGGGAGGGAGGGAGGGAGGGAGGGAAGGAAGGAAGGGAGAAGTGAAGGAAGGAAGGAAGGAAGGAAGGAAGGAAGGAAGGAAGGAAGGAAGAAGGAAGGAAGGGAGAAAGGAAAGAGGGAAGGAAGGAGGGGAGGGAGAAGTGAGGGAAGGAGGGAGGGGGGGGAGGGAGGGAGGAAGGAAGGAAGGAAGGAAGGAAGGAAGGAAGGAAGGAAGGAAGGAAGGAAGACGGGTAGTAATTCAGCGAGTCTGCAGTATAGAAAAGGAACACCTGGAATATTGATTTTATATTGTTGGGTGACACCTTACCAACATTTTAGCAGTTTACAACCCCACCCAGTTAGCAGCCATCAGTTCTGTAGGCCAGAAATATGGACACAGCATGGCTGGCATTTCTGCTCAGGAGCATAAGAAGCTGAAACCCAGGGGTCAGCTGAGTGGCACTCATACCTGGAGGCTCTGGGGAAGGATCTATTTCCTAGCTCATTCAGGCTGTTGACATATTTCAGTTCCTTAAGATTGGAGGATCTCTACGCCGGGGGGCTCGGTCGGTTGAGCGTCCGACTTCGGCTCAGGTCATGATCTTATGGTTCGTGAGTTCGAGCCCCGTGTCGGGCTCTGGGCTGACAGCTCAGAGCCTGGAGCCTGCTTTGGATTCCGTGTCTCCCCCTCTCTTTCTGCCCCTTCCCATGCTCATGTTGTCTCTCTCTCTCTCTCAAAAATAAATTTAAAAAACGTTAAAAAAATTAAAAAAAAAAAAAAAAGATCGGAGGATCACAAGTCCCCGTTTCTTCCTGGCTGTTGGCAGGGACCGCTCCCAGCTCGTCAAGGCCTCCCACACTCCCTGCCCTGTGGCCCTTTCCATCTTCATGGCTGTCATTGGAGACACTCCCTCATGTGGAATTGTTTCATTCTTGGAATCTCTCCCTTCAGTCTTTTTCAAGGACTCGCCTGATTAGATCAGGCCCACCCAGGACAATCTCCCTTTCATAAGGTCAACTGACTACGCATCTTCATTTACACTGGCAAAATCCTTTTTTCCACCGGAGTGATGGAGTGATCTTTCACCGTATTCATAGATTCCTCCCACACTCAAGGGACAGGGATTACCCAGGGCAAGCATCACTGAGAGCCCTATTAGCATTCTGCCTGCCATCCCTGGCATCAGCATAGAGCGATCTCAAAGCTGGAGCTGGCTCCCCCCACTTCTAATGCTGCACACGGAGACAACGTTAGCTCTGCAACCCTGGCCTACACCTGTCTTCCGTAAACCCAGCCCCTTTTTTGTCGAGGTGGTACTTTCCCTGAACCTCAGAGAAGTTTCTTCTGCTGATGTCAGAAACCCAACAGCGGTGCACCTCCTAGGCTTGCGGTGCAGAGCGAGAAGTAAATCCACGTGACTACCTAGCCCAGCACCTGGCAAGGAGCAGGCCCTGCCTTCCTCTCAGCTATCAGAATTAACACTAGGGTTGCCGTTAAGATCTTCATCGCTATTCAGTTTTGAATGATTTCACCAGAATTGAGAGGGGGCCCGGGGTTGAGTTCACAGCACAGCTGAGGAATCTCCCTCGTGGCTGGTGTGTTTTCACATGGATCCTGGGAACAATAAGCCTGGTCACTGATGCATCAACTCAGGAATAAAAGCAAGTGGCCCCTGGCAAGAAAGGAACAAGAATATCTCACATTCCAGCTCCATTTACAAGACGGCTTATCGCCCTTTGCAGATTCCTCAGACAACAAGAGCACAAAGGCTTCCAGGGAGGAAAGCCTGAGATATTCTAATATCTGGACAAAAACATTTGTAAGATTCTTCGAGCACAGAGTCTCCGCCCAACGCAGACCAGCAATTGAAACCTGCCCCTCCCCACCCCCCCCACCCCCCTCCCCACCATCCATTTACTAGCAAAAGCTTCTCTTTTGCGTCGGCTTTGGTTTAAACAGCATTGACTGTCAGGCTACTTCCTTCTAGACACAACTTATTCCAGCTCCTTCTGCATCTTTCCTCAAGGGAAGGCACTAAAGGAGATAAGGCGTGGGGCTGTTCCTTCCTGGGGACTGTGTCCTTTGTGGAAGCATCGCCCTCTTTAACGGGTGAGGGGCGAGGAAGCATCTTCTTTTTTTTTTTTTTTTTACGTTTTATTTATTTTTGGGACAGAGAGAGACAGAGCATGAATGGGGGAGGGCAGAGAGAGAGGGAGACACAGAATCAGAAGCAGGCTCCAGGCTCTGAGCCATCAGCCCAGAGCCCGACGCGGGGCTCGAACTCACGGACCGCGAGATCGTGACCTGGCTGAAGTCGGACACTTAACCGACTGCGCCACCCAGGCACCCCAAGGAAGCATCTTCTGATTGTGTCTGGAGGACTGGCCTCCAAAATGGAAAACAGGTAGAAAAAAAAGGCAACATTAGACTTTCTATTCATACTTGTTGTCATACTAAAAAAAACAAAAACAACAACAAATTGTGCTTTGTTGTATTTTAATAAAACAGCTTGACATTTGCCTCACTCGGTCTGCGTCGGTTGCATAGGGTGTTCCAGGAATCCTGGAAGAAAGCAGGGGGGTTGGGGGCGAAGGGACAGTGGAGTTCTGGTTGTCTCTAGGCTATAGCTTCTTGAGGCTTCTTGCAATGGACGTGTGCCCAGTAATGTGAATCCGCACACGGCATGGTCTGCTCTTCACTACAGCACCTCTCGCAGAAAGTACCAGTGGCTTTAAAATTCCTGCCAAGAAACCTGAGTTGAAGAAAGTTCCAACAATGCAAGCATCTGCATACAACCAGGAAGGGGCTCAGCTGTGGCTTCTATTCCTAGGATGAAATTTTCTGTTACCGTGTTGGCAGGAAACAGAACAAAACAAAAACGAAAACGAAAACAAACAACAGTGATGTTGAGCTCAGATCTGTCGGGAAATCGAAGCAAAACCCCATAAAGTTATCAAGGAGACTATTTAAAATATAGATTCACGTTTGAGGCGCCGGAGTGACTCATTCAGTTAAGCGTCCGACTCTTGGTTTCAGCTCAGGTCATGATCTCATGGTTCCTTGGTTCGATCCCAGCCTCAGGCTCCATGCTGCTGCTGTGGAGCCTGCTTGGGATTCTTTGTCTCTCTCCCTCTCTCTCTGCCCCTCCCCTGCTGGCTCTCTCTCTCTAAAATAAATAGACTTAAGATAAGATAAGATAAGATAAGATAAGATAAGATAAGATAAGATAAGATAAGATAAGATACTAGATTTACTTTTAGATCCATGCTCCAATATTTTCTGTACTAGAACATAGGCTCCAGAAGGGTCAGGACATCATTTCTTCCAACACTCCTCCATATTCTTAGCCTGACACATAGTAGGTGTTCTATAAATATCTATTCTTCAATGACTGAATCTTTAATGATGAGTGGGGCAGATTATATTTTCCAACAATATCCCTGACAACATCTCCCACCCACATGCCGGTCCACAATACAGTGTCACGATCTGCTCGTTAAGAGGCATGGTCTGATTCTCCGCGTCTTGAATGTGGGCAGGCTTAGCACCACTTTGATGGACAGTTTATGGAGGAAGAAATGCTGTGTGACTTTGGAGACTAAGTCAAGCAAAGCCATGCAGCTTCCCCATTGGGTTCTCTTGGGATGCCTGTTCTAAGAAGCAAGCTGTCAGGTAAGAAATCCAGCTACACTGAGACCATCATAATGGAGAGACCATATGACTGTGCTCTGTTCAATGGCCCCATCCGAGCCCCGGGGCCCCTGTGGATGTCCATATGACCTCCTCCTCAGCCAGCAGTGGACTGCACCACATGGCGGGCTCCAAACGAGGACCACTGAGTTGAGCCCTTTCCTAATTCCTGCCCCAGAAATCGTGACAAAAGAAAACGGTTGGTTTAAACCACTAAATGTGGGGATAGTTGGGTACACAGCAGTAGGTGTCCAGAACAATGGACTTCATCCCAAGTACATGTTAGGTCTTGGTGTTTTTAAATAGTGGTATAAAACCATCACAAGGGGCACCTGGGTGTCTCAATCGGTTGAGCATCCAACTTTGGCTCAGGTCGTGATCTCGTGGTTCGAGAGTTTGAGCCCAGCATCAGACTTGATTCTGTCAGTGTGGAGCCCGCTTAGGATTCTCTGCCCCTCCCCAGCTCACCCTCTCTGTGTTTCTCAAAATTAAATAAACATTAAAAAAAAAAACCACAAGTCATCAAACGTGTAAAACTAAGCATGCAGTTCATTGCTAATACTAATTTTCTTTAGTGAGAACAAAGAGGTCCCTGCCCTATTAATGAATAATTCAATTATAGATCATTTCAGTTTTAACTTATTTAAAACTCTAACTTTTTATATATGCTTTACAGTAGATAATAAGATATCGGTACCTTAGTGCAAATATATAATTTGTAAATAAATATACAAAATATTGGTGGAGCATGCTCAAAGTATATTAAAATTGGGGTACATGATCAACTTACCAGCCACTGAGAAATTAACAAAACAAATTAAACCTAGCGCAACTCTCTGCACAAAATTTCAGAATCTTCCTGGACTTCTCTCACCCTGGCCTGAGCCTTGCTTTAAGAAATCCCATCTTACCAAAAACAGTAAGATACCTAGGAATAATCCTAACCAAAGAGGTAAAAGATCTTTACTCTGAAAACCACAGAACACATATGGAAAAAATCCAAGAGGACACAAAGAAATGGAAACATATTCCATGTTCATGGATGGGAAGAACAAACTTTGCTAAAATGTCGATACTACCCAAAGCAATATATACAGTTAATGCAACCCCTATAAAAATACCGCCAGAATTTTTCACAGAGCTAAAACAAACAATCCTAAAATTTGTTTGGAACCACAAAAGACCTCGGATAGCCAAAGCAACCCAGAAAGCAAAGTTGGAGGCATCACAATTCTGGATTTCAAGCTATATTACAAGGATGTAATCATCAAGACAGTATGGTGTCAGCACGAAAACAGACACATAGACCAATGGAACAAAATAGGAAACCCAGAAATGGACCCACAACTATATGTCAAGTAATCTTTGACAAAGCAGGAAAGAATAGCCAATGGAAAAAAGGCAGTTCCTTCAACAAATGGTGTTGAGAAGACTGGATGGTAACAGGCAAAAGAATAAAATCGGACCAGTTTCTTACACCATACACAAAACCAAATTCAAAATGGATGAAAGACCTAAATGTGAGACAGGAAACCATCAAAATCCTGGAGGAGAACGCAGGCAGCAACCTCTTTGACATCAGCTGTAGCGACTTCCCACTAGACACGTCGCCGGAGGGAAGGGAAACAAAAGCAAAAATGAACTACTGAGACCTCATAAAGATAAAAAGCTTCTGCACAGCGAAAGAAACATTCAACAAAACTAAAAGGCAGCCTATGCTATAGGAGAAGATATTCGTAAATGATATATCCAAAATCTACAAAGAATTTATCAATCTCAACACCCCTCCCCCCAAAAACAAATCATCCAGCAAAGAAATGGGCAGAAGACATGAATAGACACTTTTCCAAAGAAAACATCCAGATGGCTAACAGACACACGTGGAGATGCTCAACATCATTCATCATCGGGGAAAGACAAATCAAAACCACAATGAGATACCACCTCACACCTGTCAGAATGGCTAAAATTCACAACGCACGAAACAACAGGTTTTGGCGAGGATGCGGACAAAGAGGAGCTCTCTTGCACTGTTGGTGGGAATGCATACTGGTGCAGCCACGCTGGAAAACAGTGTGGAGTTTCCTCAAAACATTAAAAACAGAACTATCCTATGATCCAGCAATTGTACTACTAGGTATTTACCCAAAGGATATAAAAATACAGATTCAGAGGGGCACGTGCACCCCGATGTTTATGGCAGCCTTTTCATCCGTAGCCAGACTATGGAAAGAGCCCAAATGTTCATCGACTGACGGAAAAGGAAGACATGATGTGTGTGTGTGTACACACACACACACACACACACACAGTGGAATATTACTCAGCCATCAGAAAGAATGAAATCTTGCCATTTGCGACGACGTGGACAAAGCTAGAGTATATTATGCTAAGTGAAATTACTCAGAGAAAGACAAATACCATGTGATTTCATTCATATATGGAATTTAAGAGACAAAACAGATGAACATATGGGAAGGGGAAAAAAGAGAGGTAAACAAACCATTAGAGGCTCTTAACTATAGAGAACAAACTGAGGGTTGATGGAGGAAGGTGGGAGGGGGATGGGCTGGATGGGTGGCGGGGATAAAGGAGGGTGCTGGTCGTGGTGAGCACCGGGTGTTGTATGTAAGCGACGAATGACTGAATTCTACTCCTGAACCAATATTGCCCTGTATGTAAACTAAATGGAATTTAAGTAAAAGTTAAAAAAAATAAATAAATCTCATCCTGAGTACTTAGAAAAGCAACGTGTGTTGCAGTTGCCAGACTTCTCGGGTTCAAATCTCTGTTCCGTTCCTTACTAGCTCCGTGTGTTTGGGCAAATTACTCGACCCTTTCTGAGCCTGCTCCCTAATTTGTAAAAGAGGGGATTAGAAGACTAGCTACTTCATAGGATTGCTGGGAAAATCCGAGAAAATAATTTCCATGAAGAACCTACCCGGCATGGTATGTGGCTGTTGGAATCACCACGAGCCACACCTAATAAATATCAGCTGCCATTACCATTTGGGAAACCTCCTAAAAAACACACAACAGGCAGGAAAACCACGTGAAATGGGACTGTGTATTAGACTCTAAGGGGTATTTCCAGAAAGACTCATATGGGGAAGGTGCTCAGTCCTATAAAGAAAAACAATAATTTCTCTGCAAAAGGTCTCTGAACGTATTAGCTGTCCCAGGATTCAGTGCCCAACACCAAAGCAAAGGGGTGGCAGGGTAGAGAGAGAAGAGAAGGAAGGCTTATTCCGAGCTCGGGACACATTCAAAATGACGCTCACATTTTATATCTGGAGTTTGAGAAAATGAATCCTCAGACTCTGTTTGGATAGGAACCGTGAACCCACCACCAGGAACCCCGGGAATGCCTACAGGACCTGCATACACGGTCCTTTCCCTGCCTATCTTCGAACCTCTGCCCTCCACGGGCAACCTGCTGCCATCTCTTGACCGAGTAAATAATGTTGTGGGATCTTTTTTCGGAAGATATAATAATACCACAGTGGGTAGAGGAGTGGAATTTCTAAGAGAAAGGCTTTAACTGGGGGAAAAAAAGAATTTGTTTCATGAGTTTTCCCTTTAAAGACTGTTTGACTCCAGTGACCGGGGGAAATCATGGTGGCCACAAGTCACGTCACAGTGGCATCCCCTTCCTACCAATAGGAGGAGGATTGGTTCAAATATTGCCAACCAGCAATGAAGAAGACACAATAATAATTTTTTTAAATATCTATTTATTTATTTTTGAGAGACAGAGGAGAGGGAGAGCAGGGGAGGGCCAGAGAGAGAGGGAGAGAGAGAAGCCCAAGCAATCTCTGCGTTGTCAGCACAGAGCCCAACTTGGGCTCAGTCTCACAAACCGTGAGGTCATGACCTGAGGCGAAATCGAGAGTCGGATGCTTAACTGACTGTGTCACCCAGGTGCCCCAGGAGTCACAATAATAAAGCTTTGTTGTCACATCAAATTCTACTGGGATGGACTGGGTGTCTGCCATTTGCAACTGCTTCTCCATAAGCATGGCAACGTTTCTCTAGAACTTTCTGTGAGACATGTGACCATCAGTAGTCTCACTGTAACTTTTAAAGTGCCCTAAATCCTTCCCCTAGTTCCTAACCCACAGGAATGGGAAGTACTTATGCCATTTTAACAAAGGTCTTAAATCACAGAAAAAGGTAAACACGTTGTTTTGCAAAAAGAAAAAAAAATACCATAAATCAAGTGGGAACATAACAATAGACAAGAATGCTTGCAACACGTTTGGCAATCCTTAATCCTTAAAATGCAAAGAGTTCCTACAAATAAATAAGTAAAAGGGCCAACAATACATCAGCTAACTAGACAATTACAGGACAGGAAATCTAAATGATCATAAAACCTCAACAAAAACAACAACAAAAATTTTTAAATGAAATAACTAAATAAATAACAAAGACAACAACAACAACAACAAAAGACCTGTTTCACCCATTAAACTGACAGATGGTACCAAATGCAAAAACGTCCTTGGCTGGCAGTGGTTCGGGGCACAGACTGGTAAGAAAGTGAAGCCCCGCAAACTTTCTGGAAAATAATCCTCTCTGTTTACTTAAGTTAAAATTACACATACTCTTTGACCCAGCGGTCCTACGTTTGAGTAAGTCCAAAAGCAACAGCGTGCAAGAGAATGCAAATTGACAGGTATGTGTATGCACACGTGCACACACACCCACGTGCTCCTATCTGGTTATCAAGCTACAGGAAAAGGAATAGAACGCGCATCAGGCTGTTAATATCAGTAATTTAATAGAGACAACACTGAAGGGGAATAGAGAAAAAAATCCTATGCACTACATTTCTGCGCTTATTATAATGCATTGGTATTTGTTTTGTAATTTTTTTTTAACAAAGCAAAAAAGAGATATCATATAACTTGACTGTGTGATCTTAAAACAAGTCAGGCGTGAGTCACGCCCTTCCTTCTCATGGAGAAGAGTGTGCAGTCTTTAAAAGCCAGAGATCCACCTGGCGGATCCCCCTGACGGGTGGGGACAGGAGGGGGAAGTGTGACAGGGGAGGAGGCAAGAGGGAAGAAGGTTATGAAAACAGTAAAACTCTTGGAATTTTGTACTTCAAAGCCATGCTAAATAAACCAAATAGGCAAGAAAGGATGATGAGAACTCCTTCTCACATGAAATATCTTTTTATACCCCACAAATTAGAAATGTATGTGCAACTGGCCAAGTACATATTTTCCAGGACTTAAAAAAAAGAAAGTGCACAGTTTAGGTAAAGGCCCAGAGCAGTTTTTAAGCACCTACTGCCAGTCACCCTCCAGCTGCTTTCAAATATTGATTTAATCTCCAAAACATACCAATGGTGACTCAGTACTCCCAGTGATTCACACCTTAGTTTGAAATACCATTAGGAGCCAATCCAGTTTCTGATGGAAATTTTTCCGGAACACGAGGGAGTTTTGCCTGAAGGAGATGTTTCACTTTGGAGAATTTGGGTGGAAAGTGTCACAAACCTAATTTAATTTCACTTAAGCAAACAGGAGCCTTCATTTTTTTTTTTTTTTTTTTACATACCATAGAAGTTTAAGTGGCATATCATCTACCTTCAGGTAAGGCTAGATCCAGCAATTTCAAGATCTCATCAAGACTTTTTCTCTCTTGATTTCTCATCTCTGTTTCCATTAACGTTGGCTTTATTGTCTGGCTGACTTTCCCCTCGGAGTAACAAAGCACCAGGCTTCCATCTATGGATTTTGTGGTCCTGGTGAAAAGGTGGCTTTTGGCTCCCAAAAGACCTCATTAAAGTGCCTGGCATCACTATCATTGGCCACCCTGGGATCACTTGTCACACCCGGAGCAGAAAGAGGACTCATACCTCTCCAGACTTTATGGACTGAGATGAGGGACAGCAGAGTCCCCAGAAGGAAATCTGAGGACTGGACTTGGGGCAAGCAATATAACAGATGTCTATCTCAGGGGAGACAGAGAAGGAGTGATTTAAGCCACGGAGCTCGCCAAACTCTCAGGTGTCATCCTGGAGCACACAGCCTGCCATGTGGAGAATATTAAAATGAATGAGAAATCAAGAAACGCCAGGAAGCCGGGAGGTCACATCAGGATAGTGGAAACATCTGACTCGCTGCTTCAGAATGACCGGTGATACTTACACCCTGTAGCAGTCGAGAGCCCTGGGATCCGAACTCAGTTCAAAAGCACACCCCACTGCATCTGCCCACAAACCTGTGGGCTGTGTGCCTGTGTGGAACGCTTTAACTTCTCTGCACTTCATTTCCTCATCAGAATTATGGAGCTGATTACAGTACCCACCACCCGAACTTCTGGCCAGCATTAAACGATTCTGTGTCTCCCTCTCTCTCTGCCCCTCCCCCGTTCATGCTCTGCTCTCTCTGTCCCAAAAATAAATAAACGTTAAAAAAATAAAATAAAAAAAATAAATGAGAATACATTTTCTGTTCAGGAGGGGTGGGGGGCAGGGAATCCAACTGCCTGAGAGGAGTCTCCATGCTCCTGCTCACCGGCTAAGTGAACCTGGGCCATTTATTTCACTGCTCTGAAATATGTCCTCGTGAGAAAGCAGCAAAATTAATAATTTACTTGTCGCCTGTATTTTTTTTTTGGGGTGTGGGACTGACCACACAGGTGTTGAGCGCCGTTCTTGGCAACACTAAAACTCAACATGCAACAGATGTTGGTCTTGTGGGGCTCACTCCCGTGGGTGAGCCCTTGTTGGTCTCGCTCCCATGCCTTCGTTGCCGCTGTTAGAACAGAGCCTGGCACATAACAGATGCTCAATAAACACTTGTTAAATGACCAGTTGAGTACGGTACCTGAACCCTCAGCCTTCTCATCTACAGCTTACCACATTCCCTGCATTTTCTGATTGAGATTTATATTCAATAAATTATTATCGAGCACCTCTTTGGTTTAAGATAGTGCCCTATACTCTGGGAATAGAGCAGGAAACAAGATGTGCACAATGACTTCTGGGAGTTTACCACAGAGAGAGGAAGGGGGACTATACTTCAGGAGGACATAAGGTCTGTGAAAGAAATAAAGTCCAGGGGCACCTGGATGGCTCAGTCGGTTAAGCATCTGACTCTTGGTTTCGGATCAGGTCGGGATCTCACGGCTCCTGAGTTCGAGCCCCATGTCAGGTTCTGTGCTGACAGTGCAGGGCCTGCTTGGAGTTCTCTCTCTCTCCCTCCTCCTCTCTCTCTCTGCCCCTCCCCCAGTGTCTCCCTCTCTCTCTCTCTCTCTCTCTCTCTCTCTCTGAATAAATAAACAAACCTTCAAAAAAGAAAGGCATGCTCAGAAAAGAAGAGGAGGGATGCTGGTCTGCAGGGGAAAGAATAAGAAAAGGGCTCAGGGTTGGGAGGGGCAGGTGCAGGGGGACCTTGAGGACCACGGTAGGAACACTGCTCGCTACGACTGGAGACCAGGGAAGGACTGCGTGGGACTTGCATTTTTCAAAAGATCACTCGGGCATCTACGATACGGGGATGCCTAATAAAGTGGGAGGCCCAGTGCAACCAGAAATAGTTACCCCTGGTAAGAGCTCGGGGTGGCTTTTAATACGTCAGTCGGCAGCATCATTTACATACTGAAATGAGGGACCATTCACGGAGTTCAGTGAGCCCAGAAGAATCCTGCAGAACCAGGAGTTGGTCAGAAAACCCGACAGATGCTAAATTTTGCCCTGCACCTTCAGATCTTTCTACCTCAAACCATAAGCTGCCATCATGCTTCCACACTAGATTCACTCTGTCCCAGAAGCGAGGACTATATCTTCTATCAATATAGACATGTGCATATATGGAAACATACACATTGTGCACAGGGTCCTAAATCAATGGGTGGGGCGTACTTAAGAGATAAACAGGCACCGGTTCTCGCTACCTATGGTCAAACCTATGTGGTTGTTTTCCTTCCTTTCTCTCTAGGCGTAAAAATAATGCATTTTGTATGCTTTTCCCCCACTGTGATCATTCTGGTTTTGTGTATTAGTTCTGTGTATTGGTTACCCTGGCAACATGGCCGACTTGGATCTGATTGGCCAGGTTGTCAGTTCATTGTCAGAGCCGTGGGCCCAGTTTTGAGCAGAAGATGTGTGTGCGTTAACCTGAGCTACACAGGCAGGCTCGGCCAGGAAAGCCTCATCCAGCAGAACCTTCGCATCCTCTCTGCCTGCCAAAAGGACCTTTCCTCCACCTGCTGTGAATGTCCCTCGTCTTGCTTTTGGGAAGGTGCAAGCACTCCTCTGTATCCTTGAAATATCTGTTAGGAAATGTGCTCAGCATTGCTATGCTCAGCCCTTGGTGCAGAACATATTTATTTATAACGAGAAATTAATTCTCGGGAAAGCAGAGGGAGGACGGTCCAATTGCTGGACCACGGGATTAGAGCCCGTTACACAGCCTGAATTCAGACGTGCTGCGCAAAAGAAAGAAGGCCCAGACTCAGCCAGATGCTTCCTTTTCTGTAAATACTTGTCATTCATAAAGAGCCTTACCTCAAGAATGAGGTCCTGGGGCTCCTGGGTGGCTCAGTCAGTTGAGCGTTCGACTTTGGCTCAGGTTGTGATCTCATGGTTCTTAAGTTCGAGCCCCGCATCAGGCTCTGCACTGACAATGAGAAGCCTTCTTGGGATTCTCTTTCTCTCCCTCTGTCTCTACCCCTCCCCTATTTGCGTGCGCTCTCTCCCTCTCTTTCTCTTTCTCTCAAAATAAATAAATAAACTTAAAAAAAGAGAGAATGAGGTCCTAGGACCAGAGTATGCTAAGGATTTAAACTGGGATAAAAATCACAGCCCAGGTTATGCCAACAGTATTGAACCACTTATTTATTCAATGTAGGAGATGTGTCATTTACTCATTAGAGGCTGGTTCTTTCACTTACCAATTACGCAGGGAAAAAAGCAAAGCCCCACTGAGAGCCAAAAATCTTTCTGAGCCAATGAACAAAAAATCCCACACAGAGTAAAGTTATACAGACTGATGCCTAAAAAAAAAATAGCTATATTTTTCTTATTTGCACAAATTTCTAAGTAGCCCTACCTGACTCACTGTTCAAAATCCTTGTGTTTTCAAAGGAAGCATATCATTGACACCTGGACCCACCACGCTCTCTGAACAGATTATATTTAACCACACTGCATAACCAGCATGGTCTTAATATAGATGTAAAAGTCATTGGCAAGCAGTCATTTTTTACCTGGGTTAAGTGTTACAGTATGTTCAGTAAAGTTAACATTTAGGCTGTCCAATTTTAAAGAAAAAAAAAAAAAACTGAAGGGAAAAGAGACAAGAAGCACGTTCTAAATAGTCTTCCCAAAGAGATGATTACATAGTAATAATTCCTCTGCTAAAGTTACATGGGGGGAGGGGGGATGCCTTCTAGAACTTACATTTTTCCCCCATTGAGAACAAATGCCTTGTTAATCATGCACAGAGCAAGGAGAGAACCAGGATGTGATCAGGGAACCAACCAACTCCTTCAGGACTTAGGCAATAAACCAAGTGACATGAGCTTTTGAATATCGCATGCCTTCTAAGGTATCATCTTGTGTGGTTGGATTTGGTTAGTGACTCTTGCCTGCGAGGCTATCGATAGTGCACGTGCCGAGTCAACACGGTTTCTAAATCTTCCAGTGACACAATGGTACAGCCTTAGATTTGTGCAAGGAATGTTCCTTTGCTAAGCATACATATTTAAAATATATCGCAGTTTGTATCATTCTCCTTTCTGGTATGTTTTTATTGGGATCCCCCAGAATGGAACTGGTCGGGGCCTCTCAACCCCTGAGAGGTCTGCTTGCTCTGGGATTTGTGCCCAGGGAAAGTTCCCAGGGAACGATCCTCCCTTGGTTGGGGGAGGGAAGGAGCTTTGGTAAGTGGAAGCTTCCCCATCCGGCCTCAGCCTGAGTAAAGGAAGCCACCCTCCCCGACTTCTCGCGTCCCATGACTCCAGACCACAGACAAGTGCCCAGAACATCACATGCAGATTTCCGGAGAAGACACAACCCAGCCAGGAAATGAAAAACACGATGCGAGTCTGTGGGGCTGGCATTCGTTGAAAGGAAAAAAAACAAAAAAAACAAAAAACCAGAGTGGGGAAGAGAGGTGGAAAGCAACAACGAAATTTGGAGCCAACAGAGATAATTTGAGGGAAACCAAAGAATGGAGCCCAGACGGAAGATTCCATGAAAATCCAGGCAGAAGACGCAGTGATGAGCGAGGAGACAAAAAGACACGGGTATTAATAAAGCAGAGGGAAAGCGAAAACGCAACACAAAGGCCTGTGGTTCTACATACCAGCCAAGGTATATACACACGCCAATAAAAGCAGGACAGTGGGGAACAAAGGATGTCATAGCAACCTCAACAAGCCCCGTCGTGCTACCAACTGCCGTGCTCTTGGTCATCCATCAAGGAGCCTCCGAGATCCAAACACGGCATTCACACGGGGAGGGCTGTGGCCGCCCCAGTGGGAGGTGTCTGAGCCTCTGCGACACAGCCTGGCCACTCTTTCTCCCTTCCTCCCCACCTAACATCCAAGCTAGGTGCGTGCCAAGCCTCTGTCTTTCTTGCCGAGATGCAGGGAAACAGTCTGGACGCGGGATCCCGATACACTCAGGCCCCCAGATTATGCTTCCCAAATTGTTTCGGATCTGTGCTCTCGAAAACTCCCCTGACCTTTGAAAACAAAGGCAAGATAATAACAAAAGGGGTGTTAAAGCACACAAATGCATTTTGCTTGATCTTGCAAAAGCCAAGCACCCCCGCCGCTCAGATTCATTTGGGATTGCGGATTTCCAGAGGGATATGAAGCTCATTTACCTGTGCCTAATTCAAAAGAGAAATGCTCATTTCCTTCCACCTCAATCTTCTACTTAAATTATAGGTCTCTTCTTTATTAATAGACCATCGCCTCTTTCTACTTTCTTCTGGTTTGAGTGGGGGAAATACTGTGACTTGGAGGGGGGGAGCGGGGAGAAGGACAGATAAGTGTTTCACCAGCAAGACTTGGAAGGCTGCAGAAAGTAAGAGAACTTTTACAAGAAGCTAATGGAGATATTGACATGTGTGTCTGGAAGTCTAAACTTAGCAAAGTGTAAGGCAAGAACAGGCTTCCTCACTTTATTTCTGTATCTGGAAAGTTTCAGCGGCTGGTACCACATGAATATTTATTAATGCATTGTGAATCAGAACCTGTGATTATTACTTAAACTATCTTTTTACCTTACAAGCTTCAACTCAGAAGAATAAAAACACATCTGCTTTTGCTCTTCCCATATTTTATTCAATGTTTTAACAGCTTTGCTGTAAATATCTCATCCATTACGATTCAGTTGTGACTATATCGGCTCCACATCTTCTGCTTTATTACTGTCATCACGGTTAAACAACACACGGTTAATTCTGTTAACTAACAAGTTCATTGTTCCAGCTAGTCAGCGATCTCCCGTTTGTTGGGTCCACGTGTTAGGAGACTAGGTTATAAATCAAAGAAGGGCCTGAGTGAGGTGTATTCCCTTTGCGAAGACGAGTGGGCTATTATTTGAGATGGTCATTTAACACGTTGTTGTGGAAGAAGTGAGTCAATCTGAAGATAGGGCCAGATCCAATCGTGTTAGATGACGAGATTGCACAACGCTCGAAGAATCCAGCCCTGGAATATGCAAGAGCTTCAGATTCTCTGCATGAAACCTGCACTCCTTTATAGCCCCCATCCCATGTGGACCTTGGAAACCTGGCTTCTTCTGGAATCTTCCCAGCAGAAACATGCTTGCATTTTTCCCCCCTCTAGATATGATTTAGTTTGCCTGTCAGTGTGGTCTGACAGTCAGGAATGTGGGTTTTGACGTCCAGCAGATCCAGATTGCTTCCCGGCTCTGACATTTGCCAGTTGTGTGGACTGGGATGACGCACTCACCATCTACGACCGCCATCTGTAAAATGGGAGCAGTAATCACACCTACCCGTCAGGTGGTTCTGACATTTGAAAGAGCAAATGTGCATAAGGTTCTATATCAGTGAAGATTCGAGGCAGGAAATAGAACTCACTAGAGCTATTTCAAGCATGAAATGAGTTAATTTGGGTATTAGGTATGCTCTCCGTTATTATGATAATGTCGAAACACATACATTGGCTTGAGACAAAGAGCATTTATTTAAGTCATGGGTCTGTGGATCAGAGATTCGGGCTTAGCTTGGCTGAGCGGTTCTCTTGGCCATGATAGGCTCAGTCCATGTCTTGGTGCTGTTGGCCGGTGCATCTCAGTCAAATGTGTCATTCGCCAGCAGGACGACCCAGGCCACTCCCCGGGCAGAAGAGCAAAAGAACTTCTTGGGTAACGTTTGCTAGGATCCCATTGGCAAAGCCAGCTACATGGTCAGCTCACAGGCAAGGGTGGGGGTAGATAGAAAGTCCCACCCAAGGCGGCTACATGTGAGGGTGACCAACCATTCTGGTTTTCCAGAGCCTAAGGGGTTTCCCAGGATTACAGGAGTTTTAGTGTTAAAACTGGGACAGTCCTGGGTCCCCACAGGATGTATTGGTCGCCGTGTTGCCGCATTTATGGGGCAAGAACATGGACACGAGGAGGGTTCGGAATGGAAGCCTTATGCAAGGGACTTAGGAGTTGCCCATCAAATCGTTGGAAGGCTTGGAGAAAGAACTATTGGTCTGAAGGTCACGGCATTGGTTTTGGGGCTAGGACAGCCTCCACTATTAGCCCTGCCACCTAGCAACCAGACGCTGGAACAGGGCAACAGGCCGCCAGGGGATCACCACGCAGTGCTCACTTGTCAGGTATCAGAGTCCCAGACCTCATGGTCACTCCTACCTTCCAGACTCCCCTAGGACAACCGATGAACAGTACCTAACTCTCACACAGAGTCCCAACTACAGGAGAATCTGGGAGTTATGCTATGGAGCTTTCCAACCTTCTGGAGGAGGGGCAAGAAACGGAGCACGAGTGGCTGGGTCCACAAAGGCTCACGTGAACATCAGGCGTTCGCGAAGAACGTTACCCGCTGTTGTTGTGGTCAGATTCATTCAGGTTGAGTCGTTGACAGGATCTGCTACTAATCCCCAGGTCTGCAACCCTCTGTGCGGTTTCGCTAAAATTATAGGCCCACAGGGTTATCTTCTAAGATACCTGATTCCCACAAGGCTAACTTCAAATCGGCAGAATCATTACAAAGAAAATGGTTTTTATAGCATCTCAACTCCCAAGGACAATGGGGGAATTGTTACGAAGGCACATGCCTTTTTTCACCTTGTTTTGCTTTAGGTATGATTGGAATTTCTTTTTTTTGTTTTTTTGTTTCCTAATTCTTCTGAAAACTATCTGGGTATTCTCAGAATCTGAAAGGTTTTGTTCAGATTCTGGGAGAAGACTTACATCAGTTCCCATCACTTTAGCCCAGCTGACTTCTTTGTAATCACACGTAGTTGCAAAATAAATAAGAAAGAAAAAAAAAAAAAAGAATGAATTCTGAAGGCGTCTGAAATGAACATCATAGATCGTGGCCTATATCTGACCTATTCTTAAGAAAGAAAGAAACAACACACCTATCTTAAGAAGGTCACTTGAGTCTACTGATTCCAAAGCACAAATAAGCTGAATTTATTAGGGAAAATTCCGGTTCATTAGAGATAATTTCTCTAAGACACAGTTCCTTAAGGAAAACATACCTTCGCTGTGATTCTAAATCTGTCTCCTGAGAAATCTCAGATGCCTGCTGATCAGTTTGAATTCTTTGCTGCTCTTAACTTTCTGGCTGCATGTTAGAAATCATTTTAAATGAATTGAATAAAATTCACAAGTGTTATATGCCAGCAAATGATGAACTCACAGGAAATATGACTCAAATCCACTTTTTTCATTTTTGGTTTTTTCCCCTCATAATAAATAGAAATGAACAAATGTGGCTTTAATGACATCTCGGAGTGAGAGCTTTTATTGATATATTATCAGTTGGAAGCGTGTAATGCTTGGGTGAAGTAAACTCCATTCCGCATATTTATAACCAGATTGAAAAAGGTGTGTTTGTTATTTTGTGTGACACTTCCTAATGATACTGAAGTTTTGTATATGAAGATATACAGGCACCATCATAAAAATGAACAATATTTCAGCTTACAAAATGTTTCTTTGATTGAAGATGTTTTTGTGCTTACTTAGTTTCCAATTACTTTCTTTAACCTGTGCTCACAAACTCACAAATGCCTCTTCCTCACTCCCGTAAAGCCGTAAACAGACACTGCAAAGAGGGTCAGTTGAAACAAAATGGGAATTGCCCGCTCCAGGGTCACAAGTCCTCCTCCTCCGGACAGCTGAGGTTCTGGTCATGAGCTTATTACGATCTGTATCAGGTCAGACTCTTTCGGTTATTAAACATAGAAACAGGCTTAAGAAAAAAGGGAGTCTATGGCTTATGCGTAGAGGGCTGGCCTCAGTCACCGTGGGATGAAGGTGTTCGATGATGTCACCAGAGCCTGATATCTCGTCACCTCTCAGCTTTGCTTTCTGATTTGTGCTAGATTTCTTTTAGACAAGGGTTTCTCCACCGAGTCTCAAAATGATAGCAATAGCCCCAGAACACATAGTGTCTCTCTGTCTCTGTCTCTGTCTCTCTCCCCTCTCATCTCCAAGCAAGCGAAGAAAAACTAAGAGTCTGCCTACAATTGCCTAGAACTGCTCACGTGCATACTTCTGAACCAACTGTTGTTACCAGGGGTGTATTAGCTACCTATTGCTGTGTAACAAATTATGCCTGAAAGCTTAGCAGAAAAAAAAAAAAAAAAAAAAAAACATTCATTTAGTACTTCAAAGTCTCAGTGGGATCCAAGCATGGCTTAACCAAGTCCTCCAACTCCAGAGTCTCCAACGGGCTGCAGTCAAGGTGTTGGCCAGTTGTCTCAAGGTTCAACTGGGGCCAGATCCACTTCCAAATTCACTCAGGGGTGTGGGCAGAATATGGTATATTGGGATTGAGGGCCTTAGTTCTTCCTTGGCTGTTGGACAGAGGCCATTGTCTGCTCTTTGCCACATGTGTCTCTCTGGCTTTATCAGAAAGAGCAAATGAGAGAGAGAGAGAGAGAGACAGACAGACAGACAGACAGACACAAAGAACAGAGAGATGGAATTCAGTTTTCAATCCCAGTCTTGGAAGTAATATTCCATCACTTTTGCCATATTTTATTCATTTAGGAACAAGTAAATTAGGAGCTAGCTCACTCTCACGAGGAAGGAATTACACCAAGGAGTGAATATCAAGAGATGAGATCATGACAGCCATTCTGGAAGCTGCCTAACACAAGGATAATGAAATGTGCTGATTGGTTTAATATCAATTTTCCATGTTAAGATACAGACCTTATTAACAATTGCTTTTGTCTGTATCATAATTTATTGAGTGGATACATCAAAGTTTATTCAACTTTTTTTCAATTTATTAAACTGAGTTATTTACGGGTCTTAAAATTTTTCTCTGGTATTACAGATAAGAGTGTGGCACTTCTTTCTTTAAAAATCATTCGATCATCATATCCAGGATATCCGAACTCAAATGCTTATAGGGACATGGAAATGGCCCTCTAAAGGGACAGTGGTCACTGATGTCCAGCTTCCTGCCAGCATGTGGGAACATGAACCCTTATTTCCCGGTTCTTCAAGAAAAATAGGAAATTCATACTTATATGCAAACTGCTTTATTGGTTCCACTAAAAATAAAATACACTTAAACAAGCGTGCTGGCCAAAGCAAACTGATCTGTGGGCTAGATTTGACACACTGACTACCATTGGAGGCTGATGACCTAATGGCTGTACTTCTGAAATCAACCAAAAGGGGAAAAAAAAAAAAACCCAAACAGGAAATGGCAAAACTATGGGGACATTAAAAATATCAATGGTTCCCAGGGGTTAGGGGAGAGAGTGATGAACAGGCAGAGCACTGAGGATTTTTAGGGCAGTGAAACTATCTGCATGATACTCTAATGGTGGATACATGTCCTTATACGTTTGTCAAAATATATAGGGTGCACAACACCAAGAGTGAACCCTGATGTAAACCATGCACTTCGGGTGACAATGATGTGTCCATGTGGGTTCATTGGTTGTCGTAGATGTACCACTCTGGTGTGGGGTGCTGATGTGGGGGGTGGGGGAGGCTCTGGGTGCGTGGGGGCAGGAGGGGCTCTATGGGAACTCTCTGTACCTTCTGCCTGATTTTGCTATAAATCTAAAACTGCTCTAAAAATAAAGCATATTAAGAGGTACCTGGGTGGCTCAGTCAGTTAAGTGTCCAACTTTGGCTCAGGTCATGGTCTCGCTATTTGTGGGTTCGAGCCCCGTGTCGGGCTCTGTGCTGACAGCTCAGAGCCTGCAGCCTGCTTCAGATCCTGTGTCTCCTTCTCTCTCTGCCCCTCCCCAACATGTGCTCTGTCTCTTTATGTCTCTCAAAAAAATAAATAAATGTAAAAAAAAAAATCAAATAAAGCGTATTTAAAAGACTGAAAATAAAGGAGTGGGGTTATGTGTATTTTTTTTTTTCTCTCTAATTTTCCACCGATTCTTCAACAAGCAAATTGTACGGGCAGGCTTCACTTTGCAGAGTAATGTGGGACTATAAAAATGACTTTACAGGCTGAAACTGTGCAAAACGATATTAATAATCAGTGGTAAAAATTCCAATCGTTCCGTGACCTTTAAAATGTTTGCCAAAACATTAAAACTGCCTTACTGTTGCTTATAAATGCATACAAAAATGCTAAAAAGAAATAGCAAAGCTAAAATTTATTTCATACGCTATACTTTAATCATTAGAAACACTGGGAATGAATGTGTGTATTTCTTTGTGAACACTCATCAAGTTGTTTGAATACGGCTGGTTGGTCGTCTTCTCATTATAGACCCTAGGATATAAAAAAGAGCTTCTTTTCCGTGCCTCGGTGAATCGTCATGCTTAATTTGAAGTTCAGATCAGCTTCCGACACCTTGATCTCCTTGCTTTCACTGCCATGAGCTATCTCTGCGATTCCTAAATGTGAAGCTTTGGTCAGCGTCACTTTCTCCTTGTCACGAACACTTCCCTTGTTTCCTGACACGTTTGTCCCCACTAAGTTCCTTCAGCTGCACATTTAGAGCCTCTCCGGCACCGGCGGTGGCCACATTCCCGTGGACAGCTGTCCCTCCGATAACGTTTCACTCCCAGAGTCAATTTTCATTTCTTCGCTGTACTTTTAAGTTAGTTGGACGGTGCCCTGCTTTGACTGGTCAGTTGCATAAAATGCCACGTGGGTTTTCCACCGGGAGGCAAGGAGGCGACGCGGCCACACGCTTTGCTGTCTGTGTGCGCCCGCACACAGATGTGCAGAAACCAGTCGCCGACAGACCAAGGAAGGGATGAGATGGGTCCCTCCTCGGGGAGCCCCTCTGCTCCCCGAATGTGGTGATTCGTGGCCCGAAGGGCTGGCGGTGAAGTTTGTATTTCATGCAACTGCTCACACTTAGTATACGGTGACAACTCAAAACCGAATCATGTTGCCGAGAGGACTGGTGTGAGTTAACCATAACAGGGTCACTGACGTCTGTGCATGGCAGAGCCATGCAAAGCAAGGACGGCCAGTATTTAGCGCTGGAAAAAATAAACTTTATTATAAAGGAAAATGATTCTCTGGTTCTCTTTTGGTCATAGACGGACCCAAGGACTAAAGATAGCCTATTGAAGAAGACACACTGCTGGTTGAGTTCAGTTGATTTATGACCCTGGAGACCTCACGGAACATTTCGTAACGCTATTTTGTTCAGACTCCCTGTGAATATGTACATCTGGAGACATATATATTTATGGAAAATGATAAATATGTTTTCTCCCTTACCTTCTGTCTAAGTAGGTCAGGTTGGCAATATTTTCAGTAGTTATTACATTTCAGCCAATGTCTTTCCAAGAGCATGTAGAATGTAGCGGTAAGATACACATGGGTGGTAACAGTGTGCATAGGACTTCAAAGTCCTATAAATACGATTGTTTTCTGAGCGCTAAACTGGGAAACTAGAACATCGCGGATCAAAGCAGAGAAACGCAAAGTCAACTTAGAAATATAATTTTAAACGCTACACGATGCCCTTAATAGAGGCAAAATGGATAAAAGTCAACAATCCTTCAGGTTTTTTTTTTTAATAAGAGGAACTTAGCAAAACAGCAGTAAAGAGGAAATTCCTTAACAGGGTAAATACCTATAGCAAATGTTACTCTTAATGTTGAAAATTCAGAAGAGTTGCTATTAAATCTAGCAACACAACAGACATGCCCCATCACTGATGCCGGACAACAGAGTTCTGAAGGTCCCGGCCAACAAATTAAGAAAAGCAAAGCAAATAGAAGGATAAGGATTAGAAAGGAAGCAATTGGGGTGTCTGGGTGGCTCAGTCGGTTAAGCCTCCGACTTCTGCTCAGGTCATGATCTCACGGTCCATGAGTTCGAACTCCATGTCGGGCTCTGGGCTGACAGCTCAAAGGGTGGAGCCTGCTTCGGATTCTGTGTCTCCGTCTCTCTCTCCCCCTCCCCTGCTCACATTCTGTCTGTCTCTCTCTCTCTCTCAAAAATAAAAAGCATTTTAAAAAATTTAAAAAAAAGGAAGCAGTTACTATCATCATTTGCAGCAGACAAGTTCATCAATAAGGAAAATAGAGATTCAACAAACGATCACAACTAAGAGAAAATATCAAAGTTGTTGAATATCAGATGGGCATTTAAAATGTTCCAGGGGCGCCTGGGTGGCTCAGTCGGTTAAGCATCCAACTTCGGCTGAGGTCACGATCTGCCGGTTCGCGAGTTCGAGCCCCGCATCGGGCTCTGGGCTGACAGCTCAGAGCCTGGAGCCTGTTTCAGCTTCTCTCTCTCTCTCTCTCTCTCTCTCTCTCTCTCTCTCTGCTCCTCCCTGGCTCCCACTGTCTCTTTCTCAAAAATAAATAATTAGAAAGAAATAATCAATTAGAAAATTTAAGGAAGTGTGAAGGTGAACCCTAAGCTTGCAAAGCTGGAGGTAGCCAGGTTGTAGGTATTAATGCAGATAAGCAATCCTGTGGATACTCAGTGTACTAAGTAAGTCATGAATTTGGAGACAATTCCCATTGTCACAGAGGACAACATGAGTGAATCCCAGGGCAACCCTATCTTCAAATGCAGATATCTGATATAACTGTCAAATATGCCAATAGTGGGAAACCAGTTAGTACCTGAAGCCATTACATTTCTTAGTCATATATAACTAAATCACCTGAGGCCACCCCATTTTTTAAAGTTTCAACAAATTTACATCATGCCCATTGTTTACCAGTCCTTGGGAGTCCACCACTGCCTGGTGACTTATCAAGTTCAACCAATGGTGGTCCGTAGGCTGAATCAGAGGTTTTGAGCCCACTAGCAAAGAATCATACCTTTCCAGGAAGGCAGCCTTACCCAGGGCCCAAATCCTTTCCTTTTCCTGAAAGTCAAGAATAAGACGTTCATGGATTCCCTATGTATTGCTTGCGGCAAATTCTTTTGAGATAATTGGACCATTTGGGCCGTATCCCCTCCCCCCAGGAAAAAAAAATCTATATTCATGAAAATCATGTACGTATTTCCAGGGGGTTCACAGGCCTCCTGAAGCTTATTCAAGAGACTGTAGGCCAAGCATCCACGCTCTGTGATATGTGGTCGGTCTCCTCCTAGATGCATCAATGTTGACGACAGTGGTTCAAAATAAGGAAGCCCTTCCCATCGGTTGCCCGGGTTTGTATCTCAGCTTGGTCCTTAAACACCTGTGTGACCTTCATTGCATTACTTAAACTCTCTGGGCCTCAGTGTTACTATTTGCAAGGGGGATCATAGTAATTCCTACTCTATGGGGTAGTTAACGAGGATGAAATAAGAAAAGGCAGGGAAAGGTGTTGGCACACTGCCTGTCACGTAATAAATTATCAACAATAAATCATCAACAATAAATCAGTTATTACTACTTATTTTATTTTATAACTATCCTACAACTGCTTTGTCTTTTATTTTGTTTTAGCTTTTTAAGAGAAATATACGTTATAACCCATACCAGAATTTTTAAAAATGTTTATATTTTTGAAAGAGAGACAAAGTGTGAGCAGGGGAGGGGCAGACAGAGAGACACAGAATCCAAAGCAGGCTCCAGGGTCCGAGCTGTCAGCACAGAGCCCAACGCAGAGCTCGAACTCATGGACTGTGAGATCATGACCTGAGCTGAAGTCGGACGCTTGACCGGCTGAGCCCCCGCAGGAGCCCCTATACCAGAGTGTTTCACCTTGGCACTATTGATATTTGGGGCCAGATAATTCTTTGTCGTGGGGGCTGTCCTGTTCATTGAAGGATATTTAGCAGTATCCCTGGCTCCACCCACTAGATGCCAGAAGCACCTCCACATTGGTGGCAGTCACCTATGTCACTCGGTGGGTAAAATCACCCTTGATGGAGAATCACTGGTCTATGCTGATTAAATGGATATTTTGAGAGGCAAAAGTAACCATCATATTTAAAATGTTACCACTGCTCATAAAAAGACAGTAAGGCTACAAAAGGCGCTCAAAAATGGAGGGAAAAAAGGACTCTGAGTAAGGAAGAGGAAATGATTGTGTGAATGAGGTCGGGGAGTCCCAAGGCTCAGCACAGGCATGTGGGCAAAGGGGATTAATGCGAGGCACAGGGGTTGTGAAAGATGCAGAGGAAAAACAGACTTGGGCAGTGGAATGAATACATTGGAAACTCTTTTGGGGAAAAAAAAATATATAGTTTAGCCTAGAGAATACACAACATGAATAACACCTGGTAGGAGTCAAGAGAAACTGGACAGAAAAAACAGAGAGAGGAAATGAGGAAAATGGCTCTGAGGAGTCCGTGAGAGGCCAGCACCACTGATTCATGATAAGACAGGATCGTTTGATACAGAATGAGAGAGCAGAGCCCAGGGGTAAGAAATCCTTGGAAGAGGACCAAGGCTAATGTTGGGACGAGACCCTGAGTATCAGCCTTTTAAGAGACTACCATGGGGTACTCATTCCTGAGACGAAATTAATATTTCGTGTATACGTGGTCCACATACTGACGTAAAGACGGCTGTTTTACTTTCTGAGTAAATAAGTTTATGGGGGCTCAAAGTTTATGGGCGCTCAGAAAAGGGCAGCTCAGAGAAGTGGGAAGTCAGCCCTGGCCATCCGTAACGGGCAGAGCCTGTGAATAAGACGCATGTCCGGGCTCTTGGGTGGTAGCCGCGAAAACTCAATTGTCGCTTCGGTGTCGATGTTGGTAATGTGAATCTACTGAGCGCTTTCAATCGCTGTTGCATACGTCCAGCTGGATTTTTCACTTGTCTCTTCCCAATTAATCCCCACAACAACCTTTCGAGATAGCAACCGTTATAGTCCCCACTCTACGGTTGAGGAAACCAAGGTTTTGAGGGGTTAAATGCTCTGAGGCTGCACAACTGGGAAGCAAGGATTTCATGTCTAGCAGATAGTCCCCAACATTCTTCTTTTGGTTCCTGTACTGTATTCTCTCTTTTTTTTTTTTTTAGTTTATTTTAGAGAGAAAGTGTGTGTGTAAGTGGGGGAGAGGGGCAAAGGGAGAGAGAGAGGGACAGAGGGACAGAGGGACAGAGAGAGAAAGAATCCCAAGCAGATTCCATGCTCAGCAAAGAGCTCAACTCGGGGCTCCATCCCACAACCCCTGGGATCATGACCTGAGCTGAAATCAAGAATCAGTGCTCAACTGACTAAGCCACCCAGACGCCCTGGTTCCTGTATTGTATATTCTCTGAGCACACGTGAGGAGGGATGGGGTCCTGAACGCACTTCATCCCAATATGTTCAACAGACTAAGGGCTAAACAGACTAAGAACACTCTATGTGGCTCTGCTCTATGGGGAATTTATTTTTATTGCATTGATATTGCACTGGGCTATGAATGGGACCCACACATGTCAGTTGTGTCCCAGAAGGCAATGGGGTGGAGAAAGCGGGGAAAGAATCCAACTAGGAGGAAGACTGCTGATCTGCGTCACCAGCTCACTCCATAATGACGCACACCAACCCACAGAAGAATATTTACTGACTGTGTACTATCCCCTATTCCAGCTATCCCCATGAAGGCTGTTTTCCTTACACTGACATTGCAAAACAATTTCTGGGTCCCTGGGTGGCTCCGTCATTAAGCATCTGACTTCGGCTCCGTTCATGATCTCACAGTTTGTTGAGTTCGAGCCCCGCGTTGGGTGAGAAGCCTTGCTTCTCTCTCTCTCTCTCTCTCTCTCTCGCTCTCTCCCTCTCTCTCTCTCTCTCTGCCCCTTGTCGGATTCTACGCCTCCTCTCTTTATCTCTCTGCCCCTGGCTCACTTGCACCCTCTCAATAAATAAATAAATAAATAAATAAATACCATTTCCAAGTTGGCATCATTATCCCCATTGTTCAAAGTTTAAATCAAAGTAACCTAGCCATCCAGAGGAAGAGAGCTAAGACTCAAACCAAGCTCCATCTGACTCTAGAGTCTCAGGTTTTCTCATCAAAACAAACACATTAAAATCTGGAATCTTATGCTCTGACCTCTTTTCCAGGTCTCCAAATGTTTTGCCATGTGTGACCAATTAGCACAGTTGGCTTCAACACAGTGCTAATGAGGCCAAGGTCAGGGGTAAAATTCCCTCATGGGCTGAAACTCTATACTTCCCAGAGTCACAGGCTATGGCTTGTGCCACAGCTGGTCCCCTCCCAGGAGCATCACACTGGTCCTCAGTGCAGTTGAGAAACCCTCGATGAATCACAGTAACTCCATCCACACGGTTGGATCACTTCAGAACACGTGCCATACTGACAGTGTGACTGTTCACCGAGATAGAGACCGATGTTGTTATGAGTTGCATAAATTAACAACTTTTGCCTACATTCAGTAAAATTTAATTTCACTCTTTACAGATCAAAGGAGCTGTGACTTTACTTTTAAAAACTCATGTACATTAAGAAAGATGCTAAAATTTTGAGATATTGAATGACATGTGCAGTAATTCCTCAATTACTTAAACTCATGAGGAAATGAGTTATTTTGTATATGTAAATTACATTAAGCTAATGGAAGTGTCTCTTTAGTACCAAGACATTTTCATGTTACAAATTTTGATGGAAATCTTTCTAAATGGAATTCATATCTTCCTGCCTTCTCAAATTGGAGAGATAGAACATAATTTATCCTAGATATCTGTTATTTACAAGAAATACAATTTAAACAAAGTGATTCTTTCTAATTAAAAAATGAAGGGATGGGAAAACATATACCAACCAGGAAAATCAAAGTTAACACCAGACAAGGTGGAATTTAAGGTTAAAGTAAGAACAGGTTCAGAGGAATATAATGTGATAGAAGATGTTTTTCCAAAGAAAATGCAATAATCAAAAACCTATGTGCACCAAATAATACAACATCTTCACTGAGTCCCAGCTTTCTGTGCCTTCTTGCCATTCCTTAAATAAAGCCAAAGTGGTCTCTGACTCAGAGCCTTTGTGGCTTTGTGGCCAAAGTAAATTCTTGCCTGGAACTGCATGGCTACCTTATTGTGTTCTCTGCCCAAATATCACCCACCTACTGAGGACTGACCACTTCCCCCGATTTGTCATCCATGATCCTAAGATTTAGAGTTGGTCAATAGCTGATCCCCTATGTATATGAGGTTATACTCCTGTGAGAAAAATTCAAGATACCCCAAGCCCTGAATCTACCTATGCTCAATTGCATTACATCCCTAAGAAATGTCTACTCATCTCAGAGTCTTCTAAGCGAACCTACTCTTCGTTCCCAGCCAAGACTTCAGATCTAAAACCCCAAAGAAGGAAAAAGCCCACAGACTCTCCCTTGACCCTCTTCTCAGTAGCCAATCCTGCCCAAGTTCTTATCACCCTAAGGATGAGAAAGGTCACAGAAAAGAATGAATGCAGTGAAAAAAATCATAATACTCGCTGTATTACTTTCCTGTGGCACTTGTAACAAATCGCCACAAACTTGATGGCTTAAGACAACAGAACCTGATTCTCCTACAGTTCCAGAGGCCAAAAATGTGAAATCGAGGTGTCAGCAGGGCCATGGTGGCCCTAGGTGACAGTCCTCCAGAGGCCCTAAGTGACAGCCTGTTCCTTTACCTCTCACAGCACCTTCTGGCTGCCAGCAATTCCATAGGTTGTAACTACACAACCTCAATCTCTGCCTCCATCTTCATGGTGTGTGTGTGTGTGTGTGTGTGTGTGTGTGTGTGTGTGTGTAATTCCCTCCATCCCTCTCTTCCAAGGACACTTGTGAGAGCCCACAAGTGAATAACCCAGAATGATCTCACCTCAAGACCCTCAACTGAATCACATCTGCAAAGACCCTTTTTTCCAAATAAGGTCATGTTTACGGGTTCCAGGAATTTGAACTTGATCCTTTGGTGCCCCCATTCAGTTCACTACACCTTCTAAGTCCAGGTGCATATTTGCATGGATTTTTCTCCTTGAACTCTACTGTCTTCTAGGTTTTCCAATGGTAGGACGCTCCTCTATAAATGGTAGTCATTCTCAAGTCCATCCATGCATGATAACCATGTGGTATTCCAGGCAAGAGAAGTAATGGAAGGAAGTTAATAAAAGATAAAATGAGGATCCCAAAAGAGTAAGCCCTGGAAGGAGAAACAATAGTTAAAAAGTCTTTTTTCATCACTTGCTCTTCCCCCAAGAAAACTCCAGTCTCGCCACACCAGAGCCTTGTCTGATAGGAGAGATACGAGATATGAGAAAACATCCCCTTCAGGATTGATCCAACAGGGCACTACCTCAAATCTTCTAATGAAGTCTGGTGTCCTATTCAGTGGAGCCTGAATGCAGCCTCGGGATCCTGCTCAACACTAAGCTCTGAGGGCTGCCCCATCCATCAAAACTGTCACATGCAATGAAATGCCTTTGCCACAGCCATTTTGGAAATTATCGTCTGTGACTGCCCACATCCCTGATACACCCTTTATTAATTCACTCGTTCGGCAGATACTTATAAACCACCAACTATGGGTAAGTATTACGTAAGTGCTAAGGACACAATGATGGGCAGAACCGGGCTTAGTCCCTGCCCTCATGGACTTATCATCTAGCAGGGAAGAGACATTCATTAAAAAGTAGCAAATGTCAATTTTAAGATGGCAACCATGACAATCGCTCCGAACGGACCCTCTGTAGTAAGAACGGGGGATTTGAACCACTCGGGAAGTCAAGAGAAGAGTTGTGTAGGAAGTGATAGTGTGCAGAGGACTACAGAATGGACAGGAATGCACCAGGTGGAAGTGACAGAGGTAGAGGTAGTGCAAAGATCCTACTGCAGGAGGAAGCCCAGAGAGAGAGAGAGAGAGAGAGAGAGAGAGAGAGAGAGAGAGTGATAGCACAGTGGGAGACCCAAGATGAAGCCGGAGAGAGAAGTCTTCTTAGCCATTTGTAAAGTCGTTCAGTTGTTTGGTTTATAACCTTCAGAGCACTGAGGAGCCACCCAAGGATTTGCATAGGGACCTGGCATGATTAGATCTGTATTTCACAAAGATCACCCTGGACTCTCTGTAGAGAGTGGTTTCAAAGGGAGCCAGGGGTAAAACGAATGGGCCTCTGGAGGTTCTCAGAGTTCAAGATGTCGGTCATGGTACCTTGAACCAGACAAATGGAGGCGGTAGAGAGGGAAACAAATGGATGTCGAAGATATTCAAAACCTAAAAAAGGCAGGATGCCATGAACCCGGGAAAGGGGTGGCCAAAAGATACGTACCAAGGATGAGCCCTAGACTTGCAGGTTTTCAAATAGGTTATTTCCCTTCCTCGAGAGAAAACACGGACAGAACTCTATGTTGGGGGAATGGGGAAGGGGGCACCGTGTTATGAGACCGACTTTGGACATACTGGGTTTGGAGATGTCTCTGACATTCCACGTACCTCAAAGCTGAGGTCAAGGTGATTGAATGTGAATCTAGCACTCAAAGGGGCTCACAGGATAGGTCTAGTCTAGAGCTATCAGTGCACGAGTCATCTGGGCATGGGAAGGTCCTGCCTACATGGGGCCTGAAGTTTATACAATTTGGAGACGCTAACCACGAACAACAACGCAAGAATGTAAAATCAGGCACAGAAGTGAATATTTATGAAATAAGAAACCACAAATTTTCAAAAGCTAAAAATACCACATGCCTCACAAGATCCAGAAAAAAAAAACCACAACAGTTCTTATTAATTCACTGCCTGATATACCTCTATAATACATCTCTTTTCCACATTTTAGACTGCATACCACCGTTTGATAGCCTTTTTTATGACAATAATTTTTCAATATCTTCCATTAAAAAGTCACGTAATTCAGACCTATCTCTAGCGGTTAATTGAAATTGGTTGCATATTATTAGATAATTGGGACACACAACACATGTGACCCCACATATAAGATGCACTTGCCTTCTTACTACTGGTACAGGTTTATGCCTTACAATTCAAGAACTCTTGGTAAGTTTTATCTGACATCGCTTTTTAAAAACAATAAAAATCTACGGTGCTTTTAAAATTGTATACAATGTACTATCAAGTTTATTTCGGGCAGGAAAGAAATTCTGCTTGGTCATGGCATCATGACAACGAAATTAATCCTCTGCTTCAATTTATACATTTAATGACTGCAGAAATTTCACACGACTGGTTTCTGGCTCCATATGTCTTAAACCTGTATCTTCTCCACTACCCACATACATCAAGTGCTGGGTGCCTAGGAAATACTCGTATCTCTATAGAACCTCTAGCCCATACCTTTGTGTCTCCGTCCTGGGGAAGATGGCAAAGTGGGCATTAGGAATATTCTGGAAGCCATCCCAGAATGTTGAGCTACGAGCAGTACAGTGAGTAGCAACTTAACTATACAGATGGTGACCTAGAACCACACACGCAGATTCCACTAAACCCAGATTAAATGAATTCCCAGATCTTTCCCTTAGCCAAATCCAAAACCTGCCAGTAGCCGCCTACAGGTGCAAATTGGACAAAAATACATGGTGAGTGTATTGCTAGGGTACCTCTGAGAGGCTTTAGGTCTATCGGCATCACAGAAAATGCATCTCCCTTTCTAGGTTTGTGTGAGATACCTCTAGAGGAGGGCGTTTCTGCTTGGGTACTATTGACATTTGGGGCTGGGTAATTCTTTGCTGGGGGGTGGGGTGGTTCTGTGCACTGTAGGGTGTTTAGCAGTATCGCTGGCCTCTACCTCCCTGGTAGCACCCTACCTTCACCCCACTTGGGATACCCAAAATGTCTCCAGATATTGCAAAATACACCCTGAGGGGCAACACTGCCCCCTGTTGAAAAGCACTGGTCTAGAGAAAAGAGTTCAAGAGAGAGAGGAATTCATTTCTTTAGTGGACGTTTGCTAGATACCTGCTACACTTAAAGCCCCATGGGAAGTCGCTTTGCATAAGCCCATGATGCAGGTGGAAAGGCAGATAACGAACAATGCATTTGGGTAGAATGCGGGAAGTGCCACGTAGGGAAGATCTTAAGGACCGGCAATCAAGACAAAGCTCCTCCCTACTTCTCAAGCCTAGTTGGGGGGGGGGGGATCACGAGGATTATAAAAGATGAGATTATCCTGAAGCTCTTCCGCCAAAGCAATTCTTTACGTTGGCATGATAGAAGCTGAACGTCTATGGGGAATTACAGGAAACACTTCAATTAGCCATGACAGTCACTATTTACAAATCTTGGTCAAGAATCATTGCGAAGGTGTGTTAATCATAATCAGGTGGGGGAATCCACCTGCTTTTCTTATATTCTGGCAGTTATTTTCCTTATACTATGCCAGCCACACTCATATTTGAAGTCTACAGATATCATAGATTGAGTCACTCCTAGGAGATGTTGACAATTTTATTCATAGAAGATTTGCCACGAGGGTTTATCCCAGCTGAATGGAGGGGGTGGTGGGGAGAGGCTAAATCAATAAGAATTTAGCTTGTGAACTGCACTACATATAAATTAAAAAAGAATACTCACCTCGTTTGACACAAATCATTTCTCTAGAACTCTTGAGATAACCCTGGTATTGTTCTTACCCTATTGTCTCTTCCCCCCCAATCAATTACAAAACCTATTGACAACAAAATAAAAGAACTCCAGGGAACATCAGAAATCAGCACCTGCTTCACTCAGGGCGTCATCTCACTATCCAAGGTATTTGTTCATGGAAAGCCCCGGAACAGACAATATGTCCCTTTGCTGAGCTGTTTGCGTTTCTATAAAATTAGTAATTGGAGAGGGAATGTCACTAATTCCCATTTCTCTGTTTGAAAGTTACTGCAGACTCCTTTATCAAATTGAACGCTATGTAACTGTGCTCGGCAGAAATGAGCTAACCCACTAGCTCTCCTTTGATTGCATATAATCACAGGAGCCCCTTAAAAGCGCGTTCCTTTAATCTGTTACTTTATCATCAGTCTTTATTTTGCTGATCTTACTTGAATGTGGCCATTCAACCCTCTTCTAGAGGGTGCTCCGTGGCCCTCACATGGATTAATGAATCCATTATTGCAATAATTTCCACTTATATAGTGCTTGATCATTAAAAATCCATTTTGATATTGGCAAGAAGGAATTCCACATCGTGGGTTCAAGGTGGTGTTTCCCCAAAATTTACTAGAAAAATAATACATGCTATTGCACCGAACCCATAATTCCAGGATCTCAAAGGCTGAGGTCAAATTTATTTAAATTTTTTAAAATCAGGAAAATAATAATGCAAATGTCTGGTGGGAGCAAAACTCATTGAGGAGGGTGTGGAGCAAGGACATTTCAGAGATCCCAGCTAACAGCCAGGTCTCTGGGGCTGAGAAGCCTGGGCTGGGACCGGCTCCTCTTACCCACAAGGCTCAGAGCCCTTGTCTACGAAATGGGACTAATCCCATCCACAGTGTTGGAGTGAGGAATAAAGTAGATAATTTGTGCAGAGACTTCAAAGCCGTGACTGATACACAACCACACTGGAAACTTCAGGTCAAGGAAAAAGTTATTAGTTTGCCAGGTAACGTCGTGCACACGCACACACGCACACGCACACCTGTGCACACACATGCACATTGTCATTGCCACTGTAACTGAACAGAGAGACTGGTTCTGTACGATAACCAACTCAACAGGCTTTCCCACCCACAAATTGACCGATTATTAATTCGGGGGAAACGTCGCCATCAATCCAGTCAAAACAGGTCCACAGCATTAGCTGGTTGGTTAGTTAACTGACTAGTTATTTAGTTCATTAGCTAATTAATTACTTTGTAGGAGACTTGTTTCTCCGTGTCTTCTGGGTCAGGCTCTAAAAACGTCAGCACTACTGATATTGGGGACCAGATAACTCTTTGCTATGGGGCAGCTCCTGTGAACTGCAAGACGTTAGCAGAATCCCTGGCCTCCTGCTCCATAGTAGCACCCCCCCCCGCCCCATTGTGACAACAAAAAATCTCTCCAGATATTTTCATGTGTCTTCGAGGTTGAGAATCACTGCTCTAGTCCAAACCTCCAAATGGCCTATATTAACATTAATCTGATTGGGCCACCTTGGGGAAAAGGACTTTTAGGAACTCGTGTGGATGGCACATTGAGTAAATTCAGCTGTCAGTCCCTTCAAGGTCACCTGAAGCAAGGATTTGCACAATTCCTCAAGGTCTACGGTCACATTTACGTTCTGCTTCGTTTTGATTTGGTCTGTTGATGGCTACTGGGGACTCAAGGCTTCCCTCCTATATCTGGCCTTCAACAGATCCTAGCATTCTAAAATCCATAATGGCAAATTCCAGTAGTACGTTCACCACTGAGCTCATGAATTTAAGTTTCAGGACCCAGGGCCTACACAGGCCCCTTCTGAGGCCTTTAATTTTGTGTACGTAATTTAATGTTCTCTTCCAAAAGAGAGCCCTCCAAATGGAAGGGTTTAATCCCCATAAAATCTGGCTCTCCCCTTAATGGACACCATACCCCTTCTGTTCTCCACTGTACCCTCGGCACCTCCACAGTATCTGGAATATAATAGAGATACAATGATGTTTGCTGAGTGACTGAGTGACTGACTCAGTGACTGAACGAAGGCAATAGTGATTTACACACTTCAGAAAGCATAAAAGGCCGCAATAAATTCAAGGGCATGATCTATTGTCTGCTGGTTTAGACAGACAGTGAAGGCCACTGGAGTTCAAATGAGAGCTATCACTTCAGCTGTGATGGAAAGGAGATATTACAAGCCAATCATAGACTCACAGAGTTGACGTAATGAACCACAGTAGCTGACCCTACGAGACTGACTCAGAGTTTAGGTTCTGAGCCTCAACCCCACCTCCACTGCTTACCAGGTGGACATCGCCCAGCCACTCTCTCTAAAATGGGCACAAAAATAGTATCTATAGCTTGAGGTGGTTGTGACGATTAGAGATATGCCACCTGCAAAGCATAGGGGGCCAGCATTTGGCAGATTCTCAGTAAATGTTAGCTAATAATGTTACTGATTGGTTCCAATGGGCCGAGCATTGTGCTAAATGTTTTCCAGACCTTGGAGGGGAAAAGTCACGAGGAAAAGTGAGCATTTATTGAGTACCCTTGCTGTTCATCGAGGTTCAAGGCAATTCACTATGTTCTCCATTTAATATTCACTGCAACTCAGTAGGTTAGTGTTATTCCAATTTTGTAAGTGTGAACTCGAACCGAGAGATCTTAGCTATATATAAAGAAGTTAAGCGAGGGAGCTGAGAGGGACCACAAGCTACCAAATGCCAAGACCAATACTTCTGCCAGTTTGATTCCAACCCACCAACTAAGAGCTCGGGGATCAGATGGGAGGGTCCAAATCCTGGATCAGCGCTGCTCAGACCATAGCAACTCATCCAACCTTTAAAATCTCAGTTTCCTTATCTGCAAAACAGAGATGACAATTGTACCTATGTCATTCAGTTATAGAAAAGGCTAAGTGACATGGTGCATGTGAATGACTCAACTCAGTGCCTGGTACATGAAAAATGCACAAATCTTCTATTGCTATTGTCCAAAATTATGAAAAAAGTAAAAAGCGCCATATTTATCCACTTTCAAAATCCCAGTTTTACGTGTGGGATGCTCTAAAGGAGTGTCCTAAGAAGACTTTAAGTTTCAGACTCCAATTATGCCCAAGCAAATAAACTGAAAAAGTCTGGCTCCCTTACACGGAAGTGTCAGCCATGGCTGATCCACCAAGACCAACAGGCTGGAGGCAAAGTGGGGAAAGTCCATGAGGACCAAGATCAGGAGAACATCGAATCCCATCAAGTTTAGAAGCAGATGCCCTGATTCCCATGCTGCTGGGCCACATGACTCAAGGTATTTGAGGAGTAAATTATAGGTCTTGACATAGGTGACCTTCAATCACGTTGAGGACATGTAGCTTCTGGGATAGCAACAGTGGTCTCTAGAAAGATAGCAGCCAAATCTTTAGTTTTGAAAGTTATTAATCTTTACATAAAATTCCTAGTCAGTGGCAGGGGGAATATTAGTATTATTTAATTTCATTCAAATTACACTACAAAAAAACAATTAAGGCGAATAATTATGAAAGTAAGGTCAACTCGATTTTCTATAATAATGTTTTTTGTTACCAGGCTCATTATTGCTAATTCCTTTCATAATCTTTGCCATCTAACCTCATTTGTTTCCTTTATAAGTGGCAAGAAATGCACATCATTGAACGGCAATGAAATCAAGACAGCAGCATGTCACTCGGGTGATTTCTGGAAAAAGTAATTATTGTCTCTAGTTAACCTTTTAGGGAGAAACCCATCCGCATATTCCCAAAGTAGGTGTTAGATTTGTTTCCCTCTTCCAATTTTTTAGTCATACATCCTGGCTTGAGAAGGTAGAGGTTTGCCAAAAGTTGAACTTTTATCCTGCTGTTCTGAATACTTACAAACCAAATGAAAAAGCACTCAAGTAGATTTTAAAAGGGCTTTTAGTGGAACCTAAAACACACACACACACACACACACACACACACACACACCACACATACACACGCACATTTTAATTTTTAAATATGCAAAAATTCATCTTGCTTATTCTACTCTTTAAAAAAAAATCTTTCGTGTTCATTCCCAAGACGCTCATCTTTGAGATCCTCGGGCTTTAACTTGCCCCCCTTACTGTACTTTGAACCTGTAAGGTTTGGCTTTAGGAAGAATCTCAGGATTTTCACCAACAAAGGTCTGATCTACTTTAAACGCCTCATGTCATAGAATTGCCATTCCAGTGCTAGAAACTTCCTCTAACTATGAGGTGGGCAAACTTGTGAATGATCAACAGCCCTGCCATGGTGGTTTGTAAATATTTTGAATATCATTCATTTTGCGGATCACTCAGGAAACATTCAAGAACAAACACACATATTCCCTGTGATCGTAGACCCCATAACATATAATTTTAATAAACATGCAAATAAATAAAAGTGTAATTACCAATCACGGTAAGTGGAGTCAAAGCAACGGACAGGGTCTCACTCAGCTCAGGCTGCTCTCACAAATTACCACAGATGGGGAGGGGGGGCTTAAACGACACATCTTATGTCTCACTGTTCTGGAGACTGAAAGTCTAAGAGCAAGCTGCCAACATGTCAGGTTCTGGTAAGAGCCCTCTTCCTGGATTCAGTTGGCCTCTTTCTTGCTGTTCCCTCACAGGGTGGAGAGAAGAGGGGGGGGGGGGTCTGGTTTCTTCCCCCTCTTCTCAAGGCACTAATCCTATCATAGGGGCTGAGCTAAACCTAATCACCTCCTAAGGGCCTCATCTCCAAAGATCATCACGTTAGGGATTAAAGCTTCAGCGTATGAATTTGAGGGGAACACAAACATTCAGACCACAGCAGACAGGTTAAAGGAATAGAGAAAAAGTGAGGCATTTAGAGGCCAGTCAGCAGCCACCGTATTCTCTTGGTCCACTCATAATGCCACCTGAAGCCTGGTGGGCAATTCCCTCACATACCAGGTAGAGGACTTCCTACCTCTAGCACCTGCCTCTCTTTGTCGTAGGGCTTCCTCCAGTGTGGCCTCATGCTCAGCGCCGTGGCAGCAGAGGCCAGAAGTGCTACATAATTAACACCTCCAGGAGTGACCCTCGGCAGAGGAGGAATGCACCAGTGGATAACTATCCTGGCCCCCAGGCCCCATTATGGGGACAACTTTAAGGAGGTCCTACACAGTCTCCCAGAGACTCCCCAGCAGATTGACTTGCCTATAGTAGTAAATTTCTCATTAATATCACCTGTAATCGACTCCCCCCCTTTCCTTATTCCTTTCCTGGGACTGATTCCTGGAGTCCCCTCCCAAAGAAACTACTCAGGTCTGCCTTTGGGGAACCTATGCTTTGATGAGGATCTCCTGCAAGAAGGTAAGCTTCCTTCTCCTTCCTGGTCCATGAGGGAGGAGAAGCAGCCCTCCCTGTGAGCATCTGGGGGGAAAGTATTTCATGGAGGAGGAAGCAGCCACACAAGCAAAGGCCGGGAGGTTGGAAGGAGCTGTTTCACGCGAGCACCTGAAAGAGGCCAACAGGGTAGAATTACAGTGGACAGGGGCTGAAGCCCAGGCAGAGACTAGATCAAGCAGAACCTGGTGAGCCAGAAGGAGTTAGGATTGTGCTCTTCCGTAAAAAAAAAAAAAAAAAAAAAAAAAAAAAAAAAAAAAAAAAAAAAAAAGTTTATTTATTTATTTTGACAGAGAGAGAGAGAGAGAGAGAGCACAAGTGAGGAATGGGCAGAGAGGGAGAGGAGACAGAGAATCCCAAGCAGGCTCCATGCTGTCAGTGCAGATCCCGATGCGGGACTAGAACTCCCAAACCGTGAGATCATGCCCTACGCCAAAATCGAGTCTGCCACTTAACCGACTGAGCCGGCCAGGCACCCCAGGGTTGTGTTCTAAATATGCCTCCATTTGGCAAGGGAGAAACTGAAGGTTAGGCACATTATGACAAAAAAGTGAATGGCGAATGTATGTTTGAGCGAGAATCTGAACACAGGGAGATTTGAATGCAGAGCCGACATTTTCAACCACTTTTGTGCTAAATCTGATGCTAAAACAGTTTCAACCAGTGGGTGCCTCTTGATTTACACCTCGCTGACTACCCTTTCTCTTTTCACACCTTCCTGGCCACGGTCTCTGCTTAGTCCCACTACCAATATGACAGATAATGAACTCCGTTTCGCATACCAGCTAGAAGAGCGGGACACCTGCATTCCTAGTCAGTTTCTGGCAAATCCTTTTGCAACATCAAGATATATGGACTCCGTAAATTTTCAGAGACATATTAACGTTCACCTCCATAATGCCTTAATTGTACAGAAACCATTAGACAAGAGTGTTAAGGTGACAAAAGGACCCATGCAAATGGTAAAGAAAGAGAGCAAGATGCCTAAATTAAAAGGGGTGAAGGGTCCAGGACAGTCTTTCATGGCGGAAAAGATTCATGGAGATTCGCTGTCTTAACAAGAATGGACTGCCTCATAAATTATCTCCATATGATGCCAGTAAGTCAAGGGGAACTTTTTTAAAGTAGGAATTTGCGAAAGGTTAAATTAAAATGAAGGCTGAACAATTATTTTTGTCCCTCCTGCCTGGCAGGGCTTCTGCTAATGTTTGTGTACAGAAGTGATAACGGCAGGGTACTTCAAAGCCTTTTCAGGGAAAATCATATCATTGGTGAGAAAGGATTTGATTTTGTAAAAAGCTTATATTGTAAGTGATATTGAAAATAAAGAGACAAGATTGCATGAGCTAAGTGCTTTATTTTTGTTGGTGCTGGTGGGGTTCCACAGAGCCTCATCGTGCCTGTAATTGGGGTTTTAAAAGTGGGAACAGAGAAGTAAGTGTTTTCCATTGTCTTTGAAGATGGCGGTCCTGACCCAACAGTGGAGGGCCAGGCACTTTAAATGTCGTTTCCCGACAATGAGAGCTATTGGCTCCAAAGGCTCCACGATTCTCTTGGCAAGGCCACAGCATGTGATCAGGGAGGGGCCGCGCTGGTGGACTTTGTCTTCCTGGTTTTCTTGATCCACTCCCCAGAGATGCTTTGACCTTGCGGAGAGCAAGGAGTTGAATAAACCGAGAAAAATAACAACTTCTACCCTAGTAGACTGTAGGCCTCACGTGAGCAGGAGGCATATATCCAATTCATTTCTTATCCTGAGGGCCTGGCTCAGGGCCCATGGCAAATAGGAGTTGCATTCACTTCAAGTAACACGAAACCCCACTGTCACTTGAATATGGGAAGTAATTTTCCCATACAGCTAGAAATCTAGAGGGGGGTCACTTTTGGAGTCATTAGTGTCCTCTGTGACAGCATGCAAGAACCCAAGCTACTTTAACATTGCTTTCACATGAGCTAGGTCTACGGGATAGCTTCCTTAAGGTTTTAAGAGGTCTCCTAATTATATATATTTTCCAAGCGCAAGAACAGCTTCTCTGGAAGCTTCCTAGAGACTTCACACTCCATTGCCCAAAATGTTGCGTACGTCACAACATTTAAGTCGCATAGCAAAACGGACAGGGCTGACATGACAATCAGGATCTGCCCCTGGGTTAGGAGATACCGCAGCCTTCTCTCAAACGCATGGCCCTTTAAAGGGGGTGGAGCTTTGGACAAAGTCAGTGACTCTGTGAGGAAGAAGAAACAGACGGTGGGGGTAGATATTGGCAATTGACAGTCTCTGCTAAAATAAAAAGTTTCAGTAAATACCTATGAAAGAAAGCACTGAAGGAGCAGCTGAGTCTCTCTCCTGTCATTCATTATTTTCTTCCTTGGGGCGTGGATTCTGTTGTTTCCAGGGAGTGTTAGCTCTTTTTGCCTTTCCAGAGTTTACTCTCCCTTTGCCTTACAAGAGCGTTCGTTTCCCTGTCCCCTCAAAGATCCACAGACTCCATCATCAGTCCATATGGTTTGATTGGCGCTAACCTCTTCCCAGATGCATAGAGACACGTGTCCCAAATCCGTCCTGTCAGTATCTTCCATTCCTGTTGCCATGCTGGTTGGTTCACATGAAAAATCCAACCACTGAGAGTTAATTCAAAGGAACTATGGAGAAGGTGAATGTCTCTTCCTGCTAGAGGGACATAGGAGTTTGGAGCTTCCATCACGTAATCCTGGACGGTATTTGTCTACGCTGCAGTGACACACACACAGAGTGAATCCAACACAGAGGAAAGCAAAACCAGGAAATGGGGACGGACTAAATTTTGATGAGACAACTTAGACTCTGGATCTAGGCACACACGAGTGAGCTAAGTAAATTCGTACTTCTGAACTTTTCGGTCAAATAACCTAGCGCATTCCTTCTTGGGCAGTTTGAATTGAATTTCTGTTGCTCGTAACCAAAGGCGTCCTGTCTACAATATTCCTTTATCCCTACTATGTTATGAATTTCCTAAGAATTTAGGCTCTGACATGTTCATCTCGTAATTTCTATAGTCCTGTACCATAGGACTCCATAGTCCATACCTAGAAGAGCGTTCCCGATGTTTTTTGATCATATGAGATATGACATCATATGAGTTTATGGCTCACTAAGGCCTTCACCGACATTTAAAAACGGTCATATACGATGGGAAAACATGTGATCTATTTCCTAAGACAAATTTTCATCCGCACGGGGACCTGTGGTAACTGCCCAGGGAAATCCACAGACCGGACCCCTCCATGTTATCAGAAGTGCCAGGCTAGGCGTGGAGAAAATCAGGCTTACGCCCTAAAAAATTAAAAAGAGGCATGACTCAATCATTCTGTCAAGGCTACTGAATGCCTCCTCTCAGGGATCCCTTTCAAAGAAGGAGAAAGTAATAGAAAATATCCATTAAAAGCCAGAGGACGTAGAACTGACAGACACACTCAGGTGAATGTTAAAGTTTTGTTAATGAGGAATCAATTCGAGGGGCAAGACTTTAGGTGTTGAGGACAGAGCCTCCGAGAACCACTGCCGTAACTACTTTTTAATAATTCCTACTGTTTGTTCTGCGAAAACACAGCCTAATAATACAAATATATCCCAGGGTAACAAGACCTCTCCAAGATACAGAAACCTAGAGATAAGGTCCCAATATGTTCACTTTGTACAAATTGCCCGTCTGCCCTGCCCCCGGTGTCCTAACTCTTCGAAGTTTATTTGTGGGGGGGAGGTGTCGCCGTTGCTCCCCTCACCCCATGTCGCTGTCACCGCACAGAAGCTGAGATTTGGACCCAGGGAAATTCTCTTATCGGTGCCACCCCCTCGTCACGTGATCGGCTCAGCTTCGCTCCTACAAGAGGGAAGCTCAGGACATTTGCTCAGTGGCCCAGAGAAGGGATTCTCTCGCCCTCACTGGATATGAATAAGGAAGCAGGCAGTGTCAGTTTCCAAGGGCAACCTTGAAGGAATCCAGGTTCAGGAGAAAGCCAACCTAGGTAGGAGGGTAGAATGAAGACACTCTCAAAGAAAAGAAACTGCAGTTCTGAATTCGCTCGGCCTGAAGCCTGCACTACCTCCAAATTTTTTCAACTATGTGAGTCAATAAATTCTCTTTTTGTTTAAGCCAGAGGTCAGCAAACTACTGACTGTGGGTCAGATTCAGCCGTCTACACGTGTTTGCATGGCCAGGGAAGAATGGTTTTTACAAATGAATATTTGTGATCACTTTCATGATTGTGAACACACTAACTTTGAATCCCAATTAAAGAAAACGTTATCCCCTGCAAAGTAAGAATTCTTTTTCTCTCATGAATAGGCCCGTTTTACAAAACCTTGAACTTGAGCATTATTACTGTATTTTCAATTTCATCAAGAAAAATTTCGTGGAAATTTGTTTTCTCTATTGCTACCTCAGTACCCACATACTGTCCTCTATTTTGCCTCTTGGCCCATGAAGCCTAAAATATTTGGTCCGTGTCCCTTTATAGAAACAGTGTGCTGACCTCTAAGCCATTACATTTTGGGTTGTTTTTTTTTTTTGTTGTTTTTGTTTTTTGTTTTTTTTTTTTTTTTGCAATGTGCAAATAAAGCCACAGTAAGTGGCACACTATTGTTTTATGGGCAGAAATGAAATGTGACCATATTAGCTTCTGAAGTTTTCTGTTACGTGAAAACTCAATCAGAAGAGCCAAATCGAGGGGCCAAAAAGCCTCCACCCCAGTCCCTCCCAGCTCTCCTCATCCTGCAATATGTAAACATTGCCTTCTTCTAGAATATTTTTTTTTCAATTTTTTTAATGTTTATTTTTGAGAGAGAGAGACAGAGTACGAGCGGGGTAGGGGGAGAGAGACAGAGAGGAAGACACAGAACCGAAGCAGGCTCCAGGCTCTGAGCTGTCAGCACCAACCCGTGCTCGAACCCACCAACCCGTGCGATCATGACCTGAGCCAAAGTCGGACGCCCAACCGACTGAGCCACCCAGGTGCCCCTTCTAGAATATTTTCTATCCTTTGAACCCTGATCATGTGCCCCTCTGTCATCTCCCATAATTCTACCGGGAAACAAACCAAAAACTGCAGATGAGATGATTAATACATTTTAAAATAATTAGTTCATGGTTCCTAGGAACTTCACTCCCTTTCTGCATCTCAGCGTCCCCAATAATAGTAAAACATTCATGACATAGTTTACTTGAAATGAGCTGGAACGAGATTATTTTTTCTTGGAAGATAGCACTTGTTCTCAGAGGAAGGCAGTACTACTCAGAAGGTGTGGGTGTGGATTTCTACAGCGCTGATTTGTTGGTAAAAGAACATTAGTTTTTCTTGGAGAACAACCACACCCTGTCTTCTCTCCCTCCTAGCCACAGACTGGGTGCAGCCTTCCTCATGGCGGTGGGGCCCAAGAGTAGCCAGATACAGGGGTCTGGGCACAGCGACTGGTTCAAAGATGGGCACATGACCCAGACAGAGCCAATCATAGCGCACCTTAGGACTGGAGTCCAAGCTGAGCACATGACCCAGCCAGAGCCAATCAGATCGCATCTTAGAATTTGATCTGGAGTCCAAGATGGGCACATGACCCATCCACAGCCAATCAGATCTCGTCTCAGGACTTTGCCGGAGTTCTCCGAAAGGAGTCGCTCCCTTTCCCTCCGGCATTAAACCTGTGGCTACCTCAAAGCTCCCCTTCCGGAGAAAGAAGTCAATGCGGAGGAGAGCAAGGGCAGAGAGAAGGAAAGAGAGAAATCAAGGGCTGGTAACATCGTTTAAAGAAGTGGGTCCAATGGTGCCTGAAGTTGGAGCTATTAGCCTGGACTGTTCAATTACATGAGCCGATAAATTCTTTTTCTGCTTGAGCCAGTTTAAGTTGGGGTTTCTGTCACTTGCAATGGAAATAGACAACCACTCTCTAGTGCGGTGGCTGTCTTGGGTTGGGTTCTCCCAAAACGAAGCCCTAAGACAAAGACAGGAGTGCAGGGACCTCCTTCTGGACCTGCTCCCAGGAAGACCCGGTAGTCGGCGAGGAATGAAGACGGGAGGGAAGGCCGCTGGACTGTGTGCCATCACGCGTGCTGACCCCGAGGGCGACTGGGGCCCAGTCCTGCCGGGGAACTAAGAGACGGGGAGGAAGAAGCAAGGAAGCTGGAGTATTTATCCCCCGACTCACATCCATCGCTGGCTGAGAGGCTGTTTTTAGGGGCATGAATGAAGGCCTCCTCCGTTTCCAGCCGGCCTCTTGCCTGAGAAGGCTCTCCGGAGAGGAGTTGACAGAATTCTGGGGCCCGTACCAGAATGCTGACAGGTGAGGGGAAGTGAGCAAGGCTCTCATCGGCTCCGGCTCCCCGTGTCCCACACCATGCCACAGTAATGACAGAGCTGCTTTGGGGACGATCAGCGATCAGCGCAGAGTAGGAGTTCCGCCCACCTCTGTCATGTTAACTCCGGCTGCAAAAATGCCGCGCAGCCTCAAAGCGCGGAGACTTTGATCAACAAGGAAATATTCTCCCGGGCCTCGGCGGGCTGACGGGGGGTGGCTGCAGTCGTGCGGCGGGTCCTCGGAGCAGCTGGGGGAGGGACCCCCGTGTGAACCCCAGGGTGAAGGGGCAGCAGCCACCCTGAGGAGGCTCTCCGCACAGCCGCGTGACCCCCCTCCGTTTTGGAGTCAGGAACTGCTTGCAACGTGAGGGTGCATGAAATATATCCCCCGGAAAGGTAATGGCACATGTGCTAAACTCTAAATCAGCCATCAACGACTACGATCGTAGTATCGTCTACGGATTATAAAAACGATGGCTTTGAAGAATGCCTTCGCCTTGCCAGAATTATGATTTGTTATTCATCTTGTGGATTTTTAAACAGCACCTTGTACTTAGTATTCAAATTAATGACTCCAATGTATTTGCCTGGATTTAAAAAAAAGGCGGGGGAGTGGGGGGGGGGACCATTTTGCACAATACACATAATAGTTACATTTCTATGATAAACTTACTTGGTAAAAGCTTTCTCCGTTTTATCATGGAGACAAGTAGATATCAGTAAATCAGACTCGAAAGCCAGAATGGTGGAGGGGGAGAGAGGCTTGCACACCAGGGTATGAGGCAAGCCTTCAGTTCACTAAGGACAGTGGCAGGAAACACGAAGGAGGGAAAGACTAAACCAATACGGAGGAACATAAGAATGTCCCCCCCCCCCAAATCACCTCCAGTCAGCAACTCTTGGCAGTCTCCTGCTCTGATTCATTAAGAACGTGGACGGCCAAAAACCATGTGATGAAGTACAGCGTCACTAGTGGAAAGGGCAAAAACTTCTAACCTAGTTTAGGCTTAAATTCTGGCTCTGTCGCTTCTCAGCTGTGCAGCCCGAAAAAAAGACAACTGAAATTTCCTATACCTCAACTGCATCACCAGCAAAATGGGAGAGACCGTCAGCGGGCACAAATAGGGTCCTACCTCATAAAGTTGTGACGTTAGAAAAAAAGATCACACGCGCGTCCTTCATCCCAAATACCAGTGAATAGACCCGTGATGGTGTCTGAAAATGTTTTCATGGGCCCACCATTGAACAAGAAGAATCCTGTTTCATGGGTTGAACTGTGTCCCCCCAGAAGATTACATTGTGGCTGTACTCACAGCTGTCTATGAATGTGACCTTATCCGGAAATGAGGACTTTGCAGATATAATCAAGTTAAGATGAGGTCACTAGGGCGAGCCCTAATCCACTATGATGGCATCACCGGAAGAGGAGAATACTGTGCGAAGACAGAGGCGGAAAGAGAAGGGCCATGTGATGATCTGTATAAAGTCGGAGAAAGAGACTGGAGCCAGGCAGCTGTGAACCAAGGCTCAATGACCACCGCCGGGAAGAGGCAAGGAACGATTCTGTCCAGAGTTTCAGAGGGCCCCCGGCACTGCCCCCTTGATTTCACTCTTCTGGCCTCCAGAACTGTGAGTCAATACAGTTGTGTTGTTTTAAGCCACTCGGTTTGTGTTACCGTGTTATGGCAAACCTAGACAATGAATATATGTGATAACAGTGCATTTTTAGTTAAACAAAATTAAAAGAATGGCCCTTTCTAAATGGTTATTTTATTCCATTATTCTCAGGGGAGCAAAGAGTGTGGAGACAGGCAGCTCCGGGCTGATGTGGCCTCTCCCTCTGTGCCCCGTCTCCCCTCAGTAGCCTGATGTTGGTCCTTGTCTGCTCCTCCTGCAGGCCATGAGTTTGCAAAATAGGCAGGAAAAAAGGAGGGGGGGCAGATTGCGGAGAGGCTCAGATAGCCACCTCTTTCTAAACTTTTAATACCTTAAACTAATGAGGTTTAGAGACAAATTGAAAAGCTATTGCAGAGAATTCCCATATACCTTGCATCCAGTTTTCTCTCTTATTAACATCTCACATTTGTATGTTACATTTGTTATGATTAATAAAGCAATATTGCTGTGTTATTGTAGACTAAAGTCTGTACTTAATTCACATTTTCTTATTTTTTATCTCACGTCCTCTGTGTGTTCCAAGGTCCCGTCTAGGATACCACATTACAGTTAGTTATAATGTCTCCTTCGGAGCTTCCTGGCTGTGACGGTTTCTCAGACTTCCATTGTTTTTGATGACCTTGACAATACTGAGGACTATGGGTCAGCTATTTTGTAGGACGCGTCTCTATTTTTAGTTTTAAGGTAAAATGTACATTACATAAAATGAACCATTGTGAAGTGTTCAGTTTAGGGGCATTTAGCACATTCACAAATTTGTGCAACCATCACATCTGTCTACTCCAAAAATTCTCACCATCCCCAAAGGACACCCATACCCATTAGCAAGTCATTTCCCGGTGCCCCCCGCCCCCAGCCTCTGAAAACCTCTAATCTCCCTTCTGCCTCTATGGATTTGCCTCTTCTGGGTATTTCATATAAATAGAAGCATGCAAAATGTGACCCATCATGTCTGGCTTCTTTCAGTTAGCATAGTATTTTCACGGTTCAACCAGATCATGGCCAGTGTCAGAACTTCATTCTTTTTTATGGTTGCATAATACTCCTTGGTATGGATATGACATATTTTCCTTATTTATTCATCTGTCAATAACCATTTGGGTGTTTTCCACCTTTGGATTATTGTGAATAACGCTGCTATGAATACACAAGTATTTGTTTGAATACCTGTTTCCAATTTTTTATTTATTTATTTGTTTGCATTTATACCTATGGGTGGAATTGCTGGGTCATATGATCCTATCCTCAGCATTCTGGGTACCTGCCAAACTGTTTTTACAAAGCAGCTACACTATCTTACAGCATTGCTTTAAATTAATAGGCTTTATTTTTTCTTAGGCCAGTCCTAGGTTTATAGAAAGATGGAAAAGTACAGAGAATTCTCACATTCTCATCTTTCTGTGCATATAATTTCCCTACTATCTACATCTTGAATTAGGGTGGTACATTTGCAGAATGACTTTTTCCCCTGTACCCTTCTCAGAATTTTGTTTTTTCAGAATGGCTTTTTTCTTAATGTTTTATTTTTGGGGGAGAGAGAGAGAGAGAGAGAGAGAGAGAGAGAGAGAGAAAAGGGCAGGGGCAGAGAGAGAGGGAGACAGAATCTGAAGCAGGGTCCAGGCTGTGGGCTGACAGCAGAGAGCCCGATGCGGGGATGTGGGGCTCGAACTCGTGAACCATGAGATCGTGACCTGAGCCGAAGTCGGTCGCTTAACCGACTGAGCCACCCAGGTGCCCCTGGGAATGGCTCTTTTAAGTGAGGCATTTTTCCTATTTTTAAATGAAATTACCATGATGTTGGATGATAGGTGTGTGTGTGTGTGTGTGTGTGTGTGTGTGTGTGTGTATGCACACGCGATCTTACGTGACAACCCAATTGAGTACACTGTTTTTGTTCTAATAGTATATGGAAAAAATAGTAACTGAGACACCGGGGAACCACTGGCAAAGAGAAAACACGCAAATCCAAGCCTGACACGCAGTACTGTCAATGGTGATGCCGGGTTCCCTGGCGATCCAGGCGTGGTCAGACTCCAGGGGGCCGCGTTTGGTTACTTGCCGCGTTTCTACGAACTTCGGGCCAGACGGGAAACTGTACATCCTCCAGCCGCGGCCCCTCTCTTCTTCTGAGGTCAGCCGCCCACGCTGGTGTTCCTGCTGTATCTCCAGGATCCCTCCTTCCCGTCACTTTCTCTTGCTCGGGGCACGTGTTTGCGTCAAAGGCAACAGGGAGTTTTGAGATTCAGCAGCCCCGAGTCTGGCGCACTTCAGGGAAAGTCAATCAAGGCTTATCTCTCCCGCAGGGAAGGAGAAAGCCCCATATTTTAAAATGTGCTGTCTCCACCTCGCCAGAATGTTCAGAGGACTTAAGAAACGGATGGCTGCAGAGAAGCCGGATGACCTCTTGGAATTTGTTTGCACTTTCTAGAGGGATGAAAGCGCTTAATGCTGGTACAAACGCATTCCCATTTTTCACTGAAACTCTTGGCATGCAACATTTTTGTAACCCGAATCCTTTAGTGCCGGGGGTTCGTTAGATCTTTCCCCTCCTTCTTCAAGTTCAGGGACCAGAATGATGGTCCAACCAATTCTTCACTGAGCTTCGAGAAGCATAAACTTTTGTGTTCCGGTAACCGCTTTTTTACACTATGGCCTTAGTCCTTCCACAAATGAATCCCTGCATATTATTAGACAGTGAAAACAGAAAAGTATATTAGGTGGCACGTGGCTGGATTTATTTTCTCTCAGAAAGACCCTTCATCACAACCTAAGCTGTTTCGTTATTAGTTTTTTAACTTTGCTTATTATGTCTGGTTCAGTGTAATCCCCGTGAAGTCTCAATAGCCGTTTTCATTTTGGAAATATCTTTCAGCCGTTTAGTTCATGCAATCTAAATGTCCAAGCAGGCTGAGCTTCTTGTTCAGATAAAGCCAGTGGAAATGTAAGAGGCTGAAACTACAGAAATAAACTTCCTCCCTTTCACTTTACCTGCCTCTCCTAACGTTTTCCTTCGTGCCCGCCACACAGTGTCATTGTTTGAAAATTTAGACAAGGCTGCAATCAACCAGGACAGGCCATTTCTCCCGTTTTTTTTTTTGTTTGTTTGTTTGTTTTTTTAACATTTATTTATTTTTGAGACAGAGAGAGAGAGCATGAGCAGAGGAGGGGCAGAGAGAGGAGACACAGAATCCCAAGCAGGCTCCAGGCTCCGAGCTGTCAGCACAGGGTCCGACGCAGGGCTCGAACTCACGACCTATGAGATCATGACCTTAACCGACTGAGCCACCCAGGTGCCCCGTTCAAAAGTGTCCTCAGTTTGAGACTGAAGGCCATTTGCAGGTTCTAGAAGGACTGGTTCTGAGGAACAGAAAGTTCAGTTTATTGCCATAGGCACTGGAACTGGTCTCACTGCAGAGGTTTTCGTAATGATTACTGTTAATACCATCACAATTTGCCCAGTGGCACCCGAATAATAGAAAGACGTTTCTATGCATCTTCCTCAATTCCTAAAGTTCAATTAGAAAACACAGGGGTGCCTGGGTGGCTCAGTCGGTTGAGTGTCCGGCTTCGGCTCAGGTCATGATCTTGTGGCTCATGAGTTCAAACCCCACATCGGGCTCTCTGCTGTCAGCCGCTGTCAGTGTGGAGGACCCGCTTCGGACCCTCTGTCCCCATCACCCCCTCTGCCCCTCCTCAACTCACGCTTTCTCTAAAATATATATATATAATTTAAAAACAGAAAATACAATCCCCAGATGAATCAAGCTTAAAATACCTTTGTCCTTCAATGATGTAGAAATCACTTTTAAACCTGATTTCTTTCCAAGTTTGGTTAACAGAACTTTACCAATCATTGACTATAGGCCAGGAACAGCCAGCTCCTGAGAATACCAAGAAGAAATTCTCCTTGCCTGGTGCAACAGAAAGAGTTGTAGTTTTAAATCTAACATGACCATGAAAGACTTTTAAATGGCTTTTGTGTGAGTTGCTAAAAATAACCAAGAGTAGGCACACCCTTTGATCCTTTTATAAGGTACTGAGCCTATAAAGACATTAAACTTATGTTTGATTTTATATTTCAGTTTATTATAAAGAACACCTGATCTTGGATTTTATTTGACTAAAAAGAACATTATTGGGAAGATCTGAGAGAAGTCTGTATGTTAGCAGTAGTAGGTGAATTTTACTTTTCTAATGATGATTATTATAAGAGAATAAGAGAATGTGGCTTTTTGGAAATACACACTGAAGTATTTAGGGATAAAGGGACATCATCTCTGCACCTTACTACTCAATAGTTCTGGAAAAAATATATATATATTTATATTTATATAAATTTATAACATAAATTTATATATATATTTATAATTTTGTATGATATATGTGCATACACACATATCTAGCTATAATTTGTAGACTGATAATATAGATATATACATAGGCTGTATGTCTACAACATATAAATATAGATTTGGATTCAGGCATAGATGCATATAAAGATATATTAGAGCACATGAAAAGAAAGAAGGAAATATAGTAAAATATTAATATTTGGGGAATCTCAGTAACCTATAACTAGGGATACTTTGCACTATTCTTGCTTCATTTCTTTAAGTCAGAAATCACGTCAGAATAAGTTCTTTACAAAGACACTCAGCCTTACCTAATTCCCTTTTAACTAGCAATACCTATATTCACCATGTACGACCGGTCATATATTCTGGGTGATACTTCTTGGGTATAACTCATGACCATTTAAGCTCCTTTGGCTAAACAATGAGATGGCTCACATTTTTGTTGGGCAAAACTTCCTTTATCTTGCATCTCAGAGCCTACCCGACATTTGGATTGTGGAAGTAAGTGTACGATTCCACAACCTTACTAAAAAAAAAAATCAATGAATTGTACATTTAAATGGGTGAATTCTTTGGTAGGTAAATTTCACCTCAATAAAGCTGTGAAAATTCAAAAGAAGTCCCAAATACCAGGTTACCCAAAAAGGATTATGTTTCTCCAAAGAGAAACCTCTCGTATTTAAGCAGGTAGAAACCAGGATAAACAATTAACAATAACCCCTGTTTGGGGCACCCCACAATAGTTACTCCGTATGCTTTGTTCCAGAGAATCCTCATATCTAACCTGCAAAATCTTAGATGCTACTGTCTCTAGAAAATTTACGGGCAAGAAAGCTGAGACTCTGAGAGGCCAAAAGAGATGCCCAAGTTTACCCAGCAAGACAGTGGCAGGGCTAAGATTCCAATCTGGCAAGGGCTGAGCCATCATTTTATTCTCTCCTTTAAAGACACCTCCTGGGTATGTGCTCTGGACATATTTGTAGCCTCCTCTGATCTACAACGAGGACTTGTACATCACCTCACAACACATCGGTAAATGGGAAAGACATACAAGCACACTCGTTTAATTGACAGAATTTAATCCATCTTATAAAAGGGAACGTATATAATAGCTCTTTCTGATTTAAGAGACAACCAAAAAGCCGCCTGTAGGTTGCGTCTTTGTGAGTTATAAAAACAAAATCCATTTACCTATCTTTGACATTCTAATAAAAAGATAAGATTATGATCCTTGAGAATTATGTAGATGACAAACACACAAAAAAGCTGAAAGACAGGGAAAACGCAATAAATAAAATACCACATTGCCAAAAGCCAGGACGATCAGCATGGCTAACAAGAGGTAAATAAATTATGGTATATCCATAAAATCAAATAGACTGTAGCCTTGAAAAATCATGTTTTCAAAGAATATTTAATGACATAGGAAAATGTTTAGGATATAATTTAGTGAGACAGTCCGGAGAGAAAACTCCACAAAAAAATATAACACCAAATTTGTCAAAAATAATTTCAGTATACACACACACACACACACACACACACACACACACACACATATATACACAAATAAATATGCATATTTATTTGCACTATTTGCATATACGCATGTTATTTGCAAATATGCATATTTATTTCCACAAAAAAATATAACACCAAATTTGTCAAAAATAATTTCGGTATACACACACACACACACACATATATATATACACACAAATATGCATATATGTGTGTGTATATATATATATGTATATATATGTGTATATATGTGTGTATATATATATATATATATATATATATATATATACACACACACACACACACACACACACACACACACACACAAATGACACGTATACAATGTGTCTGTGTGTCCGGAAGAAAAATGTACCAAAAATAATATTCACATTGGCTATCTCTGCATGGTGGGATAATTCATAAATTTTATTTTCTTGCTTACCTTTCTCTATATTTTGCAAGTAAACATGATTTCCTTTTCTAAAAAAATGTTTATTTATTTTTGACAGAGAGAGAGAGAGAGAGAGAGAGAGAGAGAGAGAGAGAGAGAGTAAGTGGAGGAGGGGCAGAGAGAGAGGGAGACCCAGAATCCAAAGCAGGCTCCAGGCTCTGAGCTGTCAGCACAGAGCCCGACGCGGGGCTCGAACCCACAAACCGTGAGATCATGACCTGAGCCGAAGTCAGACACTTAACCGACTGAGCCACCCCAGTGCCCCTGATTTCCTTCAAAAATGAGATAAAACTACATCGAGAGATATTTTTAAGGAAACCATATTCATTAGAAACACAAACTTTTACCTAAAACCTTGCTCTGTAAAGAAGCTATTGCCTAACTGTGATACTGATGGGTGTTATGTGTGACATTTTACGTGGAGAATTGATATCTACCTTCTAGAATGAATTTTTTTCCTCTGTTCCATTTGAAACCAATTTGAGAGGCGCTCCCAGGATGCCACCTCTCCTATCCCAGCAGGATCCTCACTGCCAGCCCCAGATAACTCTGTTCAGATGAAACGGGGACCTTTTTGGTGTCCACTCCCTGACAGCTTTGAAAATCATTTAGCTTCTATCATGATGGATACTCCCTGCCTAAAATGATGGATGGGCAGCATCTGAAAAAGGATGACATAAAATTTGAAAAATGATATGAGTGCTGGTGGACGGACATTTTTTTTTTTTAAAGAAAAGTTGACATAAGTTTGAAATATAGCATGGAGGACCGTTCTCTCATTTTTCTCTCTCGGAAGAAATCAGTAGCTCTTCTTTATCAATACGCTCTTTGGGGAAGAAAACCTATATTCAAGTTAAAATGAATTCTTTTCCCCTCCTTAAAAAGTAAGTGGGTAAGTCTTAGGAGTGAATTCCTTCATTCACTCCCTCAACAATTTATTGAGCGCCTATTGTATGGAGGTTATTGGTTAGAGGCTGGGGATATAAAGATGAATTAGACAGGGGCGCCTGGGTGGCTCAGTCGGTTGAGCGTCCGACTTCAGCTCAGGTCATGATCTCACAGTTTGTGGGTTTAAGCCCTGCATCGGGCTCTGTGCTGACAGCTCAGAGCCTGGAGCCTGCTTTGGATTCTGTGTCTCCCTCTCTCTCTGCCCCTCCTCCACTTACGCTCGAACGGACCGTGAGTTCGAGCCCCGCGTCGGGCTCTGGGCTGATGGCTCAGAGCCTGGAGCCTGCTTCCAGTTCTGTGTCTCCCTCTCTCTCTGACCCTCCCCCGTTCATGCTCTGTCTCTCTCTGTCTCAAAAATAAATAAACGTTAAAAAAAAATTTAAAGATGAATTAGACACAGGCCCTGCCTCCCAGGATCCCAGAGCCCAGCAAAGTGACAGATGGGTAAACAGATCATTATAATCCAAAGTAGTGTGAAGGAGGGTAGAAGATGGCAGAGGCTGGTAGGGGTGGAAGTCGGTCCTGAAGGGCAAAGAAGGGTATCCAAGCAGCCTTCCTTGAGAAGATGACGTATAAAATGAGCCCCTTCCGATGCTTGAATATTTCTAATATTGTCTTGGCTAGATCTTGATCATCTGCTCATGAATCATCGACCTACTGACTCAGAGGCACACTTCTTCTCACGAGCCATTGTACTTCTTCAACAATTCAAGCCCACCTCCCGATGGCGGGTTGGCCTGCGCCCAGAGAATTCCAGTTCCTTCAACAGATTAACTTTCAAATGTTTCATCAACTTCAACAAAGCAAGGATTTGCCCCAAAGGTGAGATAATGTCTCCCCTCTTTCCTCTCTGCCCTCCCCACAATTATATAATGCGCATGGATGTTATCAAGGTATCTATTTTCCCAGTTGGGAGGGACGGGCTCATGCTCATGTTACCTCAGGTGTTAGGGTTTATCGTAAGACTACAAAGGGAATTAAGGAAAACAGGACTCGCCTCACACCCAGGCCCCAAGGACATACAGTGCATCCAACAGGAGCCATGCAGAAGCCATCATGGCCTCTGGGAGCTGGGCCCTCTGAAGCTGGCATTCTCCTGGCTCTACCCTGTGGTCTGACATCGTAATGCCTCGGCTACTGTCACCCTCTACAGACGACTCTGCGCTTTGTACCCTTTGAGTCGCCAACTCCAGGCCCCCAAGCACCATAGTACCCGCCGGCCAGCTCCCTTATCTCTGTGCCCATTTGCTGGCCTAATTCAAGTTCAGAGTACCCCTAGTCTTGCAGCTGGAAGAGCTTAACTAGAAGAACATGCGAACACAATACAACCTATCTTTCTATATTGACGTTTAAAGTATTTTTATTTTATAAAGAATGCGTTTATACACAAAAGACAAAGGTTTTGAAACTCTAACATGCCTATATAGCATGGAGGAAATGTTCTTAGGGAGGTAGCTAACTTTGTTTAAGGAAATGCTCTGATTCAAGGGTGTGAGTGGCCATAGTAGGTCAAACAAAAGACAGAGCTAAAATTTCACGTCTTAGAAAGAAACAGGATGTCCTGGGGCACCTGGGTGTTGAGTGTCCGACTTCAGCTCAGGTCATGATCTCACAGTTGGTGAGTTCGAGCCCCGTGTCGGGCTCTGTGCTGACGGCTCAGAGCCTGGAGCCTGCTTCAGATTCTGTCTCCTTCTCTCTCTGCCCCTCCCCACTTGTGCTCTGTCTCTCCATCTCCCAAATGTAAAAAAATTTTAAAAAGAAAGAAAGAAAGAAACAGGATGTCCTGTAATGAGCAAGACGGCTCCCACTGAACCAAAAATGATCTGACCCCCAGCGTTAGTGCTGCGGTTGAGAAATCATCCTCTGTTATAATGGGCATGACACGATTCATGTTTCGATTTGCCCTACCAGGCTGTGAACTCCCGGAGAGCTGGGGTCATATCTTACGCACCCTTGCACCCCCATTCCTCGGCACAGAGCAGGTCTCAATACACATTTGCACAGAAGAATCACGACACATTAGTGAACAAAGAAGCTCCTGCTGGCTTTCCCCCCGAGGACGCCGCATGGAGTTGCCCAGGGTGCAGCAACTCAACTGAAGGTCAATCCCTGGATTCCAAACATCTGTCCTTGTGACCTCTCGTTGGGGCTCACCCTGAAAGCATCATTGGTTACTCTGACCGTGTTATCCTGATACGCTCCATCCCTCCTAGTTGATGGTCACATGAGCCCCCTGTTGGACCTGTCGTGGCCACCCTGCAACATCACCAGGTTTCTTCCTGAAGTCCCCCACCCAGCCACCACCACAAAGTGAATTTTACCGACTCTACAGAAACCCCAATATCCCAAACTGCCCTCTAAATTTAGTGATGATCTATTATTATTTGATGTCATAAGCAGCAGATAGAAAACCCAGTTGCTTGCCAGATTAAACGATTTGGGATGCCAAGCAAGAAGCCATTGAGAAAGAACAATTTTTTGTTTAATTATACAGGGGAAGAAAGTGAAAGAGAAAAGAAAAAAGGAAAAGAAGTGGAAAGAGGAGGCACAGGGGAGACAACACAGAATCGATCCTTCCAGCTACGATCTCAGCCATGTCCAGTCTTTGGGGTTCCGGGAACAATCCTGGATGGGTCTTTGGACATGTTTGGGTCTCACGATTAAATAGATCTCACTACAACACAGGCACTTACTTCATGGAGGACCAAATGGAGAAACGCGTACAAAATGCTTTGAGGGCACCTAGCACATAATAAATGCCCCAGAGATATTAATCACTGCTGTCCTTCTTACTACCACTTAAGAACAGCCAAGGATTTGTTACTGACATTTTTTTTCCTGACCACAAGATGGAATCTCCATCTTGAGACGATTGAGGAAAATTTTAAAACCCTCCTGGTGCTTCTCTCCCAAAGCAGAAGTGTCCCCCAAGGGTAACGTTTAGAACTGGGGATGGGGTACTCTGATTTGTCACTGTGACGAGGCATCACTTAGCATGAAATACTGGGGGCCTGGGGATGCTAACCATCGTGCCGCGCACAGGACAGTCCCACAGAGAGGAGAACTGGCCTTCTCCACGTGCCAGTCGCGCTCCCACCATGAGAAACCCTGAGCCAAATGTCCCTCAAAACCATCTGAAGTCCGCCATATGCTCTGTGAGCTGCCAGCTTTCCAAACGGTGTCACGTCAAATGTTAGCTGTTGGATGCAGCAGGCTCTCCTGTGGGTGGCAATCCACTTAGCTAGGAATGCCAGGGTGAAAAGAAATTCGCAAGGAGAGGAAGGGGATTGAAAGTGAGTGCAATTAAAAATAGCCTCCCGTTTTTATAGGACCCTGATTGGATTTCTCCCTCGTAGTACAACAGGCACTATAAATGAGGATTGCCAAGGCTGGCCCAAGCTTGGAGACACTCCTGTCTCCCAGTCCATTTTCGGCTTGGTGTAGCACCATTTAGAAATGAAAGCAACAGGATTTATGTCTCATTGCATTCTGTAAAGACAAAAAATAGTTCCCAGCATGAAGAGGCAGAGGGATGCCAAATTTCAGTCTCAAATAAAATTTCGTTCCTTGCTAAAATTCACTGCAAATGGCCATCTATCTTGGAAACTGTAATTTACACTTCACTATGGATGTGACAGAAGAAACCTAAAATGATTTTTGGAAAAGACAGCAGATGAGGGGGCAAAAAAAAAAAAAAAAGAGAGAGAGAGAGAGAGAAACCACACTGATTCTATTTTTCCTCCTGCTTCTTATTTGTCTTCTCTTTTCCTATTTTTTTCTGTAGCCAAAACGCTCAAATATTTCTTTTAAAAAATTGAATGGATCAGAGAAACCATCATCCTAATTTGTCTTATGATCCATTCCTGCCTTTTATTCTCTCTCCATCTGCCTCTCAGTGAAGGGCACTTTTTTTTTTTAATTCCTTTTTTTTTTTTTAAGTTTATTTATTTTGAGAGGGAGAGAGAGAGAGAGAGGACACATGCAGGAGGGAGAGAGAGAGGGAGAGAGAGAATCCCAAGCAGGCTCCACACTGTCAGTGCCGAGCCCGACATGGGGATCAGACTCACGGAACTGTGAGATCATGGCCTGAGCCAAAACCAGGAGCCAGACGCTTCACCGACTGAGCCATCCAGGCGCCCCCAAGGGCAGCATCTTAATCCTACGTGCCAAGGTTTGTGAGAGTTGCTATACTTCAGTCAACTGCTACGTATTAAATTAACATCCATGTTATGCCAACAAGGCGAACGTTCCCGCTAGAACATATTTAACCAGAAACAGAGGATACACAACCATCCTTCCAGGCTTCGCGATCCAGTATAAAGCATGAAGATATACCTACAAGGCCACACATGCCCACTCAACAAAGATCCAGCGTGCTGCTGTGCTGGACCCTAGGCCTATGGAGTCCAAGAGGCATTTTGTCTTGTCTTCATGGAGCCTACAATCTCGATGGCGAAACAGATCGGCACAAAGTGGACAAACCACTGAACAATGTGAGCAGAGAGATGAAGGAGACAGTTGTCGTAACAGAGAATTAAAGAACGACGGGGGATGAATTTATCTGAGGTGCTAACACTGAAGAGCGGATTTGCTACATAAAGAACAAAGGCAGGGGCGCCTGGGTGGCTCAGTCAGTTAGGCGTCCGACTTCAGCTCAGGTCATGATCTCGCGGTTCGCGAGTTCGAGCCCCGCGTCGGGCTCTGTGCTGACAGCTCAGAGCCTGGAGCCTGCTTCGGATCCTGTGTCTCCCTCTCTCTCTGCCCCTCCCCTGCTCGTGCTCTCTCTCTCAAAAATAAACATTAAAAATTAAAAATAAAAAAAAGGAAAGAATAAAAGCAGGTAAGAGTCAGGGCCTGGGAGTTCTAGGCGGACAGGAATGCTGGTCTGAAGGTTCTAAATGAGAAGAGAATTCTCCTGGTTCAGAGGGAGGCCCGTGAGGCAGAGACAAGGGCCTGAGACAAGGTCACGGAGGAGGCAGGAGGCAGACAGAGTGCAATAGGAAGCCAGTGACAGTGACAAGGGGGGCTAAGAGCCCCACAGGGGCGGCGTGTGTTTTATGAAGGCGTCTGCTCCCACGCAGAACGCAGAAGAGAGGGTGTTGGGAGTGTTGGCAGGAACGGGCTCTCCAGCAATCCGGGACAGAGATAACAGCAGCGTGCACTCCCCAGCTCCTAGAAGGTAAAGCGAAGAAGTGTGGGCCCGCAGGAGATGCATTTGCTCCCAGGGAGCAAAGACAGGAGTCGTGTGGCAAGAGGAGCAGTCCAAAGCGGCTCTGGGGTTTCTGGCTCCAGGAAGCACTGGCAAAGCTGAGATCCTGAGGCACAAGTTGGGGAGTTCACACCGGGAAGAGGACAGTGTCGCCAATACTTGGGGGCTGCAGCGGTCAGGCAAGGTCAGGAGATGCATGCGGTGTGGGGAACCCCGTCACGGCGCGTCGGGGGGGCTTCTGAGGTGGGCAGGCAGGACCGGAGGCCGGGACGAGCGCTCACAGGGCACGGAACCGGTCTCCCAAAGGCCGGCCGCCACATTTCAGTCAACGCCACACCTGACAGTTAAGAGCACGGGCCCTGGAGTGAAGTGTGAACTCTGTCGAAGTTCTATCACCTACTGGCTGTGCTGAACCTCTCCGTGCCTCGGTTTCTTTGTCCGCACGATACAGGCGATGACAAACTTGTTATCTGCCACACAGAAAAGCACGGAGGATCATACGTGTGACATGGGCTTAACCTGGTGATTAGCACACAGAAAGAATTCAGTAAACCTCAGTGGCCATTACCAGGCTTTTATTATTTTTACAAATGCCGCCCCTTTCGAAGGGCCAAATCTGGTTTTTCACGGTTGGAATCTGTCAGGGCTTATTCCGAAGAACCTTGAGTATCAGGGACTCACTAATGTTTTACGATATTTTACCTCACTTTATGGTAGTCATTTATGACAAGACCAGTATGACATAAACTGCCATAAAGCAAAGGAGAGCAATCCCACAAATGACTATAAATCAAGGGACGCAACCGAAAGGGGTCATAAAGGAAAGGAAATTGAGGGAAACGGGAGCAAGGAAGAGTGTGAAATTGGGAGCCGGCCGCACAAACTTTGAGAGAGTAGAATTTCAATTGAGAACTAAAAAAAAAAAAAAAAAAAAAAAAAAAAAAAAAAATCGATGGATGTCTTCCGGGGTTGTTTAAATTTCACACACACGTTTCTAGACAAATACGGTGTACTTTCATGGTTTCAAAGAGAAATACATTATTTCGTGTCCTACTCTTACGCATTCTTTATCGAGAATGCTATTTCTAACCCTATCGGTGTGTTTGGGATCCATATTGGACTTCAGAGATTTTTAGAATTCAGAAGGCTAGGAAGTAGTTTTGTAGTTAAGGAACTGTTGATGTCCCCAGATTCTGCGGGAGCCCCACTGGCTAAGAGGGATTTCTTAATAAGTACAACTTTTGCTTTTCCAGGCATGTGTGTGTGTGTGTGTGTGTGTATAGGTTTTTTTTTTTTTTTTTTTTTGGTGGAGCTTACCATAATGAGTGGAGACTCAGAGACAGTATATAGATGCAGCACGCTTAGAATAATTCCACTCCGTGGTGTGCGGATAAACAGGAGGGATGGAAAGATCAGGTAACGCCGTTTTCAACCCTTGTTGAGTAGACTTTGCTCAACTTTTTAAAAAAAATGTTCGATTTATTTTTGAGAGAGCACAAGTGGGGGCAGGGCAGAGGGAGGGGGACAGAGGATCCGAGGCGGGCTCTATGCTGACAGCAGGGAGCCTCATACGGGGCTTGAACGCACAAACCAAGAGATCACGACTTGAGCCGAAGCCGAACACTCAACCTACTGAGCCACCCAGGAGCCCCTGCTTTGTTCAACCTTTAAACAGAATCACAAGACCAAACCAGGGCAACAGGTTTGGACCAACTTCTGATTATATCTTTCCTCACTGTGTGAAGAAAAGTCAAGCAATAAATGGAAACTGGATGGAAAAGCAACATAAACATACAAAATATTACCTCCCATTTTTGTGACAGAAAATACATGTGACCAAGAGCCACCGCCACCCCAAGTAGTGTTTTTGAAAGTACCTGCAGTAAATGATTCAAGTGATCTTGAAATCAAATCTTCTTTCCGATGTGTTGAAGTTTTGCCTCAGTACAAGAATGCCCCACTTTATTTTTGTTATATTAAATATAATTTATTGTCAAATTGGTTTCCATACAACACCCGGTGCTCGTCCCAACTTTAAGTGCCCTCACTTTAAACGTCCTAAAATTGAAGGATCCCTTTGTAACGTAATCACTCCCCTTCCCATCACAGCCCCTCCGCTTTTCAAGGTGCGCTGACCTTCTGGAGCGGGGTCTGTCCTGTGTTCCAGTGTAGACTTAACACACAAATGCCAGGTTCCTCCCAAGAACTACCCCCCTGCCAGTGCGTGGGCTGGCGCACAAGACGAGTTTGTATCAGGAAGTCTAGACGATGCAGCGAATACACAGGGAATTCTGTGCCTGCCTCACAGACGTCAGAAATCCGGAGCAAAGAGGCAATTCTGCCATCAGCTTCCAGCTCTGCATTTGTAGATGCCTCTTTTAAAAGAAGTGGTGGGTTTTTTTTTTTTCCTTTGCTTTTGCCGTCTTTAGGTACTGCCTCTTATATTTTTTATTCTCGTTCTCACATAAGAACTTTCCCATACTGCAGGTCTTGGGGTTTTTTTGTTTGCTCGCTTACTTTATTTGGTTTATTTCTTTGATACCTATTTAGCCACGATAGTCTCCCTTCTCTTTGGTTAAAAAATGGCATCTCTTGGCTCCGATGTGGCCGTCTATCTTAGGGAAATATTTGGACAACTAGGCAAAATTGACTAATAATTACCAAAAAAAAAAAAAAAAAGTGGACATGTACCAAATGTCCACTGAAAGGGAATCTTAATTTAACCATGGTATATCCATTCAGTAGAATATTATGCTAAAGTTTAGAGGATATAAAAGAATGGGGGACTGGATGGCTCAGTTGGTTAAGTGGCCAGCTCTTGATTTCGGCTCAGGTCATGATCTCACAGTGCATGAGTTCAAGCCCTGAATTGGGTTCTGTGCTCACAGCTTGGAGCCAGCTTCAGATCCTCTGTCTCCCTCTCTTTGCCCCTCCCCCACTTGCTTGCTTGCTCTCTCTCTCTGTCTCTCTCTCTCTCAAAAATAAATGTTAAAAAAATGGAAGGCTATAAAAGAATGGCATGCATTGATATTTACATAGAAAGATACATAACCACACATCCATAGCTTGAAAATCTGGTAGTATATATATCAATCTGGGATCAATGGTTATCTCTGAAGGGTAGGCATTTCTTTTTTTTTTTTTAACATTTATTTTTAAGAGAGGGAGAGATAGAGCATGAGCAGGGGAGGGGCAGAGAGAGAGAGAGGGAGACACAGAATGCAAAGCAGGCTCCAGGCTCCGAGCTGTCAGCACAGAGCCTGACGCGGGGCTCGAACACACGAACTGTGAGATCATAACCTGACCCGAGGTCGGATGCTCAACCGACCGAGCCACCCAGGTGCCCCAGAAGGGTGGGCATTTCTGAGAAAAGCTTCATTTTCCATTCTTTATACTCCTTCACACAATGGATATGTATCACGGTTTTTAAAAAATACTGTTATTTTGGAAAATGTGTTGAATAACATCTCAGTTTTATTTGCACACACAAACATGAGCATAGAAAATATTAATGGCAGTTGTCTCTAAGAGGTGACAATATGTGGGATTTTCTTTTCCTGATTTTTTTTTCTATTTTCAAGTTTCCTCCACTGAACATATTATTAATTTGATCATAAGAGGAATTTAAAGTGTTTTAGAAATGCCCTCAACATAAGGCATAAAATAAGTCATGAGAGGTGTGCCCCTGTCCTCCCAGCCCCAGCACATGACCCGGGAAGGGGCCTCTCGCACACTGGAGCAGACATGCGGAACAAAGAGAGCCTAGACGCAATGTGGCCCCAGAAGGAATAAAACAGTGGCTTTATATGTAACAGAATAGCAGTTTCTGGCTCCAGATCCCATGAGGGATTGCCATTTCCAATTACGGGCTCCTTTAGGCTTTCAGGGAAATACCCTCACTGGCATAGGCTTTGGAGAGCTTCTGTTCTAGAAACTGCCTCTAAAAACGCAAGCCGCACAGCCATCTTGTCCATCGCCGGGTCCCCAGTTTCTAGAGCAGTGCCTAATACTTGCTACGCATTTGTCAGATGAGCTAATGAGCTCAAGGGCTAATGCAAATAAAGTGGGGCGGGGCCTTGGGCAGAGAGAGAGAGAGAGAGAGAGAGAGATGGCAGTTTTGAAAAGAAAATCCACCAGATGACAGCATACGAACGGCGGACACGTCTCTCCAATTCGGGTATGTGTGATTGCAGCGCAAAACATTCCCGAAAAGCTGAAATCAATTTTCCAACCTTCGTGACTGACATCACCTAGCCCTACGTGACAGCCTCCCACATGCACGTGGGGGGAGCCGGCGAGGGGACACCTGAAGGAGCTTGCGCTGGCCAACGCCGGGAGGCGGAGAGAGGCCTCGAACCGGGCGTGTGATATCCAAACACACGAGCGCTCCGCGAGCCCATGTATATGCAACGAGGCTGAGAGCCACTTTTTTCAATGAAGTAGGTTGCATTACCCAAGCAGCAGAGCCTCAAATGATTTCTTGAAGGGGCAAGAAAATAGGATGTGCTCCAAGAGTACGGCAGTTGAACCCACTCCAACAGATAAAACCTCCAAAAAAAAAAAAAAAATCTGACTTATCTTTCCTTCTATAGCCTGGTAGGTATGTTAGAGATGATCCAATTTTATGGGGAACAGCCATAATCGAGAGGAAACATAAAGGTAGGAGTCCAGGGCGGAATTCTATCAGTTGCCTTGACAGGCAAGAAAGAAAGAATAGCGGCATGCAACATTATAGAGACTGTTTTACATCTGTTTTGCATAATGCTCTTCCGTCCTTTTGTCCCTGGCCACGAGGATTTTTTTTTTTTTCTCGATCTTTCCAAATAAATTCGAGGGAAGAAAGGCCAGGTGTGGAGAATAAGGAAAACACAACCCCATTCTCTACCTTGTTACTGGGCTCAACCAGTAAGAATCATTTTCTGAGACAGAAGGAGCCTTGATAACCATGATGCGTTCGTGGCTACACTGCCTAAGAAAGTAAATTAACAGAAGGACAGCGGAGGGGAGGAGAAGCTGATATCGGGGTGTTCGAGGCAGCCACCGCGTTCGCATTATTACGCTGTCTTTCTGTATCACTTTTGATTTATCACGTAATTGAAGAACTACAGAAATGTTCGTGGCGGCGGCACAGCTCTAAAGATGACAAAATTGTTTGCTAATTATTGTCTTTAAATTCGGTTAATGATTGAAGTGCTCATTCTCTGGGTTCCTTTCAGGTGGGACCACCGTCGGAGGAGGGCCCCGGGCGAAATGTATTGTCGAGTCAGAAAGGCAAGTTTCATAATTTGGTTGTATTTCCCCCCTTGGTTGACCTTTTAAAGGAAGAGAGAGACGGTAAATTAAAATTCTGTGCACTAGGGCTGGATCGCAAACCTTAAGGTGAGTCACTGCATTTTGTTTTGTATTTAGATGAGAAATGGTTGCTTGTGTTTACACTTTTTTTTCTTTCCAGCGTGCGCTGCTCATTATCTTAAGGGAAAGAATATTGCCATGATTATTAGTAAGGCTGGTGATGAGGTTACTGAACCATTTGGAGTTGACTTTCCTTTTGTAATGCATAATTACAGGGGTTTATTTACAGTCTTTGTGGGGTTTTTTTCCCCTGCTTTTTAATGATTCACATTTTTATTCTTTGTTCTCTCCCCTGTGAAGGGGAGGATTTCTCCTTTTTTAGGATAAATTATTATTTGGAGTGCTACATTATTCCCTGGAATGCTAGAATTAAAGAAAAATTTTCAAAACTAAATAAATAAAGAGCTAACCTCACTACAGTAATGTTCTCAAGATCTGGAAAAAGCAGACCCCAAAAAAAAAAAAAAAACCAAAAACCAAAAACCAAAAAATGCAGGCACAGAGCCATTATTCAACTAACACGTTTCCCACTTGTATGGCAGTCCTGGGGCATATTATGTTGTAAAACATCTTATTCCCCTTCTAATTCCTTAGATTGTTCCAGATGCTCTTTAACCATAAAGAAATGTGATGATAATTTTTTTTAAAGCTGCATCATCTGTTTCTATATCTGACTTCCCTGAGATGTGCCCGTTAGTTTGGGAAGTTCAAATCAGAAGCCAGTTCATGTATATGGTTCATTTGCACATAAATGGGGATGAAAGGGCACAAAGTAAGTGCTTAATGAATTTAACTACTATTTCCTAAAGTTTGCGAATCATGCCTTTGGTGGACAGAAGGTGGGTTGGCATGATTCATACCGAAATTTTTATTTTAATATTTAATGTGTATCAATAAGGATGCCCTTGGCTATGAAAAGTAGAGATTATTTGTGAATAATCATTTTCAGCCAATACAAACTTCAAAATAAAAATCGCCTTAAAACAAGGGTTGGCCAAACTATAGCCCACAAGTCAAATGTGAACCATCGTCTGTTTTTTGTATGGTCTGCAAACCAAGAACAGTTCTGAATATTTGCAAACAATTTGGTGGTGATGCACACTAAAAAAAACTAAAAGAGGAAAAAAAGAATCCCATTCTTCTCGTTAGTAAACCTTTGCTATAAAAAATTATACCCTATTAATTATATTTTGAATTTCATCAACAAATAATTGGTAGAAATTTGTTTTGCCTGTCAATCTATAAGTACCTGTATAATATTCTTGATTTTTGCCTCTCGGCCTATAAAGCCTAAAATATTTACTATCTGGCCCTTCACTACTGTCCCATAGAGCACGAGGCCCAGACATAGAGCAACTCTCCGCCGGTTAAGAGAGTGGTTCTAGACGCACCTGGGTGGCTCAGTTGGTTAAGCATCCAACTTCGGCTCAGGTCATGATCTCGCAGTTCGTGGGTTTGAGCCTCGTGTCGGGCTCTGTGTTGACAGCTCAGAGCCAGGAGCCTGCTTCGGATTCTATGTCTCCCTCTCTCTCTGCACCTCCCTCCTCCTCTCTCTAAGATGAATAAACACACACACACATACAGAGAGAGAGAGAGAGAGAGAGAGAGAGAGAGATTCTATGATTCATCAACACAGATTCTTTCCATGTGTCCACACTGCCATCCATCCTTATAGCGTGAGCTTTACCTACAGGCTAGTTTCTTTCATGGTCATAAGATGAGTTTCTTTAGCTCCAGAGATGTAGAGATATCACCCTCCAAATAAGAAAACCTTTTCCAGAAATATGCCAGTGGACCTCTCCTTACCTCTCATTGGCCAGAACTGGGTCATACGACTGTGCCCAAACCAATCACCGAAGAAGGGAATAAAGTTTTGATGACTGGCTTAGACTAGTTAGGTTCTACCTTCTGGAATTGGAAAGGTGGTCAGCTTTCCTTGAAGCATGCTATTGCATGGAGAGAGGAAGGTTGGATAACCCAACATGCTGGGGTTCTGTTAAAGAGAGGGAAGAGGGGACATGGACAGTGGATAGCAATCTATGTCATGTTTGTGTATTAGGAAAATCTAACATTAGCACGTTGAACCATGCTTTCATAGCTCTTATTACTCAGGATAAGGCTCATTTTACAAAGACTATTTAAATAAAAATATTAAATAGTAGGAAAAGGTCATGGCAAAAATTAGGGTACACAAAAGGTTAAATTACAAAATGACAGAGATTTAGACACTGCTACATGTTGGCCATTGTTTAGGCTATGCTGTGCTCTTTGCTTAGGAACTCCTATTCATTCTCCAAAGCCCGTAGCAACTGTTGGTGCAGGGATCTGAGCTGATCTCCTCCTTTTATGCTCCTGGAGGATTAGTTTCTCCCAGAGCACCGACTTTCTCTTACATCTCTTCTAACAAGGACCAGGTTGTGTTATTTACATACCCACTTCTGACTGGGAATACCCTATGTATCATTTCACCATTCATCGAACATTTGTTGAGTACCATCTACATGACTCACAGACAACATTTTTATGTTCATTTCTAACCCTGGCAACTAAGGCAGGACATATGTGACCTGCTTACGTGTTTGTACAAATGGAGAACTGATCAAATAATTTCATGAATTGACAGTATCTTTGCAAGTTTGACAAAAGGAGAAAATACATTTTGAACACCTTCCACTCTAGCAAACTCTTACTGAATCCAAAGTGAAACCAATCAATCTCATTAAATCTCTGAAATTTGAGTTACTTTTAGAAATAGGCTCAGACTAAAACGTCTCTGGGGCAGGACTGGATTAGTGCATGGATTATGGGAGGTAAGGCCTTTCGCTCCACACCATTAGCTCTTTATCATTTTACTCTAGTTTAGGAGCATCTGTAACTAACTTTCCCTCTTGTAAGGGAGTCCCCTCCAAAAAAACAAACAAACAAACAAACAAACAAACAACAAGAAACAAAACAAACAAACAAAAAAAAACAATAACCAAAAAACTAAAAATGGGCACCTGTCACCGTCTAAGAATAATTTTATTTCTAATTTACTTGAATTAATTTTTTTCATGTTTATTCATTTTTGAGAGAGAGCACATGAGCCAGGTAAGGACAGAAAGAGAGGGGGACAGAGGGCCCAAAGGAGGCTTTGAGCTGTCAGCACAGAGCCCGACAATGGGGCTCGAACTCACAAACTGCGAGATGGTGACCTGAGCTGAAGTTGGACACTCGACTGACTGAGGCACCCGGTTGCCCCTTGAATAAAATTTAAATTTAAAATTTTATCACCTTACTACCTTACTCGGAATGCTTTAATGACATCTCATGCCTCTCAGGATAAAGGAAAAAGCCTTCAGGATGCTTTACAGACCCAGTTAACTTCACCCAGACCTTCCTTTCTTTCCAGTCTCACACTGCTCCCTCTCTTCTCTGTGGCTCTGTCCCAGCCACACTGGTTTGCTTGCTGTATTTCCCACATGAAGCTTCTCCTACCTCAGGACCTTTGCTCATGCTTTCCCTTTGCTCCCAGTGCTCTCCAACTCCAGAGAGGTCTCAGATTATGCGTTACTTCCCCAGGGAAGCCTTCCTGGTCCCTCCAAACTAGACTGGGCTCCCATATCACATGTTCTCATGGTCCTTGGATTTTTTTTTTTTCTGCAAAACAGTTATCTTCTAATTAAATTCATCCCTCGTATACTTATGTGTTTGATTTCTGTTTTCCCCATGAAAAGGCAAGGTCCGTGAGGTTAGGGAACTATGCATCATAAACTGCTGTATCTGCACTTGGATTAGGGTCTGGCACATAGGAGGTCTTCAACGAAGATTGGTCGAATAAACTAATAAATGAGCCTGTCCTCACAGCAATAAGGTCACTGCCTGGGCCAACTTCTATTGGCCAATCTTCCAGAATCACAGGAATTCCAAAGTCATTTTCTCTTGACAACAAATACTCTTTTCTGCATTCACCCAACCAAGATTTATTGAGTGCCTGCTGGGGGCCGGGATTCTTGCAGTGCGCTGAAGATACAACCATGAACGAAACGACCAAGACCCAGGCCTCACGGAGCTCACGTTCTAGCTGTGAGACCAGAAGTGAACAAGTAAGCATGTAAACCATCACGAAATGTCAAACAGCAACACAGACTACAAAGAAAGCACCTGAATTCTCTTTGAAAATACGCTTTCGTGGTGGTGGTGGTGCCCTTTTCCAAACATTGCCCTTCCGTGCTAGGAAAAAGCACAGTGACCATCAATTTCGCAAGGATCTGAGCACAGCTCACTCTTCACCCCAGCGAGCAAGGGTCTGTTTACGTGAGGATCTCCTTCCCGAGTAGGAAACAGACAGCAAATAATATATTTGAGGGTTAATTTAACTTTTCAAATTACGAATTCATCTAAAGCACCATCCACTGCCAGGCGATAACTCAGGTGTTGCCAGCTTTTAAGTACTGTGGAGACGGGCTGGTGTTCCACTCCTAACACACTTCTTAAAAGATGGCCACCCTGGGGTTTAGATCAAGCCTACATAATCATATATTGAGGCTTGCCTTATTTATTTCCATGTTTCTGAAGCCCCATTAATCATTTTTCTAAGATGGCCGACGTGTTACATAATTAATAAAACACAGGAGCTTAGGAAGAAAGCCCAGAGAGAGAGAGAGAGAGAGAGAGAGAGAGATCCAGCCAAACACTGAGAAACGGAGTCATGTTTTGGTACCCATGAAGAGCTCAGTCTTCAGAAGATCAAGTCTTAACTGCAGAAATAGGAAGCAACCATTTTTCTTTCTTTTTTCTTTTTCAGCCCTCTCTTCCCTTTCTGTGTTTGCCCAACCTAGAGACTGGTCAGTGCTATTTTTTTTTTTAAGTCCAGGAAAAAAAAAAAAAAAAACACTGGGAGGGAGGGATGAGGGACAGTGAATAAAATCATTAATTCAATGTCGCACCGTTTTGCCTCTGGTGATTGCTGTTCCTGTGGGTAATAGTTTGTCTGTGGTTCTGACCCAATTCTTAAACCCCTCTTCTGGTACTCGACCAATTAATCTAATGGTTCATTAATTGCAAACATCTGAAATCATTAGAACCTGATTGAGCACAGAAGCATCAAACCTTCCAAAGCTGTAACTGCTTAACCAGCAAATGGGCTCATTGCAAAGGAATGTCGATGTTTATAGTAGATGTAACCCAAACTCGGGTGTTCATTGACACATTGTTCCATTTGTACACAACCACCCTGGCATCTATCTGTTCAAGAGAGCATGATTTATCCAGTGCTATATCCCGGAACTGACAGGCCAAAGATTAGAGCCTACCCCAGATGAAAGCCGGGGCTGTGTGTATTCCTAAAACAAATATTTAGTATCTGACAAGCTCTGGTTAATATTAATTCGTGATAGAAAGTAGTCAGTTTAAGCTTAGTTCATGCCAGAATCTATTTAGGTTTTGTAAATCATTTTTCAGGATTATAGAGTAGAAAAATCAGACACGCGCACGCACACACACACACACACACACACACACACACAACTGAGACTTCCCTAAAATTAGAAATGTGCTCTGGTCAGAGCTTTCAGGAGACATCCAGCCCAGAGTTACACATGGGCAGCCCACAAGCATAAAATCGTCCTATAAACGTTTCTCTTTGACTAGCAGAGTGCTTTAAAATAATCGTTTTTAACTATTTGCCAAGTCTGAATTTCTGACTTTTCTTGCAGATCTGGCAATACTTGGTCCAGATTCCCACAAGGCGACAGCTAGGGCAGAGCTGAGGCTCTCCCTGTGGAAGACACACACGCTGGCCATTTGGCCAGAGCTCCCCCCACCCCACCCCACCACCTCCCTGCTACTTATACTATTCCACTTACCCCTGCCTATTGCTCAGCTGACACATGAGGACACTGATGTCTAGAAAAGGAGAAGAATAGTCCGAGGACATGCATTTGGTTGGTGTCAAAGCTGGGACGAGAACCCCAGACTCCTGATTCCACTTTATTGCTTATTTAGTAGGAATCACTCAGTGACATTCCACACTGATAGGTGCATGGCTTTCGGAAGAAACACTTAATCCTGGTGTTTAGGGAGATTTCAAAGGTGACAGAGTGTGCCTGGGTCACTAGCATGATCCTGATCGGTCTTCATTATGGCCCACTCACGCTGTTACTTCTAGGAGATCCGAATAAGCGTTGTTTTGCAAAACTGCAACATCCATTAAGACACTCCCATCTTTGCACACAGCTAAATGTGGGTGCGCTGTGACTTTCTGCCTTAGGATACTGACATCCTTCCCTACCTCACGCCAATTCTGTAATAATACACACAGCTACCGTTTATTAGATACGTCCTGTGTTCCAAACTGTGTCTATACCCTTTTCTCCTTAGTTTTCAGAGCAATCCTCAAAGATAAGTTTATTGTTCTCATTTTACAGATGAAAAATCGGGGGCTCAGTTGGACTAAGCAGCCAGGTCAGGATCACACAGCTAGTGAATGACAGAACTGGGATTTGAACCCAGACACGTTAGACTCAAGTCCCTTGCCTCGCTGCTGTATCCCACACTGGCTGGCTGCTGTGAGGTTAAGCTTTTGCCCTCCTGGCATACACAAAAATGATGCTCACGTGTTCTATGTGGCTCAGAGTAAGGAGGCAAACAAATACAGGAAAGACATACAGTCGAGAATGGGTTAAATTTCCTGATAACATCAGTTTAAAAGATGAATTCTTGGCACTTTTTAAAATGTGGGTTGGAAGCATATTTCTCTGTGTGCAACAAAAACATTTAGGCTCCCCTGTCATTTGGGTGAATTTTGTTTGCATGCTCTCTTTGTGGAATACTGATGTTAATTTTTGGTTAAGTTGAATCTTACCAAGTATAAAGCAATTTGATAGAATAAGTAACCTTTCATTAAAGTTCAATACCGTACTTAAGGAAAATGGGACCGTGTGCATTAATTGATAGTTGACAGCTATTATTGCCATGAAAACCTTTTATAGTAAAATTTCTATTTGATGGATTGGAATTTATGAAATTTGCATTTCACTGAGCTGGATTCAACTGGAAAGTACTGGGGATGTATTTCTTCGTCAAACAACATCCCATCTTTACATTTTTATTAAACATTTACTAGTGGATGGAGCCTTAATTTAAAGAGTAGAGCACCGAGTTTATTTAATAACTCAGGTTTATTAGTGCACGAACACAAGAATTTGCACCGTATTTGACTTTGATAAAACATGACTATTTATGAATATATTTATCCATGGAGGCTTAATTAGTATGGTTGAGTTTGGGACAAATTGCTTAATAAGGAATTCTATTTGATTTTACTTTATTTTTATTTTTTTTTAACTCCACAATAAATTACGTGAATCTCACTGGGAAGTTTTCTTCCAGTCAGCAGCTTAGAAGGAAGTAATATGGTCTTGGATTTGGCGGATTTGATTGGAATTAGGAAAACGTGGAATGGAATTCTAATTCTATTCCGATTCTGCCCCACCCTACCTCTTCACAAATCTGAGGATGCTTGAGTGACCATTAAGATTCTTTTGGCACCGTTATGCAAGACTTTCATAGATGAGATGACATTAACATGAAAGCTATTTTTCTCCCATTAATTCTGATCAAAAATATTAACAGGATTTCCCATGGTTCCCTGCAAAGCATTCACGTCAAAGTTGTCCTTGCCGCTTAGGAGATGGAAACGTTGAGGCCAGGAACAGTGAAGTCATTTGAAATTCAACCAATTCAAGAATACGTCGAGATCAGAATTCAGGGTCTACTGCCAAATCGCAGCCACCAGATTCAAAGCTTTCCCCTCAAAAAAATTAAATTAAAATAAAATAAAAGCCTTCCCCTCATGCTGCTCCCTCTACCCAGGATGTAGGTTCCTTCTCCCAGGTAGACCCAGTTCTCTGGTGTTTTTCAGGGTTTAGGTGACGTCCTCAGACACAGAATCCTGGACCACTCTGTGCAGCTAAGGGATCCCTCCTGTATCACTGCAGAGCGTTCATCACAGGTGACAATTACACAGTTACCTGAGTACTTTCTTTGCGATATATCTCCCTCCATTAGATTTTGCATCTCCATGAAGTCAGGGATGTTGTCTAATTTTCCCGCCCCTCTACATGCTCAGTGTGAGGTACAGAGAAGGTTCTCAGTGGATTGTTGAGTGAATGGATAGACAGAGACCCTTAAAACTCAGAACTCAAAATTAATTCCTGCAACCACAAACTCAGTCTTCCGTGAGACCAAGGATTCCTAGGTTGTAGGATAAGGCACGGTTTCTTCCTGTCTTCCCAAAACTGGAAGAGAGAAATTTCAGCCAGCTATGTCTAGGAGCTCCTTCAAAGTCCTTATGGTAGGATACAAGTTAGGAACTTGGGTGACTCTTCTCAGAAGGTTCATTCGACAGCCCCTGATGGGGTCCTGGCCACGCATTCAAACCTACGGGGCCAAAGGAGCCTGGTTTTAAATGCTGTTTCTTTTCCCCCTCAGTGGCACTGCTACCCCAAAACTGATTCAACCGTGCAACTTACTAGACACGACAAAAGATACAGTAACATCCCATAATGTGTCATTTATTCCCAGGAGGACAACTGGATACTACATGAAGAGAACGTGACACATTTTCCTAAGAAAATGGGGCAACTATGTAACTTCCACAAGAACTACTCATTTAAGGGCCAGGAAAGCTGAAGGTCAATTAAATTTCTGTGAGCTACAAATTCCTATATTTTCAGGAAACTTCCTGCTTTTTCTGCTCCCTTTGAATAAAACAGTTGGTGAACTCTTTTGACATCTTTTCAATAGTATTATTAATGTAAAGATATAGTATGTCCCCTTATGAATTGGAAAAAAGAAGAACTTACTAAGATGGACAAAAAAACAAAAACAAAAAAACTACTCTGAGTTCCTGTAGTTCTTACAGATGTAATCTTGTCATCAGGTTAGGGGTCAACACATTTTTCTTTTTAAGAGCCAGATACTAACTATTTTTTAGCCTTTGCAGGCCATTCAGTGTCTGTCACCAGCGCTCTATTCTGCCCTGGTAACACTGAAGGAGGTACAGACAATGCATAAACAAACAGATCCAACTATGTGCTAATAAAGCTTTATTTCTCAAACCAGGTGGCTGGCCCAGGGGCCACAGTTTGCCAACCTCTGTTGTAGGCTACATTTTTGGATAAAGCCATGTTTTCTAGTAAGGAATAGGAACTACAAACGTTAAAAATAAAAATAGCATGTGATCCAACAATTCCTGTTGAGTACTTGCCCAAAGAAAATGAAAACACTAATTCCAAAAGATATATGCACCCCTATATTTATTGTAGCATTATTTACAAAGGTCAAGGTAGGGAGGCAGCCCAAGTATCCATCCATAGATGAATGGATAAAGGAGATGTGGTCTGTATACACAACAGAATATTATTCAGCCGTAAAAAAAAAAAAAGAAGAAGGAAATCTTGCCATTTGCAACCAAATGGATGGGCCTAGAGGGAATTATGCTAAGTAAGATAAGTCAGACAGAGAAAGACAAACACTATATGATTTCACGTACATGTAGAATCTAGAACAAACACACAAAAACTAGAATCTTAAGTATAGAGAATTGGCGGTTGCCAGAAAGGAGGTTGAGGGAGAGGGATGTGTGAAACAGGTAAAGGGGTCGAAGGGTTACAAACTTCAGGTATAAAATAACTAAGTCATGGAGATGAAAAGGACAGCATAAGGAATGGAGTCAACAATATTGCAATCGTGTTCTATGGGGACAGATGGTGACCCCACAAAGCATGGTGAGCACCGAATAATGTACAGAATTGCACAATCACTATGTTGCACGCCTGAAACTAATATAAGGTTGCACGTCAACTACACTTCAATAATCAATTTTAAAAGTAAGCACTCACATCTGGGAAGGTCTAGATTCCCCCCAAATGCTCCGTTCCACTGCTCCCACCCATTGATGGGTGCCTGAAATCACACCTTCAAGGTTTCAACTCTTTTCCTCGTTAATATATGTTAATAGGTATGCACCTGTGAAGGGGAAAGTGTTGTGTAGCCAAATACGGGTTGAGATGCTGGATCAACAAATTTAAGCAGATTTATTTATTGAAGAACTTTTTAGAGCTTTTAATATGCTAATGTGCCTTGAAAAACAAGGGAAAGCAGAGCATAAGCATTTCCTAAATGTATTTGACTACAGAATCCTTTTGTGCAGGCATTTGCAGGACTGTTTTCCACCAAACACATCTTGGGAAATGCTATTTTAAGATAAAGATGCCGCTGGGAAGGAGTAATAAATAATGATAGTTATCATTTATTGAGTCCTTACCGTATATGATTACACATGCATTATTTCATTTAATCAACCACCCTGTGAATTACATCTCCCTTTGTAATTAGGAATATTGACAGGTAAACAGGTTAAGAAATCTACTTTTGGTTATATAACTGTAAGAGGCAGATCCAGGTTTCAAATGTGTGTGTGTGTCTGTCTGACTTTAAAACTCAATCTCTTGGGGCACTTCGGTGGCTCGGTTGGTTGAGTGTCCAACTCTTGATTTTCGTTCAGATCATGATCTCACGGTTCGTGAGTTTGAGCCCTGCATGGGGTTCTATGCTGACAGTGCGGAGACTGCTTGGGATTCTCTCTCTCTCCCTTTTCCTCTCTCTCTGCCCCTTCCCCAATCTCTCTCTCTCTCTCTCTCTCTCTCTCAAAAAAATAAGCTTAAAAAAGGAAAACCTCAAGGCACCTGGGGGGGCTCCATTGGCTAAGCGTTCGACTTGATTTTGGCTCAGGTCATGATCTCATGGTTCGTGAGTTTGAGCCCTGCATTGGGCTCCATGCTGACAGTGCAGAACTTGCTTGGGATTCTCTGTCTCCCTCTCTCTCTGCCCCTCCACGGCTCACTCCCTCTCTCGCTCTCAAAATAAATAAGTAAACATTTTTAATAAACCCAGTGTAAAAAAAAAAATAAACCTCAATCTCATAACCGCTATTAAATCTTAAAGTCAGTAACACTTCAGTTTGAAATAAGTACTTCCCAGAATCAGAGAATTTTATACCAAGGGGGGCCATAAGAGATAGAGTTTAATCCACTTACAGAGAAATGAATTTATTCCCTAAAAGAGAAGATCAAAGCCCAGGAAGAGGACAGGACTGGTCCAAGGACACTTAGTCCTCAAACTGCAGGATTAAACATTAAAAATTAAATATTAATTAAATTACATTAAATTAAAATTAAATTAAATTAAATTAAAAATTAAATATTTTGTTTTTATCTCAGCGCAATTGCTTTCCAAAGAAGCCTTTGCTGAGCTTTGCTCAGTGCAGGAGAGAGAAAGAGGTTGTACGAATCAGGGCCATCTCACTTGCAACCATCAGAAAACTGCTCATATTGATTCAAGCCAAAGAAGAATTTGTTGGCTCACGTAACTAAAAGATAGAGATGTAGCTGTCCTCAGGTAGGAGTTAGCCCAAGAGTTAAACAATTTTACCCAGACCTGACTCTTTCCATATCCCTGGGCTGTCAGCGAGGTTTTCTTCTTCCGACTTTGTGGGATAGCAACATGGCCACTAGCATCAATAAGGTGAGATTCTCCCATGGTCAAAGCCAGCAGTAAAATAAAATTTCTCTCCCTCCAACAATTGAGATGAAAGTTCTGGGGCTGACTCTCATGGGATCAGACTAGGTCATGTGACCACTACTGACCAAAACTGTGGCCAGAGAAATAATAGACACTTGGGGCTCAAACGTAAGAAAACCTTCTGCAATGCCAAATACACCAGCTGCCATACATCAGTTGCATAGAAAAAAGAATAGAAAAAAAAATTTAACTTCTATGAAAATAATGAGTACTAGATATATTAATACTTACCTGGAAGGATTGTGTTAAGGATTTAAAAAGAACCAAAGTATAGTCCGTTAAGCGTCTGACTCTTAATTTCGGCTCAGGTCATGATCTCATGGTTCATGGGATTGAGCCCCATGAATGGCTCTGTGCTGACGGCATGGAGCCTACTTGGGATTCTCTCTCTTCTTCTTTCTCTGCCCCTCCCCCACTTGCACTCACTCTCTCTCTCTCTCTCTCAAAACAAATTAACTTAAAAAAAAAAAAGAAAAAGAAGAAGAAGAAGAAGAAAAGGGGGCAGCTGGTGGCTCAATTGGCTAAGCATCCAAATTTGGCTCAGGTCATGATCTTGCACTTCATGAGTTCAAGCCCCGCGGCCGGCTCCATGCTGACAGCTCAGAACCTGGAGCAGCTTGGGATTCTGGGTCTCCCTCTCTCTCTGCCCCTCCCCCACTCGTGCTGTCTCTCTCTCTCTCTCAAAAATAAACATTAAAAATTTTTTTTAAAAAGAAGAAAAGTATGTAAAGGGTCTACTATGACATCTGACAGATGGTAGGTTGTCAATCAATATCAGTTATTTTCTCTATGACTTTGCTACCATCAGAGATTGAATACAAATAGAATTCTCTTGCTATCCAATTCTGCTGTCATCAAAGTGGCGGGTTGTTCATGGTGCCTCTAAGAACGAAGGGATCCAATAACAGCCAATAGATGTTGTGCCCAACAAGAAAACCGTGACAATGGGTTTGAGTCGGCAACAAGATTATTCTCAGAACTGTTTCATCAAAATAAGAAAGTCTTCCCCTCCTCCCCACCATATATAATAGTTTTCACATGATGGTCATGTCTTCTGGAAATGTCAAGGCTATATACCAACCTGTAAGAGCCCCAAACCCAGACACTAAAGTGAAAGTTCGAGCAAGCTTCTGCAAAATGCCAACAAAATTACTCAGGGAGTAGAAGGAGAAAGGAGAGATCCTAGAGGTACATGAACCCAAATTTACCTGCAGCAATTTCACCTTTTTTTCGGCTAGAAGTTTCTAGAAAATTCAACTAAATCAATAAGTGGCCAAATTAAACCACAACATCATTTAGTAACTGTTATGTCTTAGTGATACCTCTAAATGTGACTTAGAGGCTACACATTTTTCACTACCATCATCACCACTGTTTAGCACGAGCGGGACAGGAACTTCAGCTTCTGGAAGAAGTAACACATTTCCCCTGCTTAATGAAAACGGCTCACCAAAAACCATAAGAAAATCTTGAAGGCCCCTGAGAAAAACATGAGACATCCAAAGGAACAAAGATGAGACCAACTACTAACTTCCCATAAGAAATATGGAAGCCGGAAGATACTGGAATGACATATCCAAAATACAGAGGGAGGCTCAGTTAACCGAGACTTCTACATGCAGGAAATCTAGCTCCCCACTCCTTAGGTGTAGGCTGTGTATAATGACTTATTTCCAAAGTATAAAGTATGGAATCGGAGGGGTATCTTTATAGTGAAGAGCCCTGACAAACACCACCCCAACCAGGTGATCAAGACTGACATCAACAGCTGTCAACCATGAGTATCATATACCCTTGATATATTGTGAAAACTATACTTTGTCACTGTCATCTTTCTCTGAGTAACCCATAATCCCAGTCTTATCATGAGAAAAACACAAGACAGATTCCAGTAAAGGGACATCCTACAAAGTATCTGACCAGTACTCCTCAAAATTTTTAAGGTCATGAAAAATAAGGAAAGTCCAAGAAACTATCACAGCCAAGAAGAGCTTAGCAGACAGGATAACTAAGTGTAATGTGGCATCTTGGATGGGGTCCTGGAACAGAAAAAGAACAACAGATAAAAACAAAGGGAATCTAAATAAACTACGGACTTTAGTTAACAATAAGGTATCAATATTTGTTCACTGACAGTAACGATTATACCATACTAATACGACGGTAATAATAGGATAGGGGTAACTGGGTGTAAGGGATATGAGAACTCTCTGATCTCAATTCTTCTGTAAATCTAAAACTATTTTTAAAAAGCCTATTTTTTAAAGTCTCAAGAAATTTAAGAAATTAAATCCACGCAAAATATGTACTCTGACCGTAACCGAATTAAATCAGAAATCAATAATGAAAACACAACATATCAAAATTGGGGGGATGCCGCTATGGCAGGGCTCAGAGGGAAATCTGTAGTCCTCCCTGCTGACATCAAAAAAGAAGAAAGGTCCAAAATCAGTGACCTAAGTTTTGCCTTAAGGAGCTAGAAAAAGCCGAGCAAATTAAACTCCAAGTAAGTACAAGAAAGAAAAAAATAAAGTACTAGAGAAAAATAGTTGCAAAACATACATCTTGCAAAGGACCCGTGTCCAGAATATGCAAACAATGTCTCAAAAAAAAGAAAACAAACAGGTGAAAGATTTGAGCAGACCCTTCATGAAAACAATACATAGAAATAATCAAGGAATACATGAAAATGTATGTAACATCCTTGGTCATTACCAAAATGCAAATCAAAATCACAAAGAGATAGACACTCCTATAAATCCACCAAAATAACTACAATATAAATGTTTGGCAATACCAAGAATTGGTAAGAATGGAGAGCACCTAGAACCCTCAAATACCACTGGTAGAAAGGTAAAATGATACAGTCACTTTAGAAAACAGACCTATAAGTTTCTCAACAAGTTAAGAATATATACACTTATCACATAATCCAGAAAATCCCCTCTAAGGAAAAATGAAAACATATGGCGATATGATTTACAATAGCCAAAAATTGAGAATAACCCAAATGCACATCAACGGGTGAATGGAAAACCAAAATGTGGTATTATCCACACAGCAGAAAGAATACAATAAAAAAGAATGAACTATTTATTGATACATGCACCTGCTCTGAAAAACAAAAAATCTCGGCACAAGCGATTCAAATTAAAATATACTTAAACAGAAAGGCAATAAATAGTATTGAAAATAAGCACTGACTGCGATCATGTCTGCTTTCAAGGCATGTGATGTAATTCATCCCTAGGAAGGTCCCTTCCCTCTTTTTTTAACCTAGGAAACTTCTTTGGTAGGATACTTTGAGCATAAACCTGGGACCTTTCAGGGCATAGTATGGAAGTCTGGAGTAAACCATAGGAAGGGATAAATATTTTAATATAAAGAAGAAGATGAACAAGGATGACCCTTTGCTGGCAAATCTAGAGTCTGTGAGGTGAGGAGTCTGGAATGAAAAGAAAAGATATAATGTAAAGAAAAGGAGAATGGAAGGAGATTCCAGAAAACACGCGAGGCATTCAGGAGGTGTCAGCCTGCGGGAAATTCCACGCGACAGGAAAAGATCTAAAAATGTCCAGGATAGGGGCACCTGGGTGCCTCCATCAGTTAAGCATCTGACTTCGGTTCAGGTCATGATCTCACAGCTTGTGGGTTCGAGCCCCGCTTTGGGCTCTGTGCTGACAGCTCAGAGCCTGGAGCCTGCTTTGGATTCTGTCTTCCTCTCTCTCTCTCTCTGCCCCTCCCCCACTCACACTCTGTCTCTCTCTGTCTCTCTCTCTCTCTCAAAAAAAAATAAATAAACATTAAAAAAAATTTTTTTAACGTCCAGGATAATGTGAACGTTTTCATTCACCGAATGGTTATTGAGCCCCTGTTCTGTGCCATACTCTGTTCTGGGCACCAGAGACACAACAGTTAAGTCAATAAAAATAACAAATTACCCAAAGTATACACTCAACAGTTTGAGGCCGTTTGCTACCCTGGGTTGTAACTTCCCTTGACTGCCCCCCAAACCAGCAATAAAACTCCGCTACAAACAAAATGTTGCTTGAATGGTGCACTGGGGGAACAAGGGACCACAGATGTTGTCCAATGTGAGTTAAAATACCACCAGTAAGATTAGATGACAATCACAGGAAGGAAGAGCAATGACTAAACACAGGTCGTGTCAGACAAATGGACTGGAGCAAAGGCTGACTCGGGAAGCCTCGGAGATATCAAGAGGTGGTCATAGGGCTGCGGAACAAGTATGGCAGTGTGGGAATATCGAGGGCTACTCACCAATGCATCAGTGCCCCACCTTTCAGGAAAATGGTAGAATTGCCTATTTTCGCCTCCTCCAAGGTCAGCATGGTCCCAACGCTCGCTTTTGCCAATGGAATACGAACGGACGTGGCCTCCGTCCCTTTTCTGGTGATGCCTTTTGAATAATATGAATAAACACCCATGTTCTTTTGTTCCCCTGGCCTCAACCAAAAACCATGCAGGTAATAAAGGCTCTGTCTGGAGGCTCTCTCAGTGAGGAGATTTAAGAACGAGCCCCCAGCTCACTTGAAATAGGCATGAGGCTTGAGCAAGAAATCAACATTTCTTGTTTTTAGGTCACTAACATTTGGGGCTGGTTTATGATCGGAGTGCTACCTTGCTTATTCTAGCTGATACAGGCAGGTCGCCAGTCCTCGTGGCCATGGGAGGAACCATCTGGTAGGGCGCAGGGACGTGAGAGACTTCTGCAGATCTTTTTAAATAACAGAGTCCTCTGAAGGACCTAGAGAGAGGGTGTGCTTTCAGATGCCAGATTGAAACAGATGCGAACAGAAAAGCAGTAAATTCAGCCCTAAGGATTCTAGAAGGTAAGGCAAGCATCCTGACAGGTATACTTGTCTTTTTCTGACAGGAAAAAGTATACACCTTCATTCAGAGACAATACTTTTGATCCCCCTAGAACTAAATTCAAGCTGGATGTGTCCTCTGGGGATTTGTTTAAAGGATGAGCAGCAGCGTGAACATCTCCAGCCACGAGATCGCAGAAAACACTGGCAAACCGGACAGTCCCTTCAGTGACCCCATCGAGACTGAAAAGGGCATAACTTAAAATGGTGAGGCAGGGGAGCCATTTGCTGTGAAAATTTGAGAGAAGCCGGACCGAGCAAGTTACTTGGTCTTAACCCTGACCTAAGTCAAGGTTATCCAAACTGCAGGCATCTGTAAAACACGCCATAAGCTCCCCCACACACACACACCCCTCCCCAAGACCCCCTGCTCTCCATTGAGTTACTTCGCATTTTATTTAAGTTGATTACCATTTATTTACTTAGATTTACTTTTAAAGAAAAAAAAATGTGTTTGAATAGGAGAAATTGAAAATCAGTATCATCAGCCATAAATGGAGATACACTGAAATCCCCCAGGATGATAAGTACCCATGAAAACAAAACAGCGAATACAAGTATTCCGTGTTATCTGGATGCTGTAACTTGCTAAGGTTTCTAAGCCTGAGGCTTGCCTATTGCTAAAAGGGGGGGGATTAAAAACGATAACCTCCACCCGAGTCTTTCTCCTGCATGTACCAGAATGAATGAGAATTATCAAAAGAATAATCTGAATACCAAACAATTCAACGCACTACCTAAAACTGTTTCAAGTACTCTCCGTGGTAGGTGTTCCACAGCCGGGGGAGCACCGATCACGGTGGCCGTGAAGTCGGGCCTCCCAGACAGCGGGGCACAACTGACCAGCAAGCCCAGACCCTGTGCTCTGACCCGCCACCGAGTTCTCACAGAGGCCACGCTTCCCGCAGGCTGCTCCCAGCCGTGACTGAGGCAGCAGGGTACTGAGGCCAGGAGACTGGTCCTCGCCCACCAGGCCGCTGTGGCTCATCAGCCTTGTCGAACGTTCTCAGAACTGCGCTACTCACTAGAAGATTCCGTCCCACCTCTCTTCACCTGAATCAGACCCTTCCCGCAGGCTGGTGGCTCTCCCCGCATCTCTCCAGGACCCTCCTGTTGTCCTCTGTAGGTATTTCCCCCAGTGAGCTCATGTGTGTCCACCCTGCCCCACGTCTGCTTCTCAGAGAACCCAGGCTCGCAGGTTGACATGCCTAACACATCTTTTGGAGACACGACAGCCAGGCAGGAAAGTGCCCCACCGGGTTGTTCTGTCCACGCATCAGAGGTCTGAAATGAATCTCTGATTGGGGGAATCTCTGTCTCATCGTCTCCAAGCCACGCGCCACAGACGGTCTACCATGTTGACGGCGGTGAAATCCACAAGATCTGGGTAGAGGGATTGAGGAAGGCAAAGCCGACACTGTGCGGTAAAAGTTTAAGAGCTGCGTTAGATTCTTCTGCCAAACCCTGGGCAAATGGCTCCTGGGTTCAGAGACTCCTTCCAAACTCCACCTGCTCTGAGACGTCTTCCCCAGGCTGACCAGGGGCCACGGGTCTGCAGGCGTGTGTCAGCACAGGCCCTCCCGAAAACATCCACCACGCTGCCCTGTGACAAGGGTGGAGTCACATCTTCAGAGAATCAGGTTGGAAAATCAGCCTGGAGCAAAGATTATGTAAGGAGAAAATAGCTTTCAAAATCCCTTACGAAGGTCCCATGATACAGAGGGACAGACAGTCTCGCCCAGACCGTCACAGCTAGTTTTTCCTCCCGTGGTGGGAAAAAAACACTGTGCCTTCGGTTAGGCCCCTCATAAAGTAGTTGGCTCGCGTTTAAAGACCACATTGCAAGAAAAACAGAAGCATGTTGGATCTTTAGATGTGAGAAATCGCACTCAACAGGAGATGTTCTCTGAGAGGTACACACAACCCGAGGCTTCCTGAGAAAACCCCAGCTTCCTATTCCCACCTCATATTCCAGCTAGGGTCTGCATTTATGAGTGGAATAACAGCCACTGAAATCATTATTTCTGTCTCTTACTTTTCATACTTCGTGTTCGTTGAATTCCCAAAGGTTGAACTCGGTATCTACTATCCCATCTGTCTCTCTCACTAGAGTCTAGTTGACTGGAAGCTTCCTAGCCTCCACCAACACTGTGCACACAGCTGGTATTAAAAATAGGAGGGCAGCTGCAAAAAGAGAAGGGGGGGAGGCAAACCATAAGAGACTCTTAAATACAGAGAACAAACAGGGTTGATGGGGGGGGGCGGGGGGAGAGGGGAAAGTGGGTGATGGGCATGGAGGAGGGCACCTGTTGGGATGAGCACTGGGTGTTGTATGGAAGCCAATTTGACAATAAATTATATTTTTTAAAAATTCTAAAAATATGAGGGGGAGGGATGCCTGAGTGGCTCGGAGGGTTAAGTCTCCCACTCTTGATATCAGCTCAGGTTGTGATATCTCAAGGTCAGCGGGCTCTGTGCTAACAGCGCGAGCATACTTAGGATTCTCTCTCCCACTCTCTCTTCCCCTCCTCCACTCATGCTGTCTTTGTCTCTCTCTCTCTCTCTCTCTCTCTCTCTGTCTCTCTCTGTCTCTCTCCAAAAAAAATAAACATTTTAAAAAAATAAAAATACGAGGGGGAGAAAGAGGAAAGGAGGGATGGATGCAAAAAATGGACACCAGACAAATGCATTCCTGGAAGTTATCTTAGGTTGGTTGCCCCAGAAAGACAAGGACTGGAGGGTGATCCCAGGATCATGATGAAGGGGAATATGAGGCAGTGAACAAAGGATAGGAGCCCTTCCAGAAAGGATGAATGAATGGGCTGGCGATGCTGTGAGCAACTGGGGTTCATTCCTACTGAGGGCTTTGGGAAGACTTAGGGCACACAACCCAGAAGTCTCCTACGTAAGGGCAAGAAGGCTCAGATATTTATCTACCAACTGCGCCCACAAGCACGGGCTCACATTCCCGTGGTGAGAGTGATCCCTCAGGCTGAGACTTAAAGCTTCTCCGAGGGAGCCACCGGCGTGTAGGAGATGGGAATTCCAAGGGAACAAGGGTGAACACAGGCACCCACTTGTCACAGAGGGAATGACATTCTGCTACTTTTGTTTCAGTCCATGCCCACTCTCTTCCCAATTAAAAAAAAAAAACCTGCTCTAATTTGTCTCCCCAGCGAGCACTATCGATTACAGCAAGGATGCCAGAATTTGAACATCTTGGGATTCTGATATTTTTTTTCCTCCTGCCAAATACTTCTTTGTTGTGATTGCATTTTAACCACGAGCCTATCCATGTCACCTGTGTCTCTCTCATGAGCGATCTCTCTGTAATTTTTTTTTCTTAACGTTTATTTATTTTTGAGACAGAGAGAGACAGAGCATGAACGGGGGAGGGTCAGAGAGACAGGGAGATACAGAATCTGAAACAGGCTCCAGGCTCCGAGCCGTCAGCACAGAGCCTGACGCGGGGCTCGAACTCACGGACCTGAGCCGAAGTCGGACGCTTAACCCGACTGAGCCACCCAGGCGCCCCTCTCTCTGTAATTTTTGTATAAAAGAGTGCCTTGGTTTTAAAGCAATTTTTGAAAAAAAAAAGTCTACTTGTAACATCCTAACTTCATTCATGTTTTAAATGTGCAGAAATGTACGAAATGTATAAATCTGTATAATGTTTCCAGCAACTAGCTGCACAGTATCCTTGACTACTAACATCATTCACATTTAAATGTTTATACGAAGCAGAATTTTTTATTAGTTAAAACAAACCTATAGGGTGAAATTAAGATTTTTACAGTCTTGGAAAGAATTCTCCCTCGTTGTCCATTAAGAAGTTATCAGGATGAAATGTTTGTTAAATTTAAAGGTTAAAATTAAAGATCACAGGATCATGAAGCAAACAGCCTTTCCTTGAAATTTGCACACATGTGCCAACGCTTGACTGGAGAAGTGAGGACCTAAGTTATATAATTCTGATTCGGTGCCCTGGATTGGGGCAACCTGGTCTGAAATTATGAAAACCGGAATGGAGGTTCTTTTTCTACAAACGATGGGATACGAATTTAGAACATCTATGGTCTTGCTGCATTCCGAGGATCAGTATTCCTACCCTGTCCATTGGCCTAAGCCCCAAATAAATTTCTGTCCTGTAAGGCTCAATGCAGATTGCGCCCTGGAACACCAGTTCTCCTCATGGAAATCCCAGTCCGTGTCCGTGTCCGATGAATGTGTTGCAACGGTCAAAAAGGTACACCTTCCTTTAAGCAAAAGCTGTGTACGAATCCCAGATCTGTTTATTCTTGCTGTTGAGAAGGGAATGGTGAGCTCACTCTCCGCGGATCGATGTCTCGACCTTCATCAGCCTTCCATGACTCATCCCTTCAGTCTCTGCCATTGAGCTCCAGATCCCTGCCCTGAACCCTCGCCACTGCCCCCATGAACCCCTCCTTGAATAAATAACACCAATGTTTAAACCTCCCACATGTCTTCGTTATCTTAGGGAGGGCTGTGCTGCATTTTGTGGTAGGGACCAGACTTGCTTCTACTGTGGCCACTCCATAGAAACAGGATGGACGCTCACCTAAAATCTGGTTCAAATGTCAAGACTGACGACACCGCATACATATCAGGTGCGTATGGAAAGGTTTACTACTTGCATAATAAGGCTCTCTGGGTGAGCAGGGGAGGCTTCGGAGCAGGTCCAAAAGGCCTTGCGAGAACAAAGAAAGGAGCGTGACTTGGGGTTTTTATGGTGGTTTAGAGGTGATCTCCACCAGGGTTTCCATGTGTGGTCGAAAATTCCCGCCGGCAACCAAGTAGGAATCGCCTGGGCTTTCTTACCCGCTTGCCCAGATGTGGGGCAGGAGAAAAAGGATACGTGAGTTTGAAAAGTTGTCAGCCGTCCACTATTTACACACATTGTTTCGCTGAATTCTCCTAACCCACCTAAAAGCTGGTGCCTTTGTTCGGGTTCTCCCCGAAGGGGAACTCGAAGGATTTGAAAAGACGGCATTTGTTTGAGAAGTTAGGGCGGGAATATAGCGAAGGCTTGGGAGGGGGACTTGCGGAAGGGAGGAAAGCCATAAAGCGTGCTGTAATAAGCTGGTTGCCACCGGGGGTGTCTGGAGCCGAATCTAACTCAGGATCCACCCCCTCCCCCCCCCCAGAGATGTGTGGGACACAGTGTCGTCCCCCTGGGGGGGAGGGGGGAGGATGTGGGATGTTTATCCATCAATTCCCGCCCCCATGATTTAGAGGTCGCGCCTGGGGGCATCACCTCCAGCACTGCCAGCTGGGCAGAGAGAACTTCCAAGCAGAGATGCCGATGCTTGAAAGAAGAAGCTACCAGAGGGCCTGAGAGTCTCCTCTCAACAGCAAACTGCTTCCAAGGTGAGCCCTGGAGACACCAGGGAGGCAGCTCCTACCTACCCGCAGATAGTCCCCGTTATTATCCTCATGTCACAGAAGAAATGAAAGCTCCGAGAAGATCAATATTCTTTTCCAAGATCACACATAGAATAATTAAAGAGCAGGAGCTAACAGCCAAGACCATCTGACCCCTGAGCCACACTGGCAAGCGAGGCACGGGGACTTAAGAAGCTCTCCCACCTTCGGCGAGTGGCACTGAAACCGAGGCAGCGGGGCAGAGGGGTAACAACATGCGCTCTGAGGCCAGACTGTATCGTTTCAAATCCTAACACTGCCGCGTGGGAGCTTGGTGACCTTGGGCAAGTCTTTTAACCTCTGTGCCTTGGTTTTGCCACCCGCACAATGGGGATAACACCAGCCCGTTCCTCACACGGTTGTTACAGAGACGTTATCTAGCGCCTGGTAAATGCCGTCATTTATTTTACAGGTCTGTCATTTATTTTGGCAGGTTTCCTGCTATCTGGTTTTCGTTCCAAACCTGCAGTTTTAGAAAATAATTCATCTGACCTGGTTGACTTTTTGGAAACCGTTTCATACGTTTCCCTCCCTTTTCTGTGTCCTCTTCTCAAACCTCTCACTATGTTTCCTGCCCTAACAGCAAAAATCAACGATTGCTTTTCAAATCCTTCAAATTCTCCTTTTTAGGGGAACCTAAATGGGTATGAGATAGAAAATTATATTTTTTAATAGTTATGAAAAATTGTTTAAATATTTTTTTAATCTGTAAATAGGCACCATATGTATCTATGGAGGGAGAAGATCAGTCACGTCTAGGTTCTGGTTTACTGTTTATTTCTGACCCCTCTATGCGTTGGATTTACAAGACTCGTCTTTTCTGAGAGTCAACCTTTATATCCGCACCTGCAGGACCCTACCCCAAATACCGCTCCCTCCCAGGCTTTGATTAGGCCATTCATTACGTTCAAGGAGAGCGGGTAAAAAAGACAGGTCACATAAAACCCAGCTTTCCTGGCCATTCACTGTCTGGAGATTGATTCCCTGGCCCCTTTATGTGCACACAGCACCCAAGAAAAAGCCTATCTGGGAGGTGATGAGCAGAGCAAATGTTCTGGCCACATTGCCTCTGGACCATTCTTCATCCCTGTCCACCCTCCTCCCTCTACTGACTCTAGTGACCCTAATAAGAGTCAGTACTTACTGGGAATTTTCATATGCCTGATACTATTCTAAGCACTTTACATGTATTCCCGCATTTAACGCTCACGACACCCTGAGGAGGTAGTTGCTTATCATTATTATTGTATATTTGCAGGAACTAAGACATACCAGGAATTGGGCTGACTGCTATCAAATTTCAGGAACTTCTTTCAATGGTTCCTTCGGCCGTCTGCGTCATGGGTAGCCAACCCAATGAGAACCGACATTTCAAGACCAGGCTTGCAACAGCAAATTTGAGATGTCTCCTGAATTTGCCCCGTCCATTCCTTCACCCACAAAAACTCACTGCAACCCTGATTCAAAGCCGCTTACTTAAACACAACCCCCCCCCAAAAAAAAAAGCTTTGGAAAAGTTCTGTCTGACCCCACAGAGATATCTTTGGATATTCAAGCAAAGAGAAGGAAAGTGAGGCAGAATAATCAAGAAGAAAAAAGCCCTCTAGTCTGCTGGCTAAAACACTCACTCCACAAACTGCTTATCAGGTGCTTTTTTTTTTTTTTTAATCAAGAAAATCTTGAGAGATTTCAGCACAAAAATAAAATTCTTTCGTTGGAGGCTATTTTCATATTCCTTTAACACCGAGTAACACCCTCACCTTGTAGCTTTTGATTTCTTTTTTTAACAGATTCTGCCATAAGTCAGTCCACGATGAGTGTTATCATACTACCCTGCATAAGATACTCTGAGCTGAGTTCAGCATCTTGAGGAATAGAGGTATGCCCCGGAGGAATGCTCTGGATGCTATGGTTAATTAACTAATTTACTCAATCAAGTTTAACAGTGGTTTTAACTTTAATGAGACCATTACATTTTAATATGGAAATAACAGCCTTGTATCCTTAACAATCCCCACAGCCCGAAAGTCCACCTCCCTCTTCCATCCACCTCACACAAGGATTGATGTGGATTCTTGACCCTGAACGCTCAGTGAGTGTAATACCCAGAACTTGTAATGCACGAGTGCGGGGCCCCTTACAGACCCAGCGCGTGTAAATACCGTTCTGCCTCCTGGTGGCCCGATGGACGCTCCGAACGCACCCAGCAGTTGTCAACGGTGAGAGCCAAGCACTGTCGCTTTGGTAAGAGCCAAAGCCCTCTCATGGGCAGAGTCCTTTCTAGATGAACGTGCAGTGGGGGCTTCTGATACTGAAAACTCACGTGAGTGAGGAAGGAAGGCAAGGCCACGTCAGAAGGTCCGAAAGGAGAGAAACAGAAGGAAGCGCCCACGCGGGCAACCCGGGTTTCAATTTCCTCGGGGGGCCCATCCCTTGGGCTGCCGTCCCCAAACTGGGCTGCATTTCATCAGGCTCCTCTACAGACCAGCAAATCGCTAATATAACGGCCTTCCATGCTCTTCCTGAGAACTTTTATTATTCCAGATACAGTACTTTGGAGATTAACTGCGCAAAGTTTTACAAGACCATGAAGGTAATGAATCATGAATCCTGTAAGGGTAAACCCAACACGCAGAAACCAAGTACAGCTGTCTTATATTTGCTCTGTGTGCATTTTGCTACCCGTAATTTTGTCATCAATTTTCATCTTTTGTTTAAACATATTTGTCTTTTGGACAAGATAGGTCATATTTCATAGGTTTGATGAATTTTCTCCTTGGTCCAGTTTTACAGAATTTGCACTTAATTAATTGCCCAACCTTTAATTCGACAGACTGTTTTTAATGGCTATGTAGTTTCAAAAGCATATACACAGTGGAATTTCGAAAAAGTAATTGTTTTTGTGTCACTTCCAAAGAAAGTCGCAATTATTAAAATGTGTAAAGAATTTGTCAAATGTGCAATGGGCAATAATTAGGAAGATATCAAATAAACCTTTAATGGATATTTTTAATTTGGTGTTCAGCAGGAATATTTAAATAATGCAACAAAATATGTCATTTCTCGCCTCAGGACTATAGAAGCCAAATCCCAATGTGAAAATGCACCTTTCAATTGCATAGACTGGGTCGTTCTGGAGGTGACACTCATAAAAGATTTTTCTAGGTCTTAGCAGAGCCGTAAAGCAGGACCCCCTCATCCGGCAGACAGCACAGAATCCAAAAATCTGCCTATCAAAAGCATCATCCAAGCCACAGGGCTCTTCTGTGCCTGGTAAAAAGCAGGCAGAAAAAGAGAAGACAAAGGTCAGCCCTTGTCAATTCTTTATAAATGTGATGGTGCTGGCTTTTCGCAGGGAACTGCTATGTTTCCCTAGCAACTTTGTGTGTGTGCAGATGCGTTTAGTACATTTTTTCCCCTTGTTATTTTCAGACCGTCTTCTTGTACTGCGGATGATTCTGAATGTATTCTCTCGGTTACACGGGCCTTTTTATTGAGGGGATTAAGAGCTGACATTTTGGGGAAGGGAAGTTTGCTGAACTGGGGGCGGTCAAAAGTCATCTGTTCCTTTTCCTTGTTTATTAGGGGCAGGGAAGGGACATGGGGAAATAACGTGCCCCACACTCGGCTCTTGGTTCATTCGTCTGCCTCGTTTATTGGGCGCTTATGCATTACCCAGCACGGTGCTGGGCACACAGCAGGGGTGTGCAAACTTTGTCTGCAAAGCTCCAGACAGGAAATATTTTAGGCTCCGTGGCAGCCAGACCGTCTCTATCACAAGTCCTCACCTCTGTGTCTGTGTGTTGTAGCAGCTGCAGACAATCCATAAATGAATGGGCGTGGCGGGGTGCCAGTAAAGCTTTCCATATGGACACTGAAACCTGAATTTCGCATAATTTTCACAGGTCACGAAACACTATCCTTTTGATGGTTTTTTTTTCCAACCATTTAAAAATATATAAAATGTATTCTTAGCTTCTGGGCCACACAAAACAGGCAGCAGGCCGGATACGGCCCGCGGGCCATGGTTTGCTGACCCCGCGTGCAGAACTGGGGGGGGGGGGTGTGCTCTCACGGGAGTGACAATATGGACACAGGCAGTAGAGAATGTATCAACAAGATGACATCAGGCTCCTGTAAGGGACATGAAGGAATTAAGACCGGAAGATGTACTGAAGAGTGTCTGAGAGGTGGAGGTTACTTGGGATGGGGCCGGCAGGAAGGCCTCGCTGGGACCTAACCAAGCGCCTCGCTCACCTAGGCATCGCTGAGCAAACCGCTAACTCCCTAAGTCAGCTGCACTTGACGTCCATTAATTCATAGACTCACGGTGCAAAGCACAGAAAACAGAAAACAAAGCAACCGACTCACTCGACCCTGTTTTCAAAATTGTGGAAGGTAGGCATATGCTGGCAAGAATAATCAAACCTGTTAACGTTACAGATTTCCAGGGGCTGTGCGGAACACTTAATCCCCAGGCACTAGGAGATAGGAGTTTTAAATGTGCAGCACCCTTTTTCGAAGCAGGGGGGGCGGGGTTCTCTCACTGGAAATAGTGCCATGACCTCAGGTCAGTTGTCGCCTCTTTTCACTACTCATAGAGTTGAAACCATGGCGCCCTCTCGACTTCCAAAAACTTGAAGTGACTGGGCCCCCTTTATCTACATCTTCTTGAACTACGCAAACCTTCTTTTTCAAGGCTGCTAAAATGTTTTTTCAACAGAGACGAATTATCTTCATGAAAGTTCTCCTGGAGAAAACAGAATCATAAAGGGACTTGGCACTCAATTCATCTTTTGGGGACAGGCCAAGGGTGAACAACGTTTCTCCTCGTTTCCTAATTTGCTGGCTAATTTCAGACACAACGCCAAAGGATTTGATGGTAGTTTTTATGTTACTCGAACTGTTTCACAGTAGACCATCCGACAGTTGTGAGACAGGAAGCTGGTGCCAGGGTGGTTATTAGGAGGTGAATTTTTTTTTTAATTTTTTTAAATGCTTTTTATTTATTTTTGAGACAGAGAGAGACAGAGCATGAGCAGGGGAGGGGCAGAGAGAGAGGGAGACACAGAATCCGAAGCAGGCTCCGGGCTCCGAGCGGTCAGCACAGAGCCCGACGCGGGGCTCGGACTCACGGACCTCGAGATCGTGACCTGAGCCGAAGTCAGACGCTCAACCAGCTGAGCCACCCAGGCGCCCCAGGAGGTGAATTTTAACTCCAGCGTTCTCACTTGGAATTGCCTTTTTGGGGCGACAGGGCTTAAAGAGTTATTTGATTGGTTTGGTGGGTTGGTTCCTTGGTTGGTTTTAATTCAGCAACCATCGGTGGTCCTTTTAAAGGGCTTTGCTGTCTCCTACACAGAACTTATATTTCCACTCCTATGCTCTTTTCCAAAATCAACATTACCTGGGTAAGGGTGTGCATGCACACGCACACACACACACACACACACACACACACAAATACACCTGCAGTACACCTGGAGAATCTCCAGATTCTCTTGAGAATCTATGGCCATGAGACTTTCTAGAACCCACTTGGCACTTTCCTCCTTTTCAAAGTATTTCCACTACTGTTAGTGGAAACCATAAGAATTCTTAAGACCTGCATCCTCAGCCTGGCACCTCACTCAAGGTGGGACCTCAGAGGAGTTACTCCATTTTCCTGCTTTAAGATGGATTCACGACCTCCGGTCCCTCCATCTCACAAAGCTGTTGTTAGAATCAAACAAAATGAGGGGCGCCTGGGTGGCTTAGTCGGTTAAGCGTCCGACTTCGGCTCAGGTCACGATCTCGCAGTCCGTGGGTTCGAGCCCCGCGTCGGGCTCTGTGCTGACAGCTCAGAGCCTGGAGCCTGTTTCAGATTCTGTGTCTCCCTCTCTCTGACCCTCCCCCGTTCATGCTCTGTCTCTCTCTGTCTCAGAAATAAAAATAAAAAGTTAAAAAAAAAATTTAAAAAAAAAGAAGAATCAAACAAAATGACCTATGTAAAAACAACAGGAAAACCACAAAATGGTGAAATGTTTGTAGGTATTCTCGTTGCTACCCCTATTGTGATATTAGCAACACTTGAGGCTCCCGTTTGAATGAGACCATGTTTGTGTGTATGTGTGTGTGTGCGCGTGTGTGTGTGTACGTGTTGACCTGTTGCCTTTAACCAAGTTCAAATTCATCTGTAAACCCCCCAAGAATACAGAATTAGGTTTGTCACTTTGTCCCTGTGCTTTATGCAGTACTGTGCACAGAGGAGCCTCCAAAATGGGTTCCTTAACTGAGACACCACTCACAGCCAAAGAACTTTCTCACTCATGAGTACTGTGCATCCCTACGCATAACGCTTGCCACCAGTGAAGGAGGGTGACTCCCCAGATTCCTGCTTTGAAATAGGGCTCCCACAAGGATATCACTCCGAACCCAAGTCAAAGAGACGTTTTGTGAAGTGTGTTGGTGGTCAAACAGCAGGAGGTGGCAGCCTTATGGGACCGCTTTTACACAGTCGTGGGGTGTGGGGTAAGCCACCGGGGCCCAGAACTTCTGCTAAAGGTAAACATCTTCTTTCACTCTGGGGTCTCACAAGTCCACTTGAACAACGATGCTGGCTTCCCATTAGCAACTATTTACACCCCTGCCCAACTATCTCTTCAAAGTCACGTTGGAAGATACTCAGGAAGTGCGTCCTATAAACTAGGGTCCATCAAGTCCATTCAGTGGACTACCACAGGGATCAGCAAACTCCGACCCAGGGGCCAAATCCAGCCCACTGTCTGTTCCCTACAGCCTGCAAGTTAAGGATGGTGGCTATTTTTTCAGTCGTTTTAACTTTATTGACACACAGAATAAGGTTTACGTAGATTCAAAAAGTTAAATAGAATGTTTCATACCCATTAATTTTAGTATTTTTAATACTCGCTAATTTTTTGCGTTGGCTTTATAATTTTCGTAGACAATGTTGAATATTTCAGAAAAAAAAATAATGCTCTGAAAACATAGAATCTAAATTTCCATCCACGTTTCCATGGATTTTTACATTAATTTTTTTTTTCAATTGCAGTATGGTTGACATGCAATGTTACATTAGTTTCAGGTGTACAACGCATCACAAGGGGAGCCGCCATCTGTCCCCATACGACACTGTTACGACACCATTGGCCCTGGTCCCCATAAGCTACCTCTCTTCCCCCTGACTTGTTCTTGCCGTAAGTGGAAGCCTATGCCTCCCATTTTACTTTACCCATCTTGCCCGTCCCCCCCCCAACTCAAGAACCATTGTTATATTTGTCAATGGTTGAAAAAAATCAAAAGAAGAATCCTATTTCGCGACGCACACAAGAAAAACACATGAAATTCAAATTTCAGTGCCCATAAGCAAAGTCTTTTGGGGGACACAGTCATGCTCATCTGATTGTGTGGTCTATGATCCCTTCACTCTACAGCGGCAGAGTTGAGTAGTTGGGAGTTAGTCCTCAAAGCCAAAAATACTTACTATCCGGCCTTTTACAGGAAAAAGTTTGCCAACTTCTGGTCTAGAGCACTACTTTTTAAAAATGACAGAGAAAGGGGGCACCTGGGTAGCTCAGTCGGTTGGGCGGCCGACTTTGGCCTGGGTCATGATCTCAGGGTTCGTGGGTTCGAGCCCCGCATGAGGCTCTGTGCTGCTCAGAGCCTGGAGCCCTGCTTCGGATTCTGCGTCTCCCTCTCTCTCTGCCCCTAGTCTGCTCATTCTCTCTCTCTCTCTCTAAAAAATACACATAAAAAAAATTTTTTTTTAATGACAGAGAAAGGAATTGAAAATACCAGAGTGTATCCCATGTGGGAAGGAGAACTAGCATTCTGTGGAACATTCACTTCAACACAATGTGCGTATATTATGTATGTGCACACATGCTGGGTCACAATGATTGTATCCCTCACTACGAATCACAGTCCAGAAATTTTTTTTCAATGATTCTGGAAGCAGATTATAACCTACCTATGTCTTATGCTTACAACTCAAAGAGGTCTTTGGTACCATTACGTAAGGTAGCTAGATGGTGAGCAGGGAGGAGTAGAAAAGTAAGTCTGACTAGCAAATTCAGGTAGGGGCACCTGGGTGGCTCAGTTGGTTAAGCAGCCAGCTCTTGATTTCAGCTCCAGTCACGATGTCATGCTTGTGAGATTGAGCCCCACACCAGGCTCTATGCTGAGTGTGAAGCCTGCTTAGGACTCTCTTTCTCCCTCTCTCTTTTCCCCTCCCTCACCCATGCATTCGCATTCTCTCTCTCTCTCTCTCTCTCTCTCAAAAATAAATAAAAGTTTAAAAAATTCAGTATTCCACTAGCTATGTCTACACAAAGCATCTCATTTAAGATTCTTTCCCATTAAGGAACAGATGATATTTGCCAAAAAAAGCATTATCAGTGATCTATAGAATATTCTCCCATACACTAGGATGGTTTATCAAAAACTACTTACACAGAATATTGTTATTTTTGTTATTGTTGTTATATTTTGTTATTGTTATTATTGTATATTGTTATGGTTTCTTTAAGCTCGGAGAGGGCTCCATTCCTAAAGTAACTTTCCATCCACCCATCCAACACACAGTCATCAAATCAGAAAGACGAGGAGCAGAGAGATGCAGGTAACCCGCGTAAAACCACCCCAGTCATGATTATACTAAGTTAATAATTATTGTAATAACTAAAATAATATTTATTCAACACGTGCTGTCAGGGATTGTACCAAGACAATTCAGCCCTCGAAACAACTGTATTATATGGGGTAGTTAGCACCCCCATTCTCCAGATAAAGATACTAAGGCGCAGGGAGTTATCCGGCCGCCCAGGAATAACTCGCTAAGGCCGCCCAGGAAGTAAGAAAATGACATGGAATTTGAATTCTGGCAACAGGATCCTCAAACCTGCCCTGTTGACCATTTCATTATGTTTTCGTGCCACTCTTACATCCCATCAATTCATGTCTGCTGGAAAAATAATGAACCAGTTGAGCAATAGAGCCACAGAATGTACATTTTATTATGGAAATTGTTCTATAGAGATAATGCTACAACAATCAAAATAATAAACACCACCGCTGATATTGCCGGGAATGCGACCATATTGGTGCTGAACTATCCCCAAATTTGAATGAGAGAGGCAGAACTCAAATTATCCCTTTTGCCTGGTACGGAGCCCGAACGACATATTTTTCTGAGAAACATTTTGTGCTTCCTAGCCTCCTCATGCCCACATGCTGCCAGGTGAGAGCTATAGCCCTGCTAACGTGATCCATCAGAAAAATCAAGGGGGAAAATAGTCATGATCTGATATACTGGGCACTCTTAAATTACAGCACAGCCACCCCCCGTATAGTGCAGGGGAAGACAGAAATGCGGTGACTAAGCACATGGCAGGCTGTCACGAATGTGAACTGGGGAGCGGGGCGGGTCACTGAATCATGTCCTAACACCTCCGCACATCCATCGAGACACAAGGTAGCCAAGCCGGCTTGCCCGAGATGAAAGCCTGAGTAATCCGGAGGAGGCTGTAATTCTTTATAAAACATACACTAAGTAGTTTTGTTGACGCTTACATGACACTTCCAAGGTGGTTGGGAAACCAGACCATTTGTTACACAGAATCTAGATCAATAGAGTGTGTGGAGGAGGACGAGCAATGCTTAAAAAATAATAATAATGATTTAATTGAACAAGGGTAGAATAATTCCAGGCCTCCAACATCTCCAATTTTATGTTTTAAATTCAAGATCGAAAAGAATGGAAAAAAAAATATCACAGCAATATGGCACGGCACCCAGAACCCAATTCTCTTCGTCGATACCATTTAAAGAAGAAAAGAAGGTATTTTCGTCCCATTAGACAAATATATATATATATATATATATATATATATATATATATATATACACATATATATACATATATAAAATACAGAAATGGTCAACTGCTTTTATCCCTGCTCTTTTCTTTTCTCTTTCTTTGCTTTCCTTTTTTTTTTTTTTTTTTTTTTTAGGGGCTGTCGTCAGCGTCACTCTGACAGAAGCCTGAAAAATTAACACATCACTAGGACTTACCATGTAAGATTTAACTTTTGATAAACAACAAAGTGGGTTACTGCTGTGCTAGCTATTTTTAATCCACCTTGTGAGTGTGCTTTTTTTATTGCTTTATACAGCATATCTGATTCCCTCTAAAGCACCAACTAAAAAATCTATCCAGCTGTCATTTGCTGCCCGGTAACATCTATCATCACACAGCCTGGCAGGTCTAGTCTATGAGGCAGAGGGGAGAGGAGACAGGAGGCAGAGTCAAGGACTGTCACATGGGATGGGAAAAAAAACTTGTCACAATTATTTATGGCTCTTGCTGGGGCACATCATAGGACACATAAGCCCGTTTCAGTTTCAAGCACCCCTGCACGGCTGTTCCCTTGTCGAAGTTGGACGCAGGCAGGTCCGCTTTACACATACAATTTCCTGAACAATGCCAAGCGCTTGGGAAGTGACAGTGACAAATACCGGGGTTGGTGGCTGTAGCTCTGCGGGCTGCTATGAGCACGCGGGTGTCAGTAATCAGGAGAAGTACCACGTGAAGGCCCAGGGCCTCCACTCCCCTAGTCCGCTCTTCCTGGTGAAAGACTTCCTTCCTCCTCATTGCTTTTAACTGCTGGGCACACGTGTTTAGACAAACAGGAAACGGTGCGTTGCAGCCGTATTTTATTATTCGAGGCCGTATTCATCCGAGGGCTTCCATATTCACCTGTTCCTTCCCTGACCCATCCCCACACACCCAGAGGGAGAAACCAATCCCAGGGGTTCATCCCAGACGGTTTCACGTCCGCTAAATACCCAGGCTCCTGAGCAGTTGGTTCAATTAAGGTTCTGCCTCCGGATGTTTTCTCAACGGCAAGGGCTGGATCCGATGGTAATTTTGTCCGGTTCTGTCACCTAAGTCCTGCCGTAAGACCTTTTGGTCTTTGTAGCCTCATTCGGGTCTACCCTTTGGCCCCCTGGAGGGACTCAAAGGCGACTCCATCAACATTCTGTCTACCCAACAGACCCTGGCAAACCTAAAAGCTGAACTTGCAACGTTTAAGATAATTAAACATAAATGGGGGTCCGGTCCAATGAGTGACTCTTACACACTTTATGACTCCAGCACGGCCCGACATTAACCTAGGTGCCCACACAGAGCCCTCGGGCACCTTGGCATCGCCTGCCCGGCCCCTGCTGATGAAAAATGGCAAAGACCCTAATTAAAGATAATAGGGGCAGAATGGCCCTGGCAGCCAAATCAGAAATTAATAGGGGAAGAAGAAAACCTGTGAATAGAAGTATCCAGGAACAGTGGAATTGGTCCAACTATCTGTTCAGAAATTGCTAAACCCAGGTCACCGGAGAACTTCTCGTTCCCTCTCTTACGCCCAGCCCTTCCCACGCTCCCGTTACCCATTCGGCCTCTGATGATAGTTCAGTTGGCAACAACTGTTTCCCTTCCTTTGAGGTCGTTTTCCCTCGGTGCTTTCACGAGCAATACCAAGGTGACCTTCACCCACCGCCCACACCCCCACACCCTTCTCACGTTCCCAAATAGGAGGAGGACAACCTCTCCCCTCCCCAGGCAGGAGATACATGGTATTTGCACCCTCTCACTCCCACCACTGCCCCTCCATCTAATTAGCGACATAGCGGTCACAGGTAGGCTTGGTATCTATGAGACCACACCCCCCAGCATAGACTCACTACACTGCCATTCCTCACAGCCTCCCCGCAAGAAGGTTCCCACAACCAACTCGACTCACGGGGGCAATACCTATCATTAGGATGCAGACTTCACTCAAACATGTACAACTTTTATCCCTGGCATTTTTAGAGGGGAAAACAAAACATGTGGTCAATCGATGTTTTTTGAGTAATGACGGGCCAGGTGTGGGGATAGAGCGGGGGGAACACGAGCAACATAATTTCTGTTTTCATGCAGGTTTTTCCATGAGGCCCCCTCTCGTTTACAGAAGTGAGCGGTGCATGGCAAAGCAAATACAGGGTATAACAGAAAACACACTTCACGCAGAGACCTGCCCCGGTCTGCAGGATAAGGGGTCCCTCTCGGGAAATGGCGACGAAATAGATCTTTGAGGATGCATAGGTGGTATCCGGGGTGGCGACGGGAATGAGTTACTTAGTGTCTCCGATGGGAAGATGAAAGGAACTCAGGTAGGTAAGGAAGCACCACCTAACCTATGAAAGGGTCAGGTTGTTGCCAAAAGGAGAAAGGGGACAGATACCCTAAATGTCACTAGAGGGGCAGATCAAAGGCTGTGGAGTCAGACAGTTCAAGTCCTGACTCTGTCACTCACTCCCAGCGGGTGCTGGGCCACGATTGAACCTTTGTCCATTTCCATTGCTTTGCCATTAAAATTGAGATAATAGCACCTGATTAATCAACCAGGATGACACCTGTCAACCCTTTGACCCCCTTACAACTCTCCCTGGCAGATATGCAAAAGCGCTCGGTGAATCCAAGTTTGCTTTTCATCGTTACAAAGAAGAATGGAAGGCGGGGCGGGGGGAAACAATGTGTAATTAAGAATCATCGGCAGAGAACCATCCAGAATTGCAACATAAAATGGATAATCGTACCTTGTTATTTGAGCAGCACCGACGGCTCAGTAAACATTCCCACATTCTTGATCTCATTCAGTCCAGCAGCAACCTCCTTAAGCGAGAAAGACGGGTGCTTCCATTTTCATCTAATAAATGACAAACCATGAATCAAAAAGTGACCTATTCAAGATCTTCCAAATGCTGGAAACAGGTCTGGCTCTGGCCTGCTCGCCAACCATGAAGTCAAGGCACCGTGGACCGCAGGCTTCGCAGACCCTTCTTTGGATAGGGATCGGATTGCTTAATCTATAGCCAGGGACAGCAAACTGTGGCTCAAGGGCCAAATCCTTTTGTTGTAAATAACATTTAATTGGAACACAGCCATGCCCATAAATTTACATATTATCTATGGCTGCTTTTACTTACAATGGCAGAGTTGAGTAGCCATAACAGAGATCAACCAGATGGACAGCAAAACTGAAAATGTTTATTATCTGGGTCCTTTACAGAAGCATCTTGCCAAGGCTGATCTACACCACGTGTAATATGACAATTCCAGAGCATGTGTTGCCAAAATCAGGGTGGAAATGTGCTCGCTTCGGCAGCACATATACAAAATCAGGGTGGAATTGGGTACTTAATATGAATTACCAGTGTAACAGTTCATCAAAACAGGTTTATTACCAAAGGCAAGGTTTTCTGATAGTTTTAAATGCCTATACTATCGGGGGACGCCTAGGTGGCTCAGTCAGTTAAGCATCCTACTTTGGCTCAGGCCATGATCTCGCGGTTTGTGAGTCCGAGCCCCGCGTCGGGCTCTGTGCTGACAGCTCGGAGCCCGGAACCTGCTTCGGATTCTGTGTCTCCCTCTCTCTCTGCCCCTCCCCCACTGGCGCTCTGTCTCTTTCTCTCAAAAATAAACATTTAAAAAAAATTTAAATGTCCCTACTATTTAAAAGGGACTTACAACTGAGTTTTGTGGTATTAAAAGTTATTACTAATTTGTGGTTACATTTTTTTTACAATTTTACTCTATAAAGGTACATACATATATTGAATAACTTACAATGAAAATATACAACGCCTGGGATTTGCTTTAAAATACACCAGGAAGGGGCGTATGGGTAGCTCAGTCGGTTAAGCCTCCAACTTTGGCTCAGGTCACGACCTCATGGTTCGGGAGTTTGAGCCCCACGTGGGGCTCTGTACTGACAGCTCAGAGCCTGGAGCCTGCTTCGGATCCTGTCTCTCTCACTCTCTCTCTCTCCCTCTCCCAAGATAAATAAAAAACACGTTAAAAATTTTTAAAAATACACCAGGTAAAAAAGGCAGATGGGGCTGGGGGTTACTGAGGCAAAGATGGAATAAAGGTGGTAAAATGTCAGTAACGGTTGGAGCTGATTGATGGGGTACAAAAGGGGATCATTCTACTTTTCTCCTTACTTAATAACGTGTTTGATAATTTCCATAATAAAAAGTTAATATTTAAACAGGGAATTTCAAAAGGCCAGATTAACCCTTTTTTAAAAAAATCTCCTCTGACTATAACAATGCATATTTTTATTAGTGCAGAATAATGTTTATTATCTGCAGATATGGCCCAAATAATCAGCCACGTGATTTGCTTTCTCAGCAAAAGGAGACCCAGTGAACATTCTACAAAGAGCCCATTGTTCGTCCGTCATCTGTGGTGTTCTTCCCTCCCAGCTTCTAACCTGCTCTCTGCTCTTACATTTGTACATTCTTCAACATGATATTAAATATTTAAAGAGCCATTTAGGGAACTAAAGTTCACTGTGGTTTGATGTCTTGTAACCACAAAATAACGTTGTTCTACGTGATCTTTCGCGTCAACAGAGACCAAAGTACTCTCGTCTACACGTGGAAGGTGTAACCCTTCCTAAGTCACACGGTTCGGGTGAGAGTACATTGGGCTTATGAGCCATTGAACAGAGTGAAATTAAAGTCGGAGCTGCAATTTTCTGTACATTAGGTATTAGATTCTGTACACTTACATCAATTTTGTTGACTGATGGAAAGAATATTGTCTTACGCTTGAGATTTTCCCCCTTTTTATCAGCGTGGGAAACCCTACGATAATAAGCATTAGCCTAAGGAAACTGAATATGGTTCAAATCTTCAAATCATCATCATTTATCATCATCTTTATCATCATCTTCTTCTTCATCATCTTTACCATCACCTCCTGTATCATTCACATGGGATTAGCAATTTGCCAATCACACATGATTTCTTTTATTCCTCACCACTCCTTGCGATAAACTGGAGTTGCATCATATGTGAATTCAACCACGTTAATAGGGAGAAAAAAGCAAAAAACACAAATAGCAATCTAATAGCATATCTGACATACTATAAAATTATGTTTTGCATGTGTGCTGTCTCTTTTATAGTGTACTTTCTTTTATGCATTGCTATACATTTACAAACACCTAACCTATACTGTATAATTATATACATAAAACCAACAGTACTCTATTTAATAGGTGATAGGAGAGTTCTCAAATAATAACATTAACTATAGCCAATTTAGAGCTTCTGAGTTAATTTAAAATCTGAACCCTGGGTAAGCTGTGACTTCACTGTTTTATTACACCTATTGTATAGATACGGAAAATGGAGTTTAAACAGCTAAGTATCTGGCACAAAAACAGACACTCAGATCAATGGAACAGAACAGAGACCCCAGAAACAGACCTACAAACATATGGCCAACTAATCTTTGACAAAGCAAGAAAGAATATCCAATGGAATAAAGACAGTCTCTTCAGCAAATGGTGCTGGGAAAACTGGACAGCGACACGCAGAAAAATGAACCTGGACCACATTCTTACACCATACACAAAAATAAACTCAAAATGGTTGAAAGATCTAAACATACGACAGGAAGCCATCAAAATCCTCGAGGAGAAAGCAGGCAAAAACCTCTTTGACCTCAGCCACAGCAACTTCTTACTCAACATATCTCTGGAGGCAAGGGAAACAAAAGCAAAAATGAACTATTGGGACCTCATCAAAATAAAAAGCTTCTGCACAGCGAAGGAAACAATCGGCAAAACTAAAAGGCAACCGACAGAATGGGAGAAGATACTTGCAAATGACATATCAGATAAAGGGTGAGTACCCAAAATCTATAAAGAATTTCTCAAACTCAACACCCGAAAAATAAACAATCCAGTGAAGAAATGGGCAAAAGGCATGAATAGACATCTCTCCAAAGACATCCAGATGGCCAACCGACACGTGAAAAACTGCTCCACATCACTCATCATCGGGGAAAGACAAATCAAAACCACAATGAGATACCACCTCCCACCTGTCAGAATGGCTCACATTAACAACTCAGGCAACAACAGATGTTGGCGAGGATGCGGAGAAAGAGGATCTCTTTTGCGCTGCTGGTGGGAATGCAAACTGGTGCAGCCACTCTGGAAAACAATATGGAGGTTCCTCAAAAAATTAAAAATAGAGCTACCCTATGATTCAGGAATTGCACTACCAGGCATTTACCCAAGGGATACAGGTGTGCTGTTTCAAAGGGGCACATGCACCCCCATGTTTATAGCAGCACGATCAACAGTAGCCAAAGTATGGAAAGAGCCCAAATGTCCATCGATGGATGAATGGATAAAGAAGATTTGGTGTATATATATATACATATATACATATATATATATATATATATATATGTATATATATATATGATGGAGTATTACTCGGCAATCAAAAAGAATGAAATCTCGCCATTTGCAGCTATGTGGATGGAACTAGAGGGTATTCTGCTAAGCGAAATTAGTCAGTCAGAGAAAGACAAATATCATATGACTTCACTCATATGAGGAATTTAAGATACAAAACAGATGAACATAAGGGAAGGAAAGCAGAAATAATATAAAAACAGGGAGGGGGACAAAACAGAAGAGACTCATAAATATGGAGAACAAACAGGGTTGCTGGAGGGGTTGTGGGGGGGGGATGGGCTAAATGGGGAAGGGGCATTAAGGAATCTACTCGTGAAATCATTGTTGCACCGTATGCTAACTAACTTGGATGTAAATTAAATAATAAATTTAAAAACGATAAATGAAATGTAAAATAAATAAATAAATAAATTTAACAGCTAAGTAGCTCCTCTGAATATTTAGACATAATAATGGACAGATTGTGAAGTGGTCCTAAGTCTGTCTGAGAACAAACCTATGCTGGCAATCACTACACTGTCTTCTGAGAGTAGTTCACGCTGCTAAAGTACATAGAGAGAGAGAGAGAGAGAGAGAGAGAGAGAGAGAGAAGCTAGGACTTTAACACCCTGTGGTTTGTTTGGTTCCAGTTAGCAAACAATAAGATAGGGATGAGGGTAGGAGCAAAATCAGACAAACTAAAATAGGAAGAGTAGCATTTCATGGGTGAAACATCTCAATTTGCTTTTCCGCACTGTGTTGGCAGAAAGATGTTCAGTGATGAGGCGGTCCTTCTAAAGGAGTTCTGAACCTCTAATCAGTAGCAAAGCAGAACTGATTAAGACAACAGTTGAGAAGCTCCCCTACTCTTCTTCAGCTTCTGCCCAGAAGCCATCTTGCTTGTTTTTCCAATTTCTAGGTTGCCACCTGCTTGTCTTCCTGTCGTAGCAGAACGGAAAATTGTCACGTGAACTAGGCGAAAAGTGGAGAAAATAAAGTCTACATAACAGGACACTCTGCTTAGAATTGTAATGTTCCTTTAAAAGAGAAATCGTGCCCAGGCTGCACCGCGTGTAGAATGTAGAGCTTTCCTGAGGTCTGTGACCTCCTGGTATCAGAAACCTGGAGGAAGTGTTCACTGAGTCAGTATTTCCAGAATTGGGCAAGTAAGAAAGTCGCCTGCAGAAAGACCCTCCACTGCATCAATGAAAGCGACAGTTCTGGAAGGAAACAAGTTGTAGGTTTGGCAGTAAATAATAAGCTTCGTGCCCTTAAATAGAACTTGGAATCATGTCTTCCCAAAGAGTCCTCTGGGGGCTTTGGTGTTTTAGTGACAGTTCAAGTTCACTCCTTCGAAAAGTTCCCGTGCAACCCCCAAGTCCACGATATCCCCTTTGAAAGAGTACACCAAATTTAAACATGTGTGAATTATTCACTCTCTTCAGGCCCCAGTATCGATACATTTTTATTTAGAAAAAGAAAGAAACAGAGCTCAAATAAAATGAAAAGGAGTAATACAAGGAGAGCAGTAAAATTTGTCATTAAAGGAAGAACAGACAAGGCTCTAAGTTTTCAAAGGACACAAAACACTCAAACTTTAGTTTACTCATCAACGATGTATTTCCTCAGTGTCTACTATACAGAAAAGAACCGTGTCTGTGACCTCACATACATACTGAAAAAGTTTCTCATATGCTTTTAATTTTCTTAAGTTCATCTGTAGGTGCTCAGAACAAAAGGCAGTGTCAGTATGGAATATTCTACCAATAGGATACCAAATGAGCATATGCCCAGAAGTGTGAGGTAAAAGATATGAACCTGCTATATATTGTAGGGGAAGGGTCTCTATTTTCCTCTTGGTATGAGCGACCCTCCATTTCATTGAATAAGGACGCATATCCGTGGTTCAAATAATGAAACAGCAATTGTTTTCATTGCCAGAGGTAAAACTGGCTATGCTGGACTTATTGAGGGTTGATAAAGGTCTGAAATCGATGGGAGAGTTGAGGAATCCTCAGGTGTCACTAGAAGCAAGTTAAGTTTTATTATAAGCAACTTTCACCTTACAGATCAGTAACATATACCTAAGTGATTTTACTGTCTAGGAACAAATCTCCTGACTCCTGATAAAATTCAGAGCTAAATGGATGAAATAACAATTAAAAAAAAAGAAAAGAAGTAAATCTATTTACAATTTTTGAAGGCTATGAGGAAAAGAGGACTCTGCATACATTCCTAACTCTGACCATTGAGAGGACCAAGAGGCAGACATGACTCAGTAGCAATGAGCACACTGGGCACCGAATCTTGGTTTCTAAATGCCGTTCTCTGATAAAAGAAACCAGGAACCCTTGGAGAAATGGCTGATTCCGGAGCTGTGCAAGCAAAGTAATAGAGGATCCTGGAACATCCGATGGTACCAACATACCAACAGGTCAAAAGGACCCAGGAGTCATCCTTAAATGATTCCCAGGTGCCGGATCTCAAATACTTTGAGCGTCAAAATAATATTTGTATCATTCAGTAAAGTATATATATAACAGTAAAATCTGTTGAATAAAATAGAAAACCACATGAGTCTGTAATGATTAAAAAAAAAATAGATGCAGGGGCTGAAATTTTCATGAAGAATGGAATTGTAGTAAGCAAAATAATGGTCCCAAAGATATCTATGTCCTAATCTCTGGAACCTGTGAATATGTTGTGTTACTCAGCAAGGGGTAATTTGAATTGTAGAGCTTCCAGAAAGAAACACTGTCCTACCAACACCTTCATTTTAGCCCTGTGCAACCCATTTCAGCATCTGTTCTAACGTACAGTATTGTATAATTCCTGGTCGTCTGAAGTCACCAAATTTGTGGTAATTTGTTAAGGCAGGAATTGGAAACTAATACAGAATATTTATACAGTTTCAGAGTCCCTCCTTATGGGATGTTTGTAAAGGAAAAATAGAGGGACACCTGGGTGGCTCAGTCAGTTAAGTGTCTGACTCTTGGTTTTGGCTCAGGTCACAATCTCACTGTTGGTGAGTTTGAGCCCCGCTGAGAGCACAGAGGCTGCTTGGGATTCTCGGTCTCCCCTCTCTCTCTCTCTCTCTCTGTCTCTATCCCACTCACACGCTGTCTCTCTCTCTCTCTCTCTCTCTCCAAATAAATAAACTTAAAAAAAATTTTAAAGGAAAAATAGTAACATTTTGGTGGTTAAACCTGGAAGACACCGCTTTAACTGAGTGATCACAGTTAATATCGCTAAGGGTAACACGTGTTGACATCGTGTACCTCCTGAAGTGATGCACTGGGAAAGACAGAGCACCATTCCGGTGGAATCCTCCCCAATGCTGCACCACACTGGTCTACCCAAGACAAATCTGCAGACAAACCCAAGTTGCGGGGCATTCTACAAAATAACCATCTGGTACTCTTCGAATACGAAAGACAGTCGGAAAAAGTAACCCGGATCCAACGAGTCTAGAGGATAGAACGTGCTAAATGCAATGCAGGATCTTGGATTATATCTCGAACCAGAAAAGGGGCCTCGGTAAGGCAGTTTGGAATTTCAAATAAGATCTGTAGGTTAGTTCTGAATCAATTTTAATTTTTGTTTAGATTATTGTACCGTTGTTTATGTAAGGTGTTAGCATTTGGAGAATCTGAGTAAAACAAAGGTGCCTTCTGGGAAATCCGTGTGCTATTTTTGTGATATATTAAGTCAAACTTTTTCTAAATAAAAAGGTTTTTTAAAAAAAAATGTGGTAGCAATATTATGCTAATACGGTCTGGGTGTTCCAACTGCCTTTTATTTTTTATTTAATTTTTTTAAACATGTATTCATTTTTGAGAGACAGAGAGAGACAGAGTGTGAGCAGGGGAGGGGCAGAGAGAGAGAGGGAGACACAGAATCCGAAGCAGGCTCCAGGCGCTGAGCTGTCAGCACAGAGCCCAATGAGGGGCTCGAACTCATGAACTGTGAGATCATGACCTGAGCCAAAGTCGGACACTTAACCAACTGCCCCCCAACTACGTTTTACAGAACCCGTTCATTTCTCTCTTTAGAGAAGTCACTTCAGCGGGTGTCCATGTGTCTTTAAGTTTTGGTGATCTCTTTCAACCAGTCACCTAGGACTCAGCAGAGTGTTCTCAAGTATTACGACAAAAAGCAAATATTTGCAAAATGTGGGTACTTCACATGTATTAAAGTAAAAAAGCAAATATTTGTAGCATTCGCATGGAAGTCTTGGTTCTAGAGAGGTTTTCCCTAAAGAACAAATAAATGAGAAATACTCAACCAAGAATAAAAAAAACATGTGTGTGTGTGTGTGTGTGTGTGTGTGTTTGTCTCACACACACACACATATATCCTTCCACTCCTGCCCTCTTCTAGGCCATTCTTCATATAAATTTTGAACACTCAAATTTTGTCATATCACTCCATGAGTTTAAAGCTTCTTGGTTTCTGGGGCCCCTGGGTGGCTCGGTCGGTTAAGCCTCCAACCTCGGCTCAGGTCATGATCTCGCGATTTGTTGAGTTTGAGCCCCGTGTCGGGCTCTGTGCTCACAGCTCAGACAGAGCCTGGAGCCTACTTCAGATTCTGTGTCTCCCTCTCTCTCTGCCTCTCTCTCTCTCTCTCTCTCTCTCTCTCAAAATTAAATAAACATTAAAAAAAAAAATTTAACCTTCTTGGTTTTTTCCATGGAGCACAAGGCCCCGCATGGCCACGCCCTGGTGCATCTGTCTCACCATCTACAGTCTACATCCTCACCCACTAAGTCCCAACACACTGGCCTTTGTTCTGTCCTTTCAGTGGGCCAAGTTCTTTCCCACCTTCATACTCCACACATACATTTCTTCTGCCTAGAATGTTCTTCTTCTCCTAACCTAAGTAAATAAATTGCTTAAGGGCAGACAACGAACAGACAACAAAGTCAGGATTCCCATGCCCTGTTAATAAATCGTGGTTATTTCCAAAGGATGAATTATTAGCATTAAAAAGTATCACGTAGATCTATAATAGTGATAAGGAATATAGTCTTCCAAAAAGATTTATATACACACCTGCATACACAATTAAAGCTTTTTTAACATATGAATTATATAGTTACCTATTACATACAAAAAAACCCAAAACATTTTGGAAAGATATATTCAATGGCATTACCGATGGTTAATTTGGGGTCAGCTTTACATTTCAACTTAAGAAATATTATGGCAATGATCTTAAACTGTGGCTAAAATGCCTTGTAAATGTTGAACTAGACTTGCCATGGAATTCATCAACCTACCATCACCAGAAACAGCGGATGTGAATCAGCCATTGGATTCCATGTAGCTCTTTGCTACAGAGATGGAAGGCGGGCGGGTGGGGGGGGGGGGGTCTCTTATGCTTCATGCTTTCATATCAATGATGCATGAAGGCCATCAACATCTCCTACTGAGGGACCACCCAGAACACCACAAGGACCCTTCAGAGAAGCTCAGTACAGGGTAGACTAGATGCGTTCCCGTCGGGGAAGGCCATCAGCCTCATCTGATTCTGAGATCCCAGAGCTGTCATGAATGTCCGTATTGTCCTTCTAACATAGTGAGCTCTTCCTCACCAGCCTTTACGGTGAGGACTATCTATGTCTTTACATATCTCGGAAGAGTTGGCTCCTTCTCATCCTTCATCCTGCAGGTGATGTACTGCCCTTGAAAAGATACAGTCCACAACAAACCACATTCATTTTCTCTGGGAGCCCTCTGTTAGCACATGCATTCAACTTTAACCCAAATGAAAGTTCATCTTTACGAATGTAACTACTTAGTACCTTCTACTCGGGTGTGATGCTTAGACTTTAGGCCAGATGTCACCCAATGCCATGCCTGCCATGTAAGAAAGTATAACAATACATGACGGGGCACCTGGGTGGCTCAGTCGGCTGAGTGTCTGACTTCGGCTCAGGTCATGATCTCGCACTCCGTGAGTTCAAGCCCCGCATCGAGCTCTGTGCTGACAGCTCAAAGCCTGCAGTCTGCTTCAGATTCTGTCTCCCTCTCTCTCTACCCCTCCCCCACTCACGTTCTGTCTCTCTCGGTCTCTCTCTCAAAAATAAACACTAAAAAAAAATACATGATGTAACTAACGACATATAAGACCCTTTTTTATTTCAAAATTGTATCTTGGGTTGGGGATGGAATGGAAAAGAGGCTCTCACATCACAGGGCACACTTTCAGGGACTTGCACCAACTTTTTTGTTCCAAATAAAGTAACTGTCCAAAATAGGTTCTGCCAACTTCTGGCAAGGCACTATCAGATCATTCTGTTAAATTCCTCCCTAGCATTTATCACTGCCTAAAATTATCTTGTTTTTGTATTTGTATAAAAGTTGCTACCCGGTAGATATGTATGGGAGGGAGGGAGGGAGGGAGGGAGGGAAGGAAGGAAGGAAGGAAGGAAGGAAGGAAGGAAGGGAGGGAGGAAGGAAGGAAGGAAGGAAGGAAGGAAGGAAGGAGGGAAGGAGGGAAGGAAGGAAGGAAGGAAGGAAGGAAGGAAGGAAGGAAGAAAGGAGGGAAGGAAGGAAGGAAGGAAAGAAGGAAAGAAGGAAGGAAAGAAGGAAAGAAGGAAAGAAGGAAGGAAGGAAGGAAGGAAGGAAGGAAGGAAGGAAGGAAGGAAGAGGGAATGGAGGAAGGAAGGAAGGGGGGAGGGAGAGAGGGAGGAAAAAAGGGAGGAAGGGATTATAAACTATGTGTAGGTTCCAGTTAAAGCTAATTAAATTCAACAGACCACCAGGGAAAAGAGGAGTTACAGTACATATTGCCTTTTTTTTTTTCATCTAGGAGTTTAAAATCTTTTCTTTTGGGGTGCCTGGGTGGCTCAGTAGGTTAAGCGTCCAACTTCAGTTCAGGTCATGATCTCGCAGGTTCATGAGTTCGAGCCCCACGTCAGGCTCTGTGCTGATGGCTCAAAGCCTGGAGCCTGCTTCGGATTCTGTGTCTCCCTCTCTCTCAGCCCTTCCCCCGCTCGCACTCTCTCTCAAAAATAAACATTAAAAAAATAAATAAAATCTTTTCTTTGCTCTTCAGTGTGAATCATTTGCATTTTTTATATACATTTAAAAAATAGCTCTTTCACCTGGAAACCTTTAACAACTACTCCAATACTTTTCTCATTTTTTTTTTTTTTAGCCATAGATTCCTGTCTCTACACACAAAAAAACTGTAGAAGTCCTATAAATAAAACAGATGACCCACAGCTGTTTTGGCCGAAGCCTGGGGTGAAAGTCTGGACATCCAAACCACTCAGCAGTCCCTGGGTTCCTGAATGCCTCCAGCATCCACACCTACCACTTGCATCCAGAGAACAGTCTGGAAATCACTGAAAGCTGAAATTTAGAACTTTACTTTCAAAACACAAAAGAGCTTTAATTAAAATCGCTGTATCAGCAGTTCCACATTAAGCTTCCATTTTATTCCAAATGGTTATGATTTGATTATGAGCCCACTCAATCGGGTGGCTACGCTATGCTTTTTTTATAATTGGATAACAGAAGGTCTGAACACCAACAATATTCATCTTAGCCACCGGTTTTGTACGATCTTTCTAGGCGGCACCCTGATACCACTGAAGTATGCTGACTTTTTTTTTTTTAACTTTTATGCAGATTGCATGTATAATAAATCCATGATATGCTTTAACATTAGTTCTTCAATTTGAGGAAATGCTGATTTAAAACATAATTTAACAAATTATTCAGTCAAGCATAAGAAGGACAAAACTCTTCCTCCCATAAAATTTTCAGGGACATTTGGACAACGACAGCAAGAGTTTAGTGAAATTTGCTGGAAATCCTCTGGCTCTCCTATTTTTTTTTTTTTCTTCTCTCCCAAATATACCATTATAAAGTACAGATGCCCAAGCAGAGACTGTCCATTAAAAAGCATCTCTCTAATGCAATCTTTAACAAACTTTTCTGGAGCTACGATCATTACCTCAGAACCCACAGCATGAATTTTTTACAACAAATCTGATGCTATGTAAGGGGGACTGACAGGCCTGGAGACTGAAGTCTTCTGTTTAACCACAGGCCCGGGTGGAACACAGACAGAGGCAGAGAAAAATCGTCCCTGCTTCCCCGCCTCTGCTCCTCAGCCTTCCAGAGGAGACACTGGTAGGGAACAAGGGGCCGCGGTGGCTCACGCTGGGTTTCATCACTGCCATTTCATGGGCCCACTTTGCAAGGATGCAAGTTCCTATCCACGTGAGGGAAAGACCAGGGATCTCCCCACACCGACGCCCTTCCGCAGACCAAATCAAAACCAATTGCTCGGGGCCCTGTGCCAACCCAAAGTGGCGTCTCACCAAACGCGAAGAGAGAACCCAGAGCAGATGAGGACAGGACGCGTCCACGTCACTCCCGTGGAAGACAGTGCTAGAAATGAGCCTTCGCGTTGATAGCGGAGCCTTGGGCGTTCTAACAGAAAAACTTGTTTCTAACCCCGAGGACTTGAGACGACCAAGTCCTGTGAATAAAATCTCAAACTTACCAACAGTTGGAGTCGCGACCTCTCCACAGGATTCCTCAGTCTCGCTCTGTTGACTGGGTTAGCTCCTTACTGGGGCAGGCAGGCTGTTGCATGTATTGTGGGAAGTTTATTTAGCAGCACCCCTGGCCTCCAAAGGAAGCCAAGAGCACCTGCCCCACTGGGGCAACCACAAGTGTCTCCAGACGTGGCCAGACGTCCCCTAGCACTTGAAATCGTGCCCCACTGAACCTCTCCTCCTGTATATTCCGGAACCAGTTCCCTTTCTTCAACCCCGAGATAGGCACAGCTGCACAAAGGTCTCATTTATTTTTACATTCTCTTCTTTTAACCCTAGCCCTAGGAGGAGAGTTCCGAACACATCGTGTGACAGACATGGTAGTATACACATAGCTGGGCTGGGCAGAATTTGGCAACGAGCCGTGGGCTCTGGGCTGTCTTCTGCCCTTTGTCAGGGGTGGCTTCCTGCTTTACAGTTGGCTGAATTATGCTTGGGTTCCCAGGCGGAGCGGCTGGAGGAGATCTGATGAAAACCACATTGTTTGGTTCACGGAATGTGATTTACACCCCCTAGATACTGGATTTTAATTTGTTATATATGTCTATTAAACTCTGCCTTCCTCCTCCCCTTTCTTAGGATGAAAAGCAGATTATTTAGTGCACAATCTAAAAATCGGCCGGTTATTAAATTTTCCTTTTCGTTTAGTTTTGAAGCTTTTATGCCTCTGAAACTTATTTACATGCTGTATATATTAAATAAAGTGTAATCCATAGTACTCATAGGATTCAAAAAATGATGAGGTGCTCTTCTGTGGTCTCCAAGCAGCGTCTACCTGACTCCTCAAAAGAGGGAGACATTTATGGCATTGATCTACAACTCAGGGATCACTTCCCCCAAAGTGGCAACTTACACCCATATTAGGGAAGGACACAGAGGCAGAAACAGAAATGGTCCATATCTGCTAAATCACCCATGGCCATACTGACCTCTAACGCAATAAAATACAGCCCTAGGAGATGCTAATAAGCAAAACGCAAGTGCTTGTATATTATTGCATATATCATATATTACATATTTTATGTTTTATTCAGCAGCATGCTTAGGAAGCAAAGAGGAAAAAAAGACAGGAAAAGCCACAATACTACATTTTCAGTTATAGTTTCCTTGCAAAAATTAGGTCAACCTTTAGCATTCTTAAAAATAAAATGCACTAATTTGCATAATCATTAATAAATCATTAATAAATAAATAAATAAATCATTAATAAAGTACATAAAGTCATAAATATGACTGCCATGTATTTAGTACCTGCTATGACAGGAGGCATATGACATGTTTATTTATTTATTTATTTATTTTTAACATTTATTCATTTTTGAGAGTGAGAGAGACAGAGCATGAGCAGGGGAGGGGCAGAGAGAGAGGGAGACACAGAATCGGAAGCAGGCTCCAGGCTCCGAGCTGTCGGCACCGAGCCCAACGCGGGGCTCGAACTCACGGAGTGTGAGATCATGACCTGAGCTGAAGTCAGACGCTTAACCGACGGAGCCACCCAGGCGCCCCACGTGTTTATTTTTTTAATTCAATGCTCACAATGCCTTGGCATAGTAGGTATATTTAATCCTATTTTGCAGAGGAGAATAAAGGTTCAGAGAGGTTCACTAATTTTCCTCAGGTCACGCCGCTAGCAAGGACCAGAGCTGGGATTTGAATCCAGTCTGGGTGACTCTATTGTGCAAGCTGGATCTACCTCATTCACCCACCTCCTTTTCCGATCAACTCTCTGAGGCATGAAGTTGCTTGAAACAAAGCCAGTATCTCGGGGAAAAGACCAGGTAAACCGCGTGCTTAGGATCTTGGGAAAATGCCATCTCAACAGACTCATTAGCATTTTTTTTTTATTTTTAAAAAGGTCCTGTCCTCAGATGCATAGAAATTAATAACGACATACACTATTTTGGTTTGCAAAACAGCAGAGTGCAAAACATTCCTGGTAATCTTGCTCCTCTGCTGCCTTCTGGGCGCTCGTCTTTCCACGGCTCCCCCGTGTAGCCCCGTCCAAGTTCACACGCGTGTCCGCCCCTCCCCCCACCTCTCCCTCACCCCACCTCGAACGCCATGATGCAGCCTCACTGAAGCACTTGCAGTTCCCATAGCATCCTGGGCCTCTTTCGGCCTGTATCACGCTCGCGCATTCATCGTTCAGTTTGTGTATCGGATGCCTGTGCCACGGTCAGTGCTGGGGAGACGGAGGTGAGGAGGACAAAGGTACTGCCCTCACGAAGCTTATGGTCTATCTTGGAAGAGACAGACAATGAATGAAGAAACAAGTAGCATATTCGGCACTTCAGACGGTGGCAAAGACTTTGGTAGAAAAACAGAGCTGGGAACGGGATCAGTGAGTGCTGGAAGGCAGAGAGTTCCCATACATTTTAAAAAGGAGAGCCAGAGAAAATGATCCGGACGAGGTGGCCTTTAAGAAAAAAAACACAGAAAGAGGTGAGGGAGTGTCACCGACTCCAGGGGCAAGGGGGCCCATGAGGCTGGTGTGGAGTGAGCCAAGCAGAAAGCACTAGATAATGTGGTAAGGGCTGGGGCACAAAGGTGCCACATAAGGGTTTGACAGCCTTTATGAGGGCTGTGACACTTACCCTGAGTGGCATAAAGGATCTCCCCATGTTTTGTGCCTTTGGTACCTTGGAAGCTATGATCTATCCGTAGCATCTGGAACCATCTTACATGCTCATTGCTTTTTACACGGAGGTTGAAAACTCTGTCTGGGGGACCAGAAGCTACTAGTAATACAAAAGGGGATTAGAGGGGGCTGCTTGGTCTAAACAGGGTTCCAGTGACCGCTGTTGTATAAAACATGGTCCTAGGCCCAAACATCACCACTCTCTGGGCCTGCTGTGCCTCGTGGGTCACCCGGGTGGCCTCTGTTGTTGCCCAGCATCCATTTCGTGAACAGATAAGATGCTGCAGTGTGGCCTTTTTGAGAAATATTGCGAACGGCAAGAATATTCTAGAAATTCAGTATCAACCTACATGAAGGCTTCTGTTATAGGCGGAATGTGTCCCCTCAACATTCCTACATTGAAATCTGCCCCCCCGGTGCGATGGTGTTTGGAGGTAGGGCCTTTGGGAGGAAATTAATTCGGGAGCATGGTGTCCCCAGGAATAGGATTGATGACCTTAGGAGAAAAGGCCGAGAGCTGGTTGTCTCTGCCCCCTGCCATGTGAGGATACAACGAGAAGGTGGCCATCTGCAAATCGGGAAGCGGGCTCTCACCAGAACCAAATCTGCCAGCACCTTGCTCTTGGCCTTCCAGCCTCCAGAACTGTGACGAATAAATTTCTGGGGTTATAGGCCCTCCCAGTCGGTGATTTTCTGTCGTATCTGCCCAAAGTGACTGAAACCCCTTCCACCTCACTGCTGGATCAAAAGTTTAAGAGTATTTTCTCTAATGTACTATAGCCTAGCGTGTTTTGAAAAATGATGCTTCCTACATCCAGTTTCCCAGAGATGACTGCATTGTCCTAAGGTTAATGAGACACTGCCTTCCTCTGAAACACCTCCCAGGCTTCTGCAAGAGCTGCTCCCTTAATGGAGCAGGAGGAAACCTATACATTAAATTCACTTAATTGTCACTAGAAAGGATTGCTATCTTTAAATGCAGCTGTAAACAAAACAACAACAACAAAAAAAGAACTTTGTTTAAAAATGAGCCGAGTTAAGCTTAAGTGTGGAGAAGATTTTCTGTTGGCTTTAACTGGGGAAATGCTGAATATGCAGAGATTTTTTTTTACATTAATAATAATAGGAAACGGTAGATAGTGGCACCTCAGCACAATTTTAATTTAATGAGAAACAATAAAATAGTTCTCCAAAGGGGCCTATTTAGGTCCAAGAAAGGGGGATATTAAAGTTCCAAGATTTATTCTACTTACGTTAAGGTATGCTGATACACATTTTCTCAGGCTATATTCTACTCACTGATTAGATCTCCCTCTTTATAATTTTCTTACTTGTAAGGGAATTAGATTGGTATTTTCCAGGCCAAATAACTTTTAGACAAAATATTTAAACTGAATCAATTCATTTCCAGCACAAGTGAGGTTGATCAAAATCCTATATCACTCAGAGAGCTCCATGAGGCATATTTTTAATGTATTTAGATATCATTAAGTGCAAAACCATGGGAATCAACTCTTACAAAATGGTTTTTAGAGAAGAATTGAATATGCATAAAACTTCAGGCAAAGTACGATCTTTGAATTAAGCTCCCCCCACCTTCCTGGTGTTTTTCAGATTGATTGCTCTCACTAACCAACAGGCATTAGTCATTGCGACGTTCACGCAGTACGCCGTGTGAGGATGGTGATGATAATGCTGGTAACAAAGGTAGTGATAGCTGACATTAATTGAGCCCTTCCTACTTGCCAGACACTGAGCAAAGCACATTGTATCCCTTGCTTAGCTTGATCTTAACATTCATTATGTGCTCAGATCTGCATTAAACGTGTAAAGGATCTTCCAATGCCTTGCAAGTTACACTGTAATCTCATTGGCCAGATGGGGAAACGGACACCATGAGAAGCTGAACAACTAAGAATCACCGAACAGGATTAGACTATCCTTAGGGAGAGGTGCTCACCAACTCTCGGGGTTGGGGGGTGGGGGGACCTTGGAACAAACAGATTGCATTTGATTTTGAAGAATAAAGGCATGTGACGTTCTTGTATAGTCATGATGTAAATTCACGTTGCTTAAACGTTCTCTCTGCCTTCCAGAAACACGAACTCTTAACATCAATGCTGGGAGAAGGGAGTAGCACAGAGGAGACACATCATGAGATGAAGACACAGAAACAGCCAGCCCTCCACCAGGGAACAAAAAAGGCCAGTGTTCAGTCCTTTGTTGGGCTGAAGTACAAGCTCTTTGCCAGAGCTCACAATGCCAGGAGGTAAGGTCTGCTCTTCATTCAATAAGGAGCCACTGAGGTTTCTAAGTCAAGGCACGGTATGGCCCGAGCTACCCCATAAAGGTTCGATTTAGAGCTGTTCATAAGTTAGCACTGAAGAGGACAGACTGAAAGTGTAGATCCCACTGGAAGATGTCACGGAAACCCCACGGACCAGGAACATAAGGAGCGGCGGCAAGAAAAGAGGCAACACAAAGAACAAACTTCAGAAGACGCAGGGCCAGATTCTAGAAAGTTGTGTATTTTCCCTGATGGATTTTAGGGTCAGGGCCAGAGGCTGTAGAAAGTCTGCAGAAACCAGGGTGAATCCCAGCTCTGCCACTCTCTAGCCATAGGCCCTTGGTTGGGCAACTGCTCAACCTCTCTGAGCATCTGTTTCTTTATCTGCAAAATAAAGGTAACTGTGTCCTCACTTCTTCGGGCTGTTATTAAGTTTAGCTAAGTACGTAAAGCATTTGGCACACTGCACAAATGTGTAGCAAGCACTCGCTAAAGTCTTCCTACTAATGTCATCAATGGTTTTGTTTCTGTCAATACAAATAAAAATATTTCGGGGCGCCTGGGTGGCGCAGTCGGTTAAGCGTCCGACTTCAGCCAGGTCACGATCTCGCGGTCCGTGAGTTCGAGCCCCGCGTCAGGCTCTGGGCTGATGGCTCGGAGCCTGGAGCCTGTTTCCGATTCTGTGTCTCCCTCTCTCTCTGCCCCTCCCCCGTTCATGCTCTGTCTCTCTCTGTCCCAAAAATAAATAAAAAACGTTGAAAAAAAAAAAAAAATATTTCTACATTCTTTTGAACAATCCCTGCTTACTAGTTAGCAGAGAAAGGAGGGAAAGAAATCAACAAGAGCTCCAAGGAAAACCCCACAAGGAATCTTCCTTTTCATTCCCTTGCACTTAAAATGTCCTGCGTGAAGGCACCAGGTGGGGTCCACTCTGGTGGCCGGACAAGAGCCCCTGATCAGAGCAAATGAATAAATGAATAAGTGCACTACAGTTTAAGGCTTAAGTGTGGTTTATAATCTGGCCAGCTCTCATCCCTGTGAGATAAGTATCAAGCTGATATCTATCTAACCTCAACTAAGTTTCAAAGGCTGGAGATAGCGACTGGTTTTAAACAATCTTCAGCAACATGGTTGAGCTCTACTATGACGCCCTCGTCCATGATGCCATGGTTGTGTGGCCCGTCCAATGCCATCACTACGTCAGTGACGTTTCCTGAGACCCGTGTCCAAAATCTCCAATAATTCGCATTTATCCGGTGCTTACAGTGCACCAGACATGATACCAATTGGTTCACACACAGCTCTTCCCTTGAGCAAATCCAAGTCAAAACATAAGCTGTCAAATCAAAGTCTTCTGTTTCTCTTTTTCCATCTCTTCCTGCTCTAGGACAACCATATACCGAGGTCCTTCCGGGAAACTTCAATACAGCCTCTTGCTAAACAGACGGGGCTGACCACCGGCTTAAACCTCAGATAACTGTCATTACATTTATAATGGAATCTAAATTTGTTACAATGGTCCCGAGACCCTACGTGATTTAGATCCCACCTGGCACTCCGATCTGCTAATGTTTTGCATTTGCAACATGCCCACTCTGCCTGGAGAGCTCTCCCGCTGGACCTTCCTCCCCGTGGCTAGCCGCTTCCTTACCCTTCACAGTTTCGCTCTCAAATGTCACTTTCTCAAAGAGACCTTGCCTCCTTGCCCACTTTTGAAAGTACTATACCACATTCCCAGAGGTGCCCGGGGGATGGCTCATACCGTGGGCCCCTGTTTCCAACTGCTCAGCATGTGCTAGCTTGAGATCAGCCATGGTGGAGGTATTTACAACACCAAGGAAATCGACCAACACTACAAATCAGGGCTTCTTCCTCCCGGAGAACCACTTGTTGAACGTTTACGGGCGCACCACTACCTACTTCTGTTCTCTGTTACTATTTAACACGTGGCTTCTCAGTTTCTTTCTAGCAGGCGCCACTCGGAAATCATCTTTGCCATGTGTCATTTACTTTCTTGTTAACTTTTCCAGCCATAATTTCAAGAGGGCAAAGACATTATCCAAATTGTCCATTGCCATATCCCTAACACTCAGATGCGTGTGTACAAAACGTTATTTTCTTATTGAAGGAATGAATTGATTCCATGCGCATTCTTTGTCTTATCTGACCCACTATCTTTAAGATTTCGGAATTTCCTAATGGGTCTTTCATGGTTACGGTATTTTCAACCCACAATCTTCCCGTAGCTGCAATGGAAGGATGATTTAAAACATCATTTGCTAGTTTTCCTACTCTGTAATATCTGTTTGGAAATTGTGAAGAGTTCACCCTTGTCTCCTTTCATTCCAGAGTTCTATGTAGGAAAAATGTCTCCCTTCTGAAGGGCACTTACTGTATAGTCCCTTTGTTAGGATAACAAGACCATCTGGCCCCATCCATCTTGTTGCAACTTGATCCTGGGTTAATTGTACCCTGTCACTAGCCAAGATTGACACTGTATGTTTTCTCTCTTCACTAAGTCTAGTTCATTATGGAGACAGCTTTGTGAAGACTCAAATTCTTGAGGACTTTTTCACGGCAGCGTGAATGGGACCAAGGACTTCCGCTGGGGTTTTCCAGGTGGCCCAAAGATTCAGTGAGTCATCAAAAGTAAGATTTGAGAAGAGACGTTGGCCACAAGAGGAAAGAAGAGATCAGGCCTTTGGAAGGTTGACAAGCAGTATCTAATGGGCAAAGGGGGAGAGGAACAATTAAGCAATCACTCTAATTGATTATCAAAGCATGCCAGATGATGTCAATGGGAAATACCATTTAACAAAATGATGGCATATTGAAGCGGTACACACGGGGCCCCAAATTCCAATGCCTGGAGGAGCTAAGCAGGTAAAGTAGATATTGAGGCACATAGGGTATAAAATAATACTGTGGCAAACTGAATACTCCCCATCCCTCTAAAGGGGGCAACACATACCCAGGTCCAGCCAACTTCTACCGAGAGGCAGCATGGAACCTATAATGTCAAGTTGTTATGGATGCTGTTGACTGCCTCCCAGTTCCCACCCTCTCCTTCTTTGCACATGTAAGCCCGTCCCCCTAAGTGACTCAGGGAAAGGTCATCCTATTCTCATTGTTCCTCCAGGTCTAGAACCATACTGGTCAAAGCCAGTTAGGAAAGTTCTGTTTCCTTTTTCGGGGATTAGCATAAGAACGGATGTGTGACACAATTCTAGGGGATGAGACTTAAGGGAATTAATGCCGGGAGCTCCAAAGAAACAAGAAGGGATAGTCTTTCTTCCACCGGACAGACTTGTCTTGCTATAATGCCAGAAACTTCTGTTGCCGTCTCGCCCTGCAGAGCCCCGGGGTCATCTGGACCAGATCCCTGAAACGCCACACCTGGAGCTTATTTCATCTGAGATAACAAATTCTTATGGTGTAAACCAGTCTAAGTTAGGTTTTATTTGTCACCTGTGGCCCAAAGTACCTCTTGGTGATATGCCAATCGTCCAACTTTTCCAGAGAAATAACAAATCTCATTTTTTGTAATTCCATGTTTTAAACTGTGGCTATGAATTTTTAATATTGTACAGGAGATTTCCCTCCCGGCCCCCTGGTTAAAACAACACAAAACAGAACAAATTTCAGTAGGGGTGGGGGTGGGGCATTTGTTCTCAACTCGTGGCCTAGCTTGACACCTGCACCCCCAGTTCTTGGTGGAATCTACCCCACGTGGCACATCCCAGGGTGATTTTCGGTTCCTGGAGCCTTACGTGTTCCCTCACCACGGATCAAGAGAACCCTCAGCCCTGCATTTCCGAGCTTCCCTGTCTGCATGATTTAGATAGAATATCAATATCCAAATACACCATAGTGTGGTGCTCAGCAAAACTGATGTGGGGCTGTTGGAGAGAAGACCTCCAAGAAACGGAAAGGTTTGTTAATTAAGTTTCTTTGCCAGAAAAAGGTCATGAAAATGAGAAAATACTTACCTTATTAAAGTCCAGCAAAACCAATAAACTTGAATTACTATGTATATTAACATGGTTAGTTCTGCAAATATGATCCGTTCTTGTCTTCTGAGCTCTGCTTGTGCCTTGCTCCCTCTTGATAAATACTCTCTCCCATCCCCTTTGTCCGTCCAGGGCTCAGCTAGATTTTAAGACCCAGTGCTCAAACCCACAAACCGTGAGATGATGACCTGAGCCAAAACCGAGAGTCGGATGCTTAACCAACTGAGCCACCCAGGCTCCCGTATTCTTACTCCCATATTCTATATGCATATTCTTACCCATATTCTATACTCCCATATTCTTATTTATCCTCCCTGAGATACAGTTTCCTCATTGGGAAAATGCAGATTTATAGTGTGGGGGTCTTTTTGAGGATTAAGTGAGGTAATAAGAAATTTCAAATATACTGAATCCTAACTATGTAGGAAGACACAGTTCTAAGCCTTAGGTGCCTTATTTCATTTAACCTTCCAAACAACCCCGCCGGGGAGGTATGATCCTCCTCTGCCAGGCTAAGGAGGAGACCGAGCCCCTGAGAAGGTAGGAAATCCAGAATAGTTCACAGCGCCAGTAAGGGTGGAGCCAGATTTCGAAGCTACATTCCTCTGATCCAAAAGTCTGTGTTTTTGCTCCTATTCTGATTCTGTACAAATATCAATTTCTGGTGATATGCAAGTTCTGGGATATAGTGAAAGCCCAAAATGTGCTAGCACACGGCCAGAGGCAAGGCATGTTAAAACATCCAGCCCAGACCTTGGAGCTACAGAAAAATTGCTTTCCTCTTCTTGTATCAATAATGATCAACCCTGGGGCGCATGGGTGGCTCAGTCCATCGAGCATCCGACTTTGGCTCAGGTCACGATCTCACAGTTCGTGGGTTCGAGCCCCACGTCGGGCTCTGTGCTGACGGCTCAGAGCCTGGAGCCTGCTTCCGATTCTGTGTCTCCCTCTCTTTCTGTCCCTCCCCTGCTTTCTCTTTCTCTCTCTCTCTCTCTGAAAGAAAGAAAGAAAGAAAGAAAGAAAGAAAGAAAGAAAGAAAAGAAAGAAAGAAAGAAAGAAAGAAAGAAAGAAAGAAAGAAAGAAAGAAAGAAAGAAAGAATCAACCCTGTATTAGCATCAGAACTTACGCTAAAGACACTGAAATGAGTCCCACCTCAGAGGCTCCTGGGCCCTCATAGCAGAAATTCAGGGAAAACAGCAGCTCCAGATGGAAAACCCACCAGATCGGAAGCAGCCCCTAGAATCATAGCAACAGCCGGGGCAGGAGGGACACCTGGCACTTCCACTCATCCATGGCAGTGTGCTCAAACCCGGCCACCTCTAAGACTCACCGGGGACACCGTTTTCCAACTAGCACAGATACCAGGGCCCCAGTCACAGAGATTTTGATTTCATTATTCTGACAGGCCCCCAGGCTGAGAAATCCACCTGACCACAGACTTGGCCTCAGTGCACTCTGACCCCTTTGTGGCCTGCCCTGCGGACCTTCGGCACATCCTTTTTTTCTCGTCCCAAATGCGGCCCCAGCGGCACCTGGCACTGAGCAGGCCCTGCAGAAATACTTGCTGAAAAAAATGATCAGTGAATGTTGAAGCTTGCTCACCTGAAGTGCCTCATTTACCCTCGTCTATCCCCTAAGAATCTTCCACTCGCCTCTGATGATCAATAGTTCCCTTGCCTCCCTCTGGAAGTCTAAACACTCAGAAAAACTGCAACACCATTATTTAACCTGGCCCGGAACGATGTCAACTCATAAAAGTGCTAATAGAGTTTAGGGTTCACTAACTCAGTCCTCTTCGGGGAGACAGTTCTCCATAGGTTCCTCATGTTTCATGTTTCTGCACGTCTAGTGAGCAGAGGCCCTAACAGCTTTTGTTCTGGACTATCCTTTCCGGGATGTTCATATAGCACACAGCCTTGAAAGACAGAAATAGTAGCACCCTCCGGGCAGAAGGCAGATTTATTTCCTGGCCAGTCTAATAAAGATAATGCCCTTCTCTGGGGCACCTGGGTGGCTCGGTTGGTTAAGCGTCTGACCTCAGCTCAGGTCATGAGCTCATAGTTGGCGAGTTCGAGCCCCGCGTCGGGCTCTGTGCGGACGGCTCGGAGCCTGGAGCCTGCTTCGGATTCTGTGTCTCCCACTCTCTCTGCTCCTCCCCTGCCTGTGCTTTGCCTATCTCTCAAAAATAAATAAACGTTAAAAAATTAAAAAAAAAAAAAGATAATGTCCTTCTCCAGGGCAAAAATGAAAGTTTGCTAGCAGCTCCCTTATAAAAGATCAACTTTCCTAAGCTATGGGCCCCTTAGCTGCGTTGCAAACCCTATACATGTAGCATCTACCTGGGCCATTCCACTGGGCCCCCGGGGACCTCGGAAACAAGGGGAACCAATGCAAACACACAGCTCATACAGTCGGCTGTGCTGAGTAATAAAGTCCATTGTCTCTGACTCCAGGACAGAAAAGACCAGACCCTTCACCGTCCTTGGCAAACTGCTCTACATCTTTCAAGATGCCCCTCTGTGAGGCTCCTTCGACTCATCAGACTACGCCCACCCTGTGCTCCCCAGAGTTGGCACTGAGCTTTTCCCCTGGGCACACTGGTTAGAATTACCAGATTATAGGTTTGTCTTCCTCACTAGACTCAAAGTTACCCTAAAATAGACACCAAGTAGGATTTACGAACAGACCTGATGCCCGTAGAATAAGGTCCTTAGTACATGACCTGCTTGTCCCCATCCCCCATCACTCTCCGCCTCCCTCCCTCTGCAGCACACTAGCCTCGTAGCCCCAGAGCTTTGTCCCTGCTGTTCCTCCAGCCCAGAATGTCCTTCCTCCTGATTTGCACATAGCTCACTCCTCCGCTTCATTCGGATCTCTGTTTCCCACCACTATTTAAGCTCCATGAGGGGCTTTGTCTGTTTCACTCACTGTCATAACTTCACGCAAAGCAAAAAACCTTTCTAAGAACAGCGTCTGACACAAAACAGATCCTTGATAAATAGTCTTTGAACAGACAAATGAATTAAAGGAGAAAAACATCTAGTGCAACACTTTGCATATAATGCCCCTTCTGGAAAAGTAGCTTCCATTAATGTAACTCTTGTAGACATACAAATTTTAGTCACTAACGGCCAATACACAAGATGTGATATTTCTATATTTCTCAAGATTAAGCTTAATCTGCTTCAAACGCCCTCTGTTAGGCAGGTGAGAAACCCAATCTTCATTATCAGGAGGGGCTCTCGAACCCTCTCTCGGATCAAGCAAGGACCCCAGGAAGTGAACACAGCTCCAAACATTCGGAACATTCAGAAAAGGGATTTTGGGGTTTTAGATGATAGCTATCACTACTGATACGTGCTGTGCCCCCCAAAACACACACACACACACACGCACACACACACACACTTCTTCCAAAAGTATCATATCTGTAGAGCACCCCAGATATCCCCTCTAGGATTTATCCACCTCCTGGGGGGCACTGAAAAAGCGGGACCTGACCCATCTGATGGCAAAAATGCAAAGGCAAATCCCCTCCACCAGCTCCGAGGCTGCTCCCCAACCTCTCTCTCTCCATCTGCTCCCGAAAGTTCTGGTCTCTACCTCCTCCAGTACAATACCCTTCAAACAACTGTAGATTTTCCAAAATTTAAGCTTGGAAATTTTTGCCTTTGGCCCTACAGCACACAAGCTGCTGTAAAATGCTAAATGAGGCATTTAAACAGACTTGTTGAAATTCAACCAGGCAAATTCACAGTCTCAGTTTCCCTTCTTCACATGGCAGGGGAAATATATCAGAGAGACTAAAATACACAGTGAGACCCAATAAATTGCCTCCCACATTACAGTCAGAGTGTGTGTGTGTGTGTGTGTGTGTGTGTGTGTGTGTGTCCCAGCGTTTAGCACAGTGCCTGGCCTACAGGTATTAAATAAATGTGAAATTCACCACTGAATGAATGAATTTAACTTATCTAAAATAAATAAAGTGACCTAAACAAATGACCTTTGGGGAAGACATTTCCCTAGAGATGGTTTAATCTTCTAGATTCTCTCTCTACTCTTCTCCACTCTTCTCTGGGCTCCAGGAGACTGACCTTCTGCCTTCTGGTTGGATTTGCTTAAAGGGCGATGAAGGCAGGATATCGCAGCAAGAGAGAAGAGTAAGATCGAGGTACTAATTCTTCCCACCCCTGGTCAGTGTCAGTGACATCACCAAGAGCTGGTTTCCCTGGTTCAGTCAGTGTTTGTTAGGGCCTGATTATTTGCATACACCCTCACAATTCCTATGTGGAAACCCTAATCCTGACCTGATGGTGTTTGGAGATGATTAGGTCATGAGAGAAAGCCCTCACGAATGGGATTAGTGCCCTTATAAGAAGAGGCCAGTGGCGCCTGGGTGGCTCAGTCAGTGAAGCGTCCAATTCTTGATTTCAGCTCAGGTCATGATCTCACGGATCGTGGGTTCGAGCCCCACGTTGGGCTCTGCGCTGGCAGTGCAGAGCCTGCTTGGGATTCTCTCTGTCTCCCTCCCTCTCTGCCCCTCCCCAGCTCCCTCTCTCTCAAAATAAATAAACTTACATCAGGTGCTGGAGTCTGAGGTCCATAGGGCAGGCGGTCAGGAGGAAGATGGATGGAAAGTGGGGAAGACAGAGAACAAACTGAAACCCACGAGGATGAGCTGGGGCTCAGACAGAGAGACCGAAGCCTGCACGGCCTCTTGTCTGTGACGAGGTTGACCACAGTGACAAGGATGTTTGGTGGCTGTAGGCCCTGCGTCCCAGAGCTGGACACTCACCTGGCCTGGGAGCCCCGAAACTGGAAGAGACCCCCAGGGACGGGAGCGATGACAGGCCCAGCTGCTGTCTCCAGGCCAAGGGAGTGAGTCAGCAGACCAGCCACAGTGGCTCCAAATCCCACAGCAGATTCTCGGGGGCCCTCCCTGACCGCACAGCTCCACAGAAGGGGATTCTGGGAGACGTGGTTCAGCCGGGCCGTGCTAACACATCCGAAGCCAGCACCTTCCTCAAGGAAAGCTCACGGCAGGGCGGGAGCCCTACCCTCCCGGCCAGAGGTTCTCTTGCAGGATCTCCCTCCATCTGCCCACCCAAGACATTGCCCCGTCCCCTGTGGTGTCCACATGAGATGAGCCACCCAGGCTGCCGGCAAGACCCTCTTCTGTACATTCGCCTCCAATTTCCCAGCTGGAGCACACCGTCTGTTTCCTGCTGGGATCCTGATGAAGAGTACACCCACCCTTGGTGCAGATGAACAAATAGAACATGAATTGGTTGATTTATTTGTCGCCTTTCCCTGCTGGAGATACATCTGTCTAAAGATATTAACTGGGCATCTACAAACAGAACATGAACATGCCAGACGAAAATGCTAGGGATGCAGAGGTGGACGGGAGACCCGGGGGCCTACCCTCCCGCGGATGGTGTGGAATGTACCTACCTCTGCTTCCCTTCCCACAGCCTCATGGGGTAGACGCAGAACCTGGGGATATTCGTGAAGTTTCCAGAACCTTTAGAAGAAAGGCTAATGGTGGTTTATGAAACAGGGTTATTGTATTACTGCGTCTCCAAAGATATAGTTTATTTTGCCTCACTTTTAGGTATAAAAGAAAGGGGCGGGGGGGGAGGGTGTTAGCATGAACCCGGGTGAAATGGCTGTGTGCAAGGCTCTTTCCATAGAATATCTGGTTGAACCCCCATGCAATGTCACAAAAAATAGTGAGCAGAAATTGTTAATTCTACTAGGGTCAGTGGAGAAACTTAAGACGGGAGAGGTAAAGTGACCCACCCAAGGTCACACAGCTAACAAGGGATGTAAATGGGATGTTTATTTTTGATCTGGGCTCTACACGTGGGAGGAATCATGCTGGATGCTTTATTTTTGCAAACCTCACAATGAGCCTCATAAGATAGGTTTTATTACTACCCCTCTTTTTTTTTAAGTTTATTTATTTTGAGAGAGAGAGAGAATGAATGAATGAATGAATGAATGAATGAATGAATCCCAAGCAGGCTCTGCTCTGGCAGTGCAGACATGGGGCTCGAACTCATGAACCGTGAGACCATGACCTGAGCCAAAACCAAGAGTCGGGTGCTTAACCGACTGAGCCACCCAGGCGCCCCACTACCCCTCTTTTTGCGCAAGAGGCGGCTTCCGGGCAGAGAGGACACACAGATCCTGGGTGGAGGAGTCAGGAACTGAACCCAGTTCAGCCTGATCACAGAGCCCATCATCCCGTTACCCAGCAGAACCCATAAAACACAGCTGACACGGCATTTGTTAAGGCTGTGTTTCATCCCGGAATATCTTTCTCCATAAATACACAGAGAGATCTACATATCTGCAGAGATATAGCCCCACATATCCATTACGTTCCATCCAACACATAATACCGATACTCCATCTCACGGTACAAGCTGTTCTATTTCTAGCATTGAATTATTTGCTTCTCCCAACCTCCATTAACCAAGTTTGGGGAGAAAAAGCTAGCTGCCACATAAGTCTTGATGAGAATAAAGTCTCTTTATTACTATTATTATTCCCCTAATGGTCTGTGCCGTATCGTACATAACTTTTTAGGCCTTCATAAAATCCCGTTGATAAACATTTGACAACTTGTTACGATTTTAAAACTTTCATTGCCAGATCTGTGCCGGCACCACCGGAATCTAACAACGTGATAGGAAGGCAGCTTTCGGCGGTGCAATAAAGAATTTTGCAGCCACTCTCGGTTCCTAATTTATGACATGTGCGCTGATGAATGATCAAGATTCACTATTTGCCATTATAAGAAACAGGCCAACCAATTCATAATTTTCAGGAAAGCTGGTTTTAACAGCCCTATTAGTTTTACAATTCCGACTTTTGTAAGCTTCAATTTGTTATGTTTAAGTTATTTGCTCTGAGGAGTTTGAGTGCTCTTACCGGGGTCTTAAGGTCTATTTTTTCCAAACAGAGTTTGCAGAGAAAGACAATGGCAGCGCTGAAAAGTTCAATTAAGATAAACTCTACAAGTCAAAGGAAAAAGCTGTGGATGTTCATTCAAGTTGAAAATACACAGAGCCTTTCTGCCCCTCTTCTGTTTATTAAAATAAATAAATAAATAAATTATATACATATGTATATAATATATATATTTATATGACTGGAGAATATATATATATACATATATAATATATATATGACTGGAGATTATTTGTGTTGTAGTCTATGAGCCACATTAGAGTTTTTAGACATTTGCTAAGTCAGATTCTGTTTCTGAACTTCATGGTATTAATCCCTCTGTCTAGTGAGGGATGCTTAAAATATTGAAAAGAGCAAGGCAGACGTATTCGAAACTCACATTTGATCTGGGTCCATATCTGTTCCAACACATAAGCTAAAAAATAGGTTTTTAAAAAAAATTTTTTTAACGTTTATTGATTTTTGAGACAGAGAGAGACAGAGCATGAACGGGGCAGGGGCAGAGAGAGAGGGAGACACAGAATCGGAAACAGGCTCCAGGCTCTGAGCCGTCAGCCCAGAGCCCGACGCGGGGCTCGAACTCACGGACCGCGAGATCGTGACCTGAGCTGAAGTCGGACGCTTTAACCGACTGAGCCACCCAGGTGCCCCTAAAAAATAGGTTTTAATATGTGCCTTAAACATGCATTAATATGTACAGAGCCCATCCATAGTCGTGCGTTCGTTCACGAAACAAGTGATTTTTAAACACCCAGTACAGTTGGTGACAGACTAGAGGCTGCAGGCCTAATTCAGCCCTCTGCCTGTTTTTGTAAGGCCTAGAAGCTCAGAAGGATTTTCACATTTTTTAATCAAAAAAAGCAGCATGTTCTGACCTGGCAAGAGGATATTAAATTCAAATTTCAGTCCCTCTAAATAAAGTTTTATTGAAACACAGACACACACACTTATTTACATGTTGTTGTGGCTGTTTTCACACTACAGTGTCCAAGGTCGGTCGACTCAACAGAGTCACATGGCCCAGAACGCCTAAACTATTTACTACTCGGCCCTGATTCATTTTATTCCAGGAACTGGAGACGAAAAAAACAAAAACAAAAAGAATGGTAAAATAGAGCCAGCTCTTCCTTCATTCCGGGCAGCAGTAAATACATCAAATGATTATAAGTGCTATGGAGAAAAGCAAATCAATAAAAAAGTAAATCAAATACAGACTGATAAGGTGGGTCGAAGAGGTGACCAAGGTGTCATTGCCATCAGGGACATGATTTTTGAAACAGTGAAGAACTGCTGGTGAATTTCCAAACAAAACAGAGTACAATTCTCCTTCCATTTATGCAGTGTGTATTAAAAGTATACAAAGAACACTTTGTGCTATATATAAAGCAGAATTTGGTTCTAGGTCAAGATCATTATAATCGTGTTTTTTAACTACCCAACTTTCTGACATGAGGCTAGAAAGTCATGGGGGATGTGAAACAATCCTTCGCTGTGCTGGACCCTCTCTCACATGGCAGGATGTTGAGTAACCCTGGCCCTCACCCACTAATTCAACATAGACATCTCTGAGAGGATTGTCAGGCTTGGAAGGGAAAAAGAAGGTTGCAATCCGTGAGCCAAGTTTTCAACAAATGAGGAAGGTGGCCAGGAAATCACAGAGACATGATCAGCGATATGCTGGTAACTATTTAATAACTAGCTCTGGTTGGTAGCCTTTGCCAATTTCCATGGTGTAAATATTCCCACCGTGGCCAGTTTCAAGCTACCAGCATGACATCATTGAATACAGAAGGTGGGAAAAGTTGCTCCCCATTAGCCCTGCGGAGCCAGTACAAACCAGCTCCAACAAACCCTGGGATGGGTAGAGGTTGACACAGGTAAAAGGAATGAACCTCAAATGAACAGAAAGTTTGACATGAGGGAGTAGGAAAAACCATCTGAAAGATACATCAGTGAGTGAGATATCACCCACCTACCTTCCCAACCAAGAACAATATGGAGGAGACAGAGATAACGCCTCCCCCTGACCAAGTGGTGACCTCGGGTATTCAACTGAGGTGAGAAAGGAGGAAAACAACTCTCAAAGCTGGTAAAAATTTAGCAGAATCTGTTTGCCGGGAAACAGAATTCTGGAAGAAAAAACTGTGGGGAGATTCTGGGGACAAGGTAGCAGACAGAGGGAGGCTGGGTAAGGAAATTTCCAGGCCAGAATACATTCTGGCTGTGACCACAGGTGACAGAGAGCCTGTTCGCATCCCAAACCAAAGATGACAGCCACCGAGGAGGCCGTATTTCAGCAAATTCATCTTGCACACAGTCATCAAATTATTATAATTTAGTTTCAGCAACACAGTAGCTGCTCAAAAAACACATTACTACAGTAGAGCTCGGGAAAATATTTCGCACACACAGCAAACGTGGCGCGTTTTGCCACTTCATTGACTTTGTAAAACGGAAAGATCTCCCCCTTTGTCTTGTATAGTTTCACTAATTACATCATTAGCAGAAGGCCATTTGACCAACATGGAGGAGATGAAAACTACTTTTTCTACACTTAAATGGAAATGTAAGTTAAAATATAGAAATAGTCATGCCTATGTGATACCAAATCCACAGGAGACAAGAGAGTCAACTGATGACAGAGATGTCATCTTAAAAAAAAAAAAAACGCAAAAGAATTGACATCTTTTATGTACAATTGCTGTGACTATACAAACAATCCCCGTTTCTCAATCTTCGTAACGCAGACATTCTCTGATGAAGACAGAAAGGCGGGGCGAATGCAAAAGTTTCAGCATAAGAAGAAGGGCCTGAATAGAAAGGGATGGGTGTAAGAGAGCAAATAAATGAAGGCAGAGTTCTTGACACTGGCCATGGGAGACATGAGGACACAGCTAGAACACGGTCCCCAAAGGTCGATCTACTGGTAGTCAATGACAACGCATGAGGTGCCGGGCCCGAGGGTAGTAATGAATTCAAATTCCCTTGAGAACGACACCCCCCCCCCCACACACACACACACACGATTAACCAACGCTCCACCTGACTGCCCAAAATTTCACTCTACACATATACGGGAACAAAGAGCCACATATGAGGCATTAAAAAAATCCTGTCTGGAAAACCTATGCATGGAGTTATATTAAGAGGACCTATGAGTTGGACCTACCCGTCTGCTCCAACTAGGGCCATCAGCATCAGCATTTAGTGTCTGGAAATGTGACTCAACCAGCACCAGTCAACTCTTTGACCAAGTTACACATGCGGACTCAGCTATGGAGAGCCACGTGGGTCACCTAGCAAGAAGGCACCGGAAGAAGTTTAACAGGGGAACCCCAGGGGGCAGCATACAGACTTTGAAGTCAGACCCGAGCTTGAATTCTGACATCTCCTACCACCTCGTAGCGTAAAACTGGGCAAGTCCATGAAGCTTTCCGAGCCCCGGTCTCCTCGTCGGTAAAATGGAGATTAAATAGTACCTACCTCCCAGAGTTAATACAGGGAGTAAACTAGACAACGCATTGACGTGGCTAACACGGTGACTGGCATCTATGTGGTGTGCAATAAATGTTGGTTAATAACCGCAATTATAATAGATATAAGACTGTTGTAAGACTTGTTTATGCTACGGAGAGAGAAAGCTAAAATACGAGTCATGAAGACCAGAGGACGGGTTAACAAGCCAGAGGCTGATAGTCAGTTCTAAACATTTCTTCGGTTAAGTAAACTTCATCTGTGCCTGAGGTACGTGTTTTCAAAACGTGTAACTTGGGGCGCCTGGGTGGCTCAGTCGGTTGAGCGTCCGGCTTCGGCTCAGGTCACAGTCTCACAGTTTGTAAGTTCGAGCCCCGCGTCGGGCTCTGTGCTGACAGCTCGGAGCCTGGAGCCTGTTTCGGATTCTGTGTCTCTCTCTCTGCTCCTTCCCTGCTCATGCTTTGTCTCTGTCTCTCAAAATAAATAAATAAACATTAAAAAACAAAAACAAAAAATGTGTAACTCAAGTGCTGACTACACATGTCCCAGGCACTGACCTAGGTGTTGGGAATACAGCGAATTCAAGAGATTAAAATCCTTGCCACCACACAGCTTGCATTCCGGCGGGGAGAGGCAGACAATGAATAAAAAGAAATAATACCATAGAACCACTGGATCCCAAAGCGTGGCCCATGGGTCAACCACGTTAGCGTCCCCTGGGCACGTTTTCAGAAATGCCACATCTGGGCCTTCCCTCCCGTCCTAACGAATCACGCACTCAGAAGGGGAAGCCCAGAAATGTGCGGTCTGAGAAACTTCCGGGTGATTCTGACACAAGTCAAAGTTAGAGAATCACCGAGAAGCTGCCCTTCTCACAAACTGCCAGGGGGTGCTGACGTGCGATCTGAAGACCACACAAAACGACTGAGACAAAGTCCGTGATGAGTGCTACGGAGAAAACAGAGCAGGACAAAGGGTGTCATTAGCCGAGTTCCCGCAGAAGCAGACCCTGAGATGAGGATTTTAAGAGTAAGCAGGTTGTTTGGGAGGGGGGAAGCACAGGAGGGGAGTGAGAAGGTGAGACTGTCAAGGGAAGGCGGCCGATATGGTTGTGAGCAAGTGGGACTCGTGGCCCGCTGGGCCCTCTGGGCCACTATACCCAGCATGCCTCAGTCGTCCTGCCCCAGAAGTGAAGGAGCCTATGGTACTTATCCACACCACTTCATCAGCCACTGGCTATGGTTGCTCTCAGAGCTGTTAACTCCCCCAGAACGTCTGCCCTATCCCTCACAGAGGGGAAGAAAAATCCCTTAGGTCAAGAAAAGGCGGCTCTCGCATTAGGAAGCAGTTCCCAGAGGTCTAGGCATGTGGGGCAACAGGGAAGGCAGAGAGGAGCTCATGGAGGAAAAGCATCAGGGGAACAAAGCTCAGAAGGACAAGAGGGAGCAAGCCCAGCCTGTAACTGGGGATGGGGGGGGGGGGGCGGGGGGGAAATTCCTGGGCAAAAGGAACAGTAGGAGCAAATGCCCTGAGGCAGGAACATGCAGAGCCTGTGAGAGAACAGTAAGGAGACCACTGTGTCTGGAGCAGAAGAGGGAGGGAAGGTGTTAGGAAGTGAGGTCATAGTCACAAAGGGAAGGCAGGTGGAGGGCCTCAGGGACCACTGCAAGGACTGGAGCCAGAGGGGAGAGGAAAGGCCACTGGAGGTTTTGGGTACAACACCTGACTTGGGTTCCAAAGGATTCGGGAGGCTGTTTGGATCTATATTATGAACATTCGGCAGACAGGCAGACAGGTGGACGTAGAGTTACAGAGACGTGGAGGCAGGAAGACAGGGACACCAGGGAGGAGGCCACTATAAACTTGAGGCAGAAATGTCCATGGCTTGGACCAAGATATAGTGACGCCCTAACGATGTCATGAGCAGTCCATTCGCTCTGCTTTCTCTGTATTGGCTTCCCAGTCCCAAGAGGAGGCAAAACTATCAGAAGCCATCCTAGGATTCCACACTCAACCAACAAAACAACCCCAGAAGAACGAGCAGTCTCTTCACCACTAGTTGGAGGGAGGACCCGGGACCGAACCTCTTTGGCCCCACTTGGGTTGCCCGGACAACTGTAAACTAACCTCTGCAGTCATGGTGATGGGGTGCCTGGAGGGACCAAGTGGGTCACTTGCCCACTGCTGGAAACCAGAGGTAGGAATGGCCCCACACCAACCACATACCCTGGGAGAGTCGGGGAAGCAGTTTTCCCCAAGGAAGTCTGAGAGCAATGACACAGGACACTCTCCAACCTGCCTTCCATAGTCATAGGCTTTCTAGCTGAACACGTGGCCACACGAAGTCCCTATTCCCCAGTCTTGCCTGCAGGTGGTTGGGGCCACGTGATTAACTAATGTGTCAACAGAAATGATCACGTACAAGTAGCATATCGTGCCCTTAAAAGGAAGGGAGGGCCACCCCCTTTCTCCCTCCCTCCTGGCTGGAATACAGCCGCAACGATGGCGATCTCGGGTCCTGCGGACAATAGAGCATCATCATAATAGAAAGCAATGGGACAGAAGGACCCAAGGTTCCTAACAGAGCAGGATCACCCTATCGGTTTGGGCTGTTATTTCTGTGAAGCCGAAATAAAATTCCATTTTTTTAAGTTACCATTTTGAGGGGCCTGGGCAAAGCAGACCATAATCCTAGCTTACGCAGAGAGTGGGTTTTATTACCACAAGGGGGAATGGAGACGGAAAGGAAAAAAACAAACACCAAAACAGCGACGGTCTTCGTAGTCAACACACAGTAGGGCTGTTAATTCCAGGACTGCAACAGTCACCGATGGGGGGTTTTTTTCACAGAAATTTTGCAGTGCTGCAAGAATTCTAGCTCACCTAAGATCTATTGCTTCAATTTGTTCAAACAAAGCTCTGAGCCTTTCTCATTTATAAATGTAACCAACCTTGCTTAATCTCGGTGTTCTGTCTTCACTGTTGAACTTGTCAGTGCGGTCCTCGAGAACCCCTCTGAGATCCAAAGACACCAAATCATCGGGTTAAACAGACCCTGTGCAGTCGGGGTGGAGCCCCACACATCCCCAGAATAGATCGTCTTCTACAAATCTGTTGGTTGGGTCTCTTCCTGAAAGATGTTACCCGAGGGCAAGAGAGAAGATCCTTGCTGCTCTGACGGGGCCGAAAAATGCACACAGGACACAAACAAATGTATTTTTGCCCAGCGATCGAGGAGGCAAGGATGGTCCTCAAACCCAGAGGAATAAAATTTTTATCTGTGTTATCTACTGTATAGATAAAACTGCCCTTTTCCTCACGAACGTCATCCTAGAGTGTTTGTTCCTACATAGAAGCAAATGAAGACTGCATTTCTTTTTGTGATATTACTTAATATTACACCTTTTCATTACATATTATATGGAATATTGTTACCGTGTGAATGGTGACAACTAACCTTTATTAAGTGCCCCCTAAGTGCCTCCAGTCCATTTTTTTGCGCCATGTTTTCAAATTACCTTGTTAGGTGGGTATCATTAACACCATAATATGGATAAGAACACTGACCCGCGAAGAAGACAAATAACCAGGCAGGGTCACTCATTCGAGGAGTGACTGGCCCAGAAATCAAAGCTAGAAAGTCAGCCTCTAGAGACTACGTCACGGAACAGTGTTATTCTCCTTGCCTCTTCGTCACCTATGGCGGACACAGAGACGTCCCACCCAGATTTCCCTTCACCGAAGGATTCGCCGCCCAGCTTCAGGAGTGCAGTCACCAGAGAGCCAGAGAGCTGCTCCTTCAGGGTCTACGTGTGCAGAAATCTGTCTCCTCGAGGTCATGCCCTGCCCGGTCAGCCCGCTAGCCGTGACCAAGCAAGGCGTTGCCATAAATCCCCGCCATTTTGGCCCAACACATGATTCTCTGAGGGACAACGCATGCTCCAGAGCTCCCCACACAGTTGGCCAGGTCTTCCGTCCAAACGTGCTTCCCACTCTCCCCTTAGCAGATGTTGCTTCCAAATAGACATCTCGAACCCTAAACTCTGTCTCAGCGCCTGTATCTGTCCCCTGTGCCACCAACTTTACTAACAGAGATGTCTAATGAATGAATGAATGAATGAATGAACGAACATGTGGATAGAAGATGAATACAGGGGCACCTGGGTGGCTCAGTCAGGTAAGCTTCTGACGCTTCTTGATTTCGGCACAGGTCATGATCTCACGGTTTGCGGGAGCAAACTCCTCATCAGGCTCTGCACTGACAGAGCCTCTGCTCGCTCGCTCTCTCTCTCTCTGTCTCTTTCTAAGAAAAAATAAAGAAATGCAAGATGCAGGGAAACATAAGGTAAACATCAGTAGGGGAATAGAGAGCCCCTCCCCCCCAACACATGACTTGCGACTCTTTGATGATTTTATGCTACAGATTCAGAGTCTGCACGTGAAGATCTTACCAGTTTTAAGGAAACTACTGGACACCCTTCTATCAATCTCGTTTCTTTAAAGATAAGAACCAGGCTCAGGCGACTGTAAGTGTAATGTTGCAGAAGGATCCAGAACGCCAAGCCATTTCTCCTTATACCATTTAAATATTCAAATAAAACTTTGTACAGTTTACATTTTGCATTTCGATGCTAAGAATACAGACTCGTGTGTGTGTGTGTGTGTGTGTGTGTGTGTGTGTGAAGAGAGAGCACTCTGAACGTATCAAGACTTTTCTTTCTAAACACAGTCATCTTCACAAACAACTTTGACAATACACTTTCATTTTGTCAGAGTTGCTGGGGATGAAATTCGCTCAGCCATTAAAAGGTGGGAAAGTGTCCTGCTGCTGTGTATATGAGAGAAGGGCCACTGTTTTGTCATATGTCAGCCACCCATCAGTCGAGGCAGAGAAAGCGATTGGTACGTGATGGGGTCGGCAAGAAGCCCTCCAAACCTTAATTATCGGAGTGCCCCCCAGTTTCACTGGGCTTGTCAGTGACTCCTGACAAGCTCAGAGGCAGATGCAAAGAGAGTACATCGCCAACTGGTTAATTAGCAGCAAGCAGCAAGCAACCCAAATTACAAGCCCAAGAAAATATGCCACCGACTTGTGTTTTGTACGTTGGATTTAAGCAACACACGCAAGGGGGAAATGGTGGCGTTTTCACATTCCGAAAAGTATCTCGGTTGTTCTTGGGGATCGAGCCGGGAAAGCGGGTCACTCCTTCCTATGCCTCAAAGAGTTACGGAGAACCTACTTGCGTCTCTGGTCCTGAGGCCAAGAAGAGGAATTGAGGGTGGCTGATCGATTTGCTCCTTCTTTCGTGCATTCCCTCGACAAACACGTATCGTTGTCTGCTGTCACCCACTAGAATCCGAACACTCCGCTAGATCCCAGGTATGTGGTTATAAAAAAATGAAGGCACGTTCTGATGCAGGCGACAACACGGATGAACCTGGAAGGCGTTAACGCTCAACGAGATAAGCCAGTCGCAAAAGGGCAAATACTGTGTGATTCCACTCATAGGTGGCACCTAGAGCACTCAAGTTCACAGAACGGGCAACAGAAGGGTGGTTGCCAGGGGCCCGGGGGGGGGGGAGGGGGACACAGGAATGGGAGTTACTGTTTCAGGGGGCAGAGCCGCAGTGTGACAAGATGAAAACACTCTGGGGGTAGACAAGTGTCTGGGGACACTTGTACAACAGGTAATGGGCTTAATGCCACTGAACTGTATGCTTAAAAATGGTTCGCGTGGCAGGGACGCCTGGGTGGCTCCGTCGGTTGAGCGTCTGACTCTTGATTTCAGCTCAGGCCATGATCCCAGGGTTGGGGGTTCGAGTCCCGCGTCGCCCTCCGGGCTCCGCACTGAGCGTGGAGCCTGCTTGGGATTCTCTCCCTCCCTCTAACCCTCCCCCTCCCCCGCCACCACCGTCTCTCTCTCTCTCTCTAAAAAATAAATAAATAATTTTTTTTTAATGGCTAACATGGTAAATTTGATGTTACAGATATTTTACCACACGTTTAAATTTTTTTTTTAAAGAATAACAATTAAAACAAGGAGAGAAAAAAGAAAAAGACAAAAAAAAAAAAAAAAAAAAAAAAACACCCAAAGGCAGGATTCCTGCTCTGAGAGAAATGACAGCCCGGTGGGAAGACAGACATGAAATAAAGTGAAAAATTAATATACAACTCTGCATAGACTTGTTATGAAGGAGAACGGGTCCCTCCCACCAGGGTCAATGTGCCGAATTCTCCTAAATGCAGAAACCACCTCCATTATTTGCTTTATTAAAGCATTCCTCGCTTCACAAGCAGATCTCTCTGAACATGGAACCCCTGAGTACGTCGAAGGTTTACAGATAAATCATTTACCACATAACTAAGGCCCACAGGCAGAGAATTGTCAAGATAAAGTGTTATGAGGCTGTGCCAATTGAAGATCAATCAGAAATTACAATAAGCATCTTGGTAATTACAACAGAAACTAGTGGGGGAAAAATGATCCGACTCGTAAAAGTTGACTATATACCCAGCCTTACACACTTACCCCTATAAAATGCTGCAATGAAAAAATCCATACGATGCTGCCTGGTTTGCATATTTAATAGATTCAGTGATTGCCTGCGAGCGAAATATTCCATATTTACTTGTCCAATATCCCTGCTCCTGCTGATTATGTGAGCACTGGTGTTTTTCAAAATATAAAAACAGCATGTCACTTCATACACACTGCTATTGTGCAAAGGGTTTAAACTTTTGTGCCTTTGTTTAAAAAAAAAAAAAAAAATCCCGAGCAAAGGCTTCTCATTAAAATGTAGAGAAGATAAGCATCCAAAAATTTAACTTGGAACTTGCATTGAGAGAAAAAAAAAAAAAAAGGAAAAAACTACACAAAGCCTTTGGATTGAACATCGCGCTTTTATCCTCTGACAACGTGGCAAACTTTCAGCATTTCCTGGAATATTTTCCAGCTCCTTTAAACACCTGAAGGGTTTCTTGCGTGTTGGGCTGGTTGGCAGGGAGGGTGTGAGCAAAGAGAAAATAGAACAGAAGAGAGGAAAAAAAAAAAAAGGGAAAGGGTACCTTTCGGATTCCCCCACCAAATAATCACATCCCTTAACAGTGACTTTATCGGGTCTAAAGCAAAGAAAATGCTGCCAGGGTAATTAACAATTCTGGTTTTAAAAAGCTGAAGGTGATTATCTGAAAGGCAGGCCGCTCTTTAAATTAAAGATGATATCTAAGGCATTTACAGCAATATATGTTACAGCCACCGATATTACACACACATATATAGAGGTCAGGGGTCCTCTCCCAACTGTCCAGAAGAGGCAGGCAGGTAAAACAATGCCTGGGTGGGGACAGAAGTGAACTAGAGACCATAAAATGAGTCGATGTTTCTCTGCCGACTGTGGCCAGAGAAATATGGCCCTGTATGGCCAGAGCCTCCAAATTTCAGAAGCCAGGAATCTGAATCTTTACATAAAACTTTCCATTTTGGGGGCTCCTGGGTGGCTCAGTCGGTTAAGCGTCTGACTTCGGCTCAGGTCACGATCTCCTGGTTCGTGAGTTTGAGCCCCGTGTCGGGCTCTGTGCTGACAGCTCAGAGCCTGGAGCCTGCTGCGGATTCTGTCTCTCTCTCTCTCTCTCTCTCTCTCTCTCTCTCTCTCTCAAAAATAAATAAATATTAAAAAAAAATTAATAACAACATTTTTTCCACTTTTATTTGTGGACACATATGCAATTTGTAAATATACATAACTTTACAATTGCTACACAGGCCAATTAAAATGGATCTGCAAGCTGAATTTACTGGGGGTCACCTATTTTGACCTATGTCCTGGTTCTTCCCAGTTCCCAAACATTGTGGCGGGAGAATATTCTGGCCGCTCGGCCCCACCAAGGCGTGTGCAGGCAGGTCCAGGTCCCACGTGGAGAACAGAAGCAGCCCTGAGTCCTCGTGAGAGACCGTCTCACCATGCAAGGCCTTGGGGAATGCTCTGCTAGGCAAGAGATTTCATAACCTTGACCTTGGATGCCCTTGGTGACGTCCAGGAACAGCCCTTCAGTGAGAAGCATGGCCTTTCTTCGAGTCTTGGCTTGCAGACCGGCCAGCAAGAGCTCCCTCCACACCTCAGACATGGGCAGAACACAGTCTGGGTTTTGCATAAATACCTCTCCATTTCTTCCTTGCTCTCCCCAGCCCCGTACTAAAACCCAGGAAACTTGTGCCTAGGCTCCTTTCCAGAAGTCACGAATGGCTTTCTGTGTGAAGACTTGGGTCCGTGAAGACAAGAAGAGAATTACGAACGAAATCTCAACATCTATCTCTGGCAAAGAAGGGAGCTCCTCTAGCTAGTTCTTGCCCCAGTCTCAAAGGACACATTCTTTTTGTCATTCCCCCAAATAACTACCTAGTCAAGGAGGGTAGGAGAGAAAGCTGATGTACTACAGATACTTTTTTTTTAATTTTTTTTAAATGTTTTTATTTATTTTTGAAGGAGAGAGAGAGACAGAGCATGAGCAGGGGAGGGGCAGGGAGAAGGAGACACAGAATCGGAAACAGGCTCCAGGCTCGGAGGCATCAGCACAGAGCCCCACGTGGGGCTCGAACCCACGAACTGTGAGACCATGACCTGCGCTGAAGCAGTACGCTCAACCGACTGAGCCACCCAGGCGCCCCTCTACAGATATGTTTTTAGAAGCCAAACAAAACAAAACAAAACAAAACTTCCCTTTGATACGCCCAACTCTTCCCAGCTCTAGTACCAGATTCCCAAACCAGCAGGTCTCGGGGAGAATCTGCCCTTGAAATGGGTTCATTGGACAGGTATAGGTTTATGTGTCATTTTGTTTCTGATGTTTCTAATTTAGCGATATGCCCCACCCCTCCCACTTGACTTAAACCCAACTTTTTTTTTTTTTTTTTAGAAAGAGGAGAAATGTGGACACTCTTCTACTCCAATAATGTCTGCCCGTCAGCTGACCCACTTCTCAAAAACAAGAGGTATCCGTGACGGTATAAATAGAGACGTGGAACACGATGGGAGGGCGAATACCAAATTCTTTTACCTGTCCCCCCCAAAATAGGCCCATGCCCCGTGATTTTTGTCCCTTTCGGTAAATGGCAACTTCATCCTTCTCATTGTTTGGAACGTGGTGCCGTCCACGACTTCTTTCTCTCAGGGTTCACCGCGCAATCAACGGCAAATTCTATTCGCTCTACTTTGAAACATATCATAAGTCTACCCCCTTCTCACCATTTCACTGCCACAGTGCTACTCCCAGCCACCACGATATCTGACCTGATTTTCTACTTCTGCCTCACCCCCCTCAATGGTCTACATTTTACCCAGTTTTCAGATGAATCCTGTGAAAACCAAATTGCTGGGGCACCTGGGTGGCTCAGTAGGTTAAGCGTCTGACTCTTGATCTCAGCTCAGGTCATGATATCACGGTTCATGAGTTTGGGTCCCTCATCCAGCTCTGCACAGACATCATGGAACCTACTTGCAATTCTGTCTCTCCCTCTCTCTGTCCCTTCCCCCCTTGCTCTCTATCTGTCTCTCTCAAAATCAGTAAATACATGTTTCATATTGTGTCTCCCTCTCTCTCTCTGACCCACCCCTGTTCATGCTCTGTCTCTCTCTGTCTCAAAAATCAATACACATTAAAAAAAAATTTTTTTTTATATTAGTAAATACACTTAAAAAAGAAAAGAAAAAAAAAAACAATTGCTACCATGGCCTCCTTTTTTTCAACACTTTCCAATGATTCCCACCTCACTCAGACTAAAAGCCTACATCCTTGCAATGGCCCACCAGGTTTCCCTGTTCTCCCCTTCGTTCACTTGAATCTAGCACCCCGATATCCTTGCTTTTCTTCCAACATGCCGCACACATGCCCATTCCAGAGTTTTCTCCCCTCGCTGCTCTTCTGCCTGGACTGCTCTTCCTGGAGAGCCCACTGGCTTGCTGTCACTTCACATCTGGGCTCAGGGACGCCCTTACCACTGAGGCCTTTTCTGAAATTCTTACATAAGAGAGAAACCCAAGCTCCACGGATTCCCCTCCAGTCTTTACCCTGGTTCGTCCAACTCCACAGCACTTTCCACAATCTGACAAACTACAGTTAGTTCTTTTCAGATTCCCTCTAGTGGAGGTGAGGGTCAGAATTTTATTTTGTCCGCTTTTTTACCGTCAACTCTTACAAAGTGCCAAGCACATATTGAGTTAAGTACTCAACATGGTGTGTGTGTGTGTGTGTGTGTGTGTGTACAAATATTGGAATCAGACGAATCTGCATTTGAATTCCAACTCTGGTACTTATCAGCTGTGTGACCCTGGAGGGGTCACATTACCTCTCTGAACCTGTTAAACGTGACAATAATCTTCTCCCTGAAGGTATAGAGGTAATGCACTCTAAGTGCCCACCTTGATCAATGGAAGCTGTTATCATCACAGACACTGCGTATCTCCCACCTCTCTGACATCTCTGTTCACCCGGAACCAGCCACACTAGCCTGAGCGCTCTGGCTAAAACACGCCAGGGGAGTTCCCACGTGACCTGTGCACCTGGCGCTCCATTTGCTGGCAACACTGGTCCCCGGGTGTGCGCGTCACAAGCTTCTTCTCATCACTCAGGTTGCAGCCATGATGGGACCACCTTGCAGAAGATGTCCCTCGCCACCCTGCCTCGAGTGCCCCGTCGGCGACACCCAATTACAGCATCAGGGTGTTTCCTCGACAAATTTCACACCCTGTTATTCGTTCCATTGCTCGCCCTTTGCGATGGCTGCCCCCACGAGGAGACAAGCTCATCAGTCACGTTCACCGACACTTCCGTAACACCTGGCATGTAATACACACTTAATAAATATCCGTTGGATCCACACGCGAGAGACTTCATGGCGGAAACACACACAGAGAACGATGCATGTGCGTAACAATGCGTTTTTATGATTGGCAGGTTAGAATCTCAGTCCCGTATGGATTGAGAATCAGGCCGTGAAGGAAGAGGGAAAAGCAAAATATGGCAAGGCACTTTTGAAGGATTCTACAGCCCAAAGAAAGAAACCTGGAAGAAACAAAAAAATTTTTTTGAAAGAGTAAAGCTAGCGTGTCGTTCGAAGAAGATAACTAAAATTGAAACATCGTCAGTCTTACCCAGATGACACCAAAGACCTGGGAAACGAAGGAATCATAGCTGGAATCATGGAATTCCTTAGGAAACTAAGGAATTGGCTGGAATCGTAGCTGTAGTATTTACAGAGGACTGGCAGAGGAGGCAAGCTAGGGACCCTCCCCTCCCATCTGTGTCTGAGCGGACGCAGCAAAGCATGGGTAGTTGGGGAGTAATTAAGGCTGGATAATTCCGGGCCAGCTCATCTTCATTCCGCTCCTGCGTGGAGACAGTTGTGCCCTTTGGGCATAGATGTCGAAATGCCTCCTCCCCTCTGGGATTCAAAACAGAAATGAAAAACATCCCTCTAAAAAAGGTCACGACTCGGGTTTGGGAGATTTACCAGCGCCACGCGGAAGCAGACGTCAAAAAAATAAAAATACCGCTTCGGTGTCTGTGACCGCTTGACATATCCCTGAGTGTCTAAATGGAATCTGCAGCACGGTAAGAGAGCGACATGGCCAACGTGGCAGGAGGGGACACGGCCAAACTCAGCCACGCAGAGTTCAAGGAGCTGCTTTCACTTCGAAAGTTGTTTCAGAGATGCTATTTACCATCACTTGGAAGAATGGGGAGTGAAACATCAGCGTGTTGCCTATGATCAGGTGCCTAAGCATATAGAAAGTACGAGGCAAACTGGCAAGTTTTGTCTTTACACTTGTGCAAATTCAGGGCAGATACTGAAGGTGAATATCCCGTTCAGGACAATCAGTGAAAATTCATTTCTTTCTTTCCGTTAGTGTTCCCTATAACTCACTCTGATCGTGGTGTATAGGCAGCAAGAAATGCCTGTAAAAAAGGGCTTTTAAACTCTTAGTTGTTTGCAGAATATTAGTAACACTATAAAAAGTTTATGTTAATTAATGCTGCATTTTAATAGATTTCCTGGAAGTTTGTAACTGCATACTATAAAGGCTTTCAAGATAATGTATTATACTGTGGTTATCATAAACTCCAAAGCAGTTCAAATATTCCTTTTATGTCTCAATAACTTTCCCCCCAAAGTTACAGTATTTAAAAGATTCAAATGCAGAAATAAAAAGAAAAATTTTCCCCACCAGGGGATATTTTAAATTTTTATTTCTCTCATCACGATCAATCTCATTTCTCGGCAACGCTGTACTTCAGCTCCCTTGTTAAGTGAAGAGCCATCTGCAAGTTCCGTCAGCTCTATGAGGATGGAATGTCCCCCACCTGCTGCGGGACAGGTTTTCCAGAGGTCAGGCAGGTCAGACACCTCACGACATCCCTGTTCTTCCATTCTGGGACTCTCTATCGATGGGCACCCCTTGTCACTGTTTCTCTCTCTGAGTTTGGGCACAAAGACTCCTCGTCCAGAGAAGCACCACTTTTCATGTCCAGCGTCAGACCAAAGGGAGCATTTTATTGTAAGAGTTTCAAGAGAGATCAAATCCAAATTACACTTCCACGCGTGGGTTGGGGATCCTGAACTGAACCCCCAAATGCAAGACCTTTGAGGATTTTTGCAGGCGAAGGAAATGTTTGTCTCTCTTCCACTTTGAAGGCTTGGAACACCTCCTTCCAATCAATACAAATCGCCATTTCTCATGAAGGTAAACAATAGAGATTTTCTTGTGACTTTCAAAAAAGAAAAACAGTAAGCGTTGCCAAAGATAGAGGTTTGTGTTGTTTTTTTTTTTTTAAGAATGCAAACAACTTGAATAGTGGCAGCAGTGGGCACGCTTTGGAACAGAAAGCTGAAATTAGTTACACAAACGAGGTTCCATTTCACTCTCTTGTAAGGTGAATGAATTATCAACAAGACCACCATAAATCCGATTGGACCCTCTGAAAAATATACAATGCCAATACACACACAAATATCTCACCTTCCTCCTGCCAAATTATACATCCAGTATTATGAGTGCTTTGCGGCTCTCAACGAAGGCCTTGGAAGCGATGTATCTCTTACTTTACTCCGTTCCCTAAGTCCCTGTTATAAAACATTTGTCATCTGGGCTCTGCATCCAACAGCATCTGCATTATATTATGTTTAATCTCAACTCCAGGAAAGGAATACATTTCCTGAACTTCTGAGCACTAGTATGATTTTTCCATCAAAATTCTAAGCCCTCACGGTGACCTTAATCGAAGATTCTTGCTAGAATCTCAAACTGACCAAAATACATACGGATATGCATTTAAGTGTGTGTGCGGCATAGCACGCGCAGCAACTCTGCTAGTCAATAAAGCCAAAAAGTGAACAATCCAAGGTTGCAAGTATTGAAGAGAATTAACAACGGCCAAAAACTCACGCAACTTGGGCGGGAACCACCGGCATCAAGTACGGGGTGACCGGCTGACCCTCGTAGTTCGCCTGGGAGGCAAGGGTTCCCACGACCCGTGATTTTCAGTTCAGAAACCAGGACAGTTCTGAGAAAACTACACAGCCGGTCACTCTAAACACTGTATAATGAAATTGGCAATGGAGATTTTTTTTAAAGGTCAAAAAAGCTCCACGTTCCTCTTAGAACCTATGTTCCTACCAGGAGGGGGGAAAAAATGTATGCTTTGTGATAATCAATCCTTTATTGTTATTCTGGAATGCTTATCTCCAGTATAAACCCCCTTAGACCACTCAGTTTTCCCTCCCTCCCTTCTTCTGTCTCTCTCTCTCTCTCTCTCCCTGTATTTCTCACAAAAAAGTCAAATTTCACAAATACCACTTTGAACGATACTTTAGAGACTTCATCTAAATATTTGTCAATAACGCTCTCCTCGCCCCCCCCGTCCCGCCTCCCACCCCCCCAATCGTGTAAATACCATTTGCTAATTGAAAGCACATGTCTCATTTTGTGCCTCAGCTGAGCTCTCAGTTATGGGGGCCGTCCTGTGTGAGTCGCTCATGCATGGTCCTCAAGGAAGAGCCAAAAGATGGAAGGGAAATACAGCCCGAGGAAAAAGTCTATAAAGATTTCTCGCTTTCCTAATCCCTTTTCTCTAATGTTTCTTTGTAAATTTGTCAGATGGGAATGAAATTGGCTCATAACTCTCCAGACGTGAAGAGCATCTCTGAAGAAAATTACGTACTTGTCAAAGCAAGGGGGGATTTATGTTGGTGTTCCTGAGATGTGATTTTATTCCATCTATTTCCTTTGTGCACATCAGAGCAACTAGAGAGACAAAAAAACAACGCGTTTATGGATATTTTTTTCACTCTGGTGCATTTTTTGCTTCTATTTTTCCCTTTTGTTTTCTTATTCCCCCCCCCCTTCATCTATGTTTATTGCCAGTGACAGTAAACTCCCATACAACAATCCTGTGATGATAGTAGCAATGATTTCCACCAGTATAAGGCAGTTCAAACAGGCACAAAGATGATTTCCCCACGGACAGTTCCGGAAGGTGCCGGTTACATTTTTGAGTCCTACCCGACGCTGGCCAGGGACGATCTGGGTACAAAAGTCTTGTTAATGTTCCTTCCAGGCAGTGGCATGCTTCCTGAAATTAAATTCTTTTCCCTGGACTGCAGGTTATGGCTTGCACTCCCTGACTTTTGTTTTTTGAAGTTACAAGCTGCAGAGCCTTGCTGGCTTGGTGGGTCCTCTGTAAATGACACACAGTCAACCGGCAGGGAATGTCAAGGCAGGTGTGCCTGGGTTCAGATCCCAGCTCTGCGAGTAGCTGGCCGGGCAAAACGCTCACTTTCCGTGAGCCTGTGAGATTTTCTCAAGTCACTCAGTAGGAACGCCTACTTCGTGGGACCTTCGTTAAGGATAAAAGGAGAAAGTTTCCAGGCAGGGAGAAGCTGGGTAGCTCTGCAGTAGGGACTCTGAACCTTTTTTTTTTTTTTTTTAAGATTTATTTATTTCTAAGAGAGAGAGCGCAAGCAGGAAGGGGCAGGGGGCAGAGGGCGGGAGGAAGAAGCCCCAAAGCAGGCTCTGCCCTGACAGCACAGAGCCGGATGGCAAGCTTGAACTCACGAGCCGTGAGATCATGACCCCTGCGGAAGTCGGATGCCCAGCCAACTGAGCCACCCGGGAACCCTGGGAGTCTGAACCTTTGAGTCAGACAGCCTGTGTTATATTCCAGCTCCCCCACTTCCTGGCCACGTGACCTTGGCCAAATTACTCAACCACTCTGACGCCTCAGTTTCTCCACCTGTGAAGCGGGCGTGGTAGTAACACTGCCTCCCAGAGCTGTGATGAGGAGCAGACAAGTCGACAGAACACTTACGAGTCCGTCTGGCATTTTGTAGCTGTTTGCTGTTTCATTATAACATACGCCAGGGGCCTGGCACAAAGTAGTTGTTCAATAAATATCTCCCCTTGTCCTCCTCTCCGTAAACTCCCTAACTTGAAAGCCTGTTTTCATTCACTGCGTTTCTTCGACACCCTGCACGAGGCCTAACTCACCGCAGGTGTTCAAGAAATGGAGTATTCATTACTGTCAAGAGGCCTGCTCATTGATGACGTCCTATATATATACTTTTTCCCTTTTTGCCTTGCAATATTTTTTAAATATTGAGAATGAGGAAAAGATTCTTCTTTCAATGTTCAAGCGTACCAAAAACGGTTCACTGAAAACTGAGTAAAATATTTTAGGGAAAGGGATGTATAAGGCACAATGCAGCATATTTTCAAACAAGCCATGATTCTACAGGGGAACCATAAGAGGTATTTCAAATCTTTCTGGAAGTTGATTCCCACTAACTAAAAAATAAGACGAATACAAGATGGATGTTTTAGGGGCTAGTAAGATTTTTCCAGAGGAGTTCCTCGAGGAAACATTAACTGGGAATCAGGGCAATTACCTACCTTATGTAAGTAATGGCTAAGGAACTCCGGAGCTCCGGCGACCGGCTGATAGGACTTCTCCTCCGGGAATAACCACACTCCGTGGGAGAGAAGCTACGTCCGCGCTCCTCCGCCTCCAAAGTTTCGCCCCCCGGCACATCTGAAATTCAGCCAGAGCACAGAGGTTGGAAACACACAAGGGGAAGTTCTCACCGGACCCCGGGCCTTACACCGGGAGAATCTTAACAATAAATCACTGGTCTTGCGCATGCTCTAATTAACCTAGGATACACGAAATTCAGTAATTTCAGAACGCAGTGAGCCTGGTTAAGTGTTTTAGGGAATAGTTCCATGCCTTCAAAATGCCAACTAAGGGGAAAGCGGGTCTCCCAAAGATTAGGACGCAAATGTAATTCTGTTTTCCTTCTGTTAGATAATGTTCAACCATTAAAGTAATTATAAGGCTTCAGGGAAGCCCGGCCTTCCCCCCCACCCCCAACCCCCAAGTCTATTTCCTCTGCTCTTCTGATCAGAACATGCATTGTTTATTACCCCCTCGTTTACCAGCCCCCAAATATCATTACAACGTCTGTGCCATGATATATGTATGGTTGTTACCCTTTTAATGGATAAAAAAAGATTTAAGTACTTCATTCTGTTGCATTTTGACAGCTGTTAGCCATCATTTTTCCATTCACCTGCATTTAGCAATCCCATAAAGGAAGGCAATCTCAGAAGGAACACGCGCCGGGCACTGCAAGGTGATAATTCTGTATCACTCCGGCCTATAAATACCTGCCAAGCTTTTGCTGAGTCAGCAGTCTGTGACAGAGTGGTGGCCATGCCCTTTTATCTGTGTGAGTGTCTCACAGCAATTGGACCACCAGCCCCTGCAGTGAAAATCCATAGTATCGATCAGGCCATTTCTCCACTGTAATTCTTTTGTAGGAAATCCCTGATGACAAATTTTATCTCTACCACTTTTTGATCGCTGGTTTGATGTAAAGGATCTCCAAGGGCAGAGTTAAGCGCCGGGCCGTTCCACGTTATCAAGCAGCCGTTTTATTTACTGAAACTACAATTGTGGTCACACACACGCACAAAGAGAGAGAGAGAGAGAGAGAAACACAGAGTCCCAGCAGGGAAAAAAAAAAAAAAAAGATGAAACCAAATAATATTTCAAAGGGAACAGAAGGCACGAGGTGCTGGGGGAGGGGTGTATCAGGAACGCGATCAAACACGGGTGGTCAAAGCTGTTCCCTTTTGCAGCCACGGAAATAGTGGAAATGGTGTTTTGGTAATGATGTTGAGGTGATAAAAGGCTGTGTATGGAAACTGAGTTGGTCTGTTTTTCTCCCCGAGCCACCGGTAGTCTTCTCTCCTCACCAGACCTGTTAAACTTCTGCACTGTCTGTCCTCAACGTGCTAGGAGAATCTCTTTATCTGATGGTGTTCATCAGAGATTAGGATCAGGTACGAATCTGAGACCCAGGTGAGCTTCTGTAAAGTACCCAAACCCCCAAAGAAAGAAGGGAACGGTTCCATAAGAACCTATATCCTCACAGTATTGCTGGTCTTGCTATTTCTGGGCACGAGTGCAACATGGGAAGGAAAGAAAATGTCCCTCCATAGAGTCTGAATACTGACCCATGCCCAGATGTGAATTTAAGACGAGTCCCATGAACCCCCAGGTGCCTGGGCTGCGTAGGGAAGGCTCTCCTGGACTGTTTAGGCGAGCGTATATATTCACTCCTACTATGGCCAGGTTTCTCCGCCTCCGGAGTGTGAACATTGGGGACCAGAAGATTCTTTGTTGTGGGGGGCTGTGCTGCACATTGCAGGATGTTCAGTGGCATCTCTGGCTTCTACCCATCATGCGTGCTTCAGTTGTGGCAACCACACATGTCTCCAGACGTTGCTAAACGTTGCCAGGGGTGGGGGATCACCTTGGCTGAGAAGCAGTGGTCTACAGGGCACTTGTGGGGGTGAGAGATTAGGGCTGAAGAGAGAACGAGAGAGGTATCCAAGGAGCGGTAAACGCACAGAGGTGAAATACATAATCACTGGTACCATAAACCAAACAGTAACTAAGCTAATTTGTCCATTTGGATTGTTACAGACCAGATCCTCTTAGCCCAAATTCTGCCCGCAGAAGAGGTTAACTTGGCCAACAACCTTCATCACTGAACTTCAGCTCTAGGTGCCCACCCACCCCCATGACCTTAAACTTGGCTCTCACAGTGAGGTTACTCCCTGGTCTTGGAGGCATCTGTGCCCTAATTTAGCCTCGTGGTGATATTTCCAGTACAGCGGTTCTCTACTAGGTGAGAATCTGTCTCACAGGTGACATTCAGAAATATGGGCACATGTTTTTGGTTGTCACACTGGGGTGGGTGGGGAGTGGGAGGGACTGGGATCTAGGAGGTGAGGGTCAGAGATGCTGCTGAACATCCTTCATTGTTCAGGGCAGCCCCCGATGCCAAAAAAAATATCCAACCCCAAGGCCAATGGTGCCAAGGTTGAGACACCTGTTCTAGCTAATCTCTGCTCTCCTGCTCAGGCTTGCATGTTTCCCCTTGCTGGAAGCCAGAGAGAGAATAGAATCTTCAGTCCGTGTGCAGAGCAGTCCTGTTAGGGGTACCTACCTCTCTCTTCCATCAAACAGAGACATAAGTAGAGATCCTTGGCAAGGTCTCGCAACCTGATGTAAGGAAAACATCACCACCCTTCATGTCCTGGTCCTAAAAAAATGGCTGCTGTTTCCACAGGGATGTTGTCAGACCTGGTTCTCTACCTGAAAACACTCCAGCGACGTCGAGAGAAAGACAAAGGCTCACCGAGTGCTGGGGGTTCATCTCACTTCGCTCACACACATAAGCACCTGCCCAGGGGACTCGCCCAGCGGTGCTGAGACAGCGTTAGATGATTTTATTTACTCCTTGCACCTGTTCCACCACACCTAGGCAGCGAAGGCCCCCAAGCTTGAAGAAAGTTCATTAAACAGCTAAAAAGCACTTCAGTGACCACACTTCCGCGCAGCTTGTCAGAGATTACCTCTGCCTGGAATTTTAGCTCTATAGCCTAGAGTCATGCCTGGTCCGAACCGCTGACCACAGAAGTCAAGTGGGATGACAGACCAGTAAAGCTGGTGTGGGGGGCAGGGAGGGCTTGCCAGATAAAACACAGGATGCCCAGCTACATTTGAATTTCAGGCAAACGAAGCATTGTTAATATTTCAGGAGAAATCTTTAAGTAGTAAGTTTTTTAGTGTAAATATGTCTCAAATATCGCGTGGGATATACTTACACTAAAAAATTATTCAGTTATCTGATACTCAAATGTAACGGGTGTTCTGTATTTTTATTTTCAAAATCTGACAGCCATGGTCTGGGGTGAACTGGGGAGAATTCATTTCATCTAAAGAAATCTGCTGGTTGGCAGATCTGGCCAAATGTGACCACCAAGCAGGTTGTCAGATCTTCTGATTTTTGTAGGATTTTTTTTTTTTTTTAACGTGCAACCTGGTGATTTTACAATTCTGGCAACTAATTTCTTGTTTTAATCTAACAACGCCCCATGGAAGGAAGCAAGCAGACCTGTGGGCTACCTTCAGCCTGGGGGCACAGGCTTACACCTTGGCTGTAGAAGGACTTGCATTTCTTGACTCTTTATCACAAGCTAAGCACTGGCCGTGAGAAGGGGCCCACTCGTAACTCACTAAGTCCTCCCAGCAATGGAAGGCATGAAGGGTCATCATCATCACCATGGAGAACATCAGGAGAGCAAGGTCCAGAGAGCGGAAGTATTCTGGCCAAGCCGGTGACGTAAGTGGCACAGTTGGGGGTTGAAATCAGGCAGCCTTCGCCAGCACCCTTGCGAAAACCCACCACCCTGCACCCCTTCTCGGGAGAAAACACCTAACAGATAGCTTCCCGGAGAGCACAATAATAGGAATAAAGTTGGTTCCAGGTACCTCCTTCCAAATGCCAATTATGCCACCTCAGCCAGGACTGGAGCAGTAACAGACCATGTGCCGAGCCATATTGGAGCCAAAGACTAAAGGAAAAATCTGTCGTACTGACCCTGCCTTTATTGAAAATGTTGCCATTTTGTTCATCATGGATTTGGACTTCGGGCATTCATTTAGATTTCGTTTCTAAATGTTGCACCGAAATAGTATTTTTTTCTCAATGACTAAGACTTTGGGGTGCCCCCAAAGCAAGTGTCTGTCTCACTGACCTCAGCTGCCCCTTTTACAGAACAGTATTTGTAGGTTTCTTGAAAACTTTTCAGAGTTTTGAAGTTTCACATGTTTCACACTCAAAGGCGTCCATTACCTCTTTGTTTAAAACAGTGAAAGGCTAGCAATAATAACTGAAATGTTCGACAGAGGGGAGTTGGTGAAAGAAATTGCAATATATAAAATGAAAAACAAAATAGTACACACCATGAAAGGGATACTCACAAAGAGGTTTGGGAATGGGTCGGGGAAGGTCATCAAAAAGTCGTGACCACCCGTGCGCTGGTCCCAGGGAACTCGGGGGCTCCTCGGCCCCTCCCCTGTCCCTGGAATACGGGTTCTGCTTGCCGTCCCTGCTCCCAGGGTCTGCTCCAAGGACGTAACCGTGAGATCGTGATGTGATATTGAGAACACAGGCACAGTATACGTGACTGAGCCCAGTCAGGGCCTCTTTATAAACTTTTTAGATTTGGCTGGCAGGTGCAACGATCCATTTGTCTTGCTACCATTTGTCTCGCCTAACACACGCCTCATGTGTAAAAGTTCCCTCTGCTGGTTAAAACTGCCACCTATCAGCCTGGAGTTGCCTGCCTCTTTTTTCGGTCTCTCCAGGGCCTCGGAATACAAAGGCCAGTCTCAGACGATACCGGGCAAGCTCCCGGGAGGGTCACCAACCAACAAATGACAAATAATCATGTAGAGTGAAAAACAACAAGGAAATAAAATTATACTTTGCAGCATGGTCTCAACCAGGCTTTAAAAAATAGAAGGAAACACAGAAAACCTTGGCGGGGAGGGAAAAACAGCAAAAAAGTAACCCCGGTTTTCCCTGAGGGAGACTGCAGGTGATTATTGTTTCTGTCTTCTTAAAGGTAGTGTAGTACCCTGGGAAACTCAAATGGGAGTTTTGCAATCAGACAACTATGTTTGAATTCCCCCTCCAATATACTTTGGGCAATGGCCTCAAATTTTTTCTCCCTGAAACTAGCTACCTCGACAATTTGTCATGAGTCTTTAGGATTGCATGTGTGTGTGTGTGTGTGTGTGTGTGTGTGTGTGAGAGAGAGAGAGAGAGAGAGAGAGAGAGAGATGTAAATAAATGCACATGCATGCACACACACACACACACACACACACAAAATGACTTGCACGGCGCTGAATAAAAGAGACTCAATAAATGGTAGTTTGTCAAACATACTTTTCCAGTAGTTGCCAAATTTTGATAAGAAACAAATATAGGTATTATAATCAGAAGAAAATAAATATGAAAATATTTGGAAAGCCTCTGGTAAAAGAAAATGCCCTTGGTCGTGTTAGGTTGGCTCGTGTTAGGTATCGTTTAGCCTTTTCACAGGATACACATTCTGGAGAGAATGGGCCACATTTGAGGAGCTTCCAGGGACCATGAACAGAAGAAAATGAGGCTGAAAGCAAGCAAGAACCCAGCAAGCCTGCAGCCCAGCTCTTCTTTACAAGAAATGTTACCTCATTCTGTTTCACAGCAAGTGGGTGCTTTGCTCCCGCCCCCACCCTCACCCCCACCCCACACATACACACATCAGTCTAGGTGATGCTTTCTACTGAACTACCAGAATAATCCAAAATAGAATTCACCTGCTCACCTCACGCCAGCGGCTCTTTCAACATATAGGTCCCTGAACCACAGGGGGAAAGAAGAAAGACGGAGCATTTAGAAATTTAAAATGAGGATGTAGGGGTGCCTGGGTGGCTCAGTGGGTTGAGCGTCCCACTTCGGCTCAGGTCATGATCTCACGGTTCGTGAGTTCCAGTCCCGCGTCGGGCTCTGTGCTGACAGCTCGGAGCCTGGAGCCTGCTTTGCATTCTGTGTGTGTCTCTCTCTCTCTGCTCCTTCCCTGCTCACACACTGCCTCTCTCTCTCAAAAATAAAGTTTTTTAAAAATTAAAAAAAAATTTTAAATGAGGATGGAAATGAGAACTCACCAGAAAATGACATTTTCCCATTATGAGGAGAGTTCCACTACCCCCACACCCAATGATGACCAAGAGGTCAGTAGACCAGGAATCACAAATGACAGGCTGAGACCCAAATCCAGCTCACTGCCTATTCTTCTTGTAAATAAAGTTTTATTGGAACACAACCACGACCACTCACTCACTTACTGCCTAGAGCTGCTTTCTCCCTATGCTGGCAGAGCTGAGTCATGGCAACAGAGACAGAGCAACCTTCAAAGCCAAAAAATATTTACTATCTGGCCCTTTGTAGAAAATGTTTGCTGAGCCCTACACTAAACCAATGAATAGATTAACAAAGCATACTGTGAATGCTTTCATTATTTGGTGGCTTAGCAATAAACTGAACGCATCAAGAAATCCATCCCTCCTGAAAAGATTGGAGCGGTCAAGAAAACACGAAGGACCAGAGGGGTGGACTAAATGACAATGGAGAGTGAGGTTTCACAAGGGAAAATGAGAATCCGGGTGTTAAGCATTCTAATTTCAACATATAGGACCCAGCTGACCCTAAGGAGAAAACTCTCCTAGAGAGTTAAACTTTTTATTTTTAAAGGGTTCCTAGGCTCTCATCCACTTGGACACATCTTTCATGTAGTGATTCACAGCGAATGAAACTGGGGAAAACCAGTATTCAGATACATTTTTACAATGTTTCAGACCAATGCTATAGATCATTCTCTATTCATCCTTCTTCTTTATATCGATCACAAATTCATTTCTGCACTCAGAATGTTCTTACTTTGCTTGGAAGCATTCATAATATTTGTGCACTATCAGTGTTGCTCTTATATTGAGATATTTGACTTTCTGCACTACATTTCAAACACTGCATGCAAATGAACTACTTTAGTTTTCTCAATGGTCAGCTAAAATCAAGTCACTTTCCCCTTTTTTCTGGACCCTGAACTTGCCTTCGAAGTCAAAGGTGTCGCCTTCTCACTGTGAAAGCTGAATTCCTTCGAAGTGGAATTTAGACTTATTTCTTGGTGTTGAGATGAAGAAATCTTACTAGGGCAAACTTATTTATTCTGAGGCAGGGGTAAGTATTTTGACATGCTGAGTGAGGTGTGTTTAATTCCTGGCAATTTATTCCCATCTCATGGCTTTTCTCCATTCAAAGTTTAGTCTTTTTATAAATAAAAAGATTTAACTTGGCATATCTTGAGATACGCATGGAGATGGGCAGATCTTGCCCCCAGCTAGGTTTATAGTAGAGGATCTGAAGGGCAAAGGTGTCGAGGTCCAGAAAAGAAAGAAAGTTTTTTAAAAAATTACTAAAGAATATATGGTTAGGTAATGCAAGTTTTCCCCACCCAAGAAGAGGTGGAGGAGACAGAGCCAGGGCAAACAGATTTAGATGCTTGTGAAACCGTAGGTCTCTAGAAAGGAGCCTCAAATCCCAGGCCCACATACAGATCCCAGAATAGCCCCCAAATGGAGGGAAATGATAGAAACCCTAGAGAACTTTGAGGGATCCAAAAGGAGAAGGGGCCGGGCTTTGATCCCTGGGTGAAATCCGAAGGGTTTAAGGTTTGTGGAGAGAGTTCAGTTGGTGTGAAAGCAGTGGAAAAATGACTAGGCAAATCCCCAATCTGATGGGCCTGGGAAGGCTCTCATTCTGCTTCTTCACGCCGGTGTGCCCAGGATGGTTTGCTTTTCCTCCGTAGGGCCAGGAATGATGCAGATATAGCCAACAGAGCAGGATGAACCAGCTGTCTGGGTCAGGACAAGCAAAGTGGGAGTAATATGTATGGACCACACAACACTAAACACTCCATCAGTGGACCCTAAAGTCAACGCGCTGACCCCACCCCAACCATCCACTGACTCTCTAGTCCTACTTAAGTGCCTTTAGAATGTACATTTCCGGGGCGCCTGGGTGGCTCAGTCGGTTAAGCGTCCGACTTCGGCTCAGGTCATGATCTCGCGGTTCGTGAGTTCAAGCCCCGCGTCAGGCTCTGTGCTGATGGCTCAGAGCCTGGAGCCTGTTTCAGATTCTGTGTCTCCCTCTCTCTCTGACCCTCCCCCATTCATGTTCTGTCTCTCTCTGTCTCAAAAATAAATAAAGGTTAAAAAAAATTAAAAAAAAAAAAAAGAATGTACATTTCCAGGATTTCTGGGGTCACATTCATATGTCAAAGTCCTAATGCCCAGCCCCTCAGAATGTGACTATATTGGAAATAGGGTTCTTTAAAGTAGTGATTAAGTTAAAATGGGGCTTAAGTGATTAAGTTGGGTGGGCCCTAATCCAAAACCATCGCTTTCTTTATTAAAAAAAAGAAAAAAAATTTTGGACACACAGAGAGACACTGGGGACACATGAATAGAGAAAAGACCATGTCGGACCACAGGGAGAAGGCGGCCGTCTGCACACCAAGCGGGGAGAGGCCTCAGAAGAAACCGAACCTGGAGGCCTCTTGATCTTGGACTTCCAGCCTCCATAACTGTGAGAAAATTAAGAAACAAAAGTTTCTTTCCTGCTCATGAAAAACCAAGTACACGTCCAGGCAACCACCTGAGGCAGAAGACCCCCATGTGGTAACCTGGCATTCAAGGTACTTCAGTTTTGTGGCATTTATGTAACAACCTATCCCTCCACAGTTGAAGGAAGAGAAAGAAAGAACACGGACAACTGCACAGAAACTCCTAAATGCTTCTTCCCAGAAGTGACCGGTTCCTGCTCCCATTTCATTGGCCAAAAACAGTCCTCTGGTCACACCTACCTTCAAGGAGGTGGGGAGGTGCTGTCCTCCTGTTCACTCAGAAGGAGAGAAGTGGAGTAGTGGTAATAAGTAACATCTGCCATAAATGTGTTGGCCTAGATTGCCTGGAATCAACCAAAAATTAAGTAACTAATTGCCCGCCTCGTGATGGAACAGGGGCTCGGAAGAGGAAATCAATTCAGTCCAGAAAAAATAAAGCAACGGTTACGTTCACACCTGAATCTGCTACCTGTGAATTCAGGATTGCTAATAAGAGATGAAAGCGAAGACCTTTAGAATTGCAGAATTACAAAATTTCGATTTTGAACCACTATTGCCTTGGTAGTTCTATATAGCAAAAAGCCACAAAGCCCAGTGGCTTAAAGCAATACCCATTTGCGTCCACTCACAAGTCTGTAGGTTGGCTTAGTGTATCTTCTGGATGGGCCAGGCCCACCTAATGACACCTGAGCTCACTTATTCCTCTTGGGAAGCTAGCAGATTGCTTGGGGGCTGGCGGGTCTAGGACAGCCTCTGGAGAAATGGCTCCGCTCTCCTCTGTGTGGATTTTCATCCTCTGGCAGGTCAGTCCAGGCTTGTCTCATGGTTGGGTTCTGAGAAATTGGAAAAAGAGACTAGAGAGAGAGAGGGAGAGGGGACCAGCTGACTTGGAAACCGCATCCCATCAGTTGTGCCACATTCTCAAACCCACATCTGTAATTGGTTCCCAGGTCAAATTCATGTTGATGCTGCTGGTCTGAGGGGACTTTGAGAAATCCTACGATAGCCTCCCTTGTGACCTAGGACAACTGAAGCCAGGAAAGAATTACCTAGCTTACAAATCACGTCTGGGCTGGGGCACGAATCGAGTCTCCCTCTCCAGCCTGGGCTTTCTTGCCCTGACACCTTGCTCAACTCTGTGAGTAACCACCCTGCCTTTGTCCGCCTCTGCCTCGAATACTGTCATCATTTTTATTATCATCATTAGTAATGATTAAGTGGACTGAGGCATGACAAGGTGTTTAATGTTCTGTCCGAGGCATGTTAAAAGCTCTGGGCCCGTCTGAGAGGCAAAGTCTCAGTCATAGCCAGACAGGCAGGACTTGGGCTGAGAAACCCCCATAATGCAACTCTGAAATGAAGCAGTCCCTGTCAACTAAACCATTAATCTACGCAAGAGGTCAAATGTGTCCCCATGAATCACACGTAAGCTCAGTGTTCCCAGGTGAGAACTCAGCCAGTCCATCCACATAGTCCCCAATCTAGACAGATGGTTTTTATTATGCCTCTTGTTGGCCACCACAAGGGACAATCTCTCTAAAAGTGACATGACATTCATTTCTCCACGTACCCATGCTACAAAGCAGATTCTCCTAATTATTCCCTCTGTGTGTACGCCTTATTCTCAGACCATGCTACCTTTATGGAAACCCCTCACTGAGCACATTCGTGTTGTGGCCTTGGCTTTTCTTGAATGATGCTACCAGGTATAATCCCACGAAAATCACCACCCTGTTTGTTACTTTAATTCGTCGATCGCCCCCATTCCCTTACGTGAGATGCCTTCCCAAATTAAGGTTTATGAAATGCTGTGCATCTCCTGTGGACTGACAATACTCTGGGTTTTCTTAGAATGAGCCTTTTTTTCTTTGGCTGCCAGGAAGCTCAGGGCCAAATATAAAACACCATTGTAGCTGAGCTTGGCAACATGCTTCCTACATATACTTCTTTAATATGTTCTTGATTTAACATTTGCTATTTTCCCTGATCCTGAATTTCTGTGTTTACAGCCTTTTATGATTTCATTTTATTCACTACTTTGTGTGTGCAATATGTGGTAATATACAACATATTCCTTTTAGGACAAGGCAGGTTATAAGTAGCAAATTTCCCCTATTCCCAATAAATCAAGCATTGGTTAGATACCACCTAGCAAACTTAAAGTCACAATTAAATTTCTTGGTATGTGTAGAAGCACAGAGGAAGGAGTGCGAGAGGAAATAAAAGACAGCTCTGTTTGGGGGAAGGAAAAAAAAATCTCAAGAAATAAAGTTTTATTGCAGCGGACGCAGAAAATTTAGAAAAGCAAGAAATCGGAATGGGAAGTAACTTGGTGTGGCTTTGAAGCCCCACTCTGCGACAGAGAACTCACTGGTAACGCTCCAGAAATTCCAGCCGGTCCTGGCAGGCTTTGCCCCAGCCAGGGCTCAGCGCTTTCTACGTTCCCCAACGCTGCCCCTTTCTGCAGTTCAGTGCCAGATCCACCCAAAAAACAAAATGTTCTGGTTAAAAAGCACTGTGCAGTGTTATATTACCCAGGTGCAAGATTTATGAAGTGCTTATGAGGTTAATCGGGAACAGACTCAGAGGAAAAAGGAAAGAAGTCAAAAAACAAACACCTTTATTCTCACTTTAACAAAATCTAAAGAAGAATGAGAGGTTGGTTTTTTTTTTTTTTTTTGGTCAAAATAATACCTTAGATGATTTTGCACGGACAAAGGGAGTATTTTAAGCACTGGATGCTCTTATGATGGTTCCCTTTTACGTGCAAACAGTGACCACACACCCAGAAGGTCAAATAGCCCATGATTGGGGAATCATCTAAAAATACTTATGAGCTTCTTGGACCATTCAGTATGCAGACCTTTCGGACATTTTTCTTCCTGACCCTCACTCTGCTGCTATTTCCCGGAAGATGGGTGGATGCTGATAGTCATAAAGTGATGTCACCAGCGTGGGGCGTCTCTCAAGGCTCTGGAAAGAACACAAGTGCAAGCTGGAGGCTAGAGGAGGAGCGGGGGGGCCAGGCCATCCTTTCAGTGGGAAGAGTGAGTACAAACACACCCAGGGCTGGTCAGCCAGCTTCCTCCTTGTCATGTTCCAATCCCTTTCGGCTCTTCCCGGCTCAGGGGACGCAGAATCACCTAACGAGATCGGCTTTCCCTTTCTGATTGAAAAGTCATTTTTGAAGCATTTCATTAAGAAATGGTAGAGGAAACCTCAACTCTCATGAAACAGGACAGCAAGGGCTTAAGACCTTCTCATCATGAGAAACGCTGCGGCCAGAGTCACTCAGATGTAAACTTAAAGGTCAGTTCTTCACCAAGGAGGCTTTGTAACAGTTTGGAAAACGTGACCGTGACGCTGCCCGAAGCCAGCTCGGGATCCTCGCTGCTTGGTCAGCAGCTTCTGTAGCTCTCGGCTTCAGGTAAGAGAGTGGCATTTCTTGGGACAAACGCCTCTCTTCGTCCTCACGGTTTAGACTCTTTCCACACTTCATACCAGAAAAGGGTTAACTCTATCTTCCCCTCCACCGGAGCCCCAGGTTCATCGAAGCCCAACAGGCCCAGGTTGGCTAATTCCTAGAGGCGCCTTCCAAGCACAACCCCTCCCAGGAGCTTTCTCAAAAGCCCTCTTCATCTCTCCCCACCGGCTGCCAGGAGCCATTTCTCCCCTGTCTGGGCTGTTAAGCCCCAACCTGCCTGTAACACTCGCTTGATGTGCCGGTATGTTATCTGCGTGTGCGGGTACAGAGGAGAGGAAGTGGGTGCAGGCAAGCAAGGGCGAAGGTGGATGCCAGTCTTGCCTCCGAATATTTACAACACGTAATGATAGTTATTGACTTAATATTGAACATTTATGCTGACACCTAAGGGCTGAGGACACCGGTACAGAAGCCAAGAAGTCTGCTCTTGGAGGCTTATAAAACTATCAGAGGGGGGTAGGCATTAAATCAAGTACTCGATATGTTATTTGCAAGTGTAAGAAGTGTTTTTCAGGAAGAACAAAACCCTGGAGAATGTGTCACAGAAGCTGATCTAGTCTTCCGATGGAGGTCAAAGAAGACCGCCTTCAGGAAGTACTAGATGAACAGGTGTTGGGTGGTCAAGGGAGAGAAAGGAATGCTTGCGAGAGCAAAGTAGCATGCACAAAGGCCCTGAGACAGGCAGCATGGAGACGGATTTTTTTTTTTAAGACTTCAAAGACCAGCAGCACTGAAGCAAAGCGAAATCAGTAGAGGCTACATCGAGGTTCCAGATTCATGCAACACATTTCTCAAAAGCAATTGGGAGTCACAGAAAGTTTTGATAACTGATGTGGTGTGATCACTGATAAGAAAATCAACTGCAGGATTTTATTTGTTTTTTTTTAATGTTTATTTATTTTTGAGAGAGAGAGAGAGAGAGAGAGAGAGAGAGAGAGAGACAAAGTGGAAGCAGGGAAGGGGCTAAGAGAGAGGGAGTCACAGAATCCAAAGCAGGTTCCAGGCTGTGAGCTGTCAGCACAGAGCCCGACATGGGACTCGAACTCACGAACTGTGAGATCATGACCTGAGCCGAAGTCTGATGCTTAACAGACTGAGCCACTCAGGTGCCCCAAGACTGCAGGATTTTAAATGTCATTGAACCCAATCTGTAGAGATACTCACTTCCTATTCTTCACCTTGCTTTATGTGCCTGGGTGTCCTCTCCCCTTCCTGCTATTAGAGTATATATTCATTAGTTTATCACTTGTATTTGTCTTACTAGAATCTGAGCCCCAAAAAGTGGGCGCCTTGTCTTGTTCCCTGCTTTAACACCAGTGCCCCAAGTCCTGGCCCCCAGTGGGCACTCAGTGACAATGGGTTGCGAACAAATTAGTAGAGAATAGGTCAAATGGAGAATAGGTTGAATTCAGGACATCCATTCAGGAGGTGATATGTACTGAGTCAAACAGGATTTGATTTTTTAAAAAAGATGATTCATATGACAAACTTCAGTCTTACTTTACCGTGTGCCAAGCACAGGGCTGGGACCTAGAGATGAAGCGAATTTTTTAAAAAATAAGATTCCTGGGACGCCTGGGTACCTCAGTCAGTTGAGCGTCTGACTCTTGATTTCGGCTCAGGTCATGATGTCACAGTTCGTGGGACTGAGCCCCGCATCAGGCTCCGTACCAAGCATGGAGCCTGCTTAAGATTCTTTCTCTCACTCTGCCCCTTTCCCCCACTTACACACACTCTGTGTGTGTGTGTGTGTGTGTGTGTGTGTGTGTGTGTGTATAATTTTTAAAAATAATGGGGCGCCTGGGTGGCTCAGTCGGTTAAGCGTCCGACTTCAGCCAGGTCACGATCTCGCGGTCCGTGAGTTCGAGCCCCGCGTCGGGCTCTGGGCTGATGGCTCGGAGCCTGGAGCCTGTTTCCGATTCTGTGTCTCCCTCTCTCTCTGCCCCTCCCCGTTCATGCTTTGTCTCTCTCTGTCCCAAAAATAAATTAAAAAAAAAAAAAAAAGCTCTTTAAAAATAAAAATAGGGGCACCTGGGGAGCTCAGTCAGTTAAGCATCAGACTTTTGGTTTTGGCTCAGGTCATGATCTCACAGTTCGCGGGTTCAAGCCCTGCATTGGGCTCTGCACAGACAGCGTAGAGCCTGCTGGGAGTTCTCTCTCTCCCTCTCTCAATGCCGCCCCCCAACTCGTGCATGTGCTCACTCTCTCTCTGTCTCTCTCAAAATAAATAAACTTTAAAAAATAATAAAGATAAAAATAACAAGTAAGATTCCCATTACAACAGAGTTTGCAACCTAGGAATTTATTACCTGATGTAATAGGACAAATGACAGGAAATGATAGCTTCCATTAACTGAATACCAGACACAGGGCATGCTGTCACACACATTCACCCCTTTAACACGAGGCATATATCAGTTTCATCTCGATTTTACAGGAGGAGAAACGAAAGCACGGAGGGGAGGGCCCCTGCATGATGGCGAAGGGACTTGCCGTTAGGATCATATGGTTCCAGAAGCCAAGCCGTCACCCCTGACCTCTTCCTGCCTCCCCGATGCCATCACTAGAGTATCTAGCATTAACCAGGCACCTGTTGGCCCAGCACTTCATATGGATTGTCTCATTTAATTTTCCCCAAAACTTCAATCCCAAAGTATAACTATTACTATATCAGTAAGGATTCTTTTTTTTTTTTTTTTTTGGTCAGATTTAAGGGACTGAACTTCAATTTAAACTGGATTACTGAAAAGAAAACTTAAGGAAATACTTTAAAAATGACTTTCAAAGAGAAATTACTGGTTTAAAATACTGGAAAGTCCCCACATACCACAGGCTTCAGGCAGGGATGGACGGAGAATCTCAAACAGGGTGAAGACTCCGTCCGCCTCTCGGTCAGCCTTCGGCAATACTGGCTGCCCTCTTGGCCACGCTCTGTCCACTTGGTGCTCCCAGCAGGTCTTGGGTTACAGAAAGCCCATCTACGTCAGGTTCAGTGGGAAGATGGGTCTCCTTTCTTTTCAACATCGGGATGAAAGTACCAGGATTGTATCCCGCTGTCCCAGCTCGGTTCACGTACACACGCCTCTAAACCGGTCACTGAGATGAAGGAAGACAGAACCCTACATTGGTCAGGCCTGGATGCAGGTGATAACAACACATCACAGTGACCAGGGGGGGAAGCTGATGACCTCATCCCCCCAGGCCCCAAGAGCCCTGGAACAGGGATGGCATCCGTCCCAGCCAAACCACAGAGAGAAGAGGGAAGAGCCGTTCCAGAAGAAAACGGACTTTGTCACCAGCTGAAGGGACAGGATATATGGGGCAGGTGAAAGCAACAGAGGCCTCTTGCACATACTGTCCCATTTCACGAATGAGGAATACAGAACTCCTAAAGGAGTCAGTTTGCTTGAGGCCACATAGGTGACAAGCAGCTATGGAAATCCAAGTGGCCGAAGCCCAGATATAGGTCACTTCATCCTCTACATACCTGCCTACCCAGGTATCTCTGTGTCTAGCAGATTTGTTAAGAAAGAAAGTAACCTCTATGATTGCTTAAAAGATCAGAAAATCACCAAATATTAGAGCAAGCAGTAATCTTTTAAGTCACCTGGTTTAGAGTTTCAAAGACGAATGAGGCCCAGAGATGTTAAGTAACTCACTTAAGGACATACTGCAACCTAGACTTGAATATAGGTTATTTTTTCAACCCTTTATTCAGCAAATACTTACTGTATGCCTATGTTTTCCCATCACTAGGCTATGTGCTAAGGACACAGACTTAAGTAAAGCATCTTTGCTGTTAGAAAGTTTACAGTCTTGCGGGTCAACGGAACCTTTTCTCAAAGCTCTTTATCTGTGACATCGAAGTCTCCCTTGAACTACAGTGGTTCTATTCCTACTAGCGATAGTAAATAATAATAATCATTGCTTCATTTGTCACGAATTTACTATGTTTCAAACACTGTCCTGAGTATATGGCATAAGTTAAGCAATTTGATGCCGTCAGGATGCCTTTAAAGACCAAAAAGTGAAACACAGCATTGCCAGGCACGGAGTTTAGGCACTTTGTAAATTGGGAAACTGGTCTGGCTGACATAACAAAGACAAAAATAATAATAACATAAAGAAAAAAAAAAGGTGTTTTTTGTTTTTGTTTTTTTCCATGAAACAGCCCAAGCACCAGCATGAGGCCGGATATGGTCGCTCCATGGTAGGAACACAGTCTCCTGTATTTTGTCGATTGTCTTTCTCGACACACAACTTCTCACCGGCTAAGGTGGCTGATCCAATCCCCACCACTTCCTTCCACATCTCAACCAGCAGGAAGGGGAAGAAAACCAGAGGAAATGCCCCCACTCTTTAAAGGTTTGATTACCACTTCTGCTCACTTTCTCTGGGCCAGTGCCCAGTGCAAAGGAGGCTGGGAGATGTAGTCTTTAGCTAGACTGCCATGTTCCCAGATGAAATCAAGGATCCCATTACTAGCGGGGCAAGGGAACAACTGACATTGGGGACAACTAGGTCCCTCTGGCTCAGACAGAATGACAGGCAGCAGACATCATGGTCATAAGACTAGATACTCATGGAGGGTAAGGACAAAGCTTTATTTATCCCCACAGCCTCAGGGTCTTATACTATGGGTGCCTCTCACATAATAGGTGCCCCGCATAAAGTGACAAAACAAAACCAATGGAGAATTTACACATTTGTTTAAGAAATAAGCCCACACAATGTCTTTCCCCTTGCAAGACAGCAGAGCAGTCATTACCCAATAGTCATTAGTATAATGCAGTCATTCCTTGACAAAACTACTCCTAGGACCTGACTGCCTATGTCAAGGACTCCTAGGTGGGGAGGTGGATACCCTACAAGAGTATTAGAAAATGTCCAGATTAGATACATGTAGACACACAATGGTAGAGAAATCCCTAAATCACCCTTAGCTGTTTACAAAGAGTATGATCTTGGGAAACAGTCTGAGTTTGTTTTTTCTGAAAACTCGTTTGGTCAATTATAGAAATGGTGAAATTCATAAATTAGCACCTACCTCACATCGTTATTAGTAAGGTTACATTAGAAGTTTTACGTAACATATTTGGCATCATCTCGGGTACATATCTCTACTTATTGAGCTCTCCATTTGTTTAATTCTTGTCATTAACAACAGCAATACTAATCAGCAGGGTGCGAAAAAGACCATATACGATAAGAATAGAAAACCAACGTTTTTCAGCACTGCCTGTGTGCCAGGCACGTGGCAAAGGACTGCATGAGAAACTGCCTCATTTAATTCGACCCTCGTGAACTAGGTCTTGTCATTTCTCTCGTTTTGTGAATAAGAAAACTGAGACAGAAAGGTGTGGCAGGCCACCTCCAAGATGGCCCTACTTCCCGCTACTCATGGGCTGTGTAATTCCCTCCATGAAGTAACTTGCTTCTAGCAGGAGAATATGGAAGCACTGAAGAGAAGTGACTAACCTCTGTGATTCCATTACTTAAAGACTCCAACTTCCTTCTTGAGAGCAAACTCCCCCTGCCTTGATGAAGGCGATAAAGTAAGCGGCCATTTTGGAGAGGCCCACGTGGCAAGAAACTAAGGCAGCCTCCAGCCAACAAAAAAGAGAGACCTCAGTGTCACAACCCTAAAGGAACTGAATTCTGCCAAGGATCATACGAGCGAGCTTGGAAATGGGTCCTGCCCAGCTAAGCCTTCAGGTAAGACTTCAGCCCTGACACCCGTATTACAACCTCATGACAAACCAACGAAGCTGCACCCAGGTTCCTGACTCACAGAAACTCCGCGATAACCGCGTGTTGTTTTAAGCTGCTCAATGCAGCGGTAATCTGTTATACAGTAGTAGATAACACAAGAGGCTCTAAAGCTTGCCTAAAATAAAAGGAAAAAACACCAGCCCGCAAGGCAAGAGGCCCACTAGATAGCAAATCCTTACACGAGCAGGGGTGAACCCTCAGCATTTAGCGCAATGCAGGGAAGGATGGGGAAAACATCTGGGGGCAAAGAGACAGCATGGAAAAAGGCTCCAAGATAAAAGAAGGACATTGAGTCTGCTTTCAAAAGTCCTTCTTAAATTTTTATTGTGTACATGATCACCGGAGATCATCTTTAAGATGCTGATTCTGATTCAATAGGTCTGGGGTGGGGCCTGAGAGTGTGCATTTTTCCAGCTTAAGTACTACCCAGGCCCAACCCTGCTTAGTTTCCGAGATCAGACAAGACCAGGCACGTTCAGGGTGGTATGGCCGTAGACCAGATTTTGCGTTTCTGACAAGCTCCCAGGGTATGCCCGTGCAGCTGGTCCAAGGACCACACTTTGAGTAGCAGGGGCTCAAACCATAGGGATATTTATTGCTTCTTTAACAAAAGAACTGCCAAGTGGGTGGTCCAGAGATAATCAAAGCCGCTAGGACTTTTGGCCCAGGGTCTGACATTTGGGAGGACTTGACATAGGTCAACATATGTATATTCCACAATATAATACAGTGTCACGCGATATAAAATGATCTACGTAACTTACATTTTCTTCACATTTGTTTTTGCATTTCCTTATATTTTCTCACATATGGATATACGTTAACATAACAACTTGTAATTATTCTATATGTATGGTGTACAGGTTTTAGCAACTGGCACTGCATGGTCACTGATCGGTCCAAAGGGATGAAAGGTGGGAACGGCAGGTACTAACATTTACGTATACGTGTGCGTACACGGGCCCAGTTGCGTGAATTCACACATCAGTGTATACGCAGGAGTGCCTGTGTGTGAGAGAGAGAGAGAACAAGAGCCCAAGAAGACAAGCGTGTTTCAACTCTAATTTCTTAGGAGCAAAGGAGTTGGGACACTCACACACACATTGCATGTACAAGTTTTCCATCTCTGGCCAAGGCACCAGAGCCCCAGCCCACCGTGACTCCTCCTTATTCACCAGAGAAAGAGTGAAAACCAATGTTGCAAGCCAGATCAGTCCCCAAAATGAGATTGGTTTGGCCTCAGCTCTGTTTTCAATTTGCGACAAATTTAAGAGTCACTGCCTTTTTTATTTTGGTTTCGTTTATTCATTTTTGAGAAAGAGTGAGACAGGGAGCTAGCAGGGGAGGGGCAGAAAGAGAGACACACACAGCATCTGAAGTGGGCTCCGGGCTCTGAGCCGTCGGCAGAGAGACGACGCGGGGCTCGAACCCACAAGCCGTGAGATCGTGATCCGAGCCCAAGTCGGGCGCTCAACTGCCGAGCCACCCAGGCGCCCCTCATTGTCATTATTTTCATAAAGAAAATAACATGAAAATCCAGGCTTCGGGTGTCTCAAAACAAAACAAAACAAAACAAAAAACAAAAAAAAACAAAAACGAGAAAAGAAACCAGGATCTCGGGGAAGGCTGAACCCACATCCCACACGGCAGCCACTGGCTTGAGCTGCAGGCCTGTCCCATTCAGAGGCTACGGGACACCAGTTGGCCTGCCTTGACCCCTGGAAGCTTTGGAGCCTGAAACTCCTGCTTTAAAGCTCCTGTCCGTTTGGGGCTATGGCTCTTTCACAGTCTCTGTAGGGGACAGAAAAGTTCGAGCTCCCTTAGCGGGGCTTTGAGTGGGGACTGCCCAGTGCCTCTCCCGTAAGAAGGACCAGCTTCTTTCCACCCTTCCACGCCTGTTTTCGGGGACAGCGGCAGACACCATGCCCGTACCCCAGATCCCAATACCCTGTGCTTTGTACCGGATGAGGCCCTGCCGTTCTTGGTCACCCCTGACACTGTCTGGTACTCCGCTGACCTTCCCGGCCCCCGCGCCACACAACTGTCTTTAAGAAGCCTCTGTGCGTGAGCACAGAACCAGTGAATGGAGGCACTGCCCTTTCTCCTCCCTTCTCTCCTCCTAATGTTGACAGAGGTTGACCGAAGAACTAACCCCCAGGGGCCGGGCTGTCCCGCTCTGTCTCGATATCTTTACAATACCAGGCCTGGGTGTCAAAACACACACATTCGCCTTTTCATCGTAATCCACCGTAACCCACGTTGAAATGGCTCTTAACTGCTACCTGCAAACACACAGACGCTTGAGATAAAGCAGCGCTAGTTAAAATGCTTATAAATTACATGCGAGGTTAAGCCAGGGCCCACGGGTAAAGTGACAGATATAGATACAAGTTAGGCATCTGGGGGATGCTTCCAGGTCCTAGTGCATCAGTTCTAAAGAGTTTCCCAAACTTACCGGGTAGGAAGGGTCAGCCAGAGTGCTCGTTAAAAATACATATTCCCAAAGGCCCTCCTTTGGAGACTGTCATAAATAGAGAATGGAGCCTGGGCGCTTCTGCTTTTAAAAACTTGCCCCAGGTGATTCTGATCATCAGGTAAGGCTGGGAAATATGCACACGAGGCAATGACCCCATTGCTGGCTGAGCCTCAGAATCACCTGGGATGCTTTTTCAGACGTTCAGATAATCGGCACGTTTGGAGGCCATCCAATGATGGCTGAGCCTCTCAGACTTGAATGGACAGGAATCATCCGGGGGTCTTGTAAAAATGCAGATTCTGAGTCAGCAGGTCTGGGGTGGGGTCTGAGATTCTCCCAGGTGATGCTACTGTTGACAGCCAGGACCAGCTACACAACTGGTAAAGCCAAGTGCAAAATGAAAATGCAGGGCCCCTTGTACACAAAGGGGGGGGGAAATGTTTCCTTTCTTCCTTTCTTCCCTAGTCCGTCTTTCCATTTGTCAGGGAGGTTTCTGATTTGCTTCTTGGCACTCCCTTGAGCATGGGGATCAGAGCCAAGGGCAGCAGCTGTCCCTGGGCAGCGTGGGGGAGTAGGCTGGGAGAACCCAGGGAGCCAGGCAGGCAGCGGAAGGGAGGATGTAGTGTGAGCTAAGGCCCCAAGTCCCTGGCACAAATGATGTCCCGTCCGACTTACAAAACAAAAATTTTAAGATAAAATTAATGATCTCAAGGTGGCAACCAAGAACATTCAACCCCAAACATAGGTTCCGCACCCCCCCACCCCCCGTTCCTGAGTGCAGGATCCTGTGGCTCTGAGCTGGTCATGTGCCCATGAAGTGACCCCCAAACCGTTAGCATCCATAAAGACAGAGTGTCCCCTTCTTTGGTTACTGACCCAGCAAGGGACACTTTGAGAAGTCAAAAATACCGTTTTTGGTAAAGGAGTCTTTAATAGGTACATAGGCTGGACTGGTTTTCTTACCAAGAAAAGCACGAATTCCACCAAGACTAAAGGAGTCAGTAGAGATAATGGCTTAATGTACTGAACCCAGAGCCAGATGGGCTGGGTTCACACCCTCTTCCTACCGCTTATTAGCAGTGTGACCTTGGCAAAATTACTTAATTTCCCTGTCCCTCAACTTCCTCGTTAGTGAAGATGCGTGATAAAGCTATCAACATACCTACCGAGTAAGGTCCTTGTTAGAATTAATAAGCCAATTCCCATAAGAAGCTGAAAACAAGGACTGACTCTGAGCCTTACTACAATATAGATGGCAAAGCAAAGTTGGCAAACTATGGCCCATGGCCCACCACCTATTCTGTAAGTAAAGTTGTATTGGAACATCACTATGCCCATGTGTGTCCATTTTCATGCTACAGTGAGAGGGTCGAATAGAAGCAGGGCTGGGACGTATATTCTCTGGCCCTTTACATGCAAAGTTTGCTGGCCCCAGTGGGAGACTGCAGCAACACGGCTTTCAAGATCCGGTCTCCAGGAGTCAAGGCTTCACAGAGTGGATTCAGCCTTCATTGTGTTTAAACTGCACCTAAGTCCTTTTAAAACTATGAAGAGCAAACACACACCCTCTCAAATGTGTTGTAGATCATCCCGTGATACCACCGAGGCCACCGTCATTCTGATTCCAACAGCCAGATCAACTCACTTTTGTGCAGATCTCAGAATAAATCTCCTGACTCTGGGAACATATTTGAAGTACTTGTAAAGCATCACTGCTTGAGAAGCCTGTAACTCTGCCCTGGTCTTTTTCCGAAGTTCTAGGCCATGCATATCTACTCCTGTAAATTCATACATGCGAACGTACGGGGACAGCACACGCAAGACATCAGCAGTGAAAGGCCAGCCTCAGCGTGGACATAAAGGGACAGACAAGAAGTCATTCCGGAGGAATATTGTTACCCAGCTGTTGTAGCTAATGTGAACATCAGACCACCATCAATTTGATTAAATAAATATTATTACAATTCTCATTTTACACGTGAGGGAACTAAAGGTCAAAGAGGTTATGTAACTTGCCCAAGGTCACAGAACTGGTGAGTGGTGAAGCCAGGGTCTGAATAGGCAGTCTGGCTCCAGGCAAAACCCTCTAACCCCAGGGCTGGCAGATGTTTCCGGTAATGGACCATCAGATAGTTAATATTTTCCGCTTTGCAGCCCAGATGGTCTCTATCACAACTGCTCAACTCTGCTGTGGTAGCAGAAAGCAGTCATAGACACCTTGTAAATAAATAGACGTGGCTGTATTCCAATAAAACTTTATTGACAAAAACAGGTGGCAGGCTGGATTTGGCCCCTGGGTGCGGTTTGCCTACTCCTAAACATGACGTTTACTGCTTCTAATACATGTATCTGGTGCCTCTAAAATATGCCTGACCACCCAATAGAAATGGAACAAATAATCATTAATATTATTTGGACTGCCATTATGAAAATAAGCACAACTTTCTGGCTGTGCGTTACACAGCCAGCTCAAGCTGTCTTTTTTTTCCCCTCCCAGAGCTACATTCATTTCTGAGCTGAAAGGCTTCTTTATGTAATTTCATCTTGCCGCCATCCAAGAGAGGGACGCTGCGTCAGAATCCTCTCCGGTGGGATTCAGTCAATCACATCTACAATACGGCTTGACCTCGGCTTTCAACGAGGGCAGCCCGGACACATGCTACTGCTCCTGGGTCACGGCACAGCGAGCTGCTGCTATGCCAAGGCAGTAATCAGCTCACGGGTTTCTGCCCGACTCCTGGGGGCCGGGGATGCCAAAATGTGCCCCAAACTACCTGTCAGTAATTAGGAGCCCAGGAAACAGGGATCAGGCTTGCCGGATAGGGAGACGTTTTAAGCATCAGAAAGGCGAGCAAACGTCACACGATGGTGGCCCTGGCGTGGGGGTGGCAGAGAGCGACTCCCAGCCATCAAACGGCAGAGCCCAATTCCCTCCATTATGAAGATGCGACGCACCCTTTGATAAAGAGGACCGTATGTAACAGAAGCCGACAGAACTGGAGAAAAACTCATTTTTAGATTCAAAAGCAGTGATCGGTCTCGACAGGCTTCGTTCTACTCGTCTCTACCCCCTGCACTCCCCGGAAGCCAACGCCAGCCACGAGTGTGTATTCTCCTTCCCCCAAAGTTCAAAGGGTGAGTTGTGAACACAGGCAATAAAAAGCCCTGAATGTCCGTGGCTTGTAGGGGTCGTAATTCTTCCCCACAAAGTTACCTTTCCTGTTTCCATGAATTACTCTTACATTCTTGTAAGAGATATGGTTTGAGGTATTTATGGTGCATTCAATTCTGCTATCATTGATTTATTGAACGAAACCAGCTCGGGGATATGATGGAAAGGCCCTGATTCCAAAAACTCTTACGTCTCGGCACGAAGAGCATTTTCTGCCCTGTTGGCCTCCCGCAGATGACCAGCCGAGATAAACAGAGGGCACTCCACTCTCTGTTGCAACGTGCGTGGTGATGTGAAGGAATCAATCAGACAAAAGCAGATTATTACAGTGTCTGAGAGAGATCAAACAGTACTGGCATCCGCACCCACACATGCCTGATTTACAGGCGAGCTGATAAAGTGCTACAGCTCACTGTCAGGAGAACATGACAACTCCTTGAGCTCTGTGGATAAATTATTGCTGAAGCCCATGATAACATTTCTCCACCTAGCAACCAAACATAACAGGATGTGGCTTTGAGTACTAGAAGCCAAATGATACAAAGACAAGACGCCAAGAGCTCCCTGAGCTCTGAAGGCAGAGTCTAAGAGGGAATAGTGAAATAGTAGCCTCGTGAAACAGACATGAAATCTATGAGTGATTAGAATGCGGGCCCAGGAGCCCCAGACCTTTCCTATCCATGAAGGTGCACAGCAGAACGTGTGCTATTTGATGGTGAGTATTACTGCAGCCAAAAGTAGCTCCGATGAGCATTTTCCCCGTGCCAGGAAACGTGCTAAGCGCATTGCTGGGTCAGATCTGAGTGGCATCTCCAGTGGAGGAACCTGTTGATGAATGAAGTCAACTGGGACAACAGAATTAAACGACACCCAATCGCACATGGAGAAAAGCTCTCTCTTTTCTGGGTCTTTATTGATTTTCCCAGTGATGCCAAGGAGAAAGCCTCAGTGTGCTACCAGTCAGTCCAAAGCACCCCTAACAGTTGAAAATCTCCCTTTTAAACAAAGAAAGGGCAAAGCTATCTAGCCGGAATCTGTGAGGCCAACGTTGTTTTGCTTTTACGACTTTCATTTTTTTAATGACCTTTTTTTTTTCAGGTTATATTCGTTTTCAATTGACAGCGAGTGTCTTTGGTATCTTTTTTTTTCATTTGAGTGCTTTTAGTCAAAATGCATATAATAGTTTCATTATATTTTTCAATATAATTTCTTGTCAAGTTGGCTAACATACAGTGTGTGAAGTGCGCTCTTGGTTTTGGGGGGAGATTCCCGCTTTTCATCACTTACACACAACACCCAGTGCTCATCCCAACAAGTGCCCTCCTCCATGCCCATCACCCACTCTCCCCTCTTCCCCACCCCCCCATCAATCCTCAGTTTGTTTTCTGTATTTAAGAGTCCCTGATGGTTTGCCTCCTTCCCTCTCTGTAACTATTTTTTCCCCTTCCTTTCCCCAATGGCCTTCTGTTAAGTTTCTCAAGATCCACATAGGAGTGAGAACATATGACATCTGTCCTTCTCTGGAACGGGAGCGAGCGTCTCTTGAAGAGAAATGTGACACAGGAGCTCTGCGGAGGCACAGGGCTTTGTCTTACTCGTTCACTGCCGTGTCCCCAAACTTCAACAGTGCCTAGACAAGTAGATGGTCGGCAAATACTTGGTTAAGGAAATTAATTAAATGAAAGTATTAAGTAGATGATATAAGCAGTATCACGTAGGTATAAGCAGTACCTAAATATGACAAAATTTGTGATAAGTGTGCATGAGGAAGTGGAGATACAACGAAATACGTGAATGCTGGACCAAAGGACTAGGTTTAAGGAAGCTGGCAACTCACTGCAATTCACAAGACAGGAACTGCCTTGAATGAAGAAATGGTGTTCAAAGACATTAGGCAACACGCAAAAATCACAGGCCTAAATGTCGGTCTCAGAGGTGAGCTCCAAGTTACCCCATTCAACTTCCTCCCTCTTGCTTAAAAAACTACATTCTGAAGTGGCTGCTTGTGATCCCCCTTTTCATATGAAAGACAAAATAATTTCAATGAACCTGCCCAAGGCCATGGAATGCTCAGCACAGCAAGACTGGGATTCCAACCCCCAGGCAACCTGCCTCCAAAGAAACCTGCTCCAAACGATTGTGCAAACTGGCATCATCTGATTCTGGCAATCAGATTTTAAATGGCAGCTAATTAAAACTTGGGTCGCACTTGCCCTAGATGCTCTACGCGTATTCCAGAGAATAGAGCCATCGTGTTGTCCGTAAAAACAGGAAATTCGCTCAGCACCAGAATGCATTCGAAACATCACTTACGGTCACCAAGGACAGTGGCCAAAGGTGAGAACAATAGCCTCCGTAGCGTCTAATTTAGAAACATACAAACAGCCAGTTGCACAAATGGAAAAATTGAGTCCTTTCCTCACCTTTTTCCCACAGGTATCAAGATAAGCAACTGTTAATGGTAATAAGGAATCATGTCATACCTCCTCCAGAGGGGAAAAATGAACAAAAGGGCTAAGAATCCTATTAAATTCTAATCTTCAAAAAGTTGAAAGCATGGCTCATGTACAAATATAGAATGAATTTGTGTCAAAATGTTTATTCAACTCATTAATAAATGAGGGAACCAATATGATGGCAAGGGAGACTCAAAGCAGAAGTCAGAACGCAAATTTAGAAGTTGGACAAAAGGAAGCTGAAATGAATTTGTTAAGAGATTCAAAAGCAGGCGATGTCCTGCAGAATCACTCAATAGTAACCATTGGGGGTTATTTCTCCCCCCCACACACAGAAATCTATAAGTTAACATGTAACTTACATTATCTGACTTTAACCAGATAGCAAATAGCAAATTGAACACAGATGCATTCTCCTAGATATTAAATAACCCTTGCGTGAGTCTGTTCAACATTCACAGTAAAACAGAACAAAGGAAACACACAGCCTTAGCTTTATTGGCAAGTTTTGGATAATTTTTCTTTTTTTTTAAATTTTGTTTACTGCTTTTATTTATTTTTGAGACAGAGAGAGACAGAGCATGAGCAGGGGAAGGGGCAGAGAGAGAGGGAGACACAGAATCTGAAGCAGGCTCCAGGCTCGGAGCTGTCAGCACAGAGCCCGACACGGGGCTCCACCTCACAGACTGGGGCTCGAACTTTTGGAATGTGAGCCGGAAGCCACCCAGGCGCCCCTGGGTAATTTTTCTTTACAGAATCTCATCAAGCTGATGGTATTATTTCCAATGCCTTTGTGTGTGCGTGAGAACGCAGATGCCCCACTCAAATTTGAATTCAATATGTTTGCCGGGGGGGGGGGCCAGACTGTGTGCTTTAAGAAACCGCCCCCAAAGATTCTAGTACTGATAGGCCACAACCATTTATTATTTTTTTTTTAATTTTTTTTTTTTAACATTTATTCATTTTTGAGACAGAGAGAGACAGAGCATGAACAGGGGAGGAGCAGAGAGAGAGGGAGACACAGAATCTGAAACAGGCTCCAGGTTCTGAGCTGTCAGCACAGAGCCCGACGCAGGGCTCGAACTCACGGACCGTGAGATCATGACCTGAGCCGAAGTCGGACGCTTAACCGACCGAGCCACCCAGGCGCCCCCACAACCATTTATTAAGAAATGACCAGTGTAACTAATTCCAACCATAGCTTTGGGGAGGTGTTTCCGTTAAAGACGCTTTCACTTGCAATGCCAAGTTGCGCTGAAGCGTTTCAAGAATGAAGACGTTTTATCAACAAAAAGGTAAGAGGTAATGTGGGTCCCAGGGTGGGTTGAGTCAGTAGCTCAGTGATGTCTGTATTAGAGAAGGAGGATCTGCGTCCATCTCTCATTTCTTTGCATCCCAGGGGTGCTATGGACAAAGGTGACTCAATGGCACGTGTCACCTCCTTGCCCAACGTAGAGAGAAATACGACTTCTCTGCCTGCGAAGCATCTCTTCCCTGGGACTGAAGAACCCTTTAACAGAAGCCTCCTCCCCTCCCGCCCCAGCAGGCCTCCCTTCACAACTTATTGGCCAGAACGACATCGAGTGATCATGCATGAGCCAATCACTGCCAAGAGGAATTTGAATGGCAATGCCTTAGACCAATCAGGTGTAAAGCTGGCCTCCCTCGGCCCCGGATTGAATGGGAAGGAGGGGCTGTCTGAACACTAGGATTTTATCAGGAGGGAAGTAGGGGGAGGGGGCGCCTGGGTGGCCCCCTGGCCTCAGCCCCAGACCCTTGATTTTGGCTCCGGTCATGATCTCATGGTTGATCCAGTGCAGCCCCAGGTCAGGCTCTGTGCATTGCAGAGCTTGCTTGGGATTCTCTCTATCCCTCTCTCTCTCTCTCTCCCTCTGCCCCTCCCTCTCAAGCGCTCTCTCTCTCTCTCTCTCTCTCTCTCTCTCTCTCTCTCTCAATAAACTTAAAAAAAAAAAAAGAAGAAGTATGCCGACGTGGGAGCGGGGAGGAAATTAGATCAGCAACCAGCATTAGGTGACTTAAAAACGAGTTACAAGCAGCGTCTTTAAATTAGGCTGCAAAGATGCGTGGGAAATTACTTTCAGGCAATGGTTGCCCCCCAAACACATTACCAGATCCCAGAAGTCACACCACAGAAGGGTTCACAGACCAAATGAAGATGCTTGAATCAAGTCTAACAAATCAGTTTAAACACCTATCAAGAATGGGGAAGGGGAGTGGGGGCAGATGGATGAATAAGCAGAGGATTGGGGGGACAGTGAAAATACTTCGTAGGACGCTAATAATGACGGGTAGGGGTTGTCATACATTCATCTAAGCCCACAGAATGTACACCACCAAAAGTGAACCCTAATGTAGACTATGAATTCTGGATGAAAGTGGTGTGCCCATAACAAATACCCCAGGCTGGTGGGACATGTTGATGGTGGGGAGGCTATGCATGCACAGGGGCAAGGGGGGTGGGAAATCTCCATACCTTCCTTTCAATATCGCTAGGAGCCTAAAACTTCTCAGAAAAACTGAAGTCTTTTTTTTTTTTTTTTAAGTGTATTTACTTATTTTGAGAGAGAGCAAGCATGAGTGGGGACGGGGCAGAGAGAGAGGGAGAGAAAATCCCAAGCAGGCTCTGTGCTATCAGCACACAGGGCTCAGTCTCACAAACCGGCCAAACTAAAGGCTTTAAAATAGTGTTTAAAATTATAAAGGAAGAAGGGCGCCTGGGTGGCTCAGTTGGTTGAGCATCAGAGTTTTAATTTCAGTTCAGGTCGTGATCTCCGGATTGTGGGTTCGAGCCCCACACCGAGCTCTGTGTTGAGCATGGAGTCTGCTTGAGATTCTCTGTCTCTCTCTCTTTCTCTGCCTCTGGTCCTCTCCCCCACTCACGTGTGCTCTCTCTCTCTAAAATAAAAAAAAGTTTTAAAGATAAACAAAAAATTTTTTGATTATAAAAGAAGAGGGACACCTGGGTGGCTCAGTCAGCTGAGCGTCTGACTTCAGCTCAGGTCATGATCTCACAGTTCGTGAGTTCGAGCCCGCATCAGGCTTTGTGTTGACAGCTGGGAGCCTGCTTCAAATTCTGTGTCTCCCTGGCTCTCTGCCCCTCCCCCACTCACGCTCTGTCTCTCTCTGTCTCGAAAATAAATAAATATTTTTTTAAAAAAAACTTTTTTAAAGAAGAAGCAAGGAGAAAGAGAAGGGCGGTTAACACACTTTGGATATGGCACAAGCAAGTGGAAGGATCCCAGGACTTGAGTTGTGGAATTAGAAACATTCATAGGTCCACTCTCGTTAGCACCTACTCCCCAACCCTAGAGAGGAGTTGCAAGGAACAGAGCTGTGGTTTGAGCAAGGGGGCCACAGATGGAAGATGCTTAGGACCAGGGACACACGACTCATTCTCTCCGAGCAATGCCGCCTGTCCACAGCTGTCGTTAGCCACCTACCCTGCCGAGCAGCGATGGGTTTTCTGTGTGTGTCTTGAGTGGGGCACAGGCAAGGACAGAAGAGGACTACACTGGGTGTCTGCTGTGGGGGCTGATTTAGGGATAACAGAGCTGTCAGCCCAGAAGTGTCACGATCATTCATTCTGACTTGGGCTTTGCATCTCTATTTACTTGTAAGATTCTTATGGGTCCCACTGAATATCCCACTTATTCTGCCTTTATCATTCTTGTAAGTTACCAGCTTACACTGCATATTTCACATGTCTCATGAATTCCACCTACATCCCATAAGGTTCTTCCTTAGTCATTGTTTATTCTTAACATAGACTGTCACTTGCACCTCATAAGCCACTAGCTCGATGCTTAAAACTTAGGGATTTCATCCACCCCATTTGCTTTCTTGTCTTGTCTAGATTTTCATATACTCAAATAACATACCAAAGCCACATTATAAAAGACCTAAAACGTCATGATGAAGGGGAAAGAAAGAAGCAGGAATAACTAATAGATTAAAAGAGATTAAAAAGAAATGTTAATCCAATACAGTGTTTAAAAACTATTTGAAACAATTGAGGGACGTGAACTGTGGCTGGATAGATACCTGATGATCTGAAGACATTGTCATATATCTTAGATGCAAATGTTATATTTTTAAGTGTGAAAAAATGAAGAGTTTTTATGGTTTTGAAATTCATACCGAAGTATTTATAGACCGAATTGCATGATGTCTGAAGTTCGCTTCAAAATAACCAATGCTTTTCAACTCACATCAACAAAGAGTTCTTCAGCTTACGCTAAGTAGAGCTTTATAAACTGAGAATCATGACTCATTAGGAGATAAATTGATCTGCGGACTTTGGCCAGCACACGTTTCATGACAAACAGAATAGAATGGAATAGAAAACATCAGAGTGAATGGCATTCTATCATCGTAAATTTGGTTCCATGAAACTCTTGTTTCGTGTGTGTGTGTGTGTGTGTGTGCATGTGTGTGTGTTATGAGCATATGTAGTAAATCACGGTGTAAAATGTAATTCATATCATGAGTAGCCATTAATGAAGTTTGAAGATCACAGTTGAAAGCAGAATCCTGATCACCGAGGAGCACAGCAGATACAAGAAGACGTGTCTCCACTTTCCGGAAGAGACGGGCACAAAGAGGCAAATAGTGTGGAATGCTACGAGCTCTGTCAGATTCAAGGACCGTGAGAAGACAAAAAGAGGTGCTGAGTAACTCTGGCATGAGCTTCACAGAGCAGGTAATACGTGAGATGTGTGTCGAAGGATGGAAGGAGTGGACAAGGGTGAAAAGCCCATCTCTCGGGGAGGGAATGATTGGCAGGAAGGTGTCAACCCGCACGTGGTACATTGAGGCACGTAGTTGGACGAGGGTGTGATCCAGCTGAGAAGTAATGACGGCTTGGAGTAGAGCAGTGGTGAAGGAGGGGATTTTAGGCTGTTTCATGCTTCCTAAAACTCGGGTGCTTGTGAGTCATCATCCCCCCCCCCCCCCGCCCAGCTCCCCTCCCAAATTCCTTTTCTCTACTAATGAGACGTCCATTTGTCAGATCACAGAGGAGAGCACTCAGATCGCCTCGAGGCCTTATTTTTCATGGTGGACACTGTCCGCACTCCACACAGATGCCCTCGGGCCCCTTTGACCATCTCCGGGAACATGCCTTCTGGATTATGGGTGCTTTAGCTTTTAGACCGTCCCCTGCTACCCTCTTTGGAAGACTGCTCTCTGACTAAGGAAAGCAGGATGTTCTGGAAGGTACATCCCACACGACAGCCCTGAGCCAATGACTGGCTGGTTCAGGAGTTGGAAAGCCCAGCTCGCTTGGCTCAAATGCGGATCGACTTGGAGGTGTAACTTCTATCCCAGGGATCCTCTGTGGGGTCAGACTTCAGCTACCCTCCGGGAACTTTGCCTGAAATCGCGCGTTTACTGGTTCCTCCTGGGAGCCCATGCCTCCTAAGTCACTTTTACATGAACTCTCATCTCAGGGTTCTTCTCCAGTGGAAGTGGGACTAATACACGTACGTCCCGTGTAGAAAGAGTCACACAGTTCCTCTGACCCGCCAGTTTCTAATTACAGCAACCCATATTAGATATATATGTAAATAGTTATTACATTTTAATCTGTACTTTTAAATTAGTATTATAATCATCTATATTAAATTTATTGATATGTTATTATCATTAATAATATAAATATTATTTTATAATTATTGATAGTTATAGTTTTATACGTATCACACTACTGTGTCTGTGCTATCATCCAGGCACTGCTGTGTTCGGCTTAAAGTCGTCCTCCATTAATTTGTCTTGAAACACCATTTTTACGAGGTCACCTTGTTGATCAAAACCTTCCAGTGGCTCCCAATCACTTAAAGGAGTTTTTCCGTAGGCTTGAGTAGTTTCCTTTGTAAGGGAAATATATATATACACACATACACATACATATATATATGCATATGTAACATACATATATATGTATACACACACACACACACATATGTATTCTCATGGACTCTCATTATAATTTAATTTCATACGTATAAACATAAACCTAGTGAGAAACTCCTTAAACTGACAGCTTTGATAGGACTACAAATCCAGAATAAATTTTCAAATGATATTCAAGTACAACCGCAAAACCAATAAAATTTAAATTCCCAGCATTAATTTAATGTGACAGATGATGTTATTTGGCTGGAACAAAATCTCTGATATTTGGTTGAATAGGAGAAGGATGTAACCTCAGGGTTGTTTACTTAATCTGTTTCTGTATTTCAACTTCAGTAATACCAACGCAAGGAAGAGCCGTGGTCAGAAGCGTGTGTCTAAAATTGTATTAATCACGGATATTTTTTATTTCTAGTTCAGGATAACCGGAACCAAAAGCCTGCCGAAGAGTAATCCTCGTATGCCAGTTATATTGAGGCGTAGATTAAGAACTCCGCAGAACTGTTTCGTTCAGTTACAGATAATGTGAGCACTGTGTTGGAATGGAAATAGTCATGAAATGCTTTGGGATCAGGATCAGGCTAGGTTCTCTCAAAAGCAAACCTGAGACAAAGATTTGGAACAGGGGTTTGTTTGGGAAGTGATCTTAGTAAGCCCCGGTAAGCAATGTAGGGAGATGGTACAGAAGGAAGGGAGGCCAATAGACCATACACTGATAAGCAGGTTACTGTGATAGGCGAATAGAGCTCAGGGCCCCTGGAGCCACAGAATTAACCCCCCAGGAGGTAGAGGAGACGGGCTATTTATCCCCCCAATGCCCCTTTGTCATTGTGGATGACTGCTCCTCACATTAACTCCCGAACACATCCGGTCTGCCCCAAGCACACAAGTGCCAAGAGAAATCTCCTAGGGAAAGACTCAGAGGTACCTGTAGCTGAATACCTAGGCACACGCAAGAACACTAAGTGTCATTCGGATGTGAATGGGACACCAACAGCATCTGCCTCCAGAGCTGATTATTTCTTCATTGGGTTTTAATAAATAGCTCTACTGTCCAATACCGAAGGGTTTCACGTTGGCAAGTTTCGTAACGGGATCGGCTCAGCTGGGTAGGACGCGCACTCTGTAAGGGAAGTCTTGGTATGTCCAGCCTACTGGATGCGGTGTGCAGATTCAATTTCCAAACCTTCCTCAATGCAACAACTGCGAGATTTTGATGCGTTTCAGCAGCTGTGCTATTATCTAGCCTCCACGTGGCAAGACCATCACGAGATAGTATGTATACACTTATTGGGCTGGTTTTCCATCATGTGCTCACGATTTTTTTCTAATTATCACCAAGATTTAGAAAATAAAAAATGAACTATCCTGGAGAACTTCAAAACCCCTGAAAATAAGAGCAAGGAACCCCAAGGTGGTGTGGGAGGAGGGATGGAAAGACAGTCCACTGACCCTGGTAAGAGCAAAACTGACCTACTGAATGACAGTCTAGAGAGCCTGAAATTTATGACCTGTTGAAGGCTTTCTTTAAGCTTCCTTCATAAAACCTTCTGTAGTCAAACGAGCTACTAACAACGCAACGAGCACACCTTATGCTTATCACCTACAAGACTCATAGCTTCCAGCCTTCCCAGAATTCATCTGGACCTATGTCCTACGTAAAGGCGAGGCCTTCCCAGGTCGCCCTGCCTCACAACAAACTCACGACTCCTAGCTCTCACTTGCCGGTCAACCACGGGCTGCATTCTCATATCTGCACGCTAAAATTTGTTTTTATTTGTTAACACTTCATGTTAACATTTCCTACCGCATATCCCCAACTAGGCTCTGCTGTCTACCATGAGCCTGAGCCAACATGGCTCCATGGAAGGGCGTAGATTCCGTAATTTACTCTCCTGCTCATGGATGTGGGCTCCGCTATGTAAGTCGTGACCTTGAGCCTCTCTTTCTCCATCAGTAAAGGAGAGACCCAGCACCTTCCTCACGGTGTGGTTGCGTGGTAAATATACGAAAGCATGGTGCAGAGCGCTTAAATACAGCAGGTGCCCAATAAACAGGAGTTCCCTTTCTTACTTTGCAAACTTTTGTTTTCATGGCACAGTTCTTTCCAACAGCCTTGAAAAACCCCCAGCATCGTCCTGAAGTTCTGGCCCTCGCGATGAGTTGAGAGACCGTCAGTTCCGCTGTGATTTGCTAATAATCCAAACAGCCTGAAAACACATTTTTATAAGACACTATTCTGGGGAGAGAACATCTGGATCTCTCTCATCTGTCTCTTAAAAATTATCCTGCCTGTGCCCATAGAAAGCTAAGGAATTGATAAGGAGATTCTCATGGCCATAGTTACATTTTGTTTATAAGAAACATCTTTATTTGGCTGAAACAGATGTTCCACTAAGAAATTTTTGCCAGTGCACACCCTATCCCAGAAGCATGTTATTGATTTACATGGAGACAGTGGCCACGTAGCCAAGGACTATGCAAACCTTGGTCTTTCCTCTTCATGGGAAAGTAGAATTAAGAAATTTGATTTCCACGACCCTGACAACCAATGGCAAGTAAGGATTCTATGAAGCAGACACAGTAATCATTCATGCTTTCTTTGATTTGTTTTCCTTTGTTACCTAATATAGATTGTTGAGTTTTGCCTCATTTTAGCCTTATTTCTTTTTTTTTCTCCCAATGTTTACTTATTTTTGAGAGAGAGAATGAGGGGTGGATAGAGACAGGGGAAGACAGAGGATCTGAAGAGGGTTCCATGCTGACAGCAGAGAACCATTGTGGGGCTCAAACTCACAAACCATGAGATCAGGACCTGAGCCAAAGTCAGACGCTCAACAGACTGAACCACCCAGCTGCCGCATAGCCTTATTTCTACAAGACCCGGCCCCAGGGTGGTATCCCAAACAACCCACTCCTCCTCACACCGAGGTACACTGAAGACAAACATTTAAAGCTCATTTGTGCTGGGGCACCTGGGCGGCTCAGTTGGTTGAGCATCCGACTCTTGATTTCGGCTCAAGTCATCGGCTCAAGTCCCGCATCAGTTTCCGCACTGAGCATGGGGCCTGCTTAAGATTCTCTCTCCCACTGCCCCTCTCCCCTGCTCGCGCTCTCTCATGCTCCCTCTCTAAAAAAATAAAAACTAAAATGTCATTTGTGTTCTTTGAAGGCACGATAATAAAATCACAATTAATATCGGTCAACTTTTAAGAGAAAGTTTCTCCTTGCACAAGTGAGATTTTAAACCTGTAATACACGACGGTCTCCTATTTTTGTGCGTGTGATGAAAACCAGCAGCAGCAAGAGAAGTCTCCAGGTCACTGAGCATTTATATCATTTGAGTTGCAAAAAGTAAAATAAAATAATAAAAGAAATAAAAGAATAGAATAGAATAGAATAGAATAGAATAGAATAGAATATCCTTTTCAGTGGGATAAGCCTTTGAAGCTGGGGTTACTATTCCAGACACTTTCCCAATATCCTGTCCCAATGTTCTCCCAAGCCCAGACAAACCATTTTCCAAGGATATGTACTTTGAAAATACGTGGGCTTACACAGTCACCTTTGTTACCAAAGTTTCTGACAGAGCTGGTTCCACCCCATGGCAGCAATTGTCTCGTTTTTATTTTTAAATAATGCCCGCGCGTTTCTTAGAAAAGTGACGGCAGGTAACAAAATACTCAACACATAGGTCTATTTGTTTATAGTAACCGAAATTCAGAGGGAGCAGCTCCACCTGTATGCGTCTATCAGCCAGGATCAAGGCTTTGTCTACACCTTGCTTCTTCATTTTTGGAGTACGTGCTTTATCCTCTTGATCATAACATGGCTGGTGAAGCTGCAGGCATCACGTCTGTGTCCCAGGTAGAGAACAGAGGCAAGAGGCCATAAAGAAAGTGCCAGTCCAGTCTAAATCTTTTTGCAAAATCTCTCCCAGAAACCCTAGTATTTATATCTCATTAGATAAAACTGGGTCAGTTGCCATCCTAGCTGCAAGAGTCTTGGATATGAATGTTTTCAATGGACATATTTCCTCCCCAAAGAAAATCAGAGTTTTATTGGTACCATAAGAAGAGACCAACAAACCACTAGCAGTGTCTATTATATCAGGGTTTATGCATAAGAGTCATCTCTTAGTAGAAAATCACTTCCATTAAAAACACTAAAACTACCTTTTTTTTCTCTCTTTTTTTTTTTTTTTTGAGACATGTCTACTCCCAACAGCATCATAAGCAGACTTAGCCAAAACATCAAAACAGGGATACTAACTTGATTGAATCGGCAAGCCTCAAACATCAGTGAAATGAACTTTGAATTGCATTGCCTTTCCTGGAGTTATAAATATATCTCTGAAAATATTTAATTTAAATTTTAATAGGTCTTTTCCATCATAGGGCAAGTTCATTCTAGAACCACGTGCATTAAAACCATATCCTCCATTACATCTTATGATCACACTGTCTTTCATTTTAAAATGAGAGCTCTATTCGTCTAAAATGAATGTGGGCTGCCTAAAATCACATCCAAGAAAACAGCCAGCTTCAAGCCACGCTGTTTTTCCTGTTTTCCCCAACTAGATTATTCAATCCATTAGGGAAAGAACCACATCTACTTTGTTCACTGGGGTATCCCAGACACTCAACACAGGATCTGAAGTGTACAAGACAGTCAGTACGTATTTTATTTTAAAAATTGATGTATTTAAAAGAAAAGTATTGTTTTCCTAAAAGCATCATTATTGGAGCTCAAAATAAATTTAAGATACCAGTATAAACGAGAAAACCACCATGATCTTAATCCTCTTAATCTGAAGACAGTAGATAAAATTCAAGGCTAATTTCTGAATGAACAATGACAAATTCTTCATAAACTTGAGGTCCAGGTAAACTTCGGAAACACAAGAAGAATATCGATCTCAAATCAATAGATTGGATCATGCTTTAAAGACTGTAACAACAGTCCCATTAAAACCAGAAGCAGGACAGATAAATAAATGAAGCCTTTGCCTTTGCCAATATTATTAGACTTTTTTTTTCAACCTGGCTAAGAAAATCAGACTTGAAAATAATCATAAGTACAATTATTGGAAATGATAAGGTGAAAGTATTGGACAATTATATGAGAGACTTTTCTAGAAAACTCAAGAGAATCCATTGAAAAGCCATTAGAAATAAAGTTTAATTAAGTAGGTCCGTTATAGAATTAATGTTGAAAATATGCCAGCACTAATCAGAAGATATTGGTGACATAATGTTGATGAATAATGCAGACTTTAACACATATGTACACACACAGATGTCTACCTCAACCTTGAAGTAAGAGTGGAAATGGGTCTATAGAGGTAGATGTTAAGGAAATTATTTCAGCTCACTAACGTTAGCCAAACAGCATTAAATTGAGAAATCCCTGCTGCTTTTCACCGGGAGCAGTCTGGAGAGCAGCCCATGTGAGAAGACGTCATCAGAATAATCAAGTTGGCGTGTGCACGATTGGCATCTGCGGCCCAGGGGCCCCTATTTGAAGCCACCAGCCCTTTGCCCACGGTACCTTAATACATGCGCATTTCAGTCTGCGCTCACGCCCATCACACATTCTACCCTAGTTTCACTTCTCCGAAACAATGACCATAGGCTTTGTCAAGTTGTCCTTCCAAAGTGGATTTTGTAAATGGCACGTACCCTTAGTTTACGGGAGGGCATCCTAAATCCACCCTCGAAATCAGGTTTAAATCAATCCAGACCAAGAGTCAAAAAGTTAATTTTATTTTCATCGATATATCAAAGCTTGAGAGGAAATACACTGAAACATTTATAATGGGATTAGAGCTTTTTGTTTGTTTTTATGCTTTTATATTATCAAATTTTTTACAACGAACAGGCATGACTTCTAGAATTTTTTTTTTTTTTAATCTTGATCCATCCTCTTCCCTTGTCCTTCATTTCTTATCTCTCAGTCGATCTTGCCAGGGTGCGTGTCAAATCCCAAATCTTCCAAATACGTCTCACGTCTGTCTGGCACTTTGCGGCTACCAACCTGGTCCAAGGCTCTGTCGTTTCCTTCCAGGGTAACGCTAATAAATTCTTGATTCACCTCCCAAGCAATCTAGTTCTTCAGCCAATATAGGTCAAAGGAGACCTTACAAGGGATCTCGGTGTGAACGACAGGAAGTAGGCACAGAGTGAGTGGACAGAGCGATGAGTAGAGGAAGGGCCGTCAGCTCTGCCATGAGACGGACTGTGAGACCAGGAGAGCGGCCAAGACCTATTCAGTCCCAAGGCCGAGCCACATTCATTGTCCTAATTAATTCCCTCTTTCCTAGCTTAATTTCAATACATCTCTGAGCCCAGTGAAAAGAATCTGGAAGAATTAGGCAATGAGCAAGGACCAGACATTCTTGAAATAAAACAGTAATAAGCGAGCACCAAGACTAAAATGTGGTGACAGTTTACTACTGGATCTGAACAGACATGCCATCAACAACTGTAACATATATAAGAATTTAGTGTACAATTAGGCAAGGTCCAAGGCCCTTGGACCAAGGCGTCAATCAGTGTGACGTTATAAACTATCCAATAAATGTGGCTAATTGGAGAGAGGAAGAAATTTCAAGTTAAGTCCACTCAATAAAACCAGTCTGAGATTTTTTTTTTAACTTCCCATTTAATTGATTGCATTTATTATTAAATGCATAATTGTCTGACTTAATTAATTAAAATGATACATGTGAAAAACTGCTATAATTAAAATTAAAGGCAAAGTGCCAGGTATTAAGTGGCATTGCAAGAGATATAATAATGGTTCTGATCTTAACAGAAAGCATACTCTTATCATCAGCAAGAAAAAGAATGCATCCCTTTGGAAAAGGAGCAAAGAACATGAACAGGCAACTCACAAAAGAAAAAAAACATATGTGGCAAATAAACGTGAAAAAAGCTCAACTTTAACTGTAGTCGGTCATTGCTAAGATCAAAGAAGGTGAATAAAATTGGCAAATAGGAACAAAAAAGTTGATATTTATGGCTATGGAGCATGCCACCCTGAGACAAATAGTCACGCTCTGTTAGTAGAAGCATGAACTGAAACCATAATTCAGTATCCCTGTTCTTAAAACATACTAAAATATTTACATCCTAGAAACGTATGTGTGTGCAACACACAGAAGGACTTATTTACAAGGACATTTATTACTTATAATAGTAAGAACCTGGCAACAATCAAAAAATTAGTTAATGACAACATTTGAAATATCCTGTCTAGATGCCATATGGTTTCACTCTTATGTGGATCCTGAGAAACTTAACAGGAACCCATGGGGGAGGGGAAGGAAAAAAAAAAAAAGAGGTTAGAGTGGAAGAGAGCCAAAGCATAAGAGACTCTTAAAAACTGAGAACAAACTGAGGGTTGATGGGGGGTGGGAGGGAGGGCAGGGTGGGTGATGGGTATTGAGGAGGGCACCTTTTGGGATGAGCACTGGGTGTTGTATGGAAACCAATTTGACAATAAACTTCATATATTGAAAAAAAAATGAAATATCCCGTCTATTTAATGACACTGGAAAATTATTATGAATAAGTTGCTAAATTTTAAAAACAGTTCATAAAATAACAAAGTTAACATGATGCCAATCCCATTAAATTTTATGCATTTCCATGAAGACAGACAAGCGCCTGGCTAGAAATACTATATTAATAATGGCTACTTGGTGGTATTATGAGTGAAAAGTATTGCATTCTTCCTGTTTTTTTCTGTTTTCCTAATTTTTCATAAAACTACTGCATGCTCATAGTAAGCTAGAAAAAAGCACCATAACTACACACATGTATGTATATATGCATGTACGTGGGTGGGTGGTGTCCTAAAAACTAATAAAAAGGATTGTCAATAATGGTTTCATAGAGAATAATAATGGTATTTTTTTAAAAATCAGGTTTGTTAAAACTCCCTCCCACACTCTGCCTTCTCTTATTTTAAAATAAATTCTGGGGGAGGGGGAGCGCCTGGGTGGCTCAGTCAGTTGAGTGTCTGACTTCAGCTCAGGTCATGATCTCACAGTTTGTGAGTTCAAGCCCCACGTCGGGCTCTGTGCTGACAGCTCAGAGCCTGGAACCTGCTTCGGATTCTGTGTCTCCTTCTATATACATTCCTCCTCCGCTCCTGCTCTGTCTTTCAAAAATAAATAAAAATTTTTAAAAATACAAAAAACAAACAAACAAACAAACAAACCAGGGCACCTGGGTGGCTCAGTCCGTTAAGCATCCAACTTCATCTCAGGTCATGATCTCATGGTTCATGGGTTTGAGCCCACACTGGGCTCCATGCTGACAGTGCAAAGCCTGCTTGGGATTCTCTCTCTCTCTCTCTCTCTCTCTCTCTCTCTCTCTCTCGGGTACACACACACACACTCTCTCTCTCAAAATAAATAAACTTTTTTAAAAAGTTCTGCTCTATTTCAATTGTGGAAAGTCATATTGGGTCATCTGTCTGCATACTCCTGCGTGCACTGCCTGGCACATAGTGGGTCCTCATAAGTACTCACAGTAGGAATGAATGGCTGCCACAGTACAAATGAGGACAGGGTCTTCCAAACTTTTAATGATCTTTTTCTTGACACAATTTAGAATCCATCTAAATAAACTATCGGTCTTGCTGTTTAACTACTTTTAGAAATGTCTTAATATTAACTACTCTAAAAACAAAAATCATTATTTTTGACAGATGCTCTCTAAAATTTAATTGGTTTAACACCTATAATCCCATATAGCAAGTTAATTTACTTAGCTACTTGGGGGCACATTTTGCAATTAATTCTTTCCAGTGAGTTCACCATGATGCTCATTGCTTGAATCTAGATGATTCATAAGAGCATCGTTGAGATTTTCTACAGCTGCACTGGGTGAAAGCAACACCTATGGTGAAATTTTTCCAAAATTACCTTGGCCCTGCTCTATAAAGTGGGAATTTCAGGAATTAATTGATCAATCATTTATTTGTAGAGAAAGTACCAGAAATAATGTTTCTTTTATGGTTTCTGGATTCAAAACCTCTGCTCCCAAGCCAAGGTTACAAACCAATTTTTCTTTCTTTCTCTATTTCTTTCTTTCCTTCCTTCCTTCCTTCCTTCTCTTTCTTGCTTGTTTTATTTCAAATTTAAATGTTTGCATTATTTGTAATCTCCGTTGGTGTACAAATTTGAGGTATAAATCCAATTAAATGTTTTCTTCAAAGCCCCCATACCATTGTTGAATAGTTTCAACTTCCCACCCCACTCCCATCTGAGATCACATTCTACTAACCTAGAATACAATGTCCCCCATCTCCCGGTAACAGCCTGTGAGGCTAAATGAATGAATGGTAGTTATCAACCACTTTTAAAGCATGCTCAGAATGTTAACAAAGCTGCAACCTGTGCTTTAGAACAGGAGCTGGCAAAGCAGATCTGGCCCACCACCCGTTTTTGCAAATAAAGTTTTACTGGAACATAGCCACACCCACTCATTTCTGCCTTCTGCACAGTGAAGGCAGCGGTGAGTAGTTTCAACAGAGACCACACAACCTGCAAAGCCTCAAACGTTTACCACCTGACCCCTCTTCAGAAAAAGTTTCCCAGCTCCTGCTTTGAAATTTGCAGAGCACTTGAACCTGCCTCGACTCCACAAAAGCCACGATCATCTAATGAGCGTATCATCCCCCATTTCAGCCGTAAAGAACACAAGACTTGGGAGGATAAGCAGCTCGTGAGGGGCAGACCCAGGGTCCAACCCAAGTCCGGTGAGCAACTATCTACAGATGTCTCTTCTACCATTTATTTATACTACGTTTTGTAGTTTCCAAAGCCTTTGCACATACCTTCGTCCTCTGGATATTTCCAATAATTCTGTGAAGAAAAGCTGCGTCCCCTTTTATAGATGTCAAAACTGAATTCCAGAGAGGGTAAAGAAAATCCTGACATGCTCGTCGCTCTTAGGTCTCTGAACCTCAGTCTCGACAAAAAAGATCTACTGTCTCTCCAATAGCTCGTGGCTGCTGATCTCAAGGCAAATCCTGGCTGCACCACCCAGAACACCCCAAGCATCCAGCTACTCTTTAGCTAGTGCTCATATCGCTATCTTTTTTTAATGTTGATGATGTATCAAAAGAAAACAAAATTAAGCCTAAGAAAGGGAGAAAGAAAATAGGAGGAGGGACGGGAGATCCTCAAAGTCAGATTTTTAAATACGATTAAATTAAATACATACGTACTCTTCAAAGCAAAGAGGAATCTTTTGAAAGGAAGAATTGGAAGAGGGGCACTGAATTTCTCTCAGCTTGGGATGCCCACTAGTGCTGATGTAAATCCCTCCCTAGTAAATTCCAGCTAAATTACACAAGCGTGTTGCACCCATTTGCTGAATTCACTTTCCCAAGGCAATGCCTGTCTTTTGCAGGAACCAGGAGGGCTCACACAGAGAGCAGAAAGAGGGATATTAAGTGTATTTTTTAAAGCCAACTTTTTAATAAATTATATCCATAATCTCTAAGCAACTCACACTATTCTCCCACAGACTTCATCTCCACTCCACCGGCCCCACTGGCTCAATAAAGTCACCTCTTTCTGTTATTAATAAGGAAGTTCACCTCAGGTACTTCTTTAATTTCCTGTATTTTTTCCAACACAAAGTTAATTTACTTTATCCCTTATCCCAAAAATGATAACAGGGTTTCTATAAAAGTGAACATCCATGATCAAAGAGAATCTTGTATTATAAACAAATGAGTGCAACTGGGCTCCCTTTGAAATATTTTAACTTAATTAAGCTCACACACTTTTGGCAAAGGCTTAAAAACTTGAGAGTGATTGAAGAGCCATTCCAGTTTGGCTGGATTTTCCTTTGAATGTTGGAACAGGGGGAGGATGGTTCACAGGCTTTGCGCCTAAAATGTTGCACTGGTATTATTTTTTTAGCTGCTACTTTGTTAAACAAAAGATATTAGGCAAAAGTGATTTTGTTTGAGCAAAGAGGGAATCCTGACATAGCTCGGATACAGTGGTAACGACGGGACCCTATACATTGGTGAAAACACACAGAGAACTGTGTGCCTCCAGGAGCTGAATTTTACTATTTGTACGTCGCATCTCTGTGAACCTGACTTTCAAAAATGTTGGATTCTGACTACGCAGGTGAGTTGACAATATCCTCAAATGTTTTTTGAAGCGTTGTCTGTAATGACCAAAATGGAAAAAAAAAAAAAAAAAAGTAACTAGAAGCTACATACATAAATGTTGATAAAGTAGAGAATTTGGTTGATAAAAAAAAAAAAATGACTTCCTATCTGAATATATTCACCTGGAACACTCTGTAAAATATTGTTAAATTGGGGGAGGGGAGCAAACTGCAGAATAATGTCCCAGTAAGAGCAGTACCAGCAGCCCCTGAAGGAGTGGCTCTCATATAATAAATAATTGTAGAGACGCCTGACTGGCTCAGTCAGGAGAGCATGTGACTCTCGGATCTCGGGGTTGTGAGTTCGAACCTCACGGTGAGTGTAGAGGTTACTTCAAAATAAAAATACCTTTAAAAATAATGAAGAGGGGCACCTGGGTGGCTCAGTCGGTTAAGCGGCCGACTTCAGCTCAGGTCACGATCTCACGTCCGTGAGTTCGAGCCCCACGTCGGGCTCTGTGCTCACCACTCAGAGCCTGGAGCCTGTTTCAGATTCTGTGTCTCCCTCTCTCTGACCCTCTCCCGTTCATGCTCTCTCTCTGTCTCAAAAATAAATAAAAACGTTAAAAAAATTTTTTTTAATAAATAAATAAAAATAATGAAGAAATAAAGAAAAAGAAAGGAAGGAACTAAGGGAGGGAGGGAGAAGCCGGGGCACAGGGATGCAAGACGAGGGTCCAGCCCCTCTCTGCTGATGAAATCCAAAGGCAGAGAGACAAGCGGTAACGAAGCAAGAAAGGAACTCATTTCATGAGGCCAGTTCCGGGAAAACCGCAAAGTAGTGGCTCAAAAGACTGCCTCCAAAGGGCTGAAAATAACGTCCAGGTTTACATAAGGAAACTGGGGGGCAAAGGTGGGTGGGTACGTGCAGGGAAGCAGTGCAAATCACACCAAACATTGTCTTACAGTCAATCACTGGCAGGGTCTTGCTGGCTCAGGGCAGACCCTTTTGCTTGAGGGGGTAGTTTCGGTTCCCATCAGGGGAAGCTTTGCCCTCAGGATCTCCCCGCGGGGCCAAGAGACGAGCTGGAAAGAAGAACCCAACCAGAAAGTTGGAGATCAAAATGGAGGCAAAGTCCTCTTTCATAAATGGGGGGGTGGGGGAGGGGAATCTTGGTAAGATTGACAGTAACTGACATTTACTGACCACTTCAATGTGCCAGGCATGATTCTAAGCATTTTACAAGTATTATCTCATTTAGTTATCATAAAAACTCTATGAAGTAGGTAGGACAGGTCCACTGTCTCTCATTCAGGTTTTGTTTTTACCTGAATCTTTCAGGCCCAGAAATGTTTTGAAAATCAGGTTACTTTAAATCTTAGAAAAAAAGAAAATGCGGTTCTGTGTTGGCTATTTATGGCTGTGAAACAAAATACCCAAAACTTGGTGGCTTTAAAACAGAAAACATTTGGGGTGCCCGGGTTGCTCAGCTGGCTAAGCATCCAACTCTTAATTTCAGCTCAGGTCACGATCTCTCAGTCATGGGATTGACCCCTGCATCAGGCTCCACATTGAGCATGGAGCTTGCTTAAGGTTCTCTCTCTCCTTTTCCCTCTGCCCCTCCCCTGCTTGGGCTCTCTAAAAGAAAAAAGAAAACATTTATTCTCTCACAGATCTTAAGGTCCACGAATCAGAGTGTGGCTTAGCTGGTGTCTGTGCCTCTTGGTTACGCTCAGGATGTCGGCCAAGGCTGTGGTCTCATCTGAAGGCTTGACCAGAGGTAATAGGGAAACTGCTTCAGCCCCACCCACACAGTCGTGGCTTGCCTCAGTTCCTCACCACTTGAATTTTTCTACCAAGATACCTCACAACACGGCAGCCAACTGCCCCCCCTCCCCAGGGCAGGTGATCCTAGAGAGAACACCCAAGACGGAAGCGACATCCCATCTAATCTAACCTCAAAAGTGGCATTCCACTACGTCTGCCATTTTCTATGTGTTGGAAGCAAATCAAGAAGTTCAGCCCACATTCAGAGGGAGAGTTTACAAACGGGCATGAATGTCAGGCGATAGGGGATCTGGGAAGCCACCTTGGAGCCTGCCTTCTCCAGAAGCACATAGCATGGATTACCGGATGCCCACAGCGGAGTCTGGGACAGCACCTTAGAAGAAAGAAATTGATATTTCTGCATCAAAACATTTGAATGTCAGTTTAGGTCAGATTTGCTTCCAAATGAGTTATGAAAACTCTGTAGGTTTTCAGAGCCTTTTGGGTTCAGAATTATGGGAGAGAGCCTGGATATCAATGCTATTGCCTTCTACTTTACAGATGATGACACCAAGACCCAGGGAGGTTAAGCAGGTGTATATACGTTTGCGTAGCTTTGCATGAGCCCAGACAATAGGCTCATGTACATCAATCACTTAGTGTTCTCAGAACAATGAGAATAATGAGCACAGGGGCTTTTATACATGTCTCCGTGACTTTCCTTTTTACAAAATCATTCAGTTAGTACTCTTAATTTTTAAATGAATAGAATAGATTAATTTTTAGAAGAATAAAATAGCATTGCTCCCATAAGGTAAGGAATTTGCGTGTTAGAAGAGTCAAAGATTTTATGCCGTGTTATGCTGGATTCTAATGCGCCGGGCTGTTTGCGCCCTGTGATATCACAAAAAGGAAAGAATTAAAGAAAAAAGTGAGAATAACAGAACAAGACGAACAAAAAGTGTAATCAGTTAGATGAATTTCTTCAGCTTACCTATAGATGGCAGTAGTCGGGGGACACACATGAGCCTGCAGTTTTAGAAAATGCCTTGATACATATGTGAGTGTATGAGGGAGAATTCCGGTTTGATACGGTTTTGATGTAAGTTAATGAAAACCACTGCATCATTTAAAGGTTGGCCAACCTTGACTAGAACACAAATGCCAGTCAGGCTGAAACTTTATTTCTGCCTCTTAACTCATTCTCTCTCCTGGTTTGCACTGATTCCTAATCAGAATTTTGAGCATGTATTAAATATTGTAGGAGGGAGGGGGGGGGTAGCCCTTTACTTTAGACTCTGCGGTTTTTTGCGACCTGTTTAAACAGATAAAAACTGACTTTAATAACTGCAAGCAATATCAGATATACTAAACGGCCCTGCTTCTGATTCTGTATATGTTTAACAAATTAAACATTTTGTCTTTATGACCAAAAGTAAAGTGCTTAGCAAGGCAAGCTGAGAAATTCATACGCTCTCCTTTAAGGGGTATGAATAAGCCAAAACGTCACTGGCTTCTGCTGTAATATTGTAACTTTCATTGTAAAACCTCAATTCCAAATGCATTCGTGTCAGAATCCGAAATGGCTTTGAGACTATGACACGGGGGAAAAAAAAAAAATGTTTTAAGCACATTAAGGAGCCGAGACAGAAAAGGGAACCCGTAGCAATTCCAAAAGGGCAGCCAACACTGTCTTGTCATGACTCAGCCTCCCACTAGGTGGCGATGCTTTTCAACTGCTATCCGAGATATGGATGGATGGATGGATGGATGGATGGATGGATGGATAGATAGACAGACAGACTTCATATGTATATATGAAGTAAAATAGGCTTTTCCTGACATTGACGATATGGCTGTTGTTGACCTCAAAGAGCTCATTAGTCCTAACCATCATGAACCACCTCTTTTCCCAAGGGGGAAGGATTCCTGGGTTGGTTCACTTTCAGCAGTCCATTTTTAAGTGTTACATGGGAGGAGATTAACAGTAAGAGCCAACAATTTACTGAGATGGTGTGGGGATGGTGTGGTAGTAAAGAATGTAGATTCTAGACCCAGACCGCCTGGGTTCAAATTCCAACTCTGCTCCTTACGGCTGTGTTACCTGGGGGCAAATTACTTGACCTCTCTGTGTCTCCATTCCCTCATCTATAAAACAGAGGCAGTCACAGTAGCTAACTCCGAGATCTGATGGGAAGCTTAAATGGATTGGTCTAAGTAAGGTCCTCAGAACGGTGCCTAGCACGAAGCAAGCAGGACTTAAGAGGCGGCTACCAACCCTATGAACACCCCGAGAATGCATGCCTGCCGTATTTGACTGAATCTGATCAACAATACTGAGAGTGGTTTGATCTATCGGACCCATTTTACAGATAAGGAAACCAATGCCAAGTAAGTGAAATGAATTTCCCAAGGTCTAAGTTAATGGCAGGGCTAGAACATGAATCCACATCTACCTACTCTAAACCCATGTTCCTAACTGCTAGAATATATCATACCGGCCAAATATTATAAGCAATAAAAAGCAAAAAAAAAAAAAAAATGTATACAGTTCAAACTAAGAGATAATAGCAACTGTTCTCCCAAAAAACATGTTTTTCTCTTTGTCTTCCCCTCTCCAACATAATCCTATTTCCTTTCCTTTACATGATTAACCCCCCCCAAAAGTAAACTTTTGCCTTTACATTTATTTCTAAACCAGCAGGCAGTATCTATAACCTAAATCTTTAAAAATTCTTGAGATACGGTTTCGAGATGAACTTAAAAGATCCCACTAAAAAAGGTTAGATTATTTAAAAGTGGAGAAAAGATGATTCCGCAATTCTGCACCAGGACAAAAATAGAATTCGAAGTTCTCTACCCAAAAAACTCTACCAACCTTCCAACTGCTGGTTTTTTCCCTGTCTGTCCTTGAAATGACCTTGGTTTAATTACCTGCATCTCAATGAATGAATCTACATAGGAAGTGAAGGTTAATTAATGAAGGATCGTTTCTTTTGCTAAGCCCACCAGGCAGTGGCTGACAGCAAGAGCCGACCACGCGGTATTATCCTATATCTCATTAGAAATGGTCAGATTGATGTGCTCACTCTGCACCAGGAAAACAAATGACAATAGTTGACCAACAATGGCCAGTTGCGCTGAGCAATCACAAAGCTTCCTGCCTGTACCTCTAACCTTAGGTAACACCGCTCTTGAACTCACAGAATCCAAAATACCAGAAATGCAGAGATCACATTCTAATGAGGCTTAGAGATTTGCATGCCAGTTGCATATTAATATTCACATAACTTCTATACCATAATATTTCATACATTCCTTGTTTTCATGTTTTTTTTTTTAAACTGGGTCGTTCTTGGGGCGCCTGGGTGGCTCAGTCGGTTAAGCGTCCAACTTCAGCTCGGGTCATGATCTCACAGTTGGTGAGTTCCAGTCCCACGTCGGGCTCTGTGTGGACAGCTCCGAGCCTGGAGCCTGCTCCGGATTCTGTGTCTCCCTCTCTCTCTCTGCCCTGCTCATGCTCTGTCTCACTCTGTCTCTGTCTCTCAATAATAAATCAAAAGTTAAAAAAATAAAAAATAAAAAAGCTGGATCGTTCTAGAACAGGGTTTATGAAGCTCAGCACTAATCACTTTTTGAATTAGATAAATTTTTGGTATAAGCAGCTGTCCTGTGCAATGTGGGATATTTAGCAATGTCCCTGACTTCTATCCACTGGATTCAGTAGCACCCCTCCCCCAGTTGTGACAACCAAAATTGTCTCCAGACATTGCCAAATGTCCCTACAAAACTTCCCAGGTGCAAAACTGTCCCTACTGAGAACCACTGATCAAGAAAAAATATAGTTTTAGGGGCACCTGGGTGGCTCAGTTGGTTGAGCACCCAACTCTTGATTTTAGCTCAGGTCATGATCCCAGGGTCGTGGGATTGAGCCCTGAGTCAGGGATTCTGACTGTTTGGGATTCTCTCTCCCTCCTTCCCTCCCTCCCTCCCTTTCTTTCTCTCTCTCTCTCTCTCTCTCTCTCCAAAAAAAAAAAAGGAAAGAAAAGAAAAAACATAGTTTTAGACTTTGAGGCTTCTCATGTTGAAATAATTTCAGACTTATGGGGGGGGGGATTTGCAAAAATAGTATACCTGTATCCTCTTTACCCAGACTCTTCAAATGTTTCCATTTTACACAACCATAGTCCAATTACGAAAAGCAGGAAATCAATGTTGATATAATAGTATTAAGTAGTTTATAGGTCTTACTCAGATATCACCCGTGTCTCACCAATGTCCTTTTCCTGATCACAAATTGCATGTAATCGTCATGGTACCTACAGTTTCCTCAAATCTGTGACGGCTCCTAGGTCTTTCTTTCATGACCTTGATATGTTTGATGAGCACTGATGCGTTATTTTTGTAAAACATTCCTCAGTGTAGCTTTGTCTCGTGTGCTTTCATGACTAGATTGGAGTTACGCCTTTTTGCCACGAGTGCCACGTTAGTGTTGTGTCCTTCCCAGTGCGTCATGTCATGAGGTACGTGATGTGCTATTAATTTGGATCGCTTGGTGAGGCAGAGCCTGCAATTTCTCCACTGTCAAGTTACTCTTTCCTCCTTTGTATGTCGTAAGGGTCTTGTGGGGAAATTCCCTGAAACTGTGTAAATATCCTCCTCCTCCCCTTAATTTCATCCACAAATGTTAGCATCCGTTGACGCTTCTTGCCTGCGATAATTATTACGGTGGTGTTTGCCAAATGGTGATTTGCTATTTTTGTCATTCGACATTCATCATTGGAGCTCCATTGTAGGCAGTAGCTGTTTCTTTTCCTCCACTTTTTAGTTATTTTTATGTTTATTTTTTTATTTTTTTTTAAATGTTTCTTTTTTTTTTTAATTTTTTTTTTTTAACGTTTATTTATTTTTGAGACAGAGAGAGACAGAGCATGAACGGGGGAGGGTCAGAGAGAGGGAGACACAGAATCCGAAACAGGCTCCAGGCTGTCAGCACAGAGCCCGATGTGGGGCTCGAACTCACGGACCGCGAGATCGTGACCTGAGCCGAAGTCGGCCGCTCAACCGACTGAGCCACCCAGGCGCCCCCACTTTTTAGTTATTTTTAAAGGAAGTTTTGTCTTACTACCATAACTGAAAAATCAGAATTCAAACAAGTGTTGTGAGGCTAAAAAATAACAGTACAAAATAAATTCAGTGAAAACCATTTATATCAGTTTCTAGCTGGGTGTTGCAGCTTTTCAAGGCTGATGTCTTGTGTCTTTCTGTTAAAGAGCTTAATAGGCGTTAGAAAAGTATTACAAACATACTGGAGTCAAACTGACTTTCTCCTTCATATATAAGCAGAAGGATTGGAAGACAATTAGAAAAGGAATCGCTACATGGTTCAATATTGCACGAGGTCAGATCTAAATAATATCTAAGATTTCATCTTTCTCCAGTGGTCTGTGTCCTGCATTTTGAAAAACACCAGCCAGCTTCTCCCATTTTCTAAAGTGACCGAGGCCCAGAGAAAGTAAATAACCTCTTCCATATTCACTGTTAGAGGATCTTTGCAATAAGGAACAGTAATAACTCAGACAAGTCTAAGAGTACGATGCTGGACGTAAGATGGGCTGGTAGGTGGAGACTGAGTATCAGGGTGCCATAGTGTCTCAGAAAACCCAAGGGCAAGAATGCAGCCAGACCAAGAATGGACAGGAACCTGGGAAACGAGAGTAAGCAGGTCCCATCTCTCATTTCTATTTTCCTCTGTACACACACCTGTGTTATTTTTCTCTCCCTATCTCCCTCTCTTCATCTCACAGCTACCTCCGCTTTTCCATCCAGAGAGAAAAATGGAGCAGCCCCAGAACGACCAAGTCTGCTGTGGAAACCATGCTCGGAACCCCTCTGGGTCTCCCTGGCTCCCAATTCTCAACTCCCAAAAGAAGAATCTGATTGGCCCAGCTTAAGGGAGGGGCACGTTCTCAATCCAATCAGTTCGATGAGGGGCAACATCTCGTAATTCAAAAGGAGGGGTAGCCATCGTCGGTTATCCTAAGCAAGTACCACAGGGCAAGCACCTGGATCCAAAGGTCTAGAAAACTGGCTTCTCAATGGCCAATCCAGGTCCTCAAAATAGTGGTTCCCAACATCAGCCATTAATATACTAGGCATCCAAATACCACGGGTCGTATTTTTTTCTTCACACCATTTCTTGAATCGATGCAATGTTTTGTCTTAAAAAAAATAGCATTGAGTCAGGAAACTTATGATAGTATGAGCCTAATTAGGAAAATCAGATATTTTTCTAATACTGATTTAAATCCACGCATGTTACTTAAACCAAGAGTGCACATCCTGTGCCATAGAAAAGCCTCAGTCTTATATGTACCCCTTACTTAGGTAAGAACTGGGTCCTCTATACTTTGGAGTCTCTTCCCTGTTTTCTCTGTCCCCTGCAGCGAGATATTCTATGTTCAAATTGTTCAGACAGTTTTCAATCCATTCCTGCTTTATTCTTCCTAAAATTAAATTATTCTGACTTGAAGAGTTGCACATCATCGAGAAATTGGCTTTTGATGTTTCCCTGAGCCCTTCACACCAACTTTTAAAAAAATAAAGCCTTCTCAGTTTTTTACTCATTTATACCAGTATTGACTTAGTGGGAGATCATCTCAAGGGTAGATTTGGTTCATGTTTCAACCTTGCTTTTAAAGGTCAATGCAGATAAATGCCTTATACAAACTTTAGAAGATCTTACATTCTGGGGATACAAAGATGAGAAGCCCCTGAATCTCGAGGGGGGCTCTCGTATCTCGAGGGGGAATAGAAACCTAAATAAACAATCACAGTGAACAGGATAAGTGTCCCGCATGGGCCCACCAGGTACCCTGCACCCCTCCGCGCCCCCCCCCAGAAGATGCAGAGTGAAAGGTATGGAAGGGGTGCTGAGTCCATGAAGGGACTGGAAAACCGAGGCACATTGGGGAAACCATTTGTATCAGAGGAAAGAGGAAGCACAAAAGTCTTGAGGCAGGAGCTTGCTTGGAATACCCCCAAGAAAGCTAGGAACTGTCTGTAGCTGGAATAGAGTGAGCGAGGGAGAGAGTGATAAGAGGATGGAATCAGGGAAGCAGTTGGGGGGTGGGATGCAGGTCAGGTGGGACCTTACGGACGACTTTGGCTTTTCCTTGGCCTGAGATGGGAGCTGCTGGGGTTTCTAGACAGAGGAGTGACCTACATTTTAAAAGGCTTCCTTGGGATGCTGTGCAAAGAATAGAGCATAGGGGCCAGCGGTGAAGACAGGAAGCCATTAGATCCTTAAGAATAGACTAGCTGAGTAGTAATGGCGGCTTGGCCTCTGGCTCTATTTTGCAGGTAGCACCGAGAGAATTTCAGAAGACCAGACCTGGGGTGTGAGACAAGGCATGAAGTCAGGCTGCATGTAAAGTTATGACTTGAGATACTGAATGGGTAGAGTTTGTAGCCACTGGAGCTGGCTGGTGGGAGGCTGGCAACCAGGGGTTTCATTCTGGACATGTCACGTTTCAGGGGCCAATGAAATGCATCCACGTGGGGATATCAAGAGGCCAGTTGGAAACACGATGCTGGCGTTCAGGAGAAAGCTCCACACCAGATCTATTGGGCAGGGTAGACACAATTAGTTCAATACCTGGCATATAGTAGGAATTCAATAAATGGCAAATGCATGAACCCCATGGCTTACATCAGCCCAAACATCTGTGTACCACTGGGAAAGAGCTAGGCCTTCACACCCTACTAATGATGGGTCACCAAGAGTTTCACATGAGAAGAAAAGCATTTTTTTTTCTTACCCCGAACGATCTGCAAAATCACGCAGTGTGGTTTCACTTAGGTTGTTTTCTATCTCCAACATAACATTAATAAACAAATTTGAAATCATACAAGTATGAACGTAAATTATTTACAGTGTACTTGAAGAGCTCAGAAGGGCTTTGTAAGCTAAATAATTTATAAACTCATAGAAGGAGTTTCTTTTTTCACTAATTAAGGGTGAAAATTCTCCCAATAAATCACGAGAGGTTTCGGGAAGTACGCAGAGTGGAGATCAATCCAGGACAACAAACATTTACTGAAAAACTACTATGTCCCAGGCACTTAGCTAGAGACGAGTTGTTCAAAGATCTGCATGATGGTGTTTGCACTTTGAAGGAGATGCCTGTGCCCTGGGGGAAATGGCATCCTTAGGGCCAAGCGTCGGGACTACAGCAGACAATGGTGCTGCCCACCGCGGAGTTCAGATGCTCACTTCGCAGGTGCACAGTAAGATGGCAATTCCCCACCCCCTCGAGGAAAGGTGTGACCCTGTGGCTTGCTTTAGCCAATGAAACGTCAACAAAAGCTACCTGTGTTACTCCCAGGTGGAAGCCTTAAGAGGCGGTAAGTGATTTGCCATTGCTATGGGCTAAATGTTTGGGCTCCCCAAAATTCATGTATTGAAATTCACGTATTGAAATGTATTCTCCACCATTATGGTATATGAAGAGGTGTAGCCATTGGGAGGTGAGTAGGTCATGGGGGTGGTGGCCTCCCAAATACAATTAGTGCCTTTATAAGAAGAGGCCAGAGCTATAGCTCACTCTCTTTCCACCACATGAGACCATGAGAAGTCTGCAGCCTGCAACCCAGAAGACTCTGGCTCTCACCAGAACTCAACCATCCTGGCACCCTGATCTCAGACATCCAGCCTCCAGAACCATGAGACATAAGCGTCCTGACTGTGCCTGAACTAACAAAGACAGCAATGTTCTGGTCCACTGTTGCAGTGACATGGGTCAGTGTGGAGGGATCGCTTCCTTCAACCTCGGGGGCCCATTGGTGACTGCTGGGAGCAGATCGTCCCCACCCCATGGAGATGCCCTGCTGGAGGTCTAGCATGAATAGGAAATAAACTTGTGTGTGCTGAGCCACTGATATTGAGGGATTGTTAGCTACTACACTGACTATCCCATCCTAAATGATACCAGCCCTATTTTGACAAAGGATACCTCCTTTGTGAATTTCCGAGTTCCAGATACTCCCTTAACCCCCATGCTTCGGGTTATCCACCTGCATTTTAAAATATAATGTCTGCCCTGTGTTTCCCAAATCACTTTTCTATGTTCCTTTATAGAAACAAAGCCATAGACCCAAGACCATCAAATACTTTTCTCCATTCCTCAATTTATTTAAAAATTCCACTTTCTAGTTAGAATCGTATCTTTCTATCCCCCATTGCCCTCCTCCTTCCTTCACCTCTACGCTTTTCTGTGCAAGCCATGGTCATCACCAGAAGCAAATCTGTACTTGTTGTTAACTTCACAAGCGTTTCCAGGTAGGTGAGAAGAGCGGAGGCCAAGAGAGTCACGTAAACCCCTCACTGCAGTTGACGAGCACGCCGAGACCAGACCTCGGCAAAGGTTATGAACGCCTATGCGCTAAGGGCCTTCCAAGGACAAGCAAGTTAGCAAAAACCATGAAAAACATACTGTCTCTGTGTGTTTTGTTGCCCGCGATCTTTCCAGTGCCTAGAAAATGAGTAGCACAGAGCATCTGTGATGGAAGAGAAGGAAGGAAGCATGGAAGACAGGGACGGAGGAAAAGAGGGAGGGGAGGAGGGTGGGAAAAGGGAAGGGGAAAAGGGGGAGAAATAAAGAAGTGCAAGGGCAAAGGTGAGCATGAGGCGAGGGTGCCCTGTGGGTACCGGGAGGAAAGGCAGGAAGCGCAGAGGGGAAGAGATACAAGCTGTGAAGTCTTCCCGGAGAACAGAATAAAACAAAAGCCGCCAGGTACTTTTCTTAAACAGTTCCGGGAAAGTTCCACCATCGTTAATTTCAGACCATAAGGAGAATTTCTGTGCAGGTCAGCAGTTGTTCTAATGGTTTGGAAAATCTACACTGGATCAGGGGCAAATGCTACCTACAGCAAAGGTTCTGGATGTTTCCTTAAGAGCAACCAAGTGCCATTTCAACTGTTATGGTAGACTGAGTTGGGAAAGGTCAAGGGGAAGAGAAAATGTGCTTGCGGCAGTGGAGGGGCCAAGATGGGATGGGGGAGGGGGGCTGTGGAGGGCTTGAGTCTGCCTCCAACCAGATGAAATCCATTATCCTCAAAAGTCAGCCCAAAGAAGCAGTAGCATAATATCTTTGTCTTTATTAATTGACATCTTCTTGATCTTAAGAAAATATGACTAGCGGCTATTTACTTTTCAAAACAGCTATTTATATCGATCTGTAATGCAACCTGAACAACAGTGTTCTTTCTACAAAAGTCCAGCTTCGGGACAAATTCCATCACCACTTAACCAGGTCGCTCTGGTAATGAATTTTGGAACAGACCTCGGCTAGGAGTGAATTATTTATTTTCAGCATCACCACCAACAAAAGACAGGGGTCCCGGCCTCAGCTGCCCACTCCCCCAGCTCCAACATGGGAGCTGTTCTTATTTGCTGAGTTTGACCACTGGCTTGTGCATTTGCTGATTACAACACACAATATCAGTTTTCACATACCCACCTGGAGACAGGAGAAACCCAGTCTTCGTTAAGATGAGTTTTGACTGTAAGGATAGGAAATCCAAAATAGCACTGAGGGAAAGTTCTTAAGTCTGGTGCTCAGAAGCAGAGGGTTGACACGGAAACTACAGAGTGGCAAGATTCCAGGCTCCCTCTGTCTTATTTCTCCCCCATGCACAGTTCCTATTCCCATGACCACTTCTTGCTCCAAAACGGTTGCTGGAGCTCCAGCTGTTACATCCACCTTCCAGCCATCAGGAAGGAATACGGCGGCGAAGGCGAAGAAGTACCCACCACCTCCTTTTAAATACATTTCTCTGAAGTTGTCACTGACTCTTACAACTAATTGGACAAGAAGTCGGGTTCACGGTCCCACTTAGGAGCAAGGAAATCTGGAAAATCTCGCTTTATTTGGGGCTTCCACGAGCCACTCAACAATTAAAGGTCAATTGTTAGGGAGTGAGGGGCGATGAGCACTGAGGGATAATCGGCACTTGCCGATTCCAATATGGTTTACGCCAGATTTTAATTTGTCTTACTCTGCCTCTTCTCAAGTGCTAAGAAAAATAATGAGCTATATAAAGTTTTCCGAAACCATGAAACCGAACTCATTTACCTTTATAATTTTCTATTAATCTGCTACCAGAATTCATTTTACATTTAATTCCAGCCTCTAACACTTTAATGTCATCTCTTTAGTCTTCACACATTAGTGGTCTCAGCCTTGTCAGACTTTTTCATCTCCTTTATGTTCATTTATTTTAACTTTTAGTGGTCTTCTAGCCAATCCTTTATCCTTTTTATTACAAGAGCATGAAATTTTATAATCCCCTAGAGCTTTGTTAGTCAGCTGCTACAAGGTTCTAAACCTCCACTAATTTATTCCCTCATTTTTGACTTTCAGATCTGAAGCATGCCTTAATATTTTGTTTTTGAATACGAAAGTAACTTTTATTAAGTGGGTTTATTGCATTAATAGATTTTTATTTCAGTTTTTACAGTTATATTTAAGTTCTCTGCTAGTTATGCCGCAGATCGCTTTAATAACAATTTATAATGCTATGTAATATAATTTATACTTTAATATCATAAAAATGTACATAATATAATAAAGCAAGAGCAATTTTATAAAACTTTACCTGGAAATCGTTTCAAATAAGCATGTATTTTTTAACTCCCAAATAAACAACTTTATTGATATTTATTATAATAGAAAACTCCCTAAAACAAGAATAGCTTCTCTTGTTAAGAAAAAATAATAATAAAGACAGTGCCCCTTAAAATACCACATATGTTTTGATTTTTTATTTGCCTCATCCTTCCTTCTGTTTTGGTTTCTCAAAGGCAGAGAGGGGATTGTTTTTCTTTCTTCATACAATTACATGAATGATCAATACCCAGCTGTGAACGTTTCTAATTCACGTTACAACAGCAAGAACAATCATGTCGGCATTAACTGAGATATATATGTGACAATAAAATAATACTAATAATTATAAAACACTCTCTCCTCCTCCATTGCAAATCCGGCAGGGATTATAGAAAGACTGATCAAAATGCAAATGTTGGGCATATATTTGCACAGCAGGGGAAGGAAAACCCAGAGCATGAACTTGAGGACCTTAAACCTTCCAGGCTTTACGGTGAGACCAAATACAAGGGGGAAAAAATTGGTCACCAGAGTGTTGGACTCTGATAGTATTGCCATGCAGGCAAGAACCTATAACTACATCAGCGAACGTGCCTTACATGACAACACCCTCCTCCCCTACCGAAAAACAAACAACTCAGTGACTTAAAACAAGAACTTTATTTTGCTCTTGAGTCTGCAAATTAGCAGTTGGGGGTGGGAGGGTCCGCAGATCCGGGCCAAGCCTGTTTGACCTTGACCGGGATTGGGGGTCTGGCTGGCTGCTGGAAAGCACCCCTCAGCTCTCGTCCACGTGGTCTCTCACCACCACCCCTCTCCGCCCCACCCCCCCTCCGGCAGTCTAGCTCAGCCTGGCTCAAAGGGCAACAGAGTTCAAGAGCAGCAAGAAAACAAGCCCGATACACGGATGCTTTCCAAGCTCCTACTCGGGTACTGCTTGCTGATGTCCCACTGTCTAAAGGAGGTCAAGTTCCCACCCCAGATGCGAGTGCGGAGTGGGGAACAAGACTTCACCTCTTTATGGGAGGAGTGGACAATTGTGAACATTCCATAATCATTTTATAAACACATCACACACAGGATTATCCACGACGTTTGCGCTCAGTTCTTAAATTCCTACAGCCGATTAAACATGCCATTCACTCAGTGGATGCCTGTTCCTTTGTGCCAAGCCCTGTTGTAGGAGTAGTGACCAAAATAAAAACTCTGGCCTCCTGAAGCTTACATTCTGGTGGGGCCTCGTGTTTTTCAACCAATATTTTTGACCAGAGCCAGTGTCTCTTCCTCCTATAGCCAAAAATAGACCTCTGTGGGTTTTCCCCATTTAATATTACTTCCCTTCTCTTCAGGCAATAGCCTCCTCCCTTTCCCTTTGGGAATTGCCCCTTCTGCCTCCCAGGGGACTGTCAAACGTGGAGCCCCTCCTGCCACACACATGGCCATGAGATCCAGTCTGGCCGAACAGAATACCTCCTTCTGGACACAATTGGTCCAGGATTGGGCAAATGAGCCAGGCAGGACCGAGCAGAGACATTCTCAGGCATTGCTAGGAAGCTGCTTAAGAAAATATAGGATCTTGGGGTGAGCACTGAGTGTTGTACCTAAGGGATGAATCACGGGAATCTACCCCCCAAACCAAGAGCACACTGTATACCCTGAATGTTAGCCAACTTGACAATAAATTATATTTTTTAAAAAATGAACTGTCAAAAAAATTTTTTAAACTGAGATTAAAAAAAAAGAAAATCTAGAATCTTTATCTATCGATACAGGGTGAGCTAGCAATGCCAATAATCGTAGACACCCCATGAGAATAAATCAACTAGAGGAAATAAAGAGAGAAATAAATCAATGAGAGAAAGTCAAGAGAGAAAGAATCCCAGTGACATCATTGGAGCTCCTGGAAACAGCCATACCTAAAGCCATTTCTACGTCACCTCCTGGTTACATAAATCAATGGCTTATCAAGTAGGAGTTGGGTTTTTGTCATCCGCAACCAAATGAGTTGTAAGTAATTCGACCTTCCAGAATTTAACACAGCTGTCCCAACCTCCCAAAGCCAGCCAGAGCCCCTGAAAGCCACGTGTACTGTTTACAGAACACCATGAAATACAGGAATCCAGCAGAGAGCAATTAGGCAGAAAATAACTACATGCTACAACTACATTATAACACCATAAATGGAATATTCTTTTATTTAAAAAAATGTAATATTCTTTTATTTAAAAAATGTAATATTCTTTTATTTAAAAAATGGAATATTCTTTATTTTTAAAAAATGTAATATTCTTTTATTTAAAAATGTAATATTCTTTTATTTTAAAAAATGTAATATTTTTTATTTAAAAAAATGTAATATTTTTTATTTTAAAAAATGTAATACTTTTATTTTAAAAATGTAGTATTTTTCATTTAAAAAAATGTAATATTTTTATTTAAAAAATATTAAATTAAATAAGGTCTGCCATTTACAATTTTTTTTTTTTTAACAATCATTTGATTCTCACTCATCCATTGGGTCACTTGAAGCCGGTACTCACAGACAGACTCAAGAAAGAGTAACAGGAAGGAAAATAAAATGGAACAAAACTGTATCTGGTGGGTCATTTTTTTCCTACAAAGTCAAAAAAGATTAGCTTCTGCCCAGGTCATGGAAAACTCCAATGATCTTTTAGACCACTGACTAAAATCTTTTTCTAAAGTAATATTGGAGATTCTATTAAAATAACCATTGCAAGTTCCACTCTTCTCCAGCCGCCTTGCCAAGGAACACCCAGACATTCAAATGGCAGCCCTCTGGAGTATATTCCCCAAATTATTACCCAACCCAGCCTTTCTCAGATGTGACCTATGAAATGTAACACACAGACACACACACACACACAGCACACACACAGGTTAAAGGCTCTGGAAAGGAGGCTGTTTAACTTTGTCCGACCTAGCATTTCCCAAACTTATTTGACCCCAGAACATTTCTTTTTACCATGTCATACTTAATGTTCATGAAAACAGTTGTCCATGGAGTAGATACTAGTCTACCACCTAAACTAGGGGTCGACAAACTTTTTCTGTACGGGACTGAAGAATAAATAGTGTAGGCTTTGCAGGCCATGCTGTGTCTGTCTCAACTATTCAGCTTGGTCATTGCAGTGGTAAAGCAGCCATAGACGATATGTAAACAATGGGTATGGCTATGTTTCAATAAAACTTTATTTATAAAAACAGATGGAGGACCAGATTTGGCCTGTGGGACATCGTTTGTTGGCCTATGTCTAACCCAAGGGGAGATATCAAGCCTAGAAGTGAGTGAATAAGACCATGGACTTAGAACCAATGTTGGGGGGCGCCTGGGTGGCTCAACTGGTTAAATGGCCGGCTTCGGTTCAGGTCATGATCTCGCAGTTTGTGAGCTCGAGCCCTGCGTGGGGCTCTGTGCTGACAGCTCAGAACCTGGAGACTGCTCAGATTCTGTGTGTCTGTGTGTGTGTGTGTGTGTGTGTGTGTGTGTGTGTCTGTGTGTGTGTCTCTCTCTCTCTGCTCCTCCCCTGCTCACACTCTGTCTCTCCCTCTCTCAAAATAATAAATAAACATTAAAAAATTAAACAAAAAAAGGAACCAATGTTGGGGTCCCAGCTCCATGCACAAGCTGCATAGCCTTGAGCCACTTAACTTTCTCGAAAACCTGTTTCAAAGTATAAAATGAAGAGTAGGTGTACTTCATACACCTATTGAATTTGTATTTCTACGCAATTTCTCCGAGTGGATGATGTGCAAATTATATGTATGTGTAATTTTAACACCTGGGCCACCAGCAAGGTGGGAGAGTGGAAAGACTCGTGAGCCCAAGTCATGCAGCAAACACAGCCCTCAGATCCAAAGGTGGTCGAGTTTAAAAAAATAAGCCTCCTAGGAATTTCGTGAAGTTTGGGGAGACTGTTCCGAACCTCCATTGTATGCAGTGAGGCTCCAGCCTATCTTATCTAACATCCAAGGGCCAGAGAGACCCAGTTAATGTCTTGTTTCCATGCACCTACCAGAAGCCACATTTGGGTTCATATCGCGTCTAGAGAGACAAGAGAAAGCTGCCATCCAGCTCACTCGCAAACACGTATTTTTGCGTTTTAATTTTCAACTGGAGCCTCTGCTGAGCAGGTAACCAGCAGAAAGTTCTCTTTTCCTGGTCTTGGTAGGACAGAATGAAGACTTGTGCTTTGTTTCTAAATGATTGGAATTTTTAACCCAAATGTTTGCTTTCACAAAGTTTTCTTCACACTCATCCTGGCAGAATTATATTTTTATTTTGCCACATGAACTGTGTTATGATTTCGATTTTTACTGCATAATGTAGAGAGATCTTCTCCATTCATTCAAATTTTTTTTTTTAATGCAGAGATGACAGAAGAAAAGAGATAAAATGCTCAAATCCCTCCAGAATTCCCCTTTGGTTCCATGGGGACCTAACATTTATCATGATTAATTTTTTTCCTCAAAAAAAAAAAAGAGAGAGAGAGAGAGAGAGAAATGAACATTTCTTTGTCAGGTAGAGGCTTTTAGTCATCCTGACACCAGGCTTTCACGCAGCAAAAATATTACTAATACTATTTTCCCTCTGAAGTGCATTTGTTATCAATATGCACTTAAACTGGTGATCAAGTCTGCTAGGAGAGACACCTGCTCTGCATTTTCTATCTGTTTAATACCTTAGGGATACATCACTTAATAATTTAGTGCTAAACCATTTAGCATTTTAGCCCATCATTGCTTATATTACACACAGGATTTCAGTAATGTCTGATAAAATTATGTGTTAGCTGCCTTATGTGTGTGTAAAACTTAATAAGTCTTCTTTACCCCCTCAAGTTTAATAACTGATTTTCTTACATTTATGGATGTGAAATTTTATTGCTCATGGATATAGTTTGAACCTAAATCTTCATATCTTATAAATTGATTTTTAGTTTCCTTTTTGACCTTATGAATTTCAATCAGACATTGACCTCTTGTTGCTCATGAATCTGACTGATTTAATGCCTTATAACAATAATAGTGGAGAAAAGCATTATCATAAGAGCCCACAGGGTTTGCAGAAACCCATAACTGGATCTTGGAGGCCTCAAGCAATAATAATTCTTGACCTAAGACCATTCTCTAAAGCCGGCATTCTTTACCATACTGGCCCATCCTTGTTGCCGCTTAACTAGGGAGAGCAATGAACAAGTCTCAAAAGGAGACTGGCTAGAATTGTTTCAAAGACACAGCCTTGAATATAAACCAGTAATAGGAAAGGTGCAAAAAGCTAACTTTATCTCAATTTTATCATGAACGGAAAGAAAAGAGAAACAACATACTGGAACTGTCTATTGGGGCAGAGGGAGGCATTTTAAATATTTTAACTTGATAAAAACGTGAAAAATCACTGTGAATGGTCTCAACAGACCGTATCGTTACTCCTGTGCCTCATATTGTGACTGCTGAGTCTATAGTATAAATGCAAGAGTTGAAGGATTGTTCCTTCGTTTCCGTGGCTGTGCTAATTTAATTTAATTGGTTTACTGAATAACTGGGTGTTGATGTTCATCATTCCTTATTAAGAAAGACTCTAAACCCAAAACAAAAGCAGCTCTCCTTTTCTTGTTCTTTCTTTTCATTAGGAGCACAAGGGTCCAACTTCTTCCTGCGTGGGGGATCAACACTTCCCAAAGGATGCAGGCTTACCCGAGAGCGTCCCCTCCATGATTCATTCTCTCAAAAACCTAAAAAGCCTCCAAATTGCTACAACAGAATGCTGGCAGTGGAATGCTGACTAAAACGGAAAATTACTTGGGGAGAATAAATCTTTTCTGCCGAGACAACTGAAATAGGTGCCCTATTTAGCGCACTTGCTCTGTAGGTAACTGTTAAAAAAGAAAAAGAAAAGCAGACCTTTGAATATCTTCCTCTGAATGAGCCCCACCTCAAATCCTAGACGGAGTCCAACTATTGAGATTCCAAAGTACCTAAGACACTAATACTCATATCCCTGTTCGCCCACCGTCATACTAGAGACTCAGAATGACAGTCCTTGATTCTGCTCACCAAGATTTCCAATTCTGCCAAGCACTGGACAGGATTATACTTTCCCACCCGTGTGGCTGCTCTGACCAATGAGATTTGAGCAAATGCATTTACAAGTCAATGGTCAGTTAATTCCGCAGTGTCCTCTCCTGCTACCCGGACACGTCTGCAGGAACCTCTTATCCCCAGATACAGAGCAGGGTCATTGAATGCTACCTCGAAAAGTTGTGCAAACCATCGCAGATTTTACAGGAACAAGAAATTAATATCTAATCTAAGGAGATCTTGGCATTGAAGCCTATTGTGACCACCCCATCTACCCTTTCTTCATCTTCATGCTGGGGAGAAGATATCCTCGGGATAAGGGAAACAGGGAGTGCGATGCATGGAATGACTACCCAATCCCAAATAGCAACCCGATGGGTGACCCATCTTTAAGCTAAAACGTCCCTGCAAAAGGATCCTACGGGAGCAAAATGCAAGGATAAATAAATATTTACAATCAGTCATCATTAACACATCAGAGTGCATTAGCAAATCTTTTCTACCAAAAGGGTTGGGGCCCTAAGGTAAAAAAGAGCAAAGGAAGGTCATCAGGTCAGAAGCTGAGGAACCGTATTTCTAAGAAAACCAGGGGAAGCCGTAAGGAAAACGAGAAGGAATGGAAACAAAACGAAAGCTGATGTAATTTATTTCACCATTTCCTCCACCTAACTCTTGAACTGGTTTTCCAGCATCTTCTGTGGTGAATGCAGAGTTAAGGGTTACCACAGGCTCCCTGAAAGAACCCGAGCAGTCGGTGGCTCACTCAGCCCTCGAACCCATGTTTGTGTACCATGACTGAGGGCCACACACCTTCACACGGCGCCATTAGGGGCTCTCACGCTGCCACTGGCCTCCAGCCTCCCATCACGGAAACACATCAGGCAGAGGAGTCCGCTCCCAAGTGTGAATAGCAACACGTAACCTCATCCCAGGGTGTCTGCCGTAACCTGAGAGCGTGTCCCGCCCCTGTTCTATCACCACTGTGATATGACAGACCAGGAGGCTCTGGACCGACCCCTGCTCCTTCAGAGGGGGTTAGGTTAGTGGGGGAAACAAGTCCACAAGAAGAAACCGTTGTTTTCAGAAGGGGAGATGGCCCAGAGCCACCAGAAACTATGAATGCCACTCCAGCCTCAAAACTCTTCACATCAGTAGGGATAAAAGATGATTTCTTCTACATTTTACTTTTGCTTTTTAATTGCTTAAATGTTTCAAAAACACACGCAGCCTTTGACAGGACATAAAAAGACAAAAATCACATTACTTTCTTTCCGTGCCAATTGTTTTCATCCCTAAGGTTATAGTCTAAGCTAAAAAAAAAAAAAAAAAAAAAAAAATCTCAAAATCAGATATTGTCAAATCGGTGGCTTGACATCTTGAAATGTGACCGTCTATTCCAAAGTTATGTGAATGCTCCTGCAGTAATATCCTGAGGGGGCGGGGGGAGAGTCAATGACTTTTCTAAACTACAACAATTTATTTTCAGAAGATGAGACACAAATTATGAATCAATCGATCAATATTAGTTTCTCCTGATCATCTAAGGGCCTCTCCTGGTTCTGTTTTCTAGGATTCATTGGAAATAAGTTCTTTGGGGGAAAACTCATGGTTCCCTGGGATCTTGTTTGTTTCCTTTCCTTTCCTGTTAAGCCGTATTACTCATAATAGCAGAGCGCTACCTGACTACACAAATGTGCCCCTCTCTGTGTATCCTGTAGTTTCCTGTCAAAGCAAATCAGCCTGCTTTGCATTAGGGCTTGGAAATTAAATTGCAGGAGAGGAAGTCCTTCCACTTAAGGTAAACCAGAGTGGCGGCTTCATACCCAAAGGAGCGCGCAGCCAGGACACCTGCATCCGTGACAATTAGGCAACCACAGAGTGGGAAGGAAAACATTTTCGAAAGTGCATTTCTATAGCCAGCCAGTTTTCGCCAGCATAAAAACATCCGCTTTTTAAAGATCTTACCTTATGAAGGTCGAGACGGTAACAGTTAATTCTCACCGATGCCGTGAACATAACTAAGGAGGAAAACTCATTTCCCTCGTAGCTTCCTCTACCGCAGGGTCATAATCTTAAATGGAACTCAAATCGCTAAGAGATTCTCTCTTAAAACAGAGAAGGTACAGAAATCCACTTCCCACATTTCCCAGAATACTTTACATTCATCTCGGGTTAATAGTAATAAATATCATTGAGTGCCTGTTACGAACCATAAATTGCTAGGCCCTGGATATGCATTATCTTTCTTCAATCCAGACAACTCCAAGAGCTACACGTTTTTGTGCTCATTTCACAGATATCACAACTGAGATTCAATTAAGTAATTTGCCAATTACAATTCATTATTTTTTCCGAGTTCACATGAAAACACACGCATAACTCTTAAACTTAAAAAATATACACATTTCATACGCGCACTATATAAAAATTTCTCTCTCATGCTACCTGTCACCTATGCACCCCGGTACGGAAAACTCAAGGGGAAGAAAACAGAAAACATCTGCCGAACACCTCAACATGCCAAGCCCGGTGTTTGTGCTTTCCAGATTGTCTGTTGGGACTGTGCAAACACAGGCTGCATTATCACAATCGAGGCAGAACTAGGACTAGAGCTCGGGTCTCTCTGAGAAGGGTCTGTGGGGGGACCAAGGTCACCTCCACGCTCTGAACTCGGCCGTGTAAACTGCAATCCCGGCCCTTCCGCTCTCTAGCTGTGTGGCCTCAGACAAATTAGTGAAACGGATTCATTTACATTTCTCATAATAATAGACCCCACCTTGTCCTGTTGCTGTTACCCTGAGAATCAAATGAGAAAGCACACGTGTCTGACGTACAGCAAGCGCTTATGGTGAGTAGCCTCCAGGATACCCCAGGGATGCCAGCCTCCTGATGTCACCAGCAGAGGGGGATATATGCCACTGTCACGTGAAATGGGAAAGAGCTGTGTAGTTTTGTGGAAGTAACTGTGCGTAGTTTCGGAGACTGGGTCACAAAAGACGTCGTACCTCCTGCCTTGCTCTCGGTTCACTCTGGGAGAAGCTATCCATTCTGCTGTGAAGACGCTCAGGCAGACTTCTGGAAGGGCCAGAGGGACAGGAGCTGAGGCCTCTCCTGCCAAGAGCCAGCACCAGCTTGCTGGCCCCGTGCGTGGACCCTCTTGGAAGCGGACGCTCTCGTCCACTAGACTCAAGCCTTCAGACTGCGGTCTTGGGAGAGACGTCAAGCCAGACTGACCATTTAATCCGCTTCTGAATTCCTAACCCAAAGAAACCATGAGGTCCTAAGTGTTTATTGTTGTTTTAAGCTACTGAGGTCTGGAGCAATTCGTTCTGCAGCAACAGATAACTGTTACAGCGCTCCAGAAACCTCAAGCCCTTCACGGAAACCAAAGCTCATGTTCATTCTGCTTCACCAAGAAACCTCCTTCCCTGAAGGAAAGACTGACTAGTTTTGCGAGGCATTTTAAGCCCTCCAGCACAGGGTTGGAGATGTAAGTAAGGGGCTGGGGATTGTAGGGATGGGGCTCTGCGTGGTGCTACTCAGGTGACCACATGCCTATTCACATGCACACAGTGCATAGTTATTGGGAAGTTCAGAATCCCCTTACTACCGCCACCAGCCGGGGACACCTGCCCCACCACTGCCACAAATCAGTAGGCTACTTTGCATTCTCTAGATCTATTTGCTCAGACCCCAGATATGCTATCTGTCCCCACAGTTCTGGCTGCTCACTGCCTTGTTTCTTTTCCTCTGATTTCTCCCGGCCACACAAAACAATGAAAGAGAAGCACGCAAAGCCATATTTCTGGTAAAGAATCCTGTTTTCCTGTATGGTGGATCTCTCCCATCGGAGGCACGCGGGGAGCAGGAACCGGCTTAATATTTTTGCGCTAACAAGACTCGCGGTGGTAACATCCCGGTGCAGCCCTCACAGCCACATCAAAATGAATCACCACCTCATCAACCCACCCGAGCACTCCAGGTTCTGTTGCCCTGTACAAAACTCCCCATCTATTGTTCCAGAAAATTTCAGAACTGTAAAAAAAAAAAAAAAAAAGAGAGACTCCCTAGTCTTTTTCCCCAGGTCCTAGTGATAAATGGATTGACTTCTCTCCTGTCCTGCTCTAAATGTAAGGACACGTAGGTGAATAAGTGGTCAAAAATCTGGCATCCACTCTCTCTACGGCATCCACTGGTGATGGGACCATAAGTGACCAAGTTAGAGCTGGTTCCGTGACACAATGATTTTTCATCAAGAGCTAATGTCACAGCAACTTTAGACCCTGGCGCACTTGTCAGATGCAATGTCGCTGTAAGGCAGAAGGTCAGGAAAGCAATACCAGGGGCAAGAGAGCAGAGGCAATGGAAGTGCCAACGTGGTGCCAATTTAGGGGCCAGGGAGCCCCCCTCTTGTCAACGAAGCAAATGTGTGTTGAGCACCTACTGTGTGCCAGGCTCTGGGCTGGGTTCCTCTTGCCTATGCTACTCTCCCCTCCGTCCCCAGAGCAAACCAATCCGTTAGCAGCTGTCGTGTTCACAGAACGGCAGAAAACCAGGGGTGGGCAAAGAGCTTCCTGTTTTGTAAACAGGTTGAAATGGAACGGGGCCGTGCCCACTTGTGTCCGCGCTGCGTGTGGCTGTCCTCCCGCTACAACAGCCCCGTTGAGGAGCGGCAACGGAGACTGGATGGTCCATCCCACCGCCTGAAGTGTGTCCCCTCAAAATTCTTCTGTTAAAAGTGCTAGCCCTCCAGCGTGATTGTAGCTGGGGAAAATATATTGAGGACATCGTTAAGGTTAAATGAAGTCCTCGGAGTGGAGCCCTGGAAGAAAAGGAAGAGGTCTTTCCCTCTCGGTCCTTCTCAGTCCCCAACCCCCACCCCCAGGTGAGGACCCAGGGAGAAGGCAGTCATCCCCAAGCCAGGAAGAGGGCTCTCGCCAGAACCCGAGCAGGCTGGCACCTTGACCTCACGTCCAGCCTCCACAGCTGAGAGAAAATTAATTTCTGTGGTTGAAGCCCTGCTCTGGTCTACGGTATTTTGTTACGGCGGCCTGAGGTGACTAATACGGCCCACCGAACCTAACATATTTGCTACCTAGGCCTTTACCGAAAAGGTTTGCAGGCCTAGGGAAACCTTCGAGGCAAGACAGAAAACCCCGAGAATCTTCTCCACACTCTCCGTTTATGGCAGGGAGACCTGTCGTTCTCTCCCAGGAGGATGGTCTGGTCTGAGGAACCAGATCCGTGCTTATGCACCTTCCCTCTGCTTCTGTCCTGAGTCCCCAGCAGTTCCCAAAATGTGGTGAGGAATCTGCGACATAACACGTCCAGAACTGAACTCCAGGCTCACGGCCCCTTCCCAAACCTGCTCCCCCACCTCAGCCACCCCCGGTCCATCTCTCCAGTCCTCGCGCTGAAACCCCTGGTGTCCTCTTTCTCTTTCAACCTCCCACCATCCAACCCACCAGCAGCCAAGCCTCCCTCCGAAGTCAGTCCAGAATCCAACCCCCCGCACCCGGCCACGGCCCCGCCACCAGTCTGTCCCCACCTGGGCTCTGCGTCCACCCTTGACCCTCTCAGCCCGGGCTTCACAGGCAGCTGTTAAACCGGAAGCCAGATGGCGCCCCCGTTCTCCTCAAACCTTCCACAACACTCGGGACCTTCTCCAAGCGACAAGCCAGAGCTGGGCCCCGCCTGCCCCCTCCGCTCCCCTCTCCCACCGCAGCTCCCGCTAGTCTCCCTCACACTCGCTCTGCTGACCTCTCACTGTTCCTCAGACGTGTGGCGCACCACCTTCCTTCTGCGACAATGCTTGTCCCTCACTGCCTCAAGTCTCCATCGCCTTCTCCGTGACTTCTCCCACCAGGATCCTATGTACAGCCACAGACTCCCCCACAAGCCCACCACCCTGAACTGCTGAGGGAATGTCAGAAACTCGTCCCAGCTCTCAAACTCCCACCTACAAAGTGAAAGAGCGAACAACAAGGACACAGCATTACTTTGGGGAATAAATAAGATAACGTGTGCACAGATTTTCCGTCAACTATAAATCTCTAAACCAGGAACTGGCAAGTGTTCTTCGCAAAGGGCCAGCTAGTAAATATTTCTAGGTTTCTCGGGTCATATAGTTTGTCCCAACTATGCAATTCTGATAAGGTAGTACAAAAACAGCCAGAGACCATACCTACAAAATGGGTGTGGCTATTTACCAATAAACCTTTATTTACAAAGACAAGTGATGGGCCAGATTTGTCCCATGGGCTAGAGTATACACATCCTATTCCAAACCGTTGCTTACTGTTATTATTGCTAACGATAAAGAACACACATCAACATGATAACCAAAGAGGTGAACAACCTATACGCTGAAAACTACGGAAAGCTTATGAATAAACTGAAGAAGACACAAAAATGGAAAAACATTCCATGCTCATGGGTTGGAAGAATATTGTTAAAATGTCGATACTACCCAAAGCAATCTACATATGCAGTGCAATTCCTATCAAAATACCACGAGCATTCTTTACAGAGCTAAAAGAAACAATTCTAAAATTCATATGGAATCAGAAAAGACCTCGAATGGCCAAAGTAATGTTGAAAACGAAAACCAAGGCATCACAATTCCACACTTCAAGCTGTATTACAAAGCTGTAATCATCAAGACAGTATGGTACTGACACAAAACAGACACAGAGATCAATGGAACAGAATAGAGAACCCAGAAATGGACCCACAAACGTATGGCCAACTCATCTTTGACAAAGCAGGAAAGAACATCCAATGGAATAAAGACAGTCTCTTCAGCAAGTGGTGCCGGGAGAACTGGACAGCGACATGCAGAAGAATGAACCTGGACCCCTTTCTTACACCAGACACAAAAATAAACTCAAAATGGATGAGAGACCTCAATGTAAGACAGGAAGCCATCAAAATCCTCGAGGAGAAAACAGGCAAAAACCTCTTTGATCTTGGCCGCAGCAACTTGTTACTCAACACATCTCCAGAGGCAAGGGAAACAAAAGCAAAAATGAACTATGGGGACCTCATCAAGATAAAAAGCTTCTGCACAGTGAAGGAAACAATCAGAAAAACTAAGAGGCAACCAATGGAATGGGAGAAGATATTTGCAAATGACATATACAAAATCAGTAAAGAACTTAGCAAACTCGACACCCAAAAAACAAATAATTCAGTGAAGAAATGGGCAGAAGACATGAACAGACACTCTTCCAAAGAAGACAACCAGATGGCCAACAGACCCATGAAAAAATGCTCGACATCACTCATCATCAGGGAAAGACAAAGCAAAACCACAATGAGATACCACCCAACACCTGTCAGAACGTCTGAAATGAACAACTCAGGTAACAACAGATGTTGCCGAGGATGCCGAGAAAGAGGATCTCTTTTGCATCGTTGGTCGGAATGCAAACTGGTGCAGCGACTCTGAAAAACAGTGTGGGTGTTCCTCAGAAAATTAGAAATAGAACTACCCTACAACCCAGCAATTGCCCTACTAGGTATCTATCCAAAGGATACAAAAATGCTGATTCAAAGGGGTACATGCACCCCAATGTTTAATAGCAGCACTATCAACAATAGCCAAAGTATGGAAAGAGCCTAAATGTCCATCCATAGATAAATGGATGAAGAAGATATGGTGTGTGTGTATATATACGTATATATATATATATATATATATATATATATGTGTATATATACACAATGTGTATACATATATATATGTATGTATTCCATTCCACACAATGGAATATTACTCGGCGATCAAAAAGAATGAAATCTTGCCATTTGCAACAACATGGATGGAATAGAGGGTGTTACGCTAAGCAAACTTAGAGAAAGACAAATATCATGTGATTTCACTCATATGTGGAATTTAAAAAACAAAGCAGATGTACATAAGGGAAGGGAAACAAAAATAATATAAAAACAGAGAGGGAGATGACCATAAGAGACTCTTAAATACAGAGGACAAACTAAGGGTTGCTGGCTGGGTGTTGGGTGGGGAGAAGGGCTAAATGGGTGATGGACATTAAGGAGGACACTTGTTGGGATGAGCACTGGGTGTTATATGTAAGCGATGAGTCACTAAATTCTGTTCCTGAAATGATTATTACACTATATGTCAACCAACTTGGATTTAAATTTTAAAAAATATATGAAAAAAAAGGATGGTAAATGCCACAAGATTCAAGACATACCGTATACGTTTGTACTTCATTTCTTATTTGTTTTCTCCTGGGAGAATATAAGCTCCAGGAGGGCAGCGATCTTTATCTGTTTTTATCTGCCCTGTATCTACACCATTTCTAGCATCAAGAATAGCACATGGCACGTAGTAGCCTTTCAATAAATACTTTTGCAGGAATGAATGAATTTTATATTTTGTCAGTGATTAAATAGATCCTTCAAGTGTATTTTTTTTTTACTATATGTAATTTTTGCCTTACAATCTGATTTTAAAGCAGTGCTTCTCAACCAAGGGACATTTAGCAACGTCTGGAGATAATTTTTCTTGTTGTAATTGGGAAGGGATGCTGCTACACATCCTACAATGCACAAGATAGACTCTCATGACATAAAATTATCCTGCCCCAAATAGCAAGAGTATTGAGGTTGAGAGACCCTGCTTTAGTGTCTAATGTTCCGTGAAATCCAACTTCACGGTACGTACCAACATTTAAATATACATACTCTACATCTGCTAGAAGCTTAAACAAATAAGGCATTTTTTTACCTTTCCATAAATAGAAGCCAGTGTTAGAGAATCCAAGGCTGCTAAACGTTCTGTGTAATATTCCACAATGTCTCCTGCTCAGACAACTGAGGACCTGTTGCCTCACGTTCACAAGACGGCTGCACCACCTCCAGCATCACATCTCTGTTCTGGGCAGAAAAACGGGAGGGTCAGGAGGCAAAGGACATGTTCCAGGTGAATGTGGCTGCCATTGCCTTCCACTCCTGTGGAGCCCCATCCAATGACTTCCGCTTACATTTCGTTGATCAAAACGGTCTCTGTCTCCAAGGAAGGCTGAGAAGTATGGCATGTTTTTAACTAGGAATGTCAGTGCAGCCAACAAGTTGTTGTTCTGTCGGTAAGGAGAATGGAAAATGGACATTGTACAGGCTTCTAGCATTCTCTGCCACATCCTTTGGTTTAGAATTTTCACATCTTATAAGAATTTCTCATAGCACACAAAGATAGGAGGATATTCATCACAGTAGGTCAATAGGAAAAAAAAATGAAAACTGGCAACCAAAAAAATATATGAAGCTAATGCTGTTGGTGTCCCACCCAGATCCCTTTAAGGGTCTGGTGTCCCTCCCTCCAAGCAAAAGTGAAGGTTGGCCACTAAGGGCTCAAACCTGAGCCTTCTCCGGAGGATTGGCTGGGTTCCTCTCCACTAGTCTATCATGTGTATACAAATGCTTCTCTTAAGCGCTGCCTCTAGGAAACCCAGACTAAGACAACATTCATCAATAGAAGACTGATCATTTAGATTAAACTCTAAGCATATAATCATGAATGCCAATCAGAATTAAGCAAAGCTATTTACGGCGATGTTGACAAGAAGTCTAAGATTTTTTCCTCAAAAAAGCAAACAACATTATGTATAATGGACACTGACTTTTATAAAATAAAAAAAGAATGTGCCTCAATATGCTTGCCTATATTTAAATTTTTTCTATTAGAACACAAAAGAAACTGTTAACATTTCTTTTCTCCAGTAACCTTTTCATCTTTTATCCTTCTGTAGCGTTTAAATCAAGAAAAATATGGTTTTCTATTAAGACTTGAGATTTTTCACTTAAAACATCCTCATTATCAGGGCCTCTGGGCAGCTCAGTCAGTTAAGCATCCAACTCTTAACTCAATGAGTCAGGTCGTGATCTCATGGTCATGAGATTGAGCCCCACATCATCAGGCCCTGCACTGACAGCACGGAGCCTTCTTGGGATTTTCTCTCTCTCCCTCTCTCTCTCTGACCCTCCACTTGTTCTCTCTCTCTCTCTCTCTCTCAAAATAAATAAATAAACATTTTTAGAAAGTTTCCATTATCCAATGTGATCAGAGGTTGGAATTTTTGGTTAGCATAGTATTTGCCACCAAAAGATTTGAAACTTTAAGAGAATTAAATAAAGGCCTTGGGTTTCGGTCCTGCTCTGCTATTTACTAGTTAACTCCGATAAGCCATCCCACCTCTCAGAGGCTACCTTGTAAAGTGTGAGTTAAATACAATATATGAACCCCCAGTGGTCTTTGAGGAAGGATGAAATGAGCACTTGTAGGCTCTCTGTGAACTAGGAGTCTTTAAAAGTTACTGTTGTTATCGGTAACCAAATATACATCAAGACTTTGATGTCCATGGATACAAATTAAATACTACTACCTGGTGTGCCTCAGCCATGGTTCTGTGATGCAAATAAGAAAAACCGACTACGGTCGATTCACACAGGAGAGCCTACTGAGAAGCCCACAGAAACACGGAGAAAGGCTAGAGAAAACGGCTTCTAAAGACAGTCGCACAAAAGGTGGTTTTTCATCCAGAATTACAGACAAAGCACATTACAGCTTTCGTAATAGTCTGACAAGGATGTGCTGTGGCCACACGTGGGGGGACTGCAGCCCGCCTGGCCAGGACCACCAACCCGGCAGCCCCCAAGCCCTGGAGAGAGGCTGTTCCCATGAACTTGGTGCTGCTGGGGCGGGCGCTGCTGGGGCGGGCACTGCTGTTCCAGAAACATGAATGTGGCTGCAGCATCACTAAAAGAGAGTCCTCTGCCATGGTTTCTTGATCATCACTGGCTACTGGGGTTAAAAAAAAAAAAAAAAAAAAAAAAGGAGTTTTGCCACAGAGAAGTCCGGGACATCCTAGCTGCAAGGGAGTCTGGTAAAGTGGGCCTTTGATATGTTCGGTTTTGAACAAAAAGATCTGATTATAGCCAACATTTATATGGTGGGAAAATCCTTTTAGAGGGGGTTTCAGATACCACAAACAAACAAGCAAAATGCTCAAGGTTACCTATTTTGCAGAGGCATAGAAGTCCTTATGAGTAGCCAAAATCTAAATCATTTTTATTTATATTTTTACCAATATATTTTTATAGATTGGGCTCCCAGGGAACCTGACTCTGAGACGGAAATCGGCATCTGGTTTTTTGTTGTTTTTTTTTTTTTAATTTTTTTTTTTCAACGTTTTTTTTTAATTTATTTTTGAGACAGAGAGACAGAGCATGAACGGGGGAGGGGCAGAGAGAGAGGGAGACACAGAATCGGAAACAGGCTCCAGGCTCCGAGCCATCAGCCCAGAGCCCGACGCGGGGCTCGAACTCACGGACCGCGAGATCGTGACCTGGCTGAAGTCGGACGCTTAACCAACTGCGCCACCCAGGCGCCCCTGCATCTGGTTTTTTATCGGGAAGTGCTCTTGGGATCAATGTCTGGGAGGGGAGGGAAAGAGGATTGTATAGAGGGAGAAATTTTTATTTATATATTTACAAATATATTTTTATAGATTGGGTTCTCAGGGAAGCTGACTCTGAGACAGAAATCAGCATCTGGGCTTTTATTAGGAAATGCTCTTAGGATCCACATCTCAGAAGGGAAGGGAGGGAAGGAGGATTGGACAGAGGGGGAAGTCGAGCCGTGATGCAGCTTCAAGACAGGATTTGTGGCACTTTGGCAACAAAAGAGTTGTCACAATCTTCACCATCACAACCACATGCCAAGGCAGGAAGTTGGAGGTATGAAACGCAAGGTACAGGGGCTCCTTCCATTCCCAGATCCCAAATTTTTCCCAGAGGACCTGAGACGACTCTGCCTTACATCTCATTGGCCAGAACTAAGTCACATGACGGCCCTCAGCTGGAAGGGGGGCTGGAAGAGTGAGTCACTGGCCAAGAAGAGAGTCAGCCACATTTGAGTTAGACTCACTAGCAAAACGACAAAACACACAGAGCGCCCACCCTCACCTTGCTGACAACCTTCTGGAACTTTCACTGAGCACCTGCTTGGCGCTAACCGTTGAGCAAAGACTTTTTACATCAACAATCTCTTCTGAGTCTCACAATAAACCTATTAGGTGAGTTCTCTCATCATGCCCGTTCTACAGATGAGGGAACTCAAGTTCAGAGAAGTGATGGGTCCAAGGTCACACAGCTTAGTCGGTAGCAGAGCTTCAACTCGAACCCGAGCTTGCATGACCCCAGAGTCTGTGTTCACAGCTGCTTCCCTGTGTTGCTTCTCAGCATGTTAGAACACATATGGCTACACTAGCAGAGTGAGAAAGGGACAAATCCAAGGGATCTGAGAGCCTAGAAAGACTTCGTAGAGTCTGGGACCTGGGTTGGACCATATATGGCAAAGAAGGACAGAAGGCATCACTTCTTTGACCCTGCTTCTAGATGCAAGGAGAAAACTACACTGAAATGAAAATGTTTGAGCCAAACCATCTAGTGCCTTGCTGCCCGATGTGTGGTCCACAGGTCGGCAGCACAAACATCACTCGGGAGCTTATTCGAAGTGCAAAATCTCAGGCCCTGTCCTAGACCTACTGCATCAAAATCTGCACTTCAGCAAGGTCCCCAGGTGATTCTCATGCACTGAAAAGTCTGAGTGGCACTGTTCTGGAGGGTTCAGTGACAGCTCGGGCTAGGAAGTAGGCAGAGCAACCCCTTGAATTCTGACTTTGAAATTAACTCTCTGTATAATTGACTGTGGACATCATCATAATAAGCCAGTCACCACGCTTTACACAGATGATCTCATTCAGTCCTCATGGGCCATAAACAGAGCTATGGGTTACCCACTACAATTACTGGCAGAAGAGGAAACTTCCCCGATTCAGTAACTTGAACTAATGTCACATCGCTAACAACTTGGCAAAAAGCAAGACGTGAAATCCCTACAGTTTGGTTCTTAAAGTTCCATTCTTCCGAACCACACGACCTCCCCTAATTATACAGCGTTGGAGGAAGGATGAGATCATCTTTGTAAAGGGCTGGATACAGTGCCTGGTGCTTAACATACACGAACGATGAAGAGAAATAACCAGACTCGCTTTAATGAGATTTGGGCCAGTGAACTCTCAATCACCTCAGTGTGGCTATCCGCCGAAAACTTCTCCTGCCAGCTCCTGCAACCACCCAGAATACACTTCAACAACTTTCCTCCCCCATCGATCCACGCTTTATCAAATGAAAACACGTTTTCCCACTCGTCTAAAGCAAAATGTAATTAGAAAGGTGAATCTGCAGCCCTGAGTAGACCTGCAAATGGACCTCCAAAGTCTCACATAAATGATTTTGGGTTTTCCACTGTTTTGAATTAACCATGCTCCTGCCCTTATTGGCGCTGATAACTGAGCGTTAACTACATTACATGCAATTAAATTCAAAATATTTGTGCAGCAATTATACGGATTCATCAAACCTAATGGCGCAGTCACAATTTCATGGGTACTCATCAGTACCGCTCAGAGAAAAAAAAAATTGGCATATAGAAATATATTCCCACAAGCTGATAATTATAAAATAAACATTGTGTCTAATGTCCTCACATGTGCGGGTATCTATCAATAGTAAACAAATTAGAAGATCCTAACAATACGGACCCTTCTGCCTCGAGTATTTTTATGCATTCCCCATGAGCCACCAGATCCATCAAGAGAGCGTTTGTTCCGCAATCAGTGAAGAAACCACACTTGGGTTTAGTCTTTCTTTTATAAGGTTATTTCTTTTCTTTCCCCTTTGGGGTTCTTCCCAGACCCCCCTTTTTGGTTACCAGTCTACGAACCCACTGTAACGGACTTTGCGGATTCCCACCCTTAGACTCAAGGCCACTTCCAAGCTTGCCAGAAACCAAGGGGGACGTTTTCTGTGCACGCTGACCGCTTGCTACCTCAAGCGTCTAGGATGCTTTCTCTCCCTGGGACGAAGTGGATCTGCTTTGGGGAGAAACCCAAGCAATGCACCCTCTTCTGATGAGGGACTAGACTCTCTTATGAAACTTTGGTGGAGGCGTACGCTCCCCCCACCCCACCCCGTAGGAGATTTATTCTCACTTCCGCTGTAGTTAAGATGCACAGAACAGGCCCGGACAGTCAAGTGAGTCTTTAGGACAAAGAAGCGGGGCTTGTGTATCAGCTACTCTGCCAAAGGCACCAGCAGCTGTGACAGAGCTACACCCAGTTTCTAGAAATGTAGGTGGCAGTGGTTCCCACGGAAGCCCCAGCCCCGGTGAGCGCCCCGGTGAAGGCAGCAGCACCTGGGCCCCGCAGTGTGGACAGCTACCCCGGTACGATAAAACCTGGTTTCTCTGGCCCTCTGGCCCTGTACAGACCCTCTCATCAATTCCTGTTCTATCTCAAAAAGCCAGAGTTCATTTTCCGTGACTTGAAACCGAAAAGACTAACTGACGTGGACTATGTTCTTCTGTATAAAACCAACAAGGATATTCATTATGACATCGTCTGTCAGAGGCAGATGCTGGAGACCGCCTAAATGCTCAGAGTAGGAGACGGATCAATCACGAAGTATCAAATCAATGGCTAAAAGCTAACAAGGTAGCCCATATTGTGCAATTCTGAACGCCCATACGTGGAATTATTCAGGACTGAGTTTTTAAAAATTAGAACCGTGTATACGGTTTGCTACCCTGTTATAAATGCATGTACCTATAGACAGATATGTATATATACATGTATATGTGTGTATGGGTAAGTCATATATTATCAAGAGAGAGAATCATCTATACGCTTACACAAGCATCACATGTCTGGTAACAGGGTTTGTACCTCAGGGGAACGAGGATCCTGAAAATCAGATATGGGACCAAGTCTTAAATTTCCCTGTATATCCTTTTAAAGCTTTTGAGTTTACGCGTATAAACACACATCCTCTAGGCAACAGTCAACAAAATCTCCATTTAAAGGTGTCAATAAACTCAACAATCTGAACAAGAAGGAAAAGACAGATTCCCAAACCCTGACCGAATATCGTGCATTCTTAGCAAATACCTCCAGTGGCTTTAACACCAAGACCTGCTTCTAAAGCCCTGCTCCACATTCTCAGAGAGCAGGCGTGGTCAGTGCAAGGGGCTGCTTTCTACTGCCCAGATCTCTGCACTGAGCCCACATTAATATTGCATTTTGAAGTCAATTTTTTACAAAAGAGTTCATGCTGGAAAGAGCCGCGTTCGTTGGCATCCGGAGATTTCACCAGGCGTGTGAAAGGAAGCATCAATATATTGACAACCGGCAGAGTTTCTAGACCAGCACCAACTGCCCAAGGGCTAACGTTCTGATTTTTACCACCTTTCCCACCTTTCCTGGAATATTAAGTGGAGAAGAAGATCGTGGGCTCACAATGTGCGTTTTATTTCTACCTCGGTGTGCACACACACACTCACTCACACAAGCACATCTGTGCCCTAGTTTTTCCTCTCAGAAACCTTTCAGTTATGGGAGTGTTTTCCACCAAAACGTATTTTCAGCATGAGGACAAGGGTCACTCTTGGAAAGTTGACAGGTCACTACTGTCCTTGAATATTGGTGTGGTTGCCTTTCTCCGGTAACACTCTTCCCGCTCTCTCCCAATTTGGGTCTCTTTCCTACTTTTTCACGTTCTTTCTCTGGGCATCATGCCAGACATGTAAGGCGGTGACCCACTTTATCAATCTATTACGATCTTTTAAAGCCTCTGCCATTTCGAACCAATTTATTTTTATGTGGCATCTTCCATAAAAATTATCTCAAAATACTTTGTTGAGACAAAGCAAAATTATGATAAAGTGGTTTAAGCATTTCAAGACTTCTTGGTTGTGACGATCAAGAGTTAAGCACATTTCAATAATTTCCTGTAAGTTCACAGCTCTTAATGTAAAAGTCTTATTATTCTTAGCGATTCCTGTTTTAGAGAACGGTGGCTGGCAAAAACTTACACTGAAGTCTAGATTATTCAGTGTGAGAAACGTGTAAGAGCCAAAGTGGAAAAGCATGACTGCATTCGGTTCAGACCAGTGTCCCACCCTGCTCCCCACTCCTCGCGACTTTCCCCGTTGGTCCCCTCCAGTTATCGCCATGGCGTTTGACTTTGATCCCCTCTTGCAACCCTTCCCTGCTCTGTCCTCTGGGACCTCAGATCCTACAAGTTCTCCTAACTTCCTGGCCTCTCCTGACATCCTCATTTCTGTCTGGAACCTTCCACCCGTCCCTCAGATGTCCCCCCAAACCTTGTTTTAAGGCATTTGTGGGAGATCTAAATGTACACCCAAGCCGTTCCTGATTCCCCTGTTCTCTTCTTCTTTCATGTATACCTTCAAGTTTGGAGGGTTTTATTCCCCCAGTGGAATCATTCATTCTGCTGACCAACACGTGGTTAGTGTATTATTCTTCTTTTGTTCTGCTCAGAGTTTATTCTCTCTTATTTTGGTAATTGCCCTCAAGATCCCTTTTGGAAAACAAGGCCTCTGTCACCTGTGGCCCATGTGGCTTAAGTGGGGTTTTCCCCAAGTCCAGGATGCAGAGGTGGGCACAAGATCCCAGCTGACCCAAACAGAGTTCTCCATTGAGCACCGCACCCCGCCCCCGCCCCACCCCACCACCACAACTGGTGCAAGGATCTGTATATGGCAATAGTCTATTTTGTATGTGATCCCAGGAAGCACCAGTAGGGGGAGTAGGAGTGTGAGACAGGAGAGAGGAGCAGCCCATACAAAGTTTGTTGTCAGTGCATTTACCACGTTGGGTACCTCTCGGCAACTCTGGCGTCCAGTATAAAACAGGCTCTCATAGCACGAGAAAGACCTCTGGGAAAGAGAGGGCAAAGGGACAGAATCATGAGCATACCTGCTGTCACTCATAAGATGTCGTGACCATTTGCCATGCTTCTTTGCCTGTTCCCAAATATGAACCCTCTCTGATCCACTTGGGTGGACTCCTACTACTGAGTCTTGATGACAAGTAGCAACCACCTACAACTGTAAAGGCTGAAATCCTTTAACTCACATGCCAAGCCTCCCTAGTAGTTATAATGCAGGTATGGGACACCTCTCCAACCAATGGAATGCACCCAAGCCGGATTTAACAAGTGAGCTCTTGGCACTCAAGCAGCAGATATCTGTTTTGGCAAAGTTGTCTAGGTCATAGTAGATGCTCAACATTTAGCTGTTATCATGATTAGAGGGGATATTTGCAAGTATTTTCTTATATTTAAAATATAGGACCCTAGGGCACCTGCGTGGCTCAGTTGGTTAAGCATCTGGCTCTTGACTTTGACTCAGGTCATGATCTCACAGTTCATGAGTTTGAGCCCCACATCGGGCTCTGCACTGCCAGTGCTTGGGATTCTCTCTCTCTCTCTCTCTCTCTCTCTCTCTCTCTGCCCCTTCCCCACTCGTGTGCTCTTTTTCTCTCTCTCTCTCTCTCAAAATAAATGAATAAACTTAAAAAAATTAAAAATAAGGGGGGGAGGGGCCAAGATGGCAGAACAGCATAGAAATTTGTTTTGCATCTCATGTCCATGAAATGCAGCAAGATCAACACTAAACCATCCTGCACACCTAGAAAACTGATTTGAGGATTAACACAGCAATCTGCACAACCTGAACCACAGAACTCAGCAGGTATGCAGTGTGGACAGGTGAACTGGGGGAGAGAGAAGCCATGGAGGGCAGGGAGCTGTTTTTGCATGCAGAGAGAGGATGGAGATGGGGTGGGGGAGAGTATGGGCAAAGCACCCCCCCAAAAGCAGCTGGAGAGAAAATGGAAAAGTGGTAACAGCCACGGGGACTGAACAAAAAAGGGAGAAAGGAGAGGGTTTAAATTCCTTTAAGACTCTATAAACAGGGGGAGCGCAGAGTCTGAAACTCCACAGCTGGATACCTGGTGGTGCTCTGGTGAGAAGGGTGAATCCCCAGGAGCGGAGAGTGAAGTATGGGGGTCCACAGGCCCATTCATTCTTTAGTAGGATGTTCTTTATCTTTCCTCACCACAACAAAGTGAAAAAGCAGGAGGTTACATTAATGAGGTGCCAGGCACTATACTAAGTTTTTTAAAAACATTAACTTGGGGCACCTGGGTGGCTCAGTCGGTTAAGTGTCCGACTTCGGCTCAGGTGGTGATCTCACAGTTCATGGGTTCGAGCCCCGTGTCGGGCTCTGTGCTAACAGCTTGGAACCTGCTTCAGATTCTGTGTCTCCCTCTCTCTCTGCGCTCGCTCTCTCTCTCTCTCTCTCTCTCTCTCTCCCTCTCTCAAAAAAAAAACAAAAACAAAACCATTAACTCTGGGAACACAAGCTGGTACAGCCACTCTGGAAAACAATATGGAGGTTCCTCAAAAAATTAAAAATTGAACTACCCTACGACCCAGCAATTGCACTACTAGGTATTTATCCAAAGGATCCAGGTGTGCTGTTTCAAAGGGGCACATGCACCCCCATGTTTATAGCAGCACTATCAACAATAGCCAAAGTATGGAAAGAGCCCCAATGTCCATCGATGAGTGAATGGATAAAGAAGATGTGGTATATATATATACAATGGAGTATTACTCGGCAATCAAAAAGAACGAAATCTTGCCATTTGCAACTACGTGGATGGAACTGGAGGGTAGTATGCTAAGTGAAATTAGTCAGAGAGAGACAAAAATCATGACTTCACTCATATGAGGACTTTAAGAGACAAAACAGATGAACATAAGGGAAGGGAAGCAAAAACAATATAAAAACAGGGAGGGGGGTGAAACATAAGAGACTCTTAAATATGGAGAACAAACAGAGGGTTATGGGAAGGGTGTGGGAGGGGGGATGGGCTACATAGGTTAAGGGCATTAAGGAATCTACTCCTGAAATCATTGTTGCACTATACGCTAACTTGGATGTAAATTTTAAAAAATAAATAGAGCAAAAATAATAAAACAAAATATAGGGCCCTTCCCTTTAACAACAAAGTAATATGCCCCCTAAAAATGTTATTTAATATTCAAAAGAAATTAAATATCATCATGAAAAATAAACCAAAACAATGAAATAAAGCACTCTGCTGTTGGCAAAAAACACACACAGCCCGATCCTTACCAATGTGCCCAACCTCTGGATAGTCTCCCCCACTAAAACATAGAAGCATTTGGAAGAGAACTGATTATACTGACTAGCATATCTAATTGAACCTCACCATGTTCTAGACTCTGCTGGATGCTGGAGATAAAGAGGCGAAAGACAAAGTCTCTGCCCCTCAAAAGAAAGCAGATTAGGTGGGGAGGTACACAGGTAGAACAATAATTACCAACGTGTTACCACAAAAAGATTTCTGGAAGGGAAAGAGAGTGCCAAGGGTATACCTAAATCCGCGTTGGGATGCTCAATCGCCAATTTCTTCAGCTGCATCCTCTTTTTCTGTTGTTGTTATGAATTTATTTATTAAGAGAAAGAGGGAGAACATGCGTGTGTGAGTAGGAGAGGAGCAGAGAGAGAGGAGAGAGACAGAATCCCAAGCAGGCTCCACACTCTCAGCGTGGAGCCCAATATGGGGCTTGAACTCACAAACGCTGAGATCATGACCTGAGCTGAAATCAAGAGTCGGACACTAAGGGGCGCCTGGGTGGCTCAGTCGGTGAAGCGTCCCACTTTGGCTCAGGTCACGATCTCGCGGTCTGTGAGTTCGAGCCCCGCGTCGGGCTCTGTGCTGACAGCTCGGAGCCTGGAGCCTGCTTCGGATTCTGTGTCTCCCTCTCTGCTCCTCCCCCACTCACACTCCATCTCTGTCTCTCAATAATAAATAAACATTAAAAAAAAAAAAAGAGTTGGACACTTAACTGACAGAGCCACCCAGGCACCCCTGTCTCAGCTGTCTTAAAGTTCAAGTAGGATTTAGCTGGGATGGGGGGAAGGGTGCAGAAATGTATTCCAGGAGGAGGAAATGGCACCAGCAAAGTCAAGGAGATGTGAGAATCTGGGTACAACCAGAAGGGGAAGTGAGTGTGGAAATGTGCAGACACGTCCAGGAGGCCCCTGCATCCAGTCCATGGTGGACAAACGCCACCATGGCTTTCTTCTTCCAGAAACTGAAGGGAGGAAAGGTGGGAGGGAGGGACGTCAGAGAAGAGATCAAAGCTGTCGCTCGCTGTCCTCTTGAGAACAAACATTATTCAATACTAAACACCGCCTCTGAAACAAGTACAGCCCACTTCTCTGATTTACCATGTGAGCGAAAGGTGACTGAACAATGGATCCTATTCATCAGAATAGAAGAAATGTATAGAAATGTATAGAAATGTATAGGATAAGATATAACCAATATAAGAAATGCCAATAGGTGTGCCTGTGTGTGTGCACATTTCTAAAGAAGGGTTCTTAATTATAATTAATTTTTAAGGAAAACCAATGCATAAATGTATGGATTTCAAAGTCATTCTTCGAGCTAGTCAATTACTTCACAAATGGAAGCCATCATCATTAGAAACACAGTATTAGTCGAGATGACTTCAACTTCCTAAGATACATAAGCTCCACCTGGAATCATACTTTGTTCTAAGACATGTGTAAGTATTTGTTGTTATTAAAGAGATGAGGTGACAATTTCCATGTACTCTCTGTATCATATTTGGATTACTGCTGGTCTCAGGACTTCAAACTTTTCAAGTGTTGACCTTTATTTGCCTGCATTAGGAGTTTAATTTCGTCTTCACAGTGGTCACCAATATAAGAAAAGCCAATTATTCATTTCTCTTTTCAACTTAAATCAAATCAACAGGCCTTATTGAATCCTGGTGCCTAGTAGCACTTAGGACTAAGAAACTAAATCTCCGGGGCACCTGGGCGGCTCAGTTGGTTAAGCGTCCGACTTCAGCTCAGGTCATGATCTTGCAATTTGTGAGTTCAAGCCCCGCGTCGGGCTCTGCGCTGACAGCTCCGAGCCTGGAACCTGCTTCCGATTCTGTGTCTCCCTCTCTCTCTGCCCCTCCCCTATTCACGCTCTGTCTCTTAATAATAAATGTTAAAAAAAATTTTTTTTTTAAAACTAAATTTCCTTCCTGTCTTTTTGTATTTACTACTTTTTTTAGCTATGAAATCCACTTGGGAGTAAAAAGGATTCTATCCAATTTCTTATGATTTGTGGTAGGAAAATAATAAATGGATGTTTTAATTCTGAAAGGCCCAGTATGATTCAGCAAACAGATCATACATAGGATTTTGTTACCGAACACATTCTGTTTGGAACCTACTTAGGATCAAAACCTACATGGGCTCTCAAGTTCCAAATCAAATTTGCCCAAAATATTCAAGCCAAAACATAAAATGTAGTAGATACCTATATGATCACTCTTGTTCTACGACTCATTTAAAGTCAGTCTTCTCCTTCCAGATTTGTGTGACAATTTATCTGGATGAAAGTCTAATTTAAACTCCTAGGTAATTTTAGGTTTGTTTGCAAGTGGGAAACCCAGATGTTAAGGGACTGAGAGATTCATTTGGGAGATGTAAAATGGATGATCCAGAAGTCAAACACACAACCCGTATTATTTCTACTCTATGGACACAATACCAGAAACCGTCAGAAACTTGGGATTTGCTTGGATTATCACAGCAGGAGGAGGTACAATGATGAAATGAGAGGATTATTTGGTCTGGAAACCCCCACGAAATATACGGGACCTTAAGAAGAGAATCCTTTTGTGTGGTCTTAGGTCGACCCTCATTTTCCTAGAAGGCAGCTTTACCACATCCTTCAAAGTTAAGACGTGCTCGTTAGCCAGGTAACAAGACGCAAACACAACGACGTGGCAATTTGCGCAGGAGTTGGATTCTCGAGGCAGCGTGAAAAGCATAAATTTCAAATGGCCAAATTATCCTTAAAAGGGTATCGTGTCTACACCTTGCACACCTAGCAAGCCGGACACAGACCATCTTTCCCAAGGAATTAGAACAGATGGTTGCTTTTCTGGCTCACCCTGTAGCTCACCTACATTTAAAGGCCATGTCATGTGACCAATATGCCTCTGTAAATGCTAGAACCACGACCAATGGGGTGATCTGCCTGCTCTTGGAGCAAAATGTGGAACCACAGATTCCCATTTCCCATCTCCGGCTCCGCCTAGCGCATAAAATGGTAAGCAGACTGGCGACTGTATTCCCCAGCTTTCTCTAGGTTTTCTCTTGTTCTCCTTTGTGTTGTATAGCTTTCATTGGTATACGACGGAGGTATACATGAAGACCTCACTCATCCCCCTCTGAGACCACAACGTGACTAAATGGCACACGGCATGGAGTTCATCTAAGGCCGCGTTCAGCTGGGAGGCCCCGGCAAGGCAGGGCCAATGAATTCATTTGTAGCATCTGTTCTGATTGGCTAGGCCCCTCTTCTGACCGATTGGTGCCTTCGGTTTAGTAGTTTTATTATCCCCATTGGATACAGCTCCCTAAATCCAAGGGCACGAAAATTTAGACCATTGACAGAATTTTCAGAAAAAGTCTAAGTATGTTCTAGCCTAACCAGTGTAGAAACTCTTGAAGTCTAAAGAAGTCAGGACTTTGAAAACAAAAGGGGTTTTCTGCCTTCTCTGCCTATAAGGCATGGTCAAGTGGGGCCCTTTTTCCCCAGTTCTCCCCACCCCCCAAAAAAGCCAACCTTGGGGGACACCTGCTGCTCATCAAGTACGGCTTCTGCAGGCCATGTGACATGGCCTGATGAACAGCTGTGTGATGGGGACCTTCAACAGCGGGGAGATGCCCCTCACACACCGCCACCAGCCTCCTTGGTCAGGAAATGCATGAAGCAAACGTCACATGGGAGGTGGCAGACCCCTCTCCTCCAGACGGAAGCTCAAGCCTTCCTTTGGCAGCCACACGAAGGCAGCTCAGGAAGAGAAAGATAGAAAAGAAGTCAAAAACTGAAAGAAAAATCTGGAGTGAAACGAGAGAACAGAGAAAGGGGGGGGGGGGAATGCCAGATGCCAGATACCTTCCAACTGGTCCCGTCCAATCTGGCAGGAAAACAATGGGGCCATTATCTCGAGGGCATGAGTTGTGAAGACACACTTAGCCCCCGCATTTCCACTGAGGCTGGGAGGAACAGACAGGTTCCTCCTTTCTGGGCTTGGGCAGGAAGGCGCAGGCTTGGTCTCCAGCCTCAATGTGAGCATGGACAGGGGTGGGGGGAGAGGAGAGGTGGAGCTTCATTATCATATTCAATAGGCTTCTGGTGGAACAGCAATCTTTTTCACTTGTTCTTGCTAATGAGAAATTATTAGCTGGCTTCCAGAGGGAGGCATGCCCACGTGATTGCCTCTGCATCTGCCGTGCTGCCTGCGTCCCAGGGCTGCATTTATTTAGAATCTAGGAACAGCACCAGAAGTAAAGAATACGCTTAAACTTGAGTTAACTTTTCTTCCCAGCCACCAAAATCACCCTGCGTGATCTTCTCAGGGCTAGATGGCCTAAGGGGAGCCTGCAGTGGGAACTTCCTGGCCATTGACATTCCTGGCCATTGACTGGCCAGTGACAGTCCTATAAAGCCATCCTGGAGGGGTCCTGATAATGCTATGCCATGAAGTCACATCCTTAGGTGCCTTACACTCATGTCAGATAAATGGTACGTGCTACGCCAAGAGAGAGAGACAGAGAGAGGCAAAAGGGAAGAAACCCATGCACGCTGGTGAGTCTGGTCCCTGTTTCCCGCAGGAATATGTGCCCCGAACAGGTTTGGAAATGAGGTGTAAATCTGAGCCTCCCTCTGTCATTCACCCCCACGTCCTTCCCACAGGTGAGCGTCTCACCTTGCTGAGCATAGATCCGGGGCAAATGTTTCATACAGTATGGCCCCTAAATGCAAGCCAGCTCTTCAGCTGGAGTTTCCACCAGAGAAGCTGTGATCCCTACTAACCTAGAAGAAAGCCCGGCTCCCTCGGACTTCATGCAAGACGCTATGTTTTTACGTTATAGCTCGGAGATTTTTCAGGGGTAGTTTTGAGTCTACGAGAATGTTCCCTTTAGTGAGGACTTTAGAACCCAACTCCCAGATGAGATGAGATGAGCGTCTTCTAGGAGCTGCTGAGAATAAAGTGTGGCACAAGCGGCCTCCATCGGTAATGCTTCCGAAGCAGGACCCAGGACCCGTGCTGTGCAGCCCCTGATCTGTGTCACAGTTAAAAAAACATTGCACGTGAGCAAAAGCAATTTCAGAATCATGACAGTCCTTTATTTGTATTTCTTTTTTTTTAAGTTTATTAGAGAGAGAGAGAGAGAGAGAGAGAGCACAAGCAGGGGAGGGGGCAGAGGGAGAGGGAGAAGAAGAACCCCAAGCAGGCTCTGCACTCATAGCATGGGGTTCGAACCCACGAACCATGAGATCATGACCTGAGCTGAAATCAAGAGTCAGAGGCTTAACCAACTGAGCCCCCCAAGTGCCTTTTTTATTTGTATTTCTTAAATAACCACTTAAGTATTTGTCCTATCTCTTTTTTATTTGTATTTCTTAAATGACCATTTAAATATTTGTCCTGTCTCCCCTACTGCCTCGCACAACCCAGCTTCTCCCCCCAAACCGCTCTGTGATGCTCCCCCAGCCCAAACACTCAAACACCTGTCCCTTCCTCCCTCCTCTTCTCCCTCTTTATTCTCCACCTCAAAGACCCAAGGGACACAAGACCCTCTTTGAAGGGCAGAAAAGGGCATAAGATGGAAGCAAACTAAGCCAGAGTCTTCTTTAGGAACGTGGAAAGGATGAGGAACATTCCAAAATTAATGTCGCATTTTCCTGTCACCCGTTTGTAGGCTCTTGGAAATCACAATTGTTTAGGCTCTGAAAACTAAACTACAACGGGGGAATGGCAGGTTGCAGAAGCTTCTACCTGGTGCCTCTTCGAGCTTCCCTGCAGAAGCTACTGAACATTCCACACCATCCAAGCAGTTGGTTTGTTAAGCCCCAGTTCCTTTAGTTCAGCACTTGAGGCTCACCAGAATCTACCCATTTGACCTCATCAGCCTTCTCTCTCACTGTCCTTTCTATGCACATTCACCCCTGCAAACCCCCCCCCCCCGACTTGCTATTTCCCATATCCACTCACGGATTCCTCCCAGCACCTCCCACTCGAATGCCCTTTCGCTCATTCCCACACGCTGAAAATCTGCCCAGTCTTCAATACTCCCTCCAAACACCATCCCCTTTCATGAAGCCCTTCTTAGACTCCCATGGCCCTTTTCCTCCACCTGTTTGATGGCATTTACCACCGCCTATATTGTGTATTTGGAGACTTGTTTTGTTATTACTGAGTGAATATGGCTTAACCCCAGCACAGAACTAGACAACTAACGGGCATCTGTTAGGTGGGCAAAGAATACAGATGTAAATGTAAAGAGAGAAAACAAAACACGCAGCCATCAAAGACAACCAGAGAATGTATTTATGCCATCACTATGCCATGCTTCTAAATTAGAGTTTGCTAACATGTAACATGCATGCTGTCTTGTATAACCCCTACCCCCATAACAGAGATTGACAAGTCATGACTCAGGGATGGTAAATATGTAGCATATGTGCTGGTTTGCATAACTTCTACACTCATGGCAGATATTACCCATCAGTCGTGACTCGTTCTCCCTAAACCCTCACACAACCTCAGCTCCAGCACAGAGCTCCAGGCTCTACAAAGGGGTTTGGATTACCGGGAGATAAAGTCCATTGCCCTGCTGGGTCTCCTTCTCCACCCAGAATCGCTTACTCCAATTATTGTCTATAATGTGCCATTCTCCCCTCGATCCTTCTGGCTTGCAGACTTGAGCTCATCCCACCCCAACCACCATACTTGCCACTGGATATTGTTGCCAACACAACAAACTCAGCAACTGTTCGACCACAGTTCGAGCCTTCCAGCGAAGTGAGCTACCTCTGAGTCCAACCCACTTGTTGGATCCCACCCACCCAACCCACTGGGAGGATCTCCACCTCCAATCTGGAACTGTTCCTACCGTAGGAAAAGGAGCTCCTCCATTTTGTGCCCATCCCAGAAGCAGGAAACAGACACATTTGTTCAGGGAGGTCACATACCCAGCTCATAAACTGCAACTACTCTTTCCCATGCACGTTGCAAAGATGGCCGATTGAATAAGGTACTCCCTCACGTGACTTTAAGGCATCCTCGAAGCTCTCTTAACACAGGACTCTAAACAACCATTAAAAACCAATCTCGGTTTGCATATGAGATGAAATTTCATGCCACGTGGACCAAGGCGGACTCCAGTTTCCAAATGATACAACCCCATAGAGCGGATTAGTCTACAAAGGCCTCTCTTTATTTCCCTCTTAAACCTGGGAACATTCTTAGAATGAACCTAGAATCCAAAGGGACCATCCAAGGGTCCTGCCAAACAGGACTAAGGCCTCAGCTGGAATCTACTGCCCCATCCTATGGGCAGTGGCACACCACTGTGGCCAACAGAAACATGGCGGAGGTTCTGAGGTCCTGGGCAGTGAAAACCTTCTCAAATTCACTTCCTGCTTTTCCATCAGGGAAATCTTACAAAAATAAAAATTACAACCCGTCACATTACATTACATCAAAGCATGATGTAACATCATAATTTTTTAAAAGCATTTGTTTTAATTTATGGCGTTGCATTATGCCACAGGAAGCTTGATTTTCCCCTGAGTACCAATAAATTTTGACAGTGATGGTTTGTCCCAAAACTTTGGCAGACTGAAATGCAGGGAAGGTTGGCCAAAATCAGGTGTTTAGCTGCCACTGAAGAACTGTTTATGAGTCACCAGGGCACCGTTCTGTCTCATGTCCTAAACTCAAACTGTATAGTCCTGTGCTGGCCGATAACCAATATGGCGAGTGAAGATTTCTCATGTGACTAATCCAACTTGAAACGTACCGCAAGTATAGGATACAATAAAATTGGATTTTAGTACCAAAAGGCTCAGTACCCCAGAAAGTGAATAATATCTCACTAATAACTTTTTTATACTGATTACATTTTGATAGTATATTTTGGGTATATTCAGCTAAATAAAATATATTATTAAAATTAATTTCACTTTTTTCTTTTAACTCTTTCAACTGAGCCCCCCAAGAGAAATCTTAAATTACATTTGTGGCTTGTGTTATTTTACTACTCTTAGTGTTACTACAGAACATCCCACTGCCTCCGTGAGCAGGGAGACCAAACAGTTGAAAATTTTAAATAAAAGAAACCTTAAACCTCTTGTGTGGGTTAAGACAAGAGATCGAAGGCTGATTCCAAAGAGTAAAACTAAATATTTTGGGGCGCCTGGGTGGCTCAGTCGGTTAAGTGTCTGACTTCAGCTCAGGTCATGATCTCGCGGTTCGTGAGTTCGAGCCCCGCGTCAGGCTCTGGGCTGATGGCTCAGAGCCTGGAGCCTGCTTCCGATTCTGTGTCTCCCTCTCTCTCTGCCCCTCCCCCATTCATGCTCTGTCTCTCTCTGTCTCAAAAATAAATAAACGTTAAAAAAAATTTTTTTAACTGTAAATATTTTTATTTGTGTATTCAAAAAACACTTACTGAGCACCTACCATATACCAGGCACTTTTTTTAAGTAAGCTCCATGCCCAGCCCAACACAGGGTTTGAACTCACGACCCTGAGACAAAGACCCGAGCTGAGATCAAGAGTCAGACACCTAACCAACTGAGCCACCCGGGCACCCCTATACCAGTACTTTACTAAGCACTGGGATAGGATAGCAGTGGGAAAAAATTAAGTCCCTTCGCTCATGGAATTCACATCGTAGGGGAGAGACAGGAAATAAATACATATGACAAGAAGTGCCATGAAGAATAATAAAACAGATTATGGGAATGGTGTCTACCAAGACAAAGGCTCTTGCTATCACATAGAATAGTCAGAGAAGTCACCTCTGAGGAGCACAGATGAACCTGAACATGGGGAGAGGTGAGCCACAGGGGTGCCTGGGGAAGAGGTTTCCAAACCAATGCAATAACAAGTCCCAAGTACCGAGGTCGGTGCATGTTCGGCATGCCTGGGCAGTAGCAGAAATCCTAGAGGGACAGAACAATTAAGAGAAGGAGAGGAAGAAGGTGCAGCAGAATGAGGGAGATGGGGTGTTTCCATTGTACAGGGCAGGGGCCAGCACACTAGGCCCAGTGGGCCACATCTGTCTCTTTTATCAATAAAGTTTTATTGGAACACAGCGACGCCTGTTCGTTTATGTACTGTCCACAGGTGCTTTCATCAGGCAGGGCCGAGGAGTAGCAACGGAGATGGTGTAGCCAAGAAGTCAGATATTGGAAGATTAATTCCTATGGTGTTAATCAGGTTTTCAAATCTCCAGGGTGATATCTTTCGCCTTAAAGACAGAAAAATGCGAATTTGGGGGACTGCTTTTGGAGAGGGTAGGGTTTCCCTCTTTTGTAATGTTCTGTGCAAGGGGTAGACAGCTCAAGTCTAGCCCACTGCCTGTTCTCGTATGGTTCCCGAGCAAACAAAGCTTTGTATATTTTTCAAAGACTGAAAAAAATTAGGGAAAGAATAAGAATTTAGGATATGAAAATGACATGAAATCCACCATCCATTGGTGATGTTTCATCGGAACACAGTCATGCCCATTTGTTTCCATATTGTTTCAGACTACAACAGCAGGGTCGGGTGGGAGCCACAGAGACATATGGCCCCTAAAGTAGAAAACACTTACTCCCTGGCCCCTCACAGACAAACGTTGCCAGTCTCTAGGTCAGACGATGGTGCTTCCTGAGTGAGATACGAAACCAGTGAGACCCATGACATGACCAGACATGTGGTTTCAAGGGCGCTACTGATAAAAGCAGGGAGTCGCGCTTGTCACATGACATTTCTGGGACCGCCCACTCCTCTGCAGTCATCCTGAGGGCAATTTCCTGTCTGATTAACCTCCAAGCCTCAGCAGCACCTTGCCTTATGCGTGAGACGTCCTCAGCGTTTGTCGAACCGCTGAATGACTGAATGACAGGCTGGCCCTCCTGTCATCCATCGGACACCATGGGCTGGGGTCACCCAGTGGGTCTTTTCTAAGGACAGAACCACTCTGCAAGTGTGTGCCTATGGGAAAGTTCCCTCTGCCTTGTCACACAGCCCCTGACAACACGTACACTTCCTGTCCTACACACCAGCCACGTGAACTGGCCTAGGAATTTAGTCTCACTTCCACGAGATTCCGCTGTCTAGTGTCCGGTGTGAAAGAGAGTGGCCTCCTTCGCCACATCAGGCCTGGCCCGTGACAAAAAAATAGAAAGCAGAATAAAGCAAACGCCCTTCAGGCTAACTCCTGACTACAAGCTTTTTACCCGGGCCTCAGGTTGTCTTTACTCTGCCCGCCTGTCTCTTGACAGATTATCACATTCACTCTTTCTTGGACAGTTCTGTCGAGACGTGTCGCCTTCGGGTTCTTGCAAAGACTGGGTCTTGTAGAAATGGAGTTTCCAGGACCACCAAATGTCCGCAACCTGCTTCCTCCATCTAACTGTCCACCCCTGGGTACACGGTTGTCCCTTTAAATGCCTAGCAATACGTGACTCAGCCCTGGGAACATATGGTTGCAACTCCCACTTTTCGCCCCTAAATGCAAATCACCTGTGAAATGCTTGAGGCTAGGACATTTTCATAACAGTGAGACTTTTGAGTCTAGGGTAGGAAAGAGAGGCGAATGTATGATGATGTGTTGCACGGGGCCAGAAACCATAAAGCGAGCCTTCTCCTCCGTGGGCCCAAAACTTCCGAACTAGGGGAGGGGGAGGGGGCTGTCCTGTGCCTTACAGCGTCCCCAGCAGCATCCTTGGCCTCTATCCAATAGGGGTCAGTAGCGCCATCCCTGTTTGTGACAACCAAAAATGTCTCCAGACGTTGTCAGATGTCCCCTTGGGGACAAAACCACCCCTATGGCCACGGAAACACCCAACCAAAGTCTGCCATTTGCAAAAGATCCGTTTGGAGGACCTCCTTCCCGAGAGAATGTTTCCGCACCGGCTTATCAGCGTTTCTATACTGAACCTGCAGTTTAAAAAACATGAGTGTGTCAGGAGGCCCTGCATCTAGGGAACCGCAGCAAAGACTGGCCTCATATTCACAGCAGCACAGAAAAGGGCATTCTCCCACCGCTCGGCAAATCCCCCTAAGTGTCCCCTCTTGCCAACTGCTCAAATTTGCTCACGTCTCCGAACTTAATGCTTTCATTAGGAAGCACAAGAGAAACAATCCTGAATATCACAGACTTCCTGGCTTTTCATCTCCAGAGCCTAACACACTGAAAACAAAACCTAGATTTTCTTTACCTTCTGTAATCTACTTTCACATTCTCTTCCTGGCTACCCGATTGTTTATATCAGGACTTCCCAGCCTCCGCACTATTGACATTCGGGGCCAAAGAATTCTTTGTTGTGAGAGCTGTCCTGGGCACTGCAGGGGCTTGAGCAGAATCCCTGGCCTCTACCCACTGGGTGCCGGGAGCATCCCCCAGTTGTGACAATCAAAAACGTCTCCAAATGTCCCCCGTGAGCAAAACTGCCCCTGGTTGGGGACCACTGGTTCATATGGATTTCTCTTTCCCAGGTATGCCGGCCAGGTTAACTGTTCCTGGCCTTACCCAGCCGGTGAGACACCAACCCAGGAGCCATTTAGTTTTTAAAACCATGAATACGTGTCTGTTGTCTATACAGCTATACTCTATTAACAAATCCAGACATTTCTTTTTGAAACGGGGAAGATTATCACAAAAAATTGTTTTGGAGGACATCACAGGATGCAGCGGTGGCTCCCTTCTGGAGGGCTCCACCGCTCTCTCCGACCGGGAGCATGGGCCGCCCTCCCTAACCGCTGCAGCTGCACGTTGATGAGGGGTCATTGCAGAAAAATACGGAAAGAACCTCGAATCCTTACTGCCCTCTAGAGAAATTCCGGCAGAAGAGCTCGATCTGCCGCAGTCAGCAGAAAAACAACACTGCCAGACACAACCGTGCCTGACAGTTGTAAAGCAAACAATTTGCTGAATTTTTTGAAAGACGAGCCTACCAGACCCTTCCTTCACGATCTCTCTCGCCAGAACCAGGGGCCCACGTTGGCTTCAACGTTGACGCAATCGTAGTCTGGCCAATTCCAGGTCCACTCTCCGGCAGGATGATTTTAGGCCCACAGATGAATCCAATTCCGATACTACTCTCCGAAGTAACCGTGGGCCGTATTTAAATGCAAACACTCAGGTTTTATTTTAAATGCGCAAACTCAGGTTTGTACAAATGCGTTCTCCGGCCTTTGGGTACTCGCCTAGCAACAGTCATAGAGAGAGAGATTTCTTGTTTATGCATCTCAGAAACACCAGGGCTGAGAAGGTAATTCCCTAATTCTTCCTCTTTGCATGAGCTTGTGGCAGGTGGGAACTTTCCAGCATGTTGTGGAGCTAATCACTTTTTATGTCTTGAAAAAAAATTTTTTTTTCAACTTCAGACATTATTTTGATAAAGACTTATTACTTAATGATCATCTATATTCCAATGAGAGCTTCAACACAGACATTCAAGTGAGTTTTCCCTACCACAGCCCTGAAAGAGTTATCCTAGGTCTAACTCATGTCTGTTTAGCACGGTTGGAAATAAATTTTTTTTTAATTAAAAAAAAACTTTTAAAAATATATGCTTGAAGACATACACTAGATTCGAAATCTTGCATTTCCAAATCATTGTTTCCATTATGACAGGCAACAGCAAAAAAATGCTGAATGTTTATGCCTAATGGGTTTGCCCTTTGCCGGACAAATCCTTTTAGCTATGGCAGGGAAACATATAATTTTATGGGCTCTTGGAGAGAGCGCACACTGCCCTCTTATGGTTACACGTGCTCATAATTTTATGGGGTCCCCCTGATCAGGTTCCAGAAGGCTGCAGAATGTTACTACCAAAGGTATATCAATAATCCTATAGATTAATGGGTACCCATGGTTATCTTTACTTTTCCACGTTTCCACCCTCTTGACAGGGAAGATACTTGATCCTTTCCTTTGTTACCAAGAGCTATGAGAGCTCCTTTGCCAAAACGGAAATACGTCAAAAAATAATACTTAGAATATGTGAATGCCATCACACACAAAATAACATGCACGTGCATATACCACAGATATAAAGCCTCAACAAAATAGTGGCTTACTCCTAAGTAAAACAAATTTTTCTCTGAATCTGAACTATCAATAGGTAAGTCCCCTGTGATATCAGAAACTCAGATTCAAAATTAACACCCCCCCAAAAAAATTAGAAAGATTTGGGGGGTTGTAGCCAAAGCAGGAGTCTATAAAGGTTTTTTTTTTTTAATGAATGAGACAGAAAATATGGTGTAGCATAAAATTTCCCCCAAGCCCTTTTTCAAGTCAAGATACAGCGCTGTGACCTCGTGAAAAGTGTACGAACTAATCACATTCAACTGCTTTCACCTACCAAATTATAGGTGCCTCCTCATTTTGCTAACCCCCAACAGCTAAGAAAGGGGAACAGGGTAAAATAAAAGCCAGCATTTTCACTGTCACCACAAAGCATTGGAACTGTAACCAAACGGAGCTGTTGATCTGTGGAAATGTAAATGTCACTTCTAAATATAGCATTAGGGAGCCAGAGAATCAGCATTTCTGTTGATGAAACACCTTTTCGGGAAGTGGCTTGTGCAAGGCAACGCTTCTCCCCAGCACAGGCAGCATCACGAATCTTCCGCCCCGCCCCCCATCCCGGAGGGGCCCTGGTTCGTGCGCAGAGCTGAGCACGTTCTCGCCCATTTCCTTAACCTGCTACCGCACCAGATTGTGAATCAAAGCAAATAATTTCCTGTTCCTCTCTCCTCTTGTCTTAAAAATAAAAAGTAGAATTTCATTCTGCCTCGTAAGGATCCCTTATGGTTGGGGAGGCTTGCAAATTCAAAAGAAACCCAAAAATGGGTCCGTGGGCTGAACCATGAAAGTGAGCTGCTCCTGCGATTTGGGGGTTGACCGCAGGGCACCAGCTGAAGGGACACTGCCGTGACCAGCTATTTAGCCTCGACTCGCGCTGTGCTGTTCGTCCCTCCCTCGATCATTCTGGAATGCTTTCGGCTTCTAGAATAAGCCATCCTCTTTCCCACCTCGGGTCCTTTGTGCACTCAACATCTTCCACACGCTTTATATTTCCAGCTCTTACCTTTTTCCACCTCAGATTGTCACTTTCTGGTAGGAGCGTCTGTGACATCCTTAACCCCGTGGCTTTAGCCTATGATAATCAGGCTGGGCCTGTACCTTCTCCTCAGAAGAACCCATCTTTAGTTGAATGCTTTGCTGTAGCCATTTGAAATCCTTAATTTTGTTAACAAGTGAGGGCCCTGCGTTTTCATTTCCCACTGGGCCCCACAACTCATGTAACCAGTCCTGATCACCGCCCTTGGTTTCCATCATAAAACGGAATTTGTAATTGTTTATTTATCAGTTCATGGAGGTGGGGGGAGCGCCAGGGAGCTGATCCGTTTTGTCCATGAGGGTGGACATGGTGTCTATTTTGTGATTGTCTAATCCGGGACTGTCCAATAGAATTTTCTGCAGTGATGAAAATGCTATTTCAGCGGTCCAGTATGTTAGCTGCTGGCCACATGTGGCTATCGAACACTTGAAATGTGGGGCGCCTGGGTGGCTCAGTCGGTTGAGCATCCAACTTCGGCTCAGGTCATGATCTCAAGGTTCGATGAGTTCGAGCCCTGCATCGGGCTCACTGCTACCAGTGCACAGCCCGTTCAGACCCTCTTTCCCTCTCTCCTGGCGCCTCCCTGCTTGCACTCTCTCAAGGATAGATAGATAGATAGATAGATGATCGATAGATATTTTTAAACGTTAAAAAAAATGAACACTTAAAATGTGGCTAACGCAACCGAGGAACTAATTTGTTTTATTTAACTTTAATTAACATAAATTAAAAATTGACATAAGCTCATGTGCCTGGTGGCCGTTATGCCGGGTACTTCTAACCCCTAAATCCTAGCACAGCTGGTAAACCCATCCAGGATATTATTAGGGCTTTCTCAAAGAAGCTCTATGGCAGTGATATGGCATATTGGTATAACCCGTCAGAATCCCTGAAAGAGCTTGTTGAAAATACAGGTATGGCTGCCCCACCCTCTAAGACTCTGATTAAGCAAACGTGTAGAAGGTCCAGGCATCTGGAATATCCCCAAATTTGAGAAACACTATGTTATAGTTTATGAAGGAAGCTTGTCTTTACATCAATTATTTAAATCTCTTTAGTTCCTCCCAATAATGTTACTACAAATACCATCTCCAGGTCAATTCTGTGGCCCCCAACGTGTCCCGACTGCAACCAATGGTATTTTAAGCAGTATCTAACCCAAATTTTGGTGGAGAAAAATCCATCTATCATCCCTTCGCTTTTGTTGCAACGAACTTTGACCTGTTATTTTGACTCTCAGGAGCCAGGAATGATGGAAAGTTTTTTGTGTTGTTTTTTTTTTTTTCCAAAGCTCAAAAATTATTGGTTCAATGGTACACAACACCAGGGGAGTGGTAGGACTTTTTTAAGGAGATATGTAGATCTCGGTTAGGAATTGTCCAAGGTATGAAGGTGGAAGGGGAAGTAGCAAGGTCTTTTTTCATAAATGGGGAGTATCTCCTTTTTTAATGACTTGATCTAATCTTATTCTTGCTTCTCACACACAGACACGCAAAAATGCAAAAGGCTGTTAATGTCCAACCCTCTCTTTATGTACCTTTGTCTTTAACCATTATTGTAATTCAGCCCTCCAACATGAGCATTTTTTCCTCCACTGAGCTATCAAAGACACCTTCCTAATCAACATTACACACAGTAGCATAATAGATGGCACCACAGTGAATACAAGGATAAGCTGTAATTCACTCTGGGGCTCTGCTGATGTCATAAACCGCACAACCAGCTTTATGGAGAGCGGCTGAGCCCAGAAAGCGAATTCTGATCTCGGCTCACTCTGGGAGCCATCTGTTAAGGAAACAGATTTAAATGCCGACCTTTTCATCTCTGTCGTTTACAGAGATTTCAAACTTTTGCTGTAAAATTTAAACTTTTCAGCCACGAACAGATTAAAATTCCTTCCTGGAATCACATTTGGTTTTGTATTCCCTCTTTGAATTGACAAATAGATTAGTGGTCTTACCACCCATTGCTACAAAATGGTGTTTAAAAAAGAAGAATGCACCAGGCTATGGTGATGGGGTAGCTCGGGGTGCCTGTTCCCAATGCCAGAACTATCTCCCACTCTAGAGGCTGAAAACCAGTGATTCACCCTCCCAGCCTCCTTTGCAGAAAGTGCTGGCCATGGGATCCAATTTTAGCCAATGAGACATAGAGGGGTGCTTTCTGGGAATGATGTTCTCCTTGTTTCTTTTTTTTTTTTTTTTTTTTTTAATTTTTTTAACGTTTATTTATTTTTGAGACAGAGAGGGACAGAGTATGAACAGGGGACGGGCAGAGAGAGAGGGAGACACAGAATCTGAAACAGGCTCCAGGCTCTGAGCTGTCAGCACAGAGCCCGACGCGGGGCTCGAACTCACGGACCGTGAGATCATGACCTGAGCCGAAGTCAGACGCTCAACCGACCAAGCCACCCAGGCGCCCCTCTCCTTGTTTCAAGGAGAGATGCATGCCTCCCCTCTCCAGCCCTTCAAACTTTGGATGCTCAGGGGAGGGTGCGTTAGTTGAAGCTGCGGCAGCCATCTTGCAATCATGAAGGGACATAACGGAAGGTGAAAAGCCACTGGCCAAGGGGGGAGGAATAGACAGCTAGAAAAGTCGGCGTGCTTGGTTGGTCTTGCTGAGATGCGGAGCTGACCAGCCCCAGCACTGTCTACCTCCAGCCTTCTCGTTAAGTAAATCCGGGTGACCATTGAACAATGCAGGTTTGAACAACTTGAATCCAATTACACGTGGATTTTTTTCTATAAATACAATACATACTATAAATGTATTTGTTCTTATGATCATTTATTTGTTTGTTTTAAGTAAGCTCTATGCCCAGCACGGGGCTTGAACTCATAACCGTGAGACCAAGAGTCACATGCTCTGCTGTCCGAGCCAGCCAGGTGCCCCATCTATGATTTTCTTAGTAACATTTTCTTTTCTCTAGCTTCCTTTATTGTAAGAATACGGTATATAATACAAATAACATACAAAATACGTGTTGGGGCGCCTGGGTGGCTCAGTCAGTTAAAGGTCCGAATTTGGCTCAGGTCATGATCTCACAGTTGGTGAGTTCAAGCCCCACATTGGGCTCTGTTCTGACAGCTCAGAGCCTGGAGGCTGCTTTGTATTCTATGTCTCTCTTTCTGTCCCTTCCCAGCTTGTGCTTTTTTCTCTCTCTCTCGAAAGTAAATAAACATTAAAAAAAAATTAAAATTCAAAATATGTGTTAATCGACTGTTGATGTTATCAGCAAGGCTTCCTGTCATCAGGAAGCTATTAATAGTTAAGTTTGGGGAAGACAAAAGTTATACGTGGATTTCCAACTGCACGGGGATTTGGCATCCTTAACCCCCACGTTATCCAAGGGCCAACTGTAACTTACACTGGGTTCCTCCAGGGAAAACCCTGAGACAAGCATTGGGCGCAAATAATTGACATGGAAGACAGTCCCAGGAGGCAGCACCAGCAGGGGAGCGGGAAGTAAGGCCGGCAAGGGAAGGAAACCAGTGCAGAGTGTGCTGATGGACAGGTAACCCCCGCGGACATCCGAGGCCCAGTGAGGAGAAGACCCTCAGGCAGAGAACCTGCTTTGAGTAAAAAGCCAGCGGCCCATATGATGACACCGTGTCTGTGGGAGGCTGGGGGAAGGGATGATGGCAGGTGGAGTTCTCATACCTCACCAGCTGCTTCTACAGTCAGCCATAAAGGTCTTACATGCGGAGTCTCTATTTGTTGATGGTCTGTTACGGTTGCAGACGTCGTCCTAACCGACATCACCATGGAACCGTTCCGCTCAGTAACTTGTACCCCTCAAGTTTAACTGGAACCCCGTACCAGTGAGGTGACATGAACGCTAATTCATTCGGCAGGTTCCTCCAGAGTGCTGGCTCGGTGTCCAACACCAGAAGAATAATGGTGAACCCATCAGATGTGGTCCCTGGCCAGGTGGGATTGGGCACAGAACAAATAATCCCTCACGCTCCCAGCTAGAATGCGACGAGTGGTGGTAAGCGTTCTAAAGGAAGAGGATATGGAGAGAGTGCCACGAGTTGAAAATGCAGAGTCAGGGAAGGGTTTGTGAATTAGGGTAGAGGGGAGAGTCGGACACAGCCGGCAGACGAGAGAGAAATATTGCCCCTAATCCTTGCACAGATGAGGGAAGGAGAACCACTGGGTAGGGCATTATAGAGGCCCCAATAAGGTTCAAATAACCTCTTTCACGGGAACAGAAAATAAGAATTCGACCCTCACGCAAAACCTTGTCACTAGATGGTTTGACTGAAAAGTAAATTGGATCATTACAAGAGCCATCACTTTCTCTTGAAACAAACAAGAAGTCAGAGCCAAACTAAATAAATTCTGATCTTCCTGCTCCTTCGGACTAGAACACAACTCCTTTGGGACCTCATCCTTGCAGAAAGAGTTACTCACAAAAACTCATTTTTCCTGTGGAAAAATATCCCCATGCTTTACCACACTTTGGCTCTTATCCTCATGCACATGTAAAGAAGATCTGATTCCAAAGATGTGTGTCTTACAATGTCAGGTTCACGAACACACCCACTGCCTGGGGTTAATCCTCCCTCTTCCCCTGTTTCTAATCCTTCTATCACTTCCTGAGACTTAATGCAATGCCATGGAAACCCTGGGGGACTGCAGAGCGCAATTGGAAAATCACTACTCTAGAAGTTTCTGTTTTACAAATAGTAAGTCCAGATATATACGTATATATAAAGATATTGTTGACCATCTAAGTTGGGGGCTAGCAAATCATGGCCCTGGGGCCAAATCTGACCCACCACCTTTTCTCTAAATAAAGCTTTAATGGAATATAGCCACCCCCACTCATTTGCATATTGTCCACACTGCTTTCTAATGGCAGAGTTGAGTGATTATGACAGAGACTTGTATAGCCTGCAAAGCCTTAAAATATTTACTCCTTGGCCCTTTATGGAAAAAGTTAGCCAACCCCATATCATAATCTAAGTCATTATCTGCAAGAAAATAGCAGAAGACACTCATCCAAACTCTAGTGCTGGCCCCTGATGACAATTGGATTGAAGCGAAAGCACAAAAGGGTAGGAAGAAGTCCAAGAAGAGTGAAAGGGAACCACCGTGGGACCAGGAGGCATCTGGGAAGTAAAGGTAGCTTCCTCCCTCTCCAGGCTCTCTGGCAAGCTCCAAATCACCTCTGTTCCTGGTCCTCACCTCTGGGGTTTGCACGTGCAGTCCCCTCCGCCTGCAACCCACTTCCCTCCTTCTCTGTATGGGCTCAGCCTGCATCCATCCACTGCCATCTTCAATGTCACACCTGCTAGCCATCTTCCGGAGTCCCCCCCCCCCCAGGCCTGGCCAGCTTCCGTCATCTCTGTTCTCACCTTGCTTTCTCTTTTCCTGGACTCCCAGATGTCACTGTGTGAAACTTGGGGATTACTTGTCTGGTGCTGGTACTGAATACCAGCTCCATGAGGGCAGGGCTACACCTGATTTACTGTGGCATTAATGCCAGACTCTAAAACAGCTCCTGGCACATGGTAATACAAAAAGGTTTGTTAAGTGAATTATTTTGTATGAAGGTTTTTGGATGGAATCACGACGAGGAGGGTTTGGTGCATATACATCAGGGAGAATTACACATTGTCTGTCTTAGGCATTGATCCCTGGCCCTACCTTATGAACAATTTCCATGAGATGAAGCGTGGGTGGGAGATGGCCAGACAGAGAAGACAGCATGTGCAAGAGACTTAAGGCAGGGAGAAGCAGGGGGCACTGGAGGCATGGAAACCAATCTAGCATGGCTTGAGCAGAGAAAGCCAGAGAGGAAGAAAGCCAGACCGTACGAGACCCATACATCATGTTAAGAATTTTTTTTTTTATCTTATCCTAAGAGCAGTGGAAGAGTCACAGAAGGTTTTAACTAAGGCAGGGGATCATATAATCTGCACCATCAGCAGCAGAAGTTGTGAATTCACAGGTAGCAGATACACTTACTTGACTGCCTGCCATTGTGCTAGATATTAGAAACAAGATGCTTAGGGAATCGTTTCCCCTGAAATCAAGATATTTCATATAAAGCAAACATAACTACGGTATGATAGGGCTTCAGGAGAGTTAAGCGTAGGTGGCCGTGAAGTGAGCACCTGAAAGGAGCCTCTACATTTTGCTCAGATGCAGAAAAATAGTGAGTTCCTAGAGGAAACCGTTAGGACTGCTCTTTATTTACTAAGGGCAAACTAGTAAAAGAGTAATTCAACCCAATGGAAGTATTCTGTGGCCAAAATATATAATAATCATCATGAAGAATCTGAAGACATGAAAATTGTTCATAAGAAATCATTAAGTGAAGGGGCACCTGGGTGGCTCAGTCGGTGAAGCGTCCGACTTCGGCTCAGGTCATGATCTCACGTTTCGTGAGTTCGAGCCCCACGTCGGGCTCTGTGCTGACAGCTCAGAGCCTGGAGCCCACTTAGGATTCCGTGTCTCCCTCTCTCTCTGCCCCTCCCCCCACTCGCGCTCTGTCTCCCTCTGTCTCAAAAATAAATAAACATTAAAAAAAATTTTAAAGAAAGAAATCATTAAGTGAAAAAGCAGAATTCTAATTCTAATATATACCAGAGGATGGCAAAGCCTTTCTGTAAAGACCCAGATAGTAAATATTTTTATGTTTCATGGACCATATGGCCTCTATCACAACTACTGAACTGCCTGAACTGTCTGTTGGAGCATGAAAACAGCCATAGACAAAATTCTGAGTGAATGGGCATGGCTGTGTTCCAATAAAACTTTATTTACAACAACAGGCAATGGGCCATATTTGGCCCTTGGACTGTAGTCTGCTGATGTCTGAGCTATCGCATATAACAATTATAACCAAGCAAAGGTATAATGTTTATGAACATAGACAAAAGGGAACACAGAAGAACGGAAGGGTTCTTTGTGTTTGGGGAATGGAATTACCAGTTTGGTGACCCAGTTATTTTTGCCTGCTCGGCACTTATTTATCCTTCTGACTTGGGGATGGGAGAAGGAGAGAGAACTGCCTTTCCATCATCTTTAATCCATGTGATCCCTGGAGTGAACCCGCCCCCAAATCCAAAGTAAGGCTGAGTTCCCAGACCTGGCCCCTATCAGTCATTTCATCACCTTGGCCATGGTGGCTCATTCAGAGAGGAACATGGGCCCACACAGACCAATGAGAACCACTCCCTCGGATTTTTTTTCTTAGTGTTGAGACCTCCTACTGCTGCGATTGCTAAAATTATGGTGTCGGAGGCTGGAGTTGCTTATGATCGTCTTGCCACTTCAAGGGTAGGTCCCGCTCAAGAATGATGCCCACACATCGCAAAACAGAACTACAAAATGAAGAAACATGACGCCAGATGGACATTACGTGAGTTTCCGGATGGAGCCTTATCTGAAACAAGCCCTATTTCTGGATTTTTCTGTGACTTAATCCCATATGTTCTTTCTCCATCTTAGCTTGCTTCAATTCAGTTTTCAAAACTCCTAAATGAGGTCATTGTTAATGGGTTTCTTTCTTTCCTTATTCTATAAAGTCCTTTAATATCCTCATACTATCACTTTAGCAACAAGTAAAATTGAGAGAAGATGGATGAAAAGGCACCATATTTTAAAAATTCATTTCTCAAATGAAAGTCATGCTCCATTTTTTTCACTCTTCCTTATCAGTTGACTGACCTGAGCCAATTGCGAGCTCTTAAATTTGACCAAGAGAATCTAAGTACTCTCTCCAAAAATTGACTGGAAGCCTATTTTGAAGAAAATATATAAAGACAGGGCTATAGTGAAGATCACAAATGATGACAATAGAAAATAATTCAGGAAAGACCATCTTTCTCTGCAGAAATATAGTGACATATGTAGGACAGCTAAGAGTCTCCACGAGAGGGTGAAAACGATCCGTGACCATCACGTGGCCGCCAGCTCTAGAAAAAAGACTTTGGAAGAAAACACAAATCTGACAGTGTCACTGCCGTGCTTAAAACTCAGCAATGATTCCCGGTTGCCTACTTGAGCCCAAACTCCCAGAGTGGATATGATTTTCACAGAACACAAATTTGAGTGTGCAAGAAATATAACCGTCTTTTGTTTTTCTATAACTCAATTTAATTTCTTTTTTTTCTCAAGTCCGCAATCTACCTAATAGGAAATTTAGTCACTTCCGGGTAAATGCCATCATTTTGAGTTAAACACAATCAATTCAGGATTCTGCATGCATGCATACATATGCACACACACACACACACACACACACACACACCCTTTCCTTCCCCCTTGGGGAGCCACCAAGGAAGAAGATATTCTGGAGTATAATCACATCCGGAAGCAGAATCTGGTCTGTCGCTATTCTCTGCTCTCTACTAGTATCTGCTAATATTTTGTGGTCTCTGGTGTTGTTGTCTTTTATCTCCCAGCATGCACTGAGATGTCCATGTTACCCTGCGTTTCTGGTTATCAGATCTACCAAGGTCAACACACACGTCCAGGTCCAAGAGAGCCACTCTACTGCCAACCCCCACAACCACGTTCAGCAAGCAAGCAGCCAATGGCCTCTCTGGGCAAAGATGCTTCCGAATAGTGGCGAGAAGCACCCTCCTTAAATCCCATCGGCCAGAAATTGGTCGAGGAGTCACTCATAGCCACAATCAATGCTGAGAGGTGTCATTATTGTTCTCAGTGACACATGCCTGGGTAACCTTTGGGGGATCCAATTCCTGAGAAAGAAGAGGAAAAAGAAACCTATCACTCTCTGCCTTGGGTGTTTAATATACAACTCAAAATTGTTCGAGATATAAAGACAATCACAGAGAAGCAGCAGGTCGGCTATACTGAGAACAAAGAACAAAGGAACAAAGGAAGACAACAAAATTAAGAGCAAACTTAACATTCATAATCACAAAGTGAAGAAGGTTTTAAGACGCACCATGACCAACAGCTGAACCAGGAAGGCAAAATCATCATCAAGAGCTGGGGGTGGGAGGGCAGATTCCAGCGAACAGAAGTATAAAAATTGAGGCCACCTCAAAACGTGAACAAACTTTTCACAGCCATTTTCTCAATCTTTAAGGGAAATAAACTGAGCGTGAAGCAGAGAAGGTGAGAAAAACACAGCTTATAAATGGAAACGCACCAAACAAAGTGGAAAATTCACATCAAGCCCGCAGATAAGTCTCAGAACAAAGGGAAGCTTCTTAGGGTCAGAAAAAGGAAAATGAGTCTCTCACATAAGAAAATGTGACGGCATGGAGGAGGTAAGCTTCAGGAAGAAACCAAGAAGGTGCACCCACCTAAAGCTGACCCACGGATTAGTAAAACTTAGGTATCAGGTTTTGTAAAATGGAAAATGGCATGCAAGCTTTACCCTGGAGTTTGATAGCTTGCATTTTTCATTCGCCGGCTTTGTACGGTTCTAATTCTCAGGAAGAGAGAGAAGAATCTGCCTGCTTTAAACAACACGCAAATTAAGGTGTGACTTTTGGCTCCCGTTTTTATTATATATAGCTATCATCTGCTCTGGAATAAGCTGGATTTCTTCCACTGAGTTCATATCTCCTTCTGTCTTTTTTAAAATGCATTTTAAAGCCTCGTGTCTCTTCTGGAAGATCTACCATAATGTAACAACAGATTTTAAAGCTTAATGTATATTAAGCAGGATGCCAACAACCACAATCTAATATAGTCCTTACCTTTTCCTGACAATGTGAATTTTAATTAAGTGCATAATGCATCATTAAGATCCGAAATGCAGAATATATTTTTGATCCTGTTTACTGTGTACAAGAAACGCTAGCGTGGGATGGAGTTAACCTCCCTGCTGCAAAGATTTAATGTTTTACAAATTAGATGAATGGCGGCTACAATCGGGTCTTCAAAGACATTGTGACGACTCAATCAAGACAGCTGACAGAAATGGGAATAAGCTTTATGTTCATCAGTGGACTAGGGAATGATCACGTCCCTAGTTGTACCTCCATACCATGGAATATATGCTTTCCTCAAAATAACAAAGTAGCCTTATAGGCGCTGATATGGAAAATCCTCCAAGATATGTACACAGTATGACTTCCTTTGGCTAGAAATACATATGTGTGTGCGTGTGTGCATGTATTTGTGTGTGCATATATGTGCATACATATATATGTGGGTGTTTGTGTGTGGAAATGTGTTTGCGTGGTTGCACACGCACATACTCAGACATACTCAAAAACTCGAAAAGGATTTGGAATAGCAGACACAAAATGTAAACCCGGATTAGCTCTTGAGCAGAAGCTGGCAAACATTTTAGGCAAAGGGACCGATAATAAATAGTTCCAGTTTTGTGGGCATTATAGTCTCCGGCACATTCAACTTTGCCCACCCAAGCAGCCATAGACAATACGGAGTGAAATGTCGTGGCTGGGTCCCCATAAAATATATTCACAAGAGCAGGCAGGGGCAGGGGCAGCCGGAGGCCCCCTGTGGATCAGATTCCACCAAGCCCAGCTCTAGGGAATGAGTCGCTGGGGCAGGGAGTCAATGGAGGGATGAAGACAGGCAGGATGCCTGTACACGTCTGATTTGTCTTAGAAGTACTCTCACTTAGAAAGCACTTGTTTTTATTAAAAGACTTACTACCAGACATTAAAATTGAGTACATTTAAATTTAAAATGTTTTTTAAAGTTTATTTATTTATTTTGAGAGAGAGAGAGAGAGAGAGAGAGAGAGAGAGAATCCCAAGCAGGCACTGTCAGCACAGACCCCAACGCGGAGCTCGAAGCCTGAGATCATGACCTGAGCCGAGATCAAGAGCCAAATGCTCAACCAACTGAGCCACCCAGGAGCCCCTAGATTTAAAATTTTTAATTTAGATTTTTCAATTGAAGTTTGGTCAATTTAAGCCCATTACTAAACAAATAAACAAATAAACAAACTAACAGTTTTGTGTCCTCTTCCAGGGGGGGTATGTCACTTTTTCTTCTCATGAAGTGGGGATTTGTATCCCCAGGTCACTAGCTGGGCCCAGGGTCACTCCGCCAGAGAATACATTCCCTGGCCTCCTTCTTAGCCTAATGTGGCCATGGGCCTCCACAATGACCCAGGGGATATGAGCGAAAGTGAAGAGAACGTCAATGCATGTCGTAAGCACCTTTCTGGAGGCAGTCATCGCCTGGGCTCCACGGTGTCAAAGGCAGCACTCCAGGAGATGGGAGAGCCAACGAGAAAGGAATCTAGGTCATGGTGGACGTCATAGAAAACCCCTGACTGCCTATCCCCAGGTCTTTAGGCAACAGAGAACATATCTTAATAAAGGCATGTTAAAATGGGGATAATCACGGGGTGCCTGGGTGACTCAGTTGGTTAAACTTCTGACTTCAGCTCAGGTCACGATCTCCAAGTTCATGGGTTTGAGCCCCACATGGGATTCTCTCTCTCTCTCTCTTTCTCTCTCTCTCTCTCTCTCTCTCTTTCTCTCTCTCTCTCTCCTCCCCTGCTCACTCTTTCTCTCTCTCAAAATAAATAAATACATTTTTAACAAATGGGGATAGGAGTGCTCAGGTGGCTCAGTTGGTTATGCGTCTGACTCTTGATCTCAGCTCAGGTCATGATCTCAGGGTTCTCGAGTTCAAGACGCACATCAGGCTCTGTGCTGATGGTGTGCAGCCTGCTTCGGATTCTGTCTCTCCTTCTCTCTACCCTTCCCTGCTTGTGCTCTCTCTCTCAAAATAAATAAATAAACTAAAAACAATTTTTTTTAATGAAGATAATAATAGAATTGTCATTAGCAGAGAAACTCTAGATGATGGCAGGAATTGACCGAAACAATATAAAATGGCTCAAATATAACTGACACGATTTCTCACTGATACAACAGTATCGAGTGGTTCCAGATTGGCGTGTCTGTAGTGGGGAGAGGAAGGGTCCCGCCCCATGCTGTCATTCAAGGCCAGGATGATAGAGTGCTCTCATTGTCAGGAGGTGGCTTCCAGCTTACTGTGGCCATCCTTATCCAAAAGGAAGAACCATGGAAAATCACACGTAAGAGATTTTTATGAGCCACACCAGGAGATGGCCCCGATGACTCCTACTTACAGTCTGTTGGCTAGAACTGTCGTGGGACCTCACCCCACTGCAAGAGAGGCGAGGAAACGTGGTACAGGTATCACCCAGGAGCAGTTTTGAACAGTTAGCAATCTCTGCTATGAGTGCTACATAAATGAGCGCCCAGAAGGCAACGATTTTGGCCAATTATTTTCCACCACTGCTTTCCCAGTATCTAGAACAAGGGTCAGCAAACTTTTCTCTATAAAAGACTAATAGTAGGGTTGCCTGAGTGGCTCAGTCGGTTAAGCGTCCGACTTCGGCTCGGGTCATGATCTCGCGGTTTGTGAGTTCGAGCCCCACGTCGGGCTCTATGCTGACAGCTCAGAGCCTGGAGCCTGGCTTCGGATTCTGTGTCCCCCCCCCCTCTCTCTCTGCCCCTCCTCCGCTCACGCTCTGTCTCTGTCTCTCGAAAATAAATAAACATTAAAAAAAATTTAAAGTTAAAAGACTAATGGGTAAACATTTACACTTTGTGGGCCACACAGTCTCTGTCACAACTACTCAACTCTGCCATTGTAGCATGAAAAGTGGCCCTAGACAAGATATAAACAGAACATGGCTGAGTCCCAATAGATAGTACTATCTCACAGGTTTGTCCTAAGGAATAAATAAAATAGTGCATGAAAAGGTTTAGCAAAGTGCCTGATGTCTGATGCTTTAGTAAGTGCTCAATAAATGCCAGCTACTTGTTATTTGAAGTTATAAAATATAAATAAAACGCATTCCTCAAGGAATAACCAATGTAGCAGAGGAGAGAGAGATTCCCAGGAAAAAAGAATGAAAAGAGTGTTCTTACGAGATTGTAGAAGCAGGTCCGGGACTCGGCTCTAGTACAGGGTGGTTAATTCTGGGATGAGAGAGGAGGCCGAGGAGAAATCACACAGCAGGTGAAATCTACAAAGGGGCTTGAAGGGGAAAAAAATGGGATCTGCACAGACATTCTAAGAACCAGAAGTTTTTTTCACCTTTCTGAGCCAGAAACTCATCAAAGGGAAGCTGATGTCACACACCAGAGTCTGGATAGATGTTCCGTCTGCCTGGAACAGTCTTCCCTTCCCATCCTCCGTTCTTTAGTTTCCGCTGCCTTCCAAGTATCAGCTCAAACCTCACCTCCTAAGGGAAACTGCTTCTACCCTCTGGTCTCTGACCCAGGCCTCAAAGACCACAAGCCCCTTAACATTCTACTCTTGTAAATTCTACTCTGTGTAGACTCTGTGTGTGTGTGCATGTACAATGTCAGATTCCCCTAGGGAAAAAAGGGGTACCGCACTGCTCACCACCGTAACCCCGGTTCCTAACACCATACGAAGTACATAGAAAGTACTCGATCATTACTTGCGGAATGAAAAAATACACTTTGCCTTATGTTCCGTGACGGAGCCCTGAATGTAGATAATCGGAGCCTCTAATTGGGGTCAGAGCTACACTCACTTAAGAAGCTAGATGAGCTGGTGATAAAGTTGACATGATTTGGTAAAATCTGAGAGCCTTAAGAGACAGCGAAACTCAGTGGTTAACCGGTAGGCTCACACGATCTCTGAAACTTTTCTGTAAATCTAAAATTATTCCGAAACGAAGGTGGTTGTTCTTTTTTAAACAGCAAACTTTACTGTAAAGCCGCCCATCTGACTGCCGTGTGACTGCCATTTAAATGCCCTGCCGTGTATTTATTCAGCATCCTTGGGGGCTCACTTACGTCAACCTCCCCACCCATCAACTTGGGATGGCAGGAATAGAGGCTCTGATGCTAAGGTGGGTGAAATGCTCCCACGTGAGGAGTTCTCAGTAACAGCTATGCCTGAGGGTTTTGTTCCCTCCTACTGCTTGAGAACTCAACAGGAGAGCGGTTCCCCATCCTGCCAGAGGTGAGTTACAGTCACTAACGTCGGGGAAGGAGCACAGGCGAAAGAGATTCACTTCAGAGTAATCATCTCGTTGCCTTCACTCAGGATAGAATTAGGTCAGTATTGATCAAGAAGGCCAGAGGGTGCCCAGACACACGGCCGTGTGCACCCACTAAGCCGTGATATAACCAACATTGCAGAATGAAGACTCCAGGCACAGAGACGAGAACACGACTCACAGATATTGGGGCACAGACATTTGTTTACCGGCTCCGTGTTACTTAAGCATGCACACAAGCCATGAATCGGTCACTTGATAATTCAAGATTAGATGCACATACAGGCTCACAAGTCAACAACATCACTTCCATTTAAATAAAATGTGTGTGTGTGTGTGTGTGTGTGTGTGTGTGTGTGCGTGTTGGTGTTTTGTAATGAAACTTACATTGAGCAAGGGCTTTACTGTGTTGTAGGCATTGGACTAAGCATTTTATATGCATTAAGTCTACTTCCCAAATAGAAGCTGGGTTTTATTCTCATGTCCTCCTGACATATGAAGGAACAGTTGAGAAGTAAGGCAACATATCCCAAATAACACAGCCAGAAGAGGGGAGAGGGATTCCAACGCTTGGAGACATGGAGCACTAGCTAATACTACCTACTATTGGGGTTGCTGTTAACAGCTAGTGTATAAAAAGACCAATAAATATAATAGTAAAAAAATAAAGCGAATGTCCAGTGTTTAGATACTAGGATTGGAATGATTGCAAAGAATAACCTTTAGCTCCATTTGCTATGAGGATCCATTTGCCTAACCTGCGAAATTAATTCTGGTCCATGAGTTCCGAGCCTAGATGGCACACAGCATCTTGACTGGAAAAAAAAAAAAAAAAAAAAAGAATCATTTCTAGTTTATTAGAGACTCTGTGAGTCCCTGAACACTGCTTATAAAAATACTACAGAAGTAAAATAGGTTCAATAAAAGACTAAATTCTAATTAAAATAAACAGAACCAGGGGCTCCTGGGTGGCTCAGTCGGTTAAGCAACCAACTCTTGATTTTAGCTCAGGTCACCGTCTTACAGTTGGTGAGATCAAGCCCCACATGGGTCTCCGTGTTGAGCGTGGAGCCTGCTTGGGATTCTCCCTCACGCTCACTCAAAATAAGTACATAAACATTTTTTAAAAATAGTAAACAGAAACATAAGTAATAACAAAGACAAGGAAAAGGGGGGAGGAATAAAAGGAAATTCTCTGGTTTACTCTTTGTATCATCACATGGAAAAGGAGAAACCATGATGAATGGATCTGAGGAGTATCTACTGAAGGTGAGGGGGTGTGTGGACAAGAAAATGTTCTTTCACTAATTTGTCCCAAGACAGCTCAAGAAAAACAACAAAACACTACTCTTGGCAAAGCATAGACTTGTATTAACATTTTATTCCAGCATTTTCTTTTTTTTTTTCTTTTTTTATTTTTTTTAATTTTTTTTTTTAAGTTTATTTATTTTTGAGACAGAGAGAGACAGAGCATGAGCGGGGGAGGGTCAGAGAGAGAGGGAGACACAGAATTGGAAGCAGGCTCCAAGCTCTGAGCCGTCAGCCCAGAGCCCGACGCGGGGCTCGAACTCACGGACCGCGAGATCGTGACCTGAGCCGAAGTCGGACGCTCAACCGACTGAGCCACCCAGGCGCCCCTATTCCAGCATTTTCTAGACACTGAAAAGGAAGATGGGTGATATGGAATTTCTGGAGTCAAAGCTTTTGCTGGACCGGAACATGCAAAGTTCTCTCCTCGGTGGAGTCGGCAACTCGGTGGCATCCGTCCCTACCACCGTCAAGGCCAGGCCCTTATCACCCGATGAATGTGCATCGAAGCCAATGGCACTTGCGTTTCTTTGCCTGAAGGGTTTCTCTAGCCTCTGGAGACCAGCTGGCCATCAGCATGGTGGAGCACACCGGGAGCAGCCCTCAAGCAACAAGGACAGTGTCGGTGTATAAATACATCAACTCCCTCCTTCCACAGGGGGAGCAACTGTGAGGCGTTTTTTCACACTCGCTTGCAGAGATATCCAGGAAACCTTCAACCGCAGTGGCCTACGGTGGCAGCTGTCTTCATGATGCAACTTTCCTTCCCCGTGTCACTTCCTACCCCTTCCTCAGTACTTCCTGGTACCACCTGCCCAATAAACAACGTGCACACAAACCTTTATCTCAAGTTCTGCTTCTGGGAGAACCGTACACGAGACAGAATCTGTGCCCACATTGAAGAGAGGGAGATTTGCAAGGAATCAGGTGAGGCCAGGTCCCTGATGGGAGTTGAAGAGGGAGGAAATTAGGAGGAGGAGAGAGTCGATTTCTTACCCCCTACATCCTCTTGTCTAAACCCGCCATGGACGTAGTTCCCACAGACAGACGCTGGATAAATAGTGCTCCCATTTTTACGCACACACGGGACACTCCACAGGGGGACCCTCGGAAACGCCTGAGGAGCTGCGGGGCCATGTCGTGACTCAGGGGAGTGATGGGCATTCTGTCACCCTCCCTGCTTGCTGCGGTGTGGGAAACCGGAATACCAGGGCTGTTGAGGAAGCCAAGGCTGACAATTGTCTCAAACGCACGGACACGCTTAAAGTGCTATATTCTAAGCGACGTCTTTAAAGTTCCCAAATCCTTTCCAAAACAGATGGTAAACTTCTAGAAACCACATCCCAAAAGGTAATACCGCTTATAAAAATAAGTAGTTATGATGGAAACCAATTTGACAATAAATTTCATATATTGAAAAAAAAGTAGTTATGAACTTTTTTTTACCTCTTGAATGATATGCACACAGGGAGTGGTTTTTTTAAGTTTATTTATTTATTTGGAGAGAGTGCATGTGTGTGTGTGCCAGAGCACAAGTGGGGGAGAAGCAGAGAGAGGGAGAGACAAAGAATTCCAAGCGGGCTCCACACTGTCAGGGCAAAGCCCGATGCAGGGGCTCGAACTCATGAACTCTGAGACCATGACCTGAGCCAAAGTTGGACGCTTACCTGACTGAGCCACCCGGGTGCCCCAGGGAGTGTTTTTTTTTTTTTTTCAACGTTTATTTATTTTTGGGACAGAGAGAGACAGAGCATGAACGGGGGAGGGGCAGAGAGAGAGGGAGACACAGAATCGGAAACAGGCTCCAGGCTCCGAGCCATCAGCCCAGAGCCTGACGCGGGGCTCGAACTCACGGACCGCGGGATCGTGACCTGGCTGAAGTCGGACGCTTAAGGAGTGTTTTTTAAACAACCCCATAAGAATTACAGGAAGAGGTCAATATCAAGAACACTGATTTACCCCTCAGCCTGACGGCCTAAGGTCTATATTTTGACACATATTTAGATGTATTTTTAAACTTTCTGGGTTTCTAAATATATTTATAGTTGCTGTTTCAAAAAAAATTGTATTTTTCAGATGATGATAAGCCTGGTCTCTGGAAATGGAGACCAAATGGAGAATCTGGATTGAAATCCTGGTGCTACCACTTACTGCCTCTGAAACCTTAGGCAAGTACTTACTTTCGCTAGGTCTCAGTGTTTTCATCTGTATTATGGGGATTATCGTAGGATTATTTATCTCACAGGGTTGCTGCGACCTTGGACAACTTATTCAACCTCTCTGAGTCATTCCAGTTTATTATTTGAGAAGGAATGTGATTCCAAGTTAACACGTTCAGTGGGGATATTTATCACCTGTTACCGCATTTCCCCAGAGCCTTCTTCATTTAGGGCATGTATTCCACAAATGCACATCTACCGAAAGGCAAGTAGTTAAATGGACAGAGTTCAGTGGTTTGGAACCGGATGTTATGTGGCCTCTGAGCCTGAATTTCTCACTGTCCCAATATTTGCAAGAAGCCAGTATTCTCTTAATAAATCGAGGCTTTTTCTAAGTTAACCAGAGTGAGTTTCTGTTGTTTACAGCAACAGAATGCTAACTGATGAGACGTTTCCTTCTATCACCAGGCTGAAGTCTCTCTTAGGGTAGTTTCTTGGCCTTAATCGCCTGTTTGACCAAGGACTGAGCTGTCACCAGGGGCAGAGTACCAGAACTTTGACAGTGAGCTTGTGTGCGCGTGCACACATAAGGGTTGTGGAGAGAAAACAGACGAAGCATAGTTTGAAATAAACATCTCAAGTTTACTTCCAACTTTGATAATATAATTTTACATCTGTAGAATAAAAAATAGTTTCTTAGCACGCAAAGGAGAGCAAAGACAGTTCTACAAAGCTCCCTGGCTTTTCAGACTCCATGGAAGTCTACGGGGGAAATGCAAGGCTGGGGAGAGGGTAAAAGCTCAAAATCCAGAATGAGACGGATACAGGTTCAAATCTAAGTCCCGGTGTTTCCGAGCAAGAGGGTGCTGGGTAATGGATTTCTCGGGTCCTCGGCTTTCCCTCTGGCAAAAGGCAGAAAATCATTGCTCCCACCGGACAAGGTTATGGCGAGGATTAAATGCAAAAGGCATGCTTTGCACGCAGTACATGTAGACCGACCGCAGTGAAGGCAGTGTTGATATCCGGTGCATAGCAGACAAAGCCTGTAGGAACCTGTTCACCTGCAAGTCTGAAGTAGATCCCGGAAGAGAACCCATCCCATAGGAATGACGTTCAAATACATCGCGACTGACCTACGACAAAAGCCTTAGGCACCTAAAAGAAGGCACGATGCTGAAAAGAACATGGTTTGGGGCTCTTGGGTTTGTCTGCTGGCCCAGACCCTGTCGGGCTCCTGTCCTCAAGTCTGATGGGAAACTGGGAAGGTACAAGCAATAAAGGATCAGTAGCAGCACGGGCCACACTGGAGCCGGAGGCAGAAGGAAACCGCAGTTATCCTGACCCTGACTTCATTTAAAATTGTGATGTTCTGTTCATCGCGGATTTTTTTTTTGCACCTTGTGATTTTTTTTTTAATATTCTGTTAAAATATTTATCTTGATGACTGAGTTTGGGGGTGCCCCCTTAAATTCTGTGACCAAGGCAAGGGCCTCCGTGGCTGTGCCCTGGAGGGGACCCAGAAGTACTCAAGGGGGATGCGGGGGTGGGATACTTGATGGTGGAGACCTGAGCCGATGGAACCAAGAAGCAGAAAAATGAGGGCTACCAGTCATCGTGACCCTCCCGTCCCCCACGCCCAGGTCACCAGTTGCACTCACCAACGCAAGTGGACAATATCCATGCGAAAACCATTTCAGAACCATTGATACTTTGACAGGAAGTTGAAAATTTACCTTGAAGGTTAAATTGGCTTTTCCACGTGCAGGGCCTGGTTCCCTCTCCTGCCCTGGGCTCCCCACTCCCCTCCCCCGCCCCCCTTACCACCACACACACACACACACACACACACACACACAGGAAGTTTGTCAGCAGCTAATCTGAGCCCATCTACGGCTCTTTTGTCAGTAATGGCACATCTCTATGTGGGGACACAGCACTGCATACGAAATAGGGCCTTCCTGCCTCGCCTTGCACACCCGCGCTTTGGGAGGCTGAGGTTGGTGCTGACAGACAAAGGCTAATTGGCAGGCTCCAGCAGTCACTTTCTGATGACACAGTAGAAATAATAAAAGACAGAGAGGGGAACAAAGAAAGTTTAGAGGGAATAATAAAGGAAATATCTATACCATGAACATTTCCCGACGAAGAGAGAGGGCACTTTGAAATAGAGGGAGGGCCTGCTCTCGGTAAACAAGAAGGAAAAATAAAAAAAAGAAAGAAACAAAGAGAGAAATGCCTTCCTGGATAGATCGCGTTAAAATAGATCAGTGCACGGACAGATACATAAATCGACAGAAACACAGATGAAATAGATAATTTGGCATCTTCTGCTCTGAGCCTGCCATTTGCTGGAAGTCAGTGAGAGACACTCACTAGCATATACAAGTTAAATTTAGTCATAAGCAGAGAGTTCAAATTATAAAGTCAAATAGTGAAGCTACTCGAATGGCTACAATATATGTTTATATACCCGTGGATGCCCTAGAGTGTTCAGGAATATTTTTATCTTCTCATTTGTTATTTCACCCGTTATTAAATTCTATAAAGTGAGGGGGGTGGGGGGAATCCCGCAAACATCCGGAAGGAAAGGAGAAAAAAATAAAAACAAATAACTGCCTTCCTTGAAGAGGCCAACGCCGTCTTAAGGGAGACTAAGCAGCTGATTGCATTCTGGCAAGAAAACCAATTTAGGGTTTCTGCTTAAATTAATGTGATTAAAATTTTTACACTGCTTGAAGTTAGCATTTTTGTCAGACTTGGTTTCATTCTATCAAACCGTGTGGATGTTTGGGGCGGGGGGGAAGCACGGACATGTGTAGCAGGAAAAATGATCAATTTTTTACTGCTTTTGTTTCAGAGAATTTCCCTGTCCGAGGAAATGACCTAGTTTGGGGCTTCTCTGCATTCAGAGCATGTTACCAACGTGCACACAAAGACAAAACATATATAGCAACAACAGGAAATATCCTTCAGATTATTTTTTAAAAAAAATCACAGGCCCCATTTGATGTATGGAAAATATTCCAGAGTTCTCTGACCAAAATTCAAACTTGTTTGCCTAGCTCCTGTGAGCAGGCCGCAGTTCAAACCCTAAAGGAAGTCGTAAGATAAAGCAGAGGTTGGAAACTGGTGGTCAGGGGGCCGAGCTGGGTTACAAATATGTTGTATCTGACCCTCATGTTGTAGCACTGCAGAAGTTTGGGCGAGGGGGGGGGGGTGGTTGTTCTTAATTTTTTTTTTTTTTAAGCTGCCGGCATTTAAAAATTAGGAGACATCATCTAACATTTCCGGGTTTGGGCTTCACTTTCCAAACCTGAACCTGATAACGGAAGGTCTGCGTTCCCACATGACAACCACCAGCCTGAGTAGTGGCCGCCCCCTTTAGACAGTGCGAGCCCTCCATTTTTTTTCCTGAGTCCCCACCGCTCCTTAATGTCCTCCCTCTTAGAAGCTGAGTCTCGGGTACCATTTATCATCACTCCCATACTATTGTTTTCCTTACAGAGAATTTCGGAAACCTGAAAAAGCTTCCTTGTACCCATATCTCTATCAAAACTGGGAAAGGTAAAGTCAGGTCAAGCAATTCGTGTGCTTCGAGAGAAAACATTTTCGCCATTTCACCTTGCTTGGTTCACGTAAGTAGTAGATCCCCATAGAAATAACAGCTTGTACTGTGGCGTCCTAAGCCCTTCACATATTTTGGGTCATTTAATCTGCCCACCTATCCTATGAAGTAAGTATTGTTATGGTCCAATTTCACAGATGAGGAAACTGAGGCTCAGAGGGGCTGAGCGACTTGCTCTGGGTTCATTGCTAGCACTTGGCAGGACCCTGAGGGCATTTCAATATGTGTCCCTCGGCACCAATATATGATACAAGCATGTAATAAGAACAGCGAGTATGTATTACCCACCTTGTGTGTTCCAGGCACCAGAAGAGGCTCTTAAAATACAAGTCAGTATAAAAAGAAACATCATGGGATGCAAAAAGGCTTCAAGCAAGAGGCTTCAAAGGTTGGAAAGAGAAAACTGTTACATCGAGTGCACAGAGGAAGCTCAGGAATTTTCCCTGAGGAAGCAAGAATTGCAACGGACCTTGAAGAAAAAGGAATAAAATACACAGAGACGTGGTTTGGGACACAGCGGCCTTTGGCTGGCGGGAACTGAAGAAATGGCGGGTTGCCAGCGGGAAAATACAGGACACAGCCCGGGAAGAACAAGGGCAAGATCAAGGCAAATCTGGACCCTATTTCTTCAGGCTTCTTGATATTTCTTGAAGCGTCAGCAACGTGTCACGCATTCTGGAAGAGACGTGGATGAACGGACCCTGGACCCCGCCCTCAAAGAGTCTGCACTCTGGAAAAGAAGAATGGAGTGTGCATGGAGGCATCTGCAATTTGAGGAAGAAGCAAACATGGCCGAGCAGAGCCACACACGTACCCGACCGTCCGATGAACCCCTTCACCTCACTGCTGGCCCTGCACCCCACCAGGAAACACCGAGAAGTCACCGTCCCCCACCACGCCTTCTCTGGCTAGCTCACGAAGGGCGCCCGCCTCCCCAAAGGACAATTCAGACAGTTGGGTGTCTCCATCGCTTCTCCCTCTTCCTCACCCCGAACCTCCCAGGCACCAAGCCCTGCCAACCCTCCTTCTTTCAGGTCTCCAAAACGCATTTTCTTCTCTCCTCGCCCTCTACCCCAAGCCTAGCCCAGGCGGCCACCTTCTCTTGTCTGGATTGTTCCCACCACCTTGTCTCCGGATACCTCCCTTTCCACAATCACGCCATTTTCCCCGAGCTTCCTGCATGTATGTATTTTAACTTATCTACGGCATATTTTTCTCTGCCGCAGCCCACTTGATCTTGTGAATAGGCCTATAACGAGGATATACAGACTGACAAGTTATCAACATCGAAAATCTGTCTAATGCAAACAATAGCAATTCAGATAGCATGACAGGCTGCTAATCATCTCTACAGTTAGTGGCATAATGGTTAAGTCAAGTTTGGGGAGCCTAACAGGACCCAGCTCCCAGGGCCGTGTGACCACGGGCACATTAGTTCCTCGGTATCCCCTTCTATAAACTGGGGCTAAGAATAGTACTGGGTTTCGAGGTATTTCTAAAGACTGGATTAAATAGTGCTAATCATAAGGACGTAGCACAAAGAATAAGTGCTGAAAAGTTGTATTGTTTTTATTATAAAGGTTATTATTATTGTCATTAGGTCGTCAAAGGCCGGGCCAGCCTCACCGACATATAATCAAGGACCCCTGGAGGTCCTCGGGAGCCTTGGGAGCAGTGCAAAAACCAGCGTGGTTTGCCTCAATTAAGAAGAGAGGAATGGTTTCTTCTCCGTGTTGTGATTTTAAGTAATATCAATGTTTCATAAAACTTATTAGTGTAGGTCTAGGTGAAACAAAAATAAGGTAGCACACCGAGAAATTAATTTTAAACAAATTACATGTAAAATGCAAGGATTCATAATATTGTTTCTAAAGCAGTCTACACTTAATACCATATATTTTGCTTTATGAAGCTCCCAGCTTTAGATTAATCATATTGTTTTTGATTTACTACTCCATATAATAATTGGCTTATCTGTGATATTAATATGCATGAATTTTTTTTGTTTACTTCTTCAAGAAAGCATTCAGCCTGATGTGTATAATATGTTGATTTTAATATGCAGTGGATGTGTTTATATGCAGGTTAAATTGGTTTGCATTTATACTAAACAAGAAAACCAAAATGCAGAGAGGTGCTGGGACCTGAGGAACTCTCATTAAAGTATAAGAATCCATGAAAGAATTTTCAGCTCATTCCCTCCTGCTAGTCTGGCCATAGATCAAAATTTACCCTGTCTACCTACGTATGATGCTATGTGTATTTTTAGGGAGACGGAGAGGTATTTGAGTCTGGGTTTCTCCCATAGCAGTGGTTCTCAGTGAGGGAAAGGGGAAAGGTCTTTTTACCTCCAGAGGACATTTTGGCAATGACTGGAGACATTTTGGGTTGTCACGACTGGTGGGGCTCAGGGAGGGAGGAGGCTACTGACATCTAACTGGCAGGGGCCATGGATGCTACTAAACATCCTACAATGCACAGAACAGCTTTCGAAACAAAGAATTATCCATCCCAATATTTCAATAATTCTGAGGCTGAGAAACCCTGTCCTGCAAGAAGAAAGGTTTCAAAAGAAGAATGACTGGACATTTTTGAGCTTAAATAAGTTGGGGCTACACAACCCTTGTTACACAAAAACAAACTACTGTGTGTTTATAAGCAAGTGATTTCTGTATATTTCTATATATTTACTCATTTATCCAACAGATATTTATCCAGTCCTTACTGTGCGTCAGAGACTATTCTAGACAAAGTCTTCACAGAGCTTACATTCATAGATAGAGATGATAGGTGATTGAAAAATATGATAGATAGATTGATATGATATGATGTAGTGGGTAAGAGCTATGGAGAAGTATAAAGCAGGTTAAGGAGATGGGGACTTCTGGAAACGCCTTGCTAAAGTCATGACATTTGAGAGGGACCCAGCTGAAGGAGAGAAGAGACCCAGGCAAATACACGGAGGCACAGAGAGCAGCACACGCAAGAACGGTAAGGTGGAAATGCATCTGGCAGGAAGGAGCAAGGACACTGCACTGCAGGGAAGTGAACATGAGAAAGAAAGAGATGAGGTCAGGCATAGTCAGGGGCTGAGTCCTGGAGAGCCGTGACAGCCCCGCTAAGGACTTTGGGTGTTATTCTTTTTTTAATGTTCATTTGTTTGTTTTGAGAGAGAGAGAGAGAGAGAGAGAGGGAGGGAGAGAGAATCCCAAGCAGGCTCCATGCGGTCAGCACAGAGCCCGACACGGGGCTCAAACTCACAAACCATGAGATCATGACCTGAGCTGAGATCAAGAGTGGAACACTTAACCAACTAAGCTACCCAGGCGCCCCCAGATGTTATTTGAAGTATGACACCTTCATAGTACATAACATATTTGGAGTTTCTCTTCCTCATTCCAAAAATAATACATACTCATTGGTAAACTCAAATGTGTATACACACACACACACACACACACACACACACACACACACATTAAGCACTGCAGATATAATACTTAAAAATACACCAAAACACTAACATTAAGTTTGGTGTCTGTTCCTCCAAGTTCTTTTCCATGCATATACTAACACCACCATATGTACTATTTATCTATTTCTTCATTTATTCATTCATTTATTACAAGTAAATATACAAATGTATATAGTTTGGGGCCACTTTCTTTTTTCCCATTTATTTCTACAGGTTTGGTCTTGTTTTGTTTTGTTTTTAACCTTTCCAGCTGCTCACTGAAAATCAACAGGGAAAGGGGGAGGGAACGTTTAAATGAAGTTTTACTCAAGTTCCTCACATTTCCACATCTAGCAGAAAATCAAGAAGAAGGTCAGAAGATTAAGAAAAAATTGACAAGATAAACCAATGAATAACCAGATACTGGGATAGGCAGCCAAGGGCTTTATGATGGCAGATCTCTCTATTTTTTTTCTCTCTTTAAGAGAGAGAAATGGGGGAGGGGCAGAGGGAGACGGGGAGAGAATCTTAATCAGGCTCCACACTCAGCACGGAGTCAGACTCGGGGCTCACTCCCACGACCGTGACATCATAACCTGAGCTGAAATCAAGAGTCAGATGCTCAACTGACTGAGCCACCTGGCACCCCTGATCTCTCTATTTTTAAAGTGCCTGCTTTATTCCCTTGACTAATGCATTGTAGCTTTCTTTATGGATAACTCGCATGCCTTTTGTTAGTTTTTTCCTGGGTGGCATTATCTCTCTGGAACACATCACTTCCCTGCTTAAGACCCTTCGAAGAGACCTTGTGGAGCGCTGGGAAAAGGCCAGATCCTTAGCCTGACATCCAAGCTCTTCCTCATTAAGGATTGGCCCACCCGCGCTTTCCAAAGCTGCAGCCATTTTCACACACATTTTATGAACTTTCAGACACCTTCCCCTTGGTGTCCTCCTGTCAAGAACATCTTTCCTCTTTGCTTTACCTCGGAGACACACTTATCCTTCAGTACCAGCTTAAAAAAAAAAAAAAAAGAAGAACACCTCTTAGAAAAACTTTCAATGACCCTTTAATCAAGGTCCGTGGCAGGAGTGGACCCGGAACCATTTCTCCGTTATTTCAGTTGACCTCCCTCACCTGCTATTCTCTCCGGAGTTTTCTCCCAAACCCAAAACAAAGAGAAGCCACCAGACCAACTCTGACACAGAAAAATTTGGACACCTGTTCACAGGGAGGGTAGGGGGCTCCCAGTGAAGAGGGGTCACACTGGGACTGTAGGAAAGGAGGAGCTGGAACCAGAAGAGTGACTCGGGCTTCGGAAGAAGTAAAGAAAATGGAAATCCTAAAACTACAAGAGAGAATTCGCTACCAATGGGATTTTGTCTCCAGGAGCACAGAGCAGGGGGTAAGAGACCTAATGCCCAAATATCCCTGTGCAGAAAATGCCACCAAATGATCTGAGGTACCTGGAAACCCTCTAAGCAAAGAGTGAAGGACCTTTATATCTTGAGTAGGGAGAGGGCATCAAGGGAAATCCCTGGCCCCCGAGCAAGATAGAACAGGAGAGAAACAGAAATATTCGGATGTAAGTTTCCCAACAATGGAAAGGGAATCTCCAAAGAGCCCATGGCTTACCCATCTGCTAGGTCCAGAGGCCATGGAGGCATTTCAGAACAGCTTCAATAAAGTAGAAACCTCTCCTCCATCCACAATTCTCCTTGGAACAAACTTGTAGATAACTGAGTGATGGGGAAAAAAGAAGGTGGCTACGCCCCTACTTATTGGATGTAGGCTTTCCTAGAAAGCGTGTCTAAGAGAAGAAGTTTCATTTTAAGTCAAGTTCAGAGGTTGGCTTATTACATGGTGCAAAACATTCCAATTTCTGAACTAAGATTGTTTTTAGCAACTTAATGTAACTGCAGAAATTTCTATTAAAATGAGCGATCCAAAAAAAAAAATCATCTAGGGTCAGAGGAAAAACCCTCTCGGTTTAATAAAGTTTTAAGCGATGGTGGGAGATAAAATCAAATTGTTTTATGTTTACACACCATTATCCCCTAACTTGTTTAATGTTCTATTATATATATAAAGCCTCTGCGTAGCATAATGTCTTACACATGGTAAATTCTCAATAAATGTCCTTGAAAGAACAAAAACATCCTTGAAAATTACCATCTCAAGATAAAAGAAAGAGTGAGAAGACAAAAGCCCCGTAGGTAACTTTTAGCCCACTTAAATTTAAAATGACATTAAAAGTATTATCCCATTTGTTTCTGGCCACTTGAAATCTTCTCCCTCATACCCATCCCTACATATTAAATCTGTGGATAAATGAGCTGGACAAGAACCCAAAGTTCCAGGGAAGAGAGGGCTTAGGAAATGGCTCTCCACCTTGGAGAAGAGCAGTGGGAAACTACCCAGAGTCTCAGATACTCAAGCGTTCAACTAGTTGTGCCACCAAAACACAAGCCTCCAGGAGGGAGCCAAGATGGCAAAACAGCATGGAAGTTTTTTTATGTGTCTCGCGTCCATGAAATACAGCCAGACCAACATTAAACTATCCTGCACGCCTAGAAAACTGACCTGAGGATTAAAACAACAATCTGCACAACCTGAACCACAGAATTCAGCAGGTACCCATCACGGAGAGGTGAACTTGGGGAGAGAGAAACCGCGGAGGGCAGGGAGGTGCTTTTGTGGGCAAAGAGAGGACAGAGAGGTGGGAAGAATACGGGGAAAGCACCCCTCCCCAAAAGCAGCTGGAGAGTAAGTAGAAAATTGGAAACAGCCGCAGGAACTGAACTAAAAAGGGAGAAAGGAGAAAGGAGAGGGTTTAAATTCCATTAAGACTATAAACAGGGGAAGCGCAGAGTCTGAAACTCCGCAGCTCGATAACTGGCGGTGTTCGGGTGGGACGGGCGAATCCCCAGGAGCAGAGTGGGGTCTGGGAGGTTCTCAGGCCACACAGGAAAAGCAGTTCCACTGCTGGAAGGACATTTGGTAGAGACTGTTGAGGCCACCTGGGCCCAGCAGACCCCAGAGAAGAGCCACATTTGCTGGTGCTGGAAAAAGATCATTAAGGGTGAACTCTGGTGCCAGACGTGTGTTGTGATTTTCCATAATCCCTGAAAAGCTGCTGCTACACTATCTCGCGAACTTTTTCTGGGGCAGGCTGGCACCTGGCCGCAGTCTCGGGGCACCAGCAGCAGCAGAGTCCTGCAAACTTTCCGGGGTGCAGCTGGCACCTGGCCATTGCTCAGTGAGACCCTCTGCAGAGGGGCGGAACGGGTCAAAGCCACAGTCCCTCAGAAGTAAGGGGTTGGGAAAACAGCCGCATCTGAGACAAAACTCAGGAGAGAAGTGCCTGGGGCTTGGTCACGGAGGGTGAAAAAGCAGGGAGTGGATGAAAGCTGAAGACAAAGGATGGGTACACGATTGCTGATCAGAGAGAACAGAGTTCCGATACTAGAGACTGGGTAGCCGGGTGACATCATTTTCACTGCCCCCGTGCATGCCCATACGCACCTACAAGCGCCACAACACTCCACCCCAGTAGGCTACCAGCGCCATCTAGTGGAGAACGGAGCAGTTACACTAAGCCCCGCCCAACTGGGCCAACCTTGCTCTTCAAGAACAGAAGTCTCACTGCCTGATTAGTTTATGGACTATAAAGCACTTCGTATTCTGACTTTTAGGGGAAAAATAAGTAATTACAGTCGTATTTCAGTCTGTTAGCAGGTCCACCTATTCAATTTTCTTTCTTTCTTTCTTTTTCCTTTTTCTTTTTTTCTCTTTTTCATTTCTTTTCTTTTTCTTAAATACAGAGGGAGAAAAAAACTCATTTTTATTTTCAATTTTTATTAAAAATGTTTTTCTGGGGCACCTGGGTGGCTCAGTCAGTTAAGCATCCAACTTCGGCTCAGGTCATGATCTCGCAGCCCATGAGTTCAAGCCCCGCGTCGGGCTCTCTGCTGACAGCTCAGAGCCTGGAGCCTGTTTCAGATTCTGTGTCTCCCTCTCTCTCTGACCCTCCCCCGTTCATGCTCTGTCTCTCCCTGTCTCAAAAATAAATAAACGTTAAAAAAAAGTTTTAATGTTTTTAATTTTTTGCTACTCTATTTTTTATTTTTGTGTAACTTTTTTTCAAATTCTAGTTTACTTCCATCATTTCATTTTAGTCTACTTCATTGTATTCATTTTTTCAAATTTTCACATGATTTCCTTTTTTTTTTCTTCTTTCCCCTTTTTTCTCTAATATATCAAGTCACTTTCAACACCCAGACCAAAACGCACCTAGGATCTAGCATCATTTATTTGATTGTGTGTGTGTGTGTGTGTGTGTGTGTGTGCTTTTAATTTTTTAATTTTTGTATTTTTTTAATTTTAATTTTCTTTTTAATTTTAATTTTATTCCTTTTCTCCCTTCAAAATTATGAAATGAAGGAATTCACCCCAAAAGAAAGAGCAGGAAGAAATGACAGCCAGGGACTTAACCAACACAGATACAAGCAAGATGTCTGAACCAGAATTTAGAATCACGATAATAAGAATACCAGCTGGAGTCGAAAATAGATGAGAATCCCTCTCTGTGGAGATGAAAGAAGTAAAAACTACTCAGAATGAAATAAAAACTGCTATAACTGAGCTGCAATCACGAATGGATGCCACAGCAGCAAGGATGAATGAGGCAGAACAGAGAATCAATGATATAGAGGACAAACTTATGGAGAATAACAAAGCAGAAAAAAAAAGAGGGAGATTAAGGCAAAAGAGCATGATTTAAGAATTAGAAAAATCAGTGACTCATTAAAAAGGAAAAACATCAGAATCAGGGGTCCCAGAAGAGGAAGAGAGAGAAATAGGTGTACAAGGGTTATGTGAGCAAATCATAGCAGAAAACTTTCCTAACCTGGGAAAAGACACAGACATCAAAATCCAGGAAGCACAGAGGACTCCCATTAGGTTCAACAAAAACCGACCACCAACAAGACATATCATAGTCAAATTCACAAAATATTCAGACAAGGAGAGAATCATGAAAGCAGCAAGGGAAAAAAGTCCTTAACCCACAAGGGAAAACAGATCAGGTTTGCAGCACACCTATCCACAGAAACCATGCCAGGTCAGAAAGAAGTGGCAGGATATATTCAATGTGCTGAATCAGAAAAATATGCAGCCAAGAATTCTCTACCCAGCAAGGCTGTCATTCAAAATAGAAGGAGAGATCAAAAGTTTCCCAGACAAACAAAAATTAAAGGAGTTTGTGACCACTAAATCAGCCCGGCAAGGAATTTTAAGGGGGACACTCTGAGAGGAGAAAAGATGAAAATATAAATAAATAAATACATAAATAAATAAATAAACAAACAAACAAATAAATACCAAAAGCAACAGAGATTAGAAAGGACCAGAGAACACCACCAGAAACTCCAGCTCTACAAGCAACATAATGGCAATAAATTCATATCTTTCAATACTCAATCTAAACATCAGTGGACTCAATGCTCCAATCAAAAGACATAGGGTAACAGAATGGATAAGAAAACAAGATCCATCTATATGCTGTTTACAAGAGACCCACCTTAGACCTAAAGACACCTTCAGATTGAAAGTAAGGGGATGGCACACCATCTATTATGCTAATGGTCAACAAAAGAAAGCCAGAGTAGCCATACTTATATCAGACAATCTAGACTTTAAAATAAAGACTGTATCAAGAGATGCAGAAGGACATTATATCATAATCAAGGGGTCTATCCACCAAGAAGACCTAACAATTGTAAACATTTACGCTCCAAATGTGAAAACACCCAGATACATAAATCAATTAATCACAAACATAAAGAAACTCATTGATACTAATACCATAATAGTAGGAGAGTTCAACACCCCACTCACAGCAATGGAAAGACCATCTAATCAAAAAAATCAATGAGGAAACAATGGCTTTGAATGACACACTGGACCAGATGGACTTAACAGATATATTCAGAACATTTCATCCTAAAGCAGCAGAATATACATTCTTCTCCAGTACACATGGAACGCTCTCCAGAATAGACCACATACTGGGATACAAATCCTCCCTCAGCAAGTACAAAAAGATCGAGATCATACCGTGCATATTTTCAGACCACAACACTATGAAACTCAAAATCAACCACAAGGAAAAATTTGGAAAGGTAACAAATGCTTGGAGACTGAAGAACATCCTGCTAAAGAATGAATGGGTTAACCAAGAAGTTAAAGAGGAAATCAAAAAGTATATGGAAGCCAATGAAAATGATAACTCCACAACCCAGAATCTCTGGGACGCAGCAAAGGCAGTCATAAGAGGGAAGTATATAGCAATCCAGGCCTTCCTAAAGAAGGAAGATCTCAAATACATAACCTAACCTTACGCCTTAAAGAGCTGGAAAAAGAACAGCAACTAAAACCCAAAACCAGCAGAAGACAGGAAATAATAAAGATTAGAGCAGAAATTAATGCTATTGAAACCAAAAAAACAATAGAACAGATCAATGAAACCAGAAGCTGGTTCTTTGAAAGAATTAACAAAACTGATAAACCACTAGCCTGTTTGATCAAAAAAGAAAGGACCCAAATACATAAAATCAAGAATGAAAGGGGAGAGATCACAACCAACACAGCAGAAATAAAAACATTAATAAGAGAATATTTTGAGCAATTATATGCCAGTAAAATGGGGAATCTGGAAGAAATGGACAAATTCCTAGAAACATATACACTACCAAAACTGAAACAGGAAGAAATAGAAAATTTGAACAGACCCATAACCAGTAAAGAACCAAATTAGTAATAAAAAATCTCCCAAAAAACAGGAGTCCAGGGCCAGGTGGCTTTCCAGGGGAATTCTATCAAACATTTAAGGAAGAGTTAACAACACTTCTCTTGAAGTTGTTCCAAAAAACAGAAATGAAAGGAAAACTTCCAAATTCATTCTATGAAGCCAGCATTACCTTGATTCCAAAACCAGACAGAGACCCTACTAAAAAGGAGAACTATAGACCAATTTCCCTGATAAACATGGATGCAAAAATCCTCCACAAGACATTAGCCAACTGGATCCAACAATACATTAAAAAAATTATTCACCACGACCAAGTGGGATTTATACCTGGGATGCAGGGCTGGTTCAATATCCGCAAAACAATTAACGTGATTCGTCACATCAATAAAAGAAAGGACAAGAACCATATGATCCTCTCAACAGATGCAGGGAAAGCACTTAACAAAATACAGCATCCTTTCTTGATAAAAAAAAAAAAAACCCTCAAGAAACTAGGGATAGAAGGATCATACCTCGAGATCATAAAAGCCATATATGAACGACCCAATGCTAACACCATCCTCAATGGAAAAACTGACAGCTTCCCCCTAAGGTCAGGAAGAAAAGAGGGATGTCCACTCTTGCCACTGTTATTCAACATAGTATTGGAAGTCTTAGCCTCGGCAATCAGGCAACACAAAGAAACAAAAGGCATCCAAATCGGCCAGGAAGAGGTCAAACTTTCAGTCTTCACAGATGACCTGATACTCTATATGGAAAACCCTAAAGATTCCACCAAAAAACTACGAGGACTGAGTCATAAATTCAGCAAAGTGGCAGGATATAAAATCAATGCACAGAAATCGGTTGCATTCCTATACACCAACAATGAAGCGACAGAAAGAGAAATCAAGGAATCGATCCCATTTACAGTTGCACCAAAAACCATAAAATACCTAGGAATAAATCTAACCAAAGAGGTGAAAAATCTATATACTGAAAACTATAGAAAGCTTATGAAAGAAATTGAAGAAGACACAAAAAATGGAAAAAGATTCCATGCTCCTGGATAGGAAGAACAAATATTGTTAAAATGTCGATACTACCCAAAGCAATCTACATATTCAATGCAATCCCTATCAAAATAACACCAGCATTCTTCACAGAGCTAGAACAAATAATCCTAAAATTTGTATGGAACCAGAAAAGACCCCGAATAACCAAAGCAATCTTGAAAAAGAAAACCAAAGCTGGAGGCATCGCAATCCTGGACTTCAAGCTATACTACCAAGTGGTAATCATCAAGACAGTCTGGTGCTGGCACAAAAACAGACACTCAGATCAATGGAACAGAATAGAGAACCCAGAAATGGACCCACAAACGTATGGCCAACTCATGTTTGACAAAGCAGGCAAGAATATCCAATGGAATAGAGACAGTCTTTTCAGCAAATGGTGCTGGGAAAACTGGACAGCGACATGCAGAAGAATGAACCTGGACCACTTTCTTACACCAGACACAAAAATAAACTAAAAATGGATGAAAGACCTAAACATAAGACAGGAAGCCATCAAAATCCTCGAGGAGAAAGCAGGCAAAAACCTCTTTGATCTTGGCCACAGCAACTTCTTACTCAACACGTCTCTGGAGGCAAGGGAAACAAAAACAAAAATGAACTACGGGACCTCATCAAAATAAAAAGCTTCTGCAAAGTGAAGAAAACAATCAGCAAAACTAAAAGGCAACCGACGGGATGGGAGAAGATATTTGCAAACGACATATCAGATAAAGGCTTAGTATCCAAAATCTATAAAGAACTTATCAAACTCAACACCCAAAAAAACAAATAATCCAATTAAGAAATGGGCAAAAGACGTGAATAGACACTTCTCCAAAGAAGACATCCAGATGGCCAACTGACACATGAAAAAATGCTCAACATCACTCATCATCAGGGAAATACAAATCAAAACCATAATGAGATACCACCTCATACCTGTCAGAATGGCTCACATTAACAACTCAGACAAAAACAGATGTTGGAGAGGATGCGGAGAAAGAGGATCTCTTTTGCATCGTTGGTAGGAATGCAAACCGGTGCAGCCCCTCTGGAAAACAGTATGGAGGTTCCTCAAAAAACTAAAAATAGAACTACCCTATGACCCAGAAATTGCACTACTAAATATTTATCCAAGGGATACAGGTGTGCTGTTTTGAAGGGACACATGCACCCCAATGTTTATAGCAGCACTATCAACAATAGCCAAAGTATGGAAAGAGCCCAAATGTCCATCGATGGATGAGTGGATAAAGAAGATGTGGTCTATATATCCAATGGAGTATTTCTCGGCAATCAAAATGAATGAAATCTTGCCATTTGCAACTACGTGGATGGAACTGGAGGGTATTATGCTAAGTGAAATTAGTCAGAGAGAGACAAAAATCATATGACTTCACTCATATGAGGACTTTAAGAGACAAAACAGATGAACAGAAGGGAAGGGAAACAAAAATAATATAAAAACGGGGAGGCAGACAAAGCAGAAGAGACTCATAAATATGGAGAACCAACAGAGGGTTACTGGAGGGGGGATGGGAGGGGGGATGGGCTAAATGGGTGAGGGGCACTAAGGAATCTACTCCTGAAATCATTGTTGCACTATACGCTAACTAATTTGGATGTAAATTTTTAAAAATTTTTAAAAATAATAATAATAATAATAATAATAAATAAAGGCATCCCATAGATGCTAAAAAAAAAAAAAAAAAACAGAAGCCTCCAGAAAATAAGGACTTTGTCTACAGAAATTTCGCCAAATGGCCAAACTTTGTGTTGAAACATTTACCCAAATAGTGTCCATGCTACCAGTGTGGATTTCTTCTCTCCACTTCTTCTTGAGGGGTACTTAGGGTGTGGTCATGAAGAACAAGGAAACAAAGAAGATGACTGCACCCAAAGATGTGGAAGCAAGGAAGATAATCGAGTCACATCAGCTGGTTTGGTTTGGCGGGAACATAGGTTCCATGGAAAGGAGAAGTCACATTAGGAGGTGAGATCATTACAGTAGTATTGTGCTATGCCAAGTGGCTTGGAAATCCATTCTGCCAGGAAAGTAGCTTAGGTCCATACTGTATGACATTACCCTGTGGGAAATATTTTTCTGCTGTCTTCCTCATTTTTAATCAAGAAGTCAGATCTGCATTTGGTAGCTCAGGGCAGAACACAAATTGTTCTCATGGTTTTTTGGCTAATTTTTTCCCCCAAATCCTGGGACTGGTAAATGTGACTTTTAAAAGAGAGAGGAATGGGGCGCCTGGGTGGCTCAGCTGGTTGAGTGTCCGACTTCAGCTCAGGTCAAGATGTTGTGGTTTGTGAGTTCAAGCCCTGCGTCAGGCTCTGTGCTGGCAGCTCAGAGCCTGGAGCCTGCTTTGGATTCTGTGTCTCCCTCTCTCTCTGCCCCTCCCCCACTCGCTCTCTGTGTCCCTCTCAAAATAAATATTAAAAAAAAAAAAAGAGGGAGGAGAGAGAGAGAGAGGAGGTTTGCAAACAAACCCAAAGTATACTGGGCAAAATACAAAAGAAAAGGGGTTTCCCTAGAATAGTAAGAGGATGCTCCCAAGTGGGAGATGAATTTAAGCAAAAGAAGAGAAGGAAGGAAGTCCCCAAAAAGGCATGATTGCGGAGGAAG